>NC_091247.1:180022500-180647500 GCF_042477335.2 Ovis canadensis | reverse complement strand
TGGCTCTGGCTGCTGCTACTGCTAAGTCGCTTCAGTCGTGTCCAACTCTGCAACCCCATAGATGGCAGCCCACCAGGCTCCTCCGTCCCTGGGATTCTCCAGGCAAGAACACAGGAGTGGGTTGCCATTTCCCTCTCCAATGCATGAAAGTGAAAAGTGAAAGTGAAGTTGCCCAGTCGTGCCCGACTCCCAGCGACTCCATGGACTGGAGCCCACCAGCCTCCGCCTTCCATGGGATCTTCCAGGCAAGAGTACCAGAGTGGGGTGCCACTGCCTTCTCCTTTTGATCAAACAAGTCAATCCTAAAGGAAATCAACCCTGAATATTCAATGGAAGGACTGCTGCTGAAGCTGGAGCTCCAATACTTTGGCCACCTAATGCAAAGAGCCAACCCATTGGCAAAGACCCTGATGCTGGGAAAGATTGAAGGCAGGAGGAGAAGGGGATGACAGAGGACGAGATGGTTGGATGGCATCACCTACTCAATGGACATGAGTTTGAGCAAACTCCAGGAGATAATGAAGAACAGGTAAGCCTGGCGTGCTGCAGTCCATGGGGTTGCAAAGGGTCAGACATAACTTAATGACTGAACAACAATAATATTTGGCCACTGGGGTCAAAATGTGGATTCAGCACACCTCTAAATCATTACATGAATCAACATTTATTAATCAAGCACCAACCCTGGGCAGGAACTGTGTTAGGCTTGAGATAACATGTCTTCTCCTTGTGGGGCACCCAGGACTTGGGGACCAACCTTGAAACCAATATGTCTGACCCATCAGGGTGGTCTCTGTAGCTCCAGCCACCCCCTACCAAGCCCCTGGAGTGTGTTTCTGGCAAAGCCTCTCCCGGAGGCCCAGACCCCTTCCTTCCAGTCTCTCTTTCATGAAAGGCCCACTCATGACACTCAGGACCTCAGTTTCCTGAGCAAGCAGCTCTGGGGCCTGTGTCTTCCCCTCCCTTCCTTTAATAAGGATGTGCTGAAACCAGCTCTTTGGGAGACCAGATAGAACAGTAGGGCTAGGACTCAGGCTGGAGTCAGGCTGCCCAGGGGCAAATCATGGCCTCCACTGACTAGCTATGCTACTTAGGTGAGGTAAAATGCCTCTAGGTCCCCATCTGTGGAGAGTCCATCACAGATACTCATAGGGTTGTTGCAAGCATGGATGCCATTCACATACTGATAGTGCTCAAGAGAAAACCTGGTATATAACAAACACTGGCAACTGTTCTGGGCTAGGCACCAGGGAGGGAGCCAAACAAGATGAATTCATACCCCCAAGAACCTGGCGAATATGAGGGCACTCAAGGAAACAGGCCCATCTGTTCCCAGGTTATGGAAATGTACTTGGGCCTGGCTGGAGTGCAGTGCAAGCTGCTGAATGAATAAATGAAGAAGGTCTAGGAACCTGTTGTAATAGAATAAATCATAGCCCCAACCATGTCCCTGTTCAAATCCTCAGAACCTGAGAATATCAATTTTCATACTAAAAGGGACTTTGCAGATGTGATCAAGTTAAGGATCTTGAGATGGGAGATTATTCTAGATTATCTATGTGGGTCTAACATAATCACAAGGGTCATTATTAGAGGGAAGCAGGAGGGTCAGAGTTGGAGGAGATGTGATGATGGAAGAAGAGGCTGGAGAGGTACTACCCAGAGCTGAGAACTGCAGGTGACCTCTAGAAACTGGAAGATGCAAGACATAGATTCTCCCCTGGAGCCTCCAGAAGAAACCAGCCCTGGCCTGTAAGGCTGGTCTTGGATTTCTGGCCTCCAGTACTGTTAAGAGTAACTTGTGTTGCTTTAAACCACAAATTTGCAGTAATTTGTTTGCAGCAACAAGAGAGCCAATACCAGCTTCAAATGCTTGGGGACTGGGTGATGAGGGGCCTGAGCAGGTTTTCCTCACAAGGGGGTAAGAGCTGCTAGACTTCTTGGTGATGACCAGCCAGGTGCAAGCTCAACACACTTAAGCAAGGGCCAAGGTTTTAGGAGGTGAGGGCTCCCCTGCGTCCACAAGCAAAGGGCCTCCAGGGGAGGAGATGTAGCATCTCCCACTGAGGACATCCCAGGAATGGCCTGGAGCACTGTCCTGAGACACACAGATGCCCAGAGCAGGGCTGTCTATTTCCAGAGAACCAGAGAGGCTGGGTCACCCTGTGAAGTACAGAAAGCTCCATGAGGGAGGCACAGAAGAACAGTAACAGGATGGCGGTGCTTCATGGCCGAGGTACCCGAGAGCAGGACCACACAGCCCCAGAGTCTTACTAGAGGAAGCAAGGTCCTCACACTACTTGGTTCATGCAGAACAGAACTTTTACAGACAGGCAGGGAAGACTCTGTTAGGGGGAGGAGACCTAATATTTGATACTGGCTGTTGCTCACTGCCCATGTGACCTCAGGCTAATCCCATGACCTCTCCAAGCCTCAGTTTCCTCATCTGTGAAATGGGAATGGTAAAAGTAATAATAATAATAATAAGTACATACAGTGATTGAGCACTCATTACATGCTAAGACTGTTCTATGTACATCCTCACTACTATTTTATTGAGATTCTATTTTATTGTAAGGACACTACTACACACTACTATTTTATTGTAAGGACAATCCTTTTGGTTGGGTTCTAATATTGTTCACATTTTAAGGATAGCAGGGCTCATCTTAGAGGGCTGAGTTAGGAGGATTCAACAAATCAAAATTTGAAAACTCTCACTGGCCTAAAGGACATCAACCCTGAATATCCATTGGAAGGACTGGTGCTGAGGCTGAAGCTTCAATACTTTGGCCACCTGATGCAAAGAGTTGACTCACTGGAAAAGACCCTGATGCTGGGAAAGATGGAGGGCAGCAGAAGGGGGTGACAGAGGACAAGATGGTTGGTTGGCATCATTGACTCAATGGACATGAGTTTGCGCAAACCAGGAGATAGTGAAGGGCAGGAAAGCCTGTTGTACTGCAGTTAATGGGATCGCAAAGAGTCAGACATGGCTTACAAGCTGAACCACAACGTTAGAATCCATCCATCTCTTGCTCTCTCTCTACCTGCCCTCCGTTCTTTCTCTTATTTCCCTTCCCCACAGTGAGGGGTCCTCAGCCAGATTCTTCTGTTTGTGTGAGGAGGGGAGTTTGAGCCCATCCATCAGACTGCGAGTTGCCTGACACCATGCAACCTCACTTTGTCCCTTGTCTGACTGGCTCAGGGCTGGGCACATGGTTCTGGGAGCAGAGCGGCAGGTCTGGGCTGCACTTCAGGAGAAGCCAACGCAGTCCCCGAAGCTCTTTCTCAGATGTGCCTGCTTTTTGCCCCTCGGATTGACCCGTAAAATCCAAAGGCTCTTCTGAACGACAAAGGTAGGGATCAGATTTGTTTTTCCTCCCAAGCGCAGCAAATGGCTTTTCAGTGTGTCTGTCCCGGTGGCAGGGCGGTCCAGACCTCGTGGCTGTGGCTGAGACTACGGAAGCCGGGCTGGAGCCGGCGGCTGTTCACGCCGCCAGTGCTCCTGCTCACGCCTCGGACGAGCCCGGCCAACTCTCAGGAAGGCCCGTCTCGGAGCATCGTGCGGTTCCAACGACCTGAATCATGGTACTTTTTGACGCCTCAGCAGCAGAGCCCTTCCTGCAAGTAACACCGGGCGAACTGTCGACTGGAGCCACTGTGATGGGCTGGTAAGCTTTCCCGGCGCCAAAGAATATTGACTTCTTAGAGGAGTCTCAGCGTTTTCTAGTCTCTCCTGAATGGGACCCAGATGCAGCCCCAGCGGCCCCGTCCTTCAGGGTCAGGAGGACCGCCTTCACCTTCCAGTCTCGGTTATACTCTGAGCATCTGTCTTCCCAAGATTCTGGGTGAAAACCTTTTCAACCTGAATACTTACTGGTTGACAAGCCGTGGACTGTCATCCCTGATGGATAGGATGGTGGGCGAAAAGCCACCACTTCATTAAGGGCACAGGTTAACTGGGGGTGATTGATTTTCCATCCCTCTGAGAGGGCCTACACATCCTTTGTATAAACACAAGTTTGACAGTGAAAACTGTTTTCCCTTCTTCTGTTGAAGGCAGCAGACAGGGTAAATATTGACAAATGGACAAGTTTACTTTCCCAAGAGGCCCGAGGCAGGTACCTGGGGCCGAGGAGAAATGCTTTGGTTGAGTCATTTAGCAACAGAAAGAAACCATCTCTTTGGGCCCCGTCTCTGATGTGGTCTTTGGCGGGACCTGGATTTTATGAGGCTGAGGTAGTGAGCTGAAACTTTTGTAAGGCAGGGGTGCTCTACCTGACCGGGCAGTGAGATTGTCAGGGCCTTGACCCCACCCCACCCCACTCACCCACCCAACCTCCCAGGAACTCTGATGCCAGAGATCTAAGGCAAAACTCTGGCTTCCCTTGTGTATTTACAAAGCTCCCAGTGGCTTTGATGTCAGCCAAGGCGGTGAGCTTCTCTTAAGAGAAAAATGTCTGAGCTTAGCATGACCCTTGATCCCCAGCCATCTCCCAAATATACTCTCTGGTCATGAGAGCTTGGGAACGGTCTGGACGATGCAAAGATATACCTTTAGCGAAAGCTTTTAAAGTGTGCAACCTGGACATTGCTGGGAAGAAAAACCTCACCAGGTCCAAAGGCAGAAGCCCAAGCTGACTTCCAGAGACCCTCAGAATCAACTTCAAATCCTGCCAGGCCCCACCTGGGCTGCGTATGCCTCTGATGATCCGTCTTGTTTCCCTCTCCCTGTTTCACCCAACTTGAGGCTCACTGCCCCACCAGCTCCTTCCTCCCCGGGTCCCTCTCTATACACTGTCCCTCACCTGAACTCTTATCCTGCTCTCCTGTTAGACCTTCTCTGAACACCAACCCCTCCGCACCAAGGTGCACCCTGTTGCTCTCTCTCCTCACCTTCTCCATTTCCTTCAGCTGAATTCAGTTCAGTTCAGTCGCTCAGTCATGTCTGACTCTTTGCGACCCCATGGACCGCAGCACACCAGGCCTCCCTGTCCATCACCAACTCTCGGAATTTACCCAAACTCATGTCCACTGAGTCTGTGATGCCATCCAACCATCTTATCCTCTGTCGTCCCCTTCTCCTCCTGCCTCCAATCTTTCCCAGCATCAGGGTCTTTTCCAGTGGGTCAGCTCTTCACATCAGGTGGCCAAAGTATTGGCGTTTCAGCTTCAACATCAGTCCTTCCAATGAACACTCAGGAGTGATCTCCTTTAGGATGGACTAGTTGGATCTCCTTGCAGTCCAAGGGACTCTCAAGAGTCTTCTCCAATACCACAGTTCAAAGGCATCAATTCTTCAGCGCTCAGCTTTTTTTATAGTCCAACTCTCACATCCATACATGACCACTGGAAAAACCATAGCCTTGACTAGACAGACCTTTGTTGGCAAACTAATATCTCTGCTTTTTAATATGCTGTCTAGGTTGGTCATAACTTTCCTTTCAAGGAGTAAGTGTCTTTTAATTTCATGGCTGCAGTCACCATCTGCAGTAACCCATTTCCTTACTTACGAATGTTGTTGTCTTTTGGTTTGGCGTTTGTCTTCATTATCAGACTGTAGGTTCCACGAGAGCAGGGACGTTGTTCCTCCCATCACCACTGCATCCTCAGAGCCCAGCATTGTCCTTGGTACATACTAGGTGCTCATCCTAAAGGAAGTCAAGCCTAAATATTCATTGGAAGGACTGATGCTGAAGCTGAAGCTCCAATACTTTGGCCACCTGATGCAAAGAGCTGACCCACTGGAAAAGACCCTTGTGCTGGGAAATATTGAGGACAGTAGGAGAAGAGGACAACAGAGGATGAGATGGTTGGATGGCATCACGGACTCAATGGACATGCATTTGAGCAAGCTCTGGGAGACGGGGAGGGATAAGGAAGCCTGGTGTGCTACAGTTCATGGGGTTGCAAAGAGTCAGACACGACTGAGTGCCTGAACAACAGGAAGCGTGCGTTTGTTTGGTAGCTGAACAGATCTATGAAGTTTTGTCTGAAAGCAAAGAGTTACAAAGTCAAGATCTTCCTTGATGATACTGGGATCTGAAGACTGGCTGTCTTCCCATTCTAATTCTTAGGACCCAGGAAAGGAGCAGTTCAGTTTACAGAACTAGTGTAAATCACTAAACTCAAAGCTCATTTCCATTAATGGACTAATGAGCAATGTGATGTCCCCTGTTAATGCCTGTTACTTCTTGGGTCAAAGGTGCTCAGTGTGGCTGAGCTGCATGGACCCACCATCTGCCCTCAGGAGACCTTCAGATATGACAGCCCAGTGCTGCAAGAGTGGAAGCTACTTTTCTAAGAACACATTAGGGTCTGAACAGCGAGGCAACATTCCTTTCCTCCTTAGTAAATGGCCCCCAGCATCTCCTGGCATCTTCCGCTATGTAGTCAGCTCTCTCCAGCTTCACTCCAGGCTGCCATTCCCCTCCCCTCACTCAGGCAATATTCCTGCTTCCTTGCTCAGGGAAAATCTCAGGCTACTGGGAAAACCTCCCTGAAGGCTCTTTGCCATTTCTCCTATCCATCAGATGCGTCTTCCTTGGCATCCATCCCTTCTCTACCCTGCAGTCCCTCAGATGATGTCTTGTGCTTGGGCACTGGATCTGGACAGAAGGTTTGAGGCCTGGAAAAAGCTGGTATCCAAAGTTGGTACATGCTGCAACAGTTTCATCACCTTTAGCAGCCTCAGTCTTCCCGATGACCTTCACAGGGGACCAGAGGCTCTTGCCAGGCAGGAGTCACTATGGGCCATCAATTCCTCCTCCATACACCCTCACCACAAAGTCTCACAGAAGAAAGATGAAGTCAGGTTCACCTTCAAGGTCATTTGAATCAAATTTTAGCATCTCTTCTCAACCCGACACACACACACACTCACACGTACATGCACACATTTGGCTGGACTGGAAAAAAAAATCAGTGGGCAAAAAGAGGGAGAGTTCATTCTAAGATTGAAAACTTAAAAATACACATCTGGTTAATTAACACTTCATGGAATTTTTAAAATCTTATTAATCTTTGGCTGTGCTGGGTCTTTGTTGGGGCGCACGGGCTCTGCATTGCTGTGACAGGCTTTCTCTCGCTGTGGTGTGCAGGCTTCTCATTGCGGTGGCTTCTCTTGTTGCAGAGCACAGGCTCCAGGCACGTGGGCTTCAGTAGCTGTGGCACGTGGGAGAAGTAGCTGTGGCACATGGACTTAGTTGCCCTGAGGCATGTGGAATCTTCCCATAAGTAGGCATTGAACCTGTGTTCCTTGTATTGGCAGGCAGATTCTTAACCACTGGATCACCAGGGAAGTCCCAGTAGTGTTTTTGAATTGCAGAATTAGGTTAGCACAGTAGCATGGGAAGGCAGGAAAGACAGAAGCCCATTGGGAAGCCCTCCAAACACTTGTAGCTCTAGGTATTTCCATTCGTGCTCTCTTCAGTGGGTATTTGCTACAAGTGCCTTTGTCCAGGAATGACATTTTGAGGTGGGCAACAGAGATGGGCTCAGTTTAGCGTTTTTTTTTTAGTCTAGTGTTTTTATTTTATTTAATTTATTGTCTTATCCAAGTGTTAAAAAACCAAGAAGTTTTTAGCATCTAGTTGATAACTCAAAGCAAGAATGTCTGCTTCCCTTTCCTGCTTCCAGTCACTGATGCCTGTGACACATGCTTCAACTATAAATTAAGTCCTGACTCCAAAAGGTTTGGGTTTCATTATTTCATTCATTTCCCCATCTATCCATCATTCATCTATCCTGTCTGTCCATCCACCTATCCCTATCTATTTATTCATCTATCCATCCATCCATCCGTAACATCCATCATCCATCTGTCCATTCGTCCATCACCCATACATCATAAACAGTTTGAGCATCTATTTTAAGCCAATCCAACTCTAAATACTGGAGAGTCAGCCGTAATTCATTCACTCGGCTGTTTCCAAGGGGCCACAATGTTACATCTACCACCTTTTAGATTGTACTTGCTCATGCATAATCTCCATGCTTCCCATGCTATGCTTACTCACCATCTGGATAAATTTTGCCACATTTACTTTTAATTTGTACTGTTATTATAATATTTTCTTTAAATAGCCTAACCTAAATACATTTATTTAAAATAACATAGATATTAGACTTATTTCAAATAGATACATTTTGAAAGGAAGATTTATATCATTGCTAACATTATGCACTTGATATAAGTTGTGTATACTTATAAATAATTAAAATAAGTACTTATAATATATACTCGTGTACTACTGAAAACCATCCCAGGTCCTACCACTGGTAACTACACCACATTGAAGAACTGAATTATTTCATGTTTCTCCTGCAAAATCACTCTGAAATAATTATGATCCTCAGCTCCAGATGCAAATTCTCAAATGAAGTGATTCTCTTAAGTAGAAACTGTTGATAAGAGTTAGAACTAAGACTAAAAGTCAGATCTCCAAGCTCCAAAATCCAAAAGCCCAGAAATTGAGGCATATTAAAGATCACTACATTAATTGATTCAGTTGCCACTAATATTTAAAAATTAAATAGAATATAATAGAGTAATAATTATATATATGACTGATTTGCATTGTTGTGCGGCACAAAGCAACACAACATTGTAAAGCAATTTTCCTCCCATTAAAAAGTAAACTGAAAAAAGAATATAATAGAGTATATCATGCTTCATAATAGAGTATAAGTGTGGTTTTGTGAAACTTGATCATGATATAAAATTTGTATCTTACCATGGGGCTTATGGCCAAACATGTCTGAAAACTACAGCTCTACTTTGCCAGGCTGTTTGAAAACTGGACTGCCTTGTTGGGACTGCTGGCTGGCAAGGACCATGGCACTGTGAAACTCCAATGGTTGCCATTCATATCATCACCCATCTGTCTCACTGACTCCTAGTATAACAAAAATTTTGTTGGAACAAAATCATGCCCCTTTGTGGATTTTCTATGGCAGCTTCTGTGCTACAGATTGGGTAGCCAGATTTAGCAAATAAAAATACACTCTGTCTTGTATTTTATCTTGCCACCCTGGCTATAATGACAAAGTTGAGTAGTTGTGACAGAGACTAGATTGTTCATAAGATCAAAAATATTGTTTGGTCCATTGCAGAAAAAGTCTGCCCATCCCTGACCTGCATGAAGGGCACCCCTGAAATTGTGCAGTGCCCGGATAATGCAGTGGTACATGGTTGTATGTACCTATGGTTGGCTGATAGCTTCTTGGAAGTTACATTTGTTCCATCTTCTTTTGTTTTTCCATTGCATTTCAGTGTTTGCTTCTCTTCATAACTCTGAAGCAAGGTTGTGTGAACAGAGAGAGCTGAGTTTTCCTTCCTAGGAGCTTGCCTGCTGATATCTCAGAACTGCTCTTTATCCCTCCTCTGGGCTGCCCCCAACACCGCTGCTACTCTTCCCAAGCCTCTGGCCCCTTAGGATATAGTTGAATGGAGGCCTTTGGACCCTTTCTGTAATAAACTCTGAGTGACACCCTTAAATAGGGGAGCAGGGTATGAGAATAATGTGAGAAACTGTGAAATTCTCCCAGTGCTGGGGGCCCAGCCCAATTTTGGACAGCAAATCATGGCCTCAGCCAAGATGTTCTCATTGCAATCTCTGTTGACCTCCTTGGAGGAGTAAATGTTGTTGCCTGCAAAAATAGGCAGCTTCTCAGCCTCCTCCTTTTCTGTGGCCTGGCCTCACTCCCTGGTGGTCTGATCTTGCTCATCCCTCCATCTCATTGTCCATCTTCTTCCTGAACCTCATCACAATTACTAGAGATACGAGCCTACCTTGGTATAAGAACTGGAATGACAGAGATGATAGCTCACCCCTTACCATTTTAATTTTCTTATTCTTTCTTTTACTATATACTTTTGAATTCAGAATATACCTGGAATGCCACATTTAACCCCGAGGGTTTATGTCCAGGTGAACATCAGCAGCTAGAATGGTCTAAAAGAAGGTCAGAGATTAAGACCAAATGCCTGGATGTTGTTTTTTGAGTAAATCGGGGTTAATAGAACATTAATGTTGGATGGAATCTCCATTTATCTTCAGATACAAGTCCTTCATTTTATATTTGAGACCTGGGCATGTACAGAAAGGCCACCCAAATTTGTGGTCATGGGCTTTTTTCAGGTCATAGTGAAATAAGTGGCCACATGGTGCCCTAAGAAGTTGGATGTGATGGTAGTTTTTCCACGTCTCCATGGGATGAAACTAATCAGCTTTCTGTGTTTCCCTTTCCTAGTATTATCTTTGTTTTGGCACCATTGTCATCCTCAACATGATGTGGTTTTCGCAAGTAACATTTATCTAGTACTCACTGTGGACCAGCCACTGGGATAAGCACTTGCTATGTTTTATCTTATTTAAACATCACAACAACCCTATGGGGTAAGTATTAGCATCCTCATTTTTAGAGATGGAAACTGAGGCATTGAAAAGTTGAGTCACATAACTAGTAATATTGAACTAGCCCTTGACCACAAATTTGTGTATACCATACTACACAATATACCACCTCACAAAAAATCTTCAATTTCTAATACTTCTGCAGAAGAAAGAAAACCACAATTTATGTTTCACAATTCATGTGGCTGATCTCATGTCCTTCTGATAAACGTTTCACATTTCAGAATGTTACAAAATGCTTTCTTTTCTGGGATATCAGGCCATAACCTTGGATCTTGGAAGGCAACTGGCCCCTCCCGATACAGCCCCCTAAAATATAGCTAATTCTTGTTCTCAGTCCAGTTATCTTTTCACAAAAGAAGTAAGCTTCCCTTATTTATTCTAGAGGAAAGAGGACTCAGGAACAATTCAAGTGTCGTTAGAAAAAATCAATGACTCTCAAGGAAGAGTAAATAGAATTGTTCTAGTTAGTGCCGGAGTAATCCTAAGATTGGGGCAGTCTGAAGTCTCGTTTTGTCAGCAGAGTTTTATCCTGGTGTAATCATTGGCAGTGCCTCTTTTTAGTCTTAAACGTGAACCTGGGTTTGGGCAATAAATAATATAGTCATTCTACATTAAGACAAGAAAGAAAAGAGCTACAAGGGGATACGCTTCTGTTCATTACTAGGAAGGAATTCATGAAATATGGGGGAAAAAACCCAAGATAAGCAATAAGGTTGCCAAGTTGGGGAGTGAGTTTCCTGTTACTGGAGGTGTTAAAACAGAAGACTCATGGCAATTTGTCGAGGATGATGGAAAGCAAGTAGGCATCGGTGGATGACCTTGGAAGTCCCTTCTGACTCAGAGTCAGGGGACAGCAGGCTCCATGGAGCCTGAGCTGTGGGAGGAGCATGTGTCACACCCACGCCCACATGGATGAAGCTGGAAGCAGGGCCTGTCCTTCTCCCTGGGTGGAAGGCCATCCCATGGCTAGCAAATGCAAGTTGTTTCCCCAGTACTGTAGAACTGGAGGAGGCTCAAGGGACTTGAGGGTTGGCTCTTAACACCACACCCGGGTCTTGTGGCCTCTGCTGAACAGGACAGTCAAATCTCCACGATATGAGTGCGCTGGATGAGCTTCCTTTGCTGGGGGCCAGAGACACATTGGGCTCCCACCCATCTTGATGAAAAATGCATAAAGTTTCAACCATCAACCATCACTCTGTTCCCCACCCCTTCCATCCCCAGGACATTGGGCAAATGTCCATTTGATCTTTGGTGGAGTCTGACCCCGGCTCACACAGTGTATCTTAGAGCTATGTAAAGCGTTAGGGAGTTCCCTAGCATTTTTCAGGAGAGTTATCACTTTCAGCCCTGCCCTCCTCTCTCTTCCCTTACATAGAGACTAAGGCACTGGCCACAGTGAATTTCTCCAAGGTCATACACTGCTTTGGCTGTAGGGCCAGGGATCCAAACTCAAGATGTCCCAAGGGAAGGCCAATTGCAGTATCTTATATATTTCCAAGTGGATCCAGAGGAGGCAGAAAAACATTGTGCTAATCCCTAGGCTAGGACACTTGTTTTTTGAAAGTCACAATTTATCCTTATAGAAATAGATTCAGAGAAACATGAAGAAGCCACTGGCAGTAGGAAGAAGCAAGATTCTTTAGGATCTGGCATTTCAGGAGCTAGATATTCAGTGCCTGTGCATTTCCTTCGGGTTTCCACAGCAGAACTTGTGGCAGACTCATGCACGCCCAAATCCAGGTTACTCTTAGGTTTTGTAAATATATTCCTGGCAGGCTGTTGCTGCCAAAGTAGGTGACTTGCTCAGACAAGGAAACACTGGTCTGCTCCCTCACATCTCTGTCGCAGTCTCCATCACAGGGGGGCACTGTCACATGTTCTTGGCCAGGGTCTCTTGTCCAAGGTTCTTGGTTTGGTTGACAACATTCTGCTCAACATAATGTTGTCACCTGGGGAGGACCACTCCCCGTGTGAGATATGATGATTGATTTCTGCTGAGGAACCTGGTGGCAAGCTTTGAAGGGCGTGCATGCATGCTCAGTTGGTCAGTCGTGCCCAACTCTGAGACCTCCTGGACTTTAGCTATCAGGTTCCTCCGATCATGGGATTCCCCAAGCAAGAATACTGGAGTGGGCTTCCATTTCCTCCCCCAGGGGATCTTCCCAACTCAGAGATCAAACCCAAATTTCCTGTGTCTCTTCCACTGGCAGGCGGATTCTTTACCACTGTGCTACCAGGGAAGCCCAAACTTTGAAGGTACTAGTAGCCAATTTGTTTGTGACATCAAGATGGTTTGTAAGTTTCTTCTATGTTGGAAATGAAGGAGCTGAATCTATGTACTCAGTGGGGTCATGCTCTCTCACAATTGCCTTTGCCCCACATCTGTGCCTAGCAACACTCATTTCTGGACCCTGAGGTTAAGGGATGGGTCCACCACCTCCTGTGACAGACCACAGCTAGCAGAGGGTGGTCCTGGGTCCAAGAGGGCTTCCTGGGCCCCCTTCTCTGGCCTTTTCCATCCCTCAGGCTAGGACCTTTTTTGCTATTGCAGAATTGAAGCTATTGGTCCCCTTGCTGCACCAACTTGGGAAAGAATGTGAAACAGATAGTGTCAGACTGCAAGTTCAGTTTTTGGATGAGAGAGGGAGCGATGGTCTGATTCTGTCTGTTAATCACATGTTGCTCAATCTAATGGACATGTTTTAGTCCCCCTTGGATTGAACCTCAAAACAATATTCACAGTATCCAATACTTGCTCTATGTGCCCTTGGACAAAAAAGTTATTTAACCTTTCTAAGCCTCAACTCTCTAATCTGTAAAATGGGATTAAAAGTAGTCTCCCTCTTAGGATCACTGTGGAGATTCAAGAAAATCATACAAGTTACTGAGTAGAGTACTTGGCACACGGTGAGTGATCAGCACTGTTAGCTGTTGTTATAAATATAAACTCCTCTCTCCTCTTTGAAAACACTCTCTATCTTGGGGTGCAAGTATTAGAAACCTCCACCCATGGTGGTTTAAATAATAAAGGGAGTTTATCAGTCCCTCCAACTGAAGTCATAGGTGGCATAATAAAATTTAGAAAATCCCTACATCAATGGCTCAGCACTGGCACAAAAGCTCATTATCTTTCATTTCTACTCCCTGGCAACCCACTCCAGTACCCTGGCCTGGAGAATCCCCATGGGCAGAGGAGCCTGGCGGGCTGCAGTCCATGGGGTCGCAAACTTTCAGACATGACTAAGTGACTAGGTATACACACCCTCTGTGGTCTCCTCTCCACTCTAAAGCTAGTCACCCCCTTGAACCAAAGAGTTCCTGGAGACCATAGCCATCCAGTAAGAGGGGGAACTTCTCTCAGAAGTTCTCTTGAAAGAACAATTGAGTTTCTCCCCCCGAAGCTTCCAGCAACGGCCTCCTGAATCACACAAACTTGGACTGGATTCCGTGCCCTGAACCAATGATTCTAGCCAGAGAGACATGAGAAGGGATGGTTGGCTTCAGCCTATCTGGGTCCAGCCAGTTGGACATGAGTGAGATGAATAGCCAACATAAAATTATTCCTAATGTTATTAGGAGGAAGGGAAAATGAATCTACAATGGCCCAAACCAGCCAATATCCAGTACTCTTGGTTTACAGATGACTGTACCTTCCTGTTTCCTCCTGAATCCTTCTTTATTTATTCGTTTTTCTCTTCCCATTTAAGAGTGTGATTCTTGAAGGGAGGGCCCATGCCTTATTCATCTCTTGGTCCTCAGCTCCTAATATAGACATTGCATGCCAAGTCACTTCAGTCGTGTCTGACTCTTTGCGACTCCATGGACCATAGCCTGGTAGGCTCCTCTGTTCATGGGATTCTCCAGGTAAGAATACTGGAGTGGGTTGCCATGCCCTCCTCCAGGGGATCTTCCCAACCCAGGGATGGAACTCACATCTCTTATATCTCCTGCATCAGCAGGCGGGTTCTTTTCTACAGTGTCACCTGGGAAGCCCACTAGACTCTGACATTTGATAAATGTACATCAAATGCATTAAAGAAAATATAACTCAATGAGGAATGCTTCCTTCTTGCTTAATGGAAAAATCTATCCCCATAGCAGCAGGAATGGAATCCCTGCTAGAGACTAGGAGTCAATCTGTCTCTATAAATTCCAAACCCAGTGCCCGGGATTTCCACCCAACAGATGCTTTTTGCATTGTGAAACGCCCAGGCATGTGGGCTGCCTGAATTCACGTGTTTGCTTCATCCTTCATCACTCCATTTCCTGAGAAGAAGTGAGAGCCTGCGGGGGCCCTGTGCTTAGCTGCACATGTTTTCTGTTTCATGTTTCAGCCAATAAAGGAGAGGACTCTCCCCAGGCCACTTAACATGTATTACAGGTGATTCCTTGGACAAATGGCCTCTTCTCCGTCCTCTGGAAACGCAGAGCCTGAATGATCTGCAGACCTGATAGGGAGGGAGAGCTGGGCTTAGAACACCCAGAGGCTGCAGATAGGCAATCTTTCATTTACCTGTGTGACTTGGAGATACACAGCCTGACCTCATATACAGTCTCACAGCCAGGTGGGTCTGCCTTGGGGTGGATAGAGTTGCCTACCTGGAGAAGCTAACATCTGGGTGGTCACACCCAGGGAAGGATGCTGGGACCACTTGGGATGGGGGCATTGGGTCATTCCTTTTCTTCATACTCCTTTCATTTTACTTTAAAAAATGTCAGCTCTTTCTGAAAATGAGCAAGGGGCAATTTTAGCAGGGTTGGAAGGGAAAATTGTTTCTGAGTGCTGTTTCATCTTCCAGACTCATCATTACCAGCCAAAGTCATATGAAATTAAACTGAGGCTTGGCTGTCCACAGCAACAAGCAGAAATCTAAGACTATAATACATAAAACACAGCCTCTAACAGAGAGAAAAATCTGTGCAAAGCCACAGAGCTCAGAAATAGCATTTGGTTCTTCTGCAAAACTACCACTTTTTCTCCCTGCCAGATCAAACCCTAGAGAAAACTGACTTCATTCTTGCTCCTGCCCCTTCACATGGAAAAAGAAGGGAACTGAGAAATACAGAAAGTGAACTTGATGTTCTAAGAATGGAAAATACAAAGATTGAAAATTGGGGTAGGGAAATGCTATATGTAGAAGGGAAGAGCTTAAAATGATAGTGACACCCGGCTGGCCTGGCAAGCTGACTTATCTCAAGAGACACTTGCTTCCTGCAAACTGGTCATATTTTGCCCTAGGAATTCTTCACTTCATTCTAAAATAGAACTTGTAAAGAGAAGCTGGAAGTCACTTTTATGTGGTTGTTTTCTAAATATCTCTTATGTCCGACAGATGAATCTCCAACACATTGCTCTAAGCAGCAAAAGGTTCAAAATTTATTGGATGTTTATGCAAACTTCCAAACCCTCAGTGAACTGGGGCTATCCAAGAACAGTTTGTCTGCTCGGTGGAATTTCAGCATTTCCATTTCTGTTTAACTTTGGAGCCAAAAGTTAGGGATGTTATAGCATCAATAAGGTCACATCATGCTGGAACCCATGTCTTACTAGAGAAAAACCATTTTGGAGAGAAAGACTGGATTTCTAGTACTTGTAAAATTTGAGGAGGTGGAGTTGGACTTCAGAAATAATGTCTAGAAATTGTTCAATGGCTATTTGAATATATTGATCAGTCAGAACCTGTGTTAGTGGTTTGATGACATAACAAATGTAAATCACTTAGCACAGCCTCTGGCAACTAATAGGAATTCAATAACTACCAGGTACTATTTTTATAAAACAATTATTTCTGCATTGACTGAAAATACATGTGGTCCCTAAGCATTCTCATTTAACAGATGCTATTAATTTTTCCATTTTGTAGCATGTCTTTAATCTCTGTCTCATTTAGTAGTTTAACTCTTCATTTGATTGCCCAGGTTCATAATAATGGCTATACTAATTGCAATTCTTAGATGATTGTTCTACGTAGATAGGTAAATATTATGAGGGACAGAGGGTGAAATATAACATGGTCATTCATAAAACAATTAAAATGTGAAAAAACTCATTCTCCCTAGGAATCAGTGAAATGCAAGTTAAAACATGAACTGCTTTTTGCTTACCAATATTTTGAGGATTTAAAATGGTATTTTTTAATGTTCTCAAGCACCACTAGGAAGAGCATAATTTGACAATCGACTTTTTGTTCAGTCATGAAATTGTGTCCGACTCTTTGTGACCCCACGGACTGCAGCACACCAGGCTTCCCTGTCCTTCACTATCTCCCGGAGTTTGTTCAAACTCATGTCCATAGAGCTGTTGATATAGTCCAACCATCTCATCCTCTCTTGCCCCCTTCTCCTCCTGCCTTCAATCTTTCCCAGCTTTAGGGTCTTTTCCGATGAGTCAGCTCTTCGCCGGCAAGCAATGTGACAGTCTAAATGAAGTGCCATAAACCTGTTTCTATCTGTTGATGCACTTTTAAGAATTTATCTAGAACCTCTAGGAGGGAGATTGAGCACAGTGAAATACTGAAGTACAACATGTCAACTGCCATGTGTATCTTTCAGGATCTTGTCAGGAAGCAGCACGCTTAGAGTCATTTGAGGCCAGTTTAATCAAACAGCACAATGAAACAAACAAACAACAAAAAAAACAACTACTTACAAAGTGTGGGCAGGGTGTGACTGCAGCATGAGGGGTGGTGCAGGACTGTGGGGAAGAACCTGGAGAGGGAGGCTTCTTGCAGAGGGCCCCAGGTGGCCACCCCAGAGGAATACACAGCCCACTCTTATCCTTTTCCCCACTTCTGGTCTCCAACCCACGCCTCCCATTCTGAGTCCAAGCAAAGTCAATGGCAATACAGCCCTTTGACAAAGTCCATATGGGCCCAGCTGGCCAGTGGTTCTGCAGAGACAAACAAGAAATGCCCAGCACACTTTGTTATCATTAAGAGAAAGAATAAAAATGGAAGCTAGTGTGAACGTCCAACAATTGGGAAATGAGTCAATAAAGTGGGGTATGTTTTGCTGTGGATGTTACATGGCCATTTAAAAGAACACTTTTGGAGAAACAATAGCATAGGAAAGAATCTAAAGTCAACTGAAGAAAAGCAAGGTAGATAATTATATATGATTCCAAACATGAAAAAAAATACATACATGATGCACTGAAAAAAGGGAACATACCCAGATTTAAACTGTGGCTATTTCTGCTTGGGGGAATTAGAAATTTTCATCTTCTTTTTCAAGTTATCTGAGTTTTCCAAAATTTACATGTGAAAGTGAAAGTCTCTCAGTCATGTCCAACTCTTTGAGACCTTCATGGACCATAGCCCACCAGGCTCCTCTGTCCATGGAATTCTTCAGGCAAGAATATTGGAGTGGGTTGCCATTCCTTTTTCCAGGGGATCTTCCTGACCTAGGGATTGAACCTAGGTCTTCTGCATTGCAGGCAGACTCCTTATTGTCTGAGCCACCAGGGAAGTCCTAAAATTTACATGAATTTATATTATTTATAATCAGAAAAACATTATTTAAAGTAACTGGTCTTTTGCCTTCTGTGGCTTGTAATCTAGTGGGATAGAAAGATTAATCGCTAATGAATTACAGGCAAATGCAATAAAGGAACAAAGGGATAAGTCACTGATTTCAGTGGGTGGGCAGAATCCGGGAAGCTTCCTAGAGGGGTGGCATTTAAACTGGGCCCTGAGTGCATGTGTGCTAAGTCACTTCAGTTGTGTCCAATTCTTTGTGGCCCTATGACTGTAGCCCATTGTGTCCAATTCTTTGTGACCTTATGGACTGTAGCCTTCCAGGCTCCTCTGTCCATGGGATTCTCCAGGCAAGAATACTAGAGTGGGTTGCCATGCCCTCCTCTATAGGATCATCCCGACCCAGGGATCGAACCTGAGTCTCTTATGTCTCCTGCACTGGCAGGTGGGTTCTTTACCACTAGTGCCACCTGGGAAGTGGATGGGCCTTGAGAGATGAAATCTATTTTGACAGGTTAAAAAATTGCCAGAGGATCACCCAGGTGAGTGACTAATGAGAACCATATGTTGAGAGCTCTGGAGGATGTGAAATATCCAGGTTACAACAGTAGATGGATGATCCTAGAGCAATACGTTGACAAAATCAGAGGAACTTTTATAACTTATAGACTTCTGTGTCCCTCTCTGGATCTACTGAATTGGCAGCTTTGCTGGGAGCCCAGGACAAATAGTTTGAAAATGCTTCCAGGTGATTCTAAGGCGCAGCCATGGCTGAGAACCACAGTGGAAAAAGGATATGAAAGTATGGTAGACCCTTGTGCAGTGGCTGCCAAGAAATCTCTAGCCATCTTCCTCCCTAAGGGGAAAGGGGTCCAGCAGCTACTTATCAGATGTGACACTGCCCCATGACTGCAAATGTCTGGGCTGGGATAACCTGCCTTTGGTGCTAATGTGTATGTGTAGACGTTGACTTTGCCATGGACAACTTCGACCTGCTCGAGGACCTGTTAGCAAAGGAAAGGATGTCCAGGAGGAGGAATGAAGCTGATCTAAGGAGAAGAGGAGGGATGGTAAACAGCATCCTGCTATCTTCCAGTCCTTGATTCCAGTATTTTCTGAATCCCACTGGATCGTTGGCCTTGAGTTTACTGAGATCTCCTTTACCCTTATCGTGTGTGTGTGTTATCACTTCAGTCGTGTCCAACTCTTTGTGACCCTATGGACTATAGCCCTCCAGCCTCCTCTGTCCATGGGATTTTCTAGGCAAGAATACTGGAGTGGGTTGCCATGCCTTCCTCCAGGAGATCTTCCTGGCCTAGGGATCAAACCTGTGTCTCTTTCATCTCCTGCATTGGCAGGCGAGTTCTGTACCACTGGTGCCACCTGGGAAGCCCTTATCCTTATTATAGAGCCCAGTGTTTAATGTTGGCCTGACTGGAACTGACCTTGGTTATCTTCAGAGATCAGCAGAGTGAACCTTCTCTCCCAATACAGTAACACAGCATAGTGCCAGGTCCCAGTTGGAGTCCAAGGGGTGTGGCTGTGCTATTACCTTAACTAGCTGGGACAGTTTCCCCTGAACTGTTTTTCTCAGAACAATAGGTTTTGTGGAGTTAATGGGCGTGTAGCACAAGCAAACAAGCACATACAGAATGAAGCTATCCTTGGTCAAGTGGATTGTGTATAATTCTCTGGATTAACAAAGTTAAACTGGTTTCTCAACACGATGTACACCTTAAACTTACACCATGCATAAGTCAATTACATTTCAAGAAAGATAGATGGGGTACTGTCAGGCTTAAATGATAAACAAATCATCAGGAGAAAAACTAAAAAAAAAAAAGATGTATTTTTGTTAGTTTTGGTTGAGCTGGGTCTTCACTGAGACATGTGGGTTTTCTCCAGTTGTGGAGAGTAGGGGCTCCTGTCTAGTTGTGGCAGGCTTGGGCTTCTCAGTGAGATGCTTTCTCTTGTGGAGCACGGGCTCTAGAGCACGCGGGCTTCTGCTGTGGCTCGCAGGCTCCAGAGTATGGGATCGTGGTTGTGGTACACCGGCTTAGCTGCTCTGTGGTATGTGGAATCTTCCTGGAGCAGGGAGCAAACCCATGTCCTCTGCACTGGTGAATTCTTATACAGTGGATTCCTATACAGTGTATCAGCAGGAAGGTCCAAAATGGATTTCTTTACTAGAAAACTTCTCAGAACCTTAACATGCTCTTGTGAGTTATGAATTTCCTACAGGGATTGATTATAGGATTCAGTGTTCCCTAAATTTATTTGACTGGGGTACCCTTTTATTTCCAAAAGCATGTTTCAGCACTGATGTTTGGCCCATGAAAGCTAACTCGTTCTTCCATCATTTCTTCATTCAGTAAACATTTACTAGAGTAGCAAAAATATGAACTATTTCTCAAAATGGCATGTTATGATGAGGGCATGCTAGCTTCCAGGAACTGTGTGTGCGCATGTGTATATTTGTGCCTGTGTGTGTGTTCATGTTCACACACGTGTGTACACGTGTAGGCGTGTGCATATATGCCTGGAGGTGCATGTTAAGAGAGGAATAGAACAAAGGAGAGCAAAACAGGAACAGGGATAGGTCCTTGCCTTGGATGCTCACATACGGGCTTCCAGATGCCCAGTAAACAGATAGCATCTCCATCTGCAAATGGAATTACATTCTGTTGAGTGGACTCAGGCTGGTTACTCGGATTAATTTAGACTTCATTGGAAAGAAATCTCCAAATCATTTATCCTCCATCCATCAAATGAAGTAGGCTGCCACAGCAGACTGTGCTTATGCTCAAACCCATTTTTAATTTGTGACAGTAACTGGCCTTTCCCGTAATCATTTTCAATTTTTTTCTTAAAAAATGTTGCTCAAAAGAAGTTTCCCATATAAATGATGATAATGCTCTTCTCAGAGAAAGAGATTTATTGATCATCCCTTGAAAGCCACTACTAGGCTGAGCGTTACAAATGCTTGATCTTACTGAATTCTTCCAGCACCCTTGTAAGACTGGCACTTCACTTTTCCCTTTTTACAGGTAAGATAGCTCTGTGAAGGTAAGGGCCTTGGGTCTGCTTTATCATCTAGAACCTCATCTGTAGTCGGGCTCTGTAACATAGTTATGAATGAAAGAATATGTAAATGAGGAAACAGTCTAAGATCTGATTCAGAATCAGCCAGCTTGTCAGTGTCTAAAACTGTATCTGAACAAAGATCTGTCTGATTTCAAAGGCCCAACTTATTTCTTCCTCATCATTCTAGAAAGGAACATAACGCTTTTATATCTGTCATGATCTAATTCCATAATCTAGTGTGGGGTGAGGCCACACATATAATGTTCTCATGTCCTAGATGAGGACACTGAGGCTCAGAAAAATCAAGAAATGTGTCCAAAATCACTTAGATGATGTTAGGAGGCAGATTCAAGAACCAATCCCAGGTCTTCTGACCCCCATCCCAGTGCACTTCCAGCTCCATCAGAGATGTTTTGAAAGTATCTGAAGATTTCCCTGAAAGTGAGTGGTACCCAAACTGATGCTCACATGGAAAATGCCACCCTATCCTCTCCTTAGACTCTAGTGGCCCGGTTCCACTGTCTTGGGTAACATCCATGCTGGTGGGATGTTTCCCTGTGCCCTCCATTGGAGGTGGCCAGCCCTGGACTGGCACCAGGAGATGGCTGCTTGAGAGGCTATTGGTCAGCCTTGACCCTGATTTCCATCAGGACCCCCACATCCAGAAGCACCACCCCTCCTGGCTATTTATAACCTGAAGTCCCCAAGTTGCAAAGCCCCTTCCTCCTGAGAAACAGGCAATTCTGTTGAGACCATGCTCTGTTTTCTGATGAAAAGTGACTTTGGCAGAAGATTCTCCATCAGTCTGCACCATAAACACAGATGTGCACGTTTCTCTGGAATACTCTCTGCTTCCTTTGCCCTTCATAGGGGCTGGGATCTTTCCTCCCTGAGACACAGAGGGCCATGCTCAGGCTGGAAGTTCTTGATTTCCCTAGCTGATCTCTGGAGTGAAATGGGTTACCTTTTTCCTTTTATTCTTTCTGTTTTCATGTTTCCCTTAGTTCCAAATTCATAATGTTTCTCTCAGCTTCTGTCTTCATGATGCCGACATGACCATGTAAAAAATGAATAATGCTCAGAAAATCCTGGGGCCACTCATTTCTCAACATGAGGTCAAGGAACTGGTCCTACTCAGCTCTTTCCTCATCCCTAAATGGAACAGTTATCAAGGCACCTTGGGAAGACAGATTTAGGGACTGCTAAAAGGTTATTCATCTATAACACATTTCCCTCTTCCGCTCTTTTGCTTTAGACTCTTGGCATCTCTCTCCTAGATAATTTGGATAAGAGGTTGCTATGGACTGACTCCATGCCCCACAGGGCTTCCCAGGTGGCACCAGTGGCAAAGAACCCACCTGCCAATGCAGGAGATGCAAGAGGCATGGGTCAGAAAGATCCCCTGGAGGAGGATATGGCAACCCACTGCAGTATTCTTGCCTAGAGAAGCCTGTGGACAGAGGAGTCTGGTGGGCTATAATCCATGGGATTGGGAATCATCAGACATGACTGAGCGACTGAGCACACAGGTACAAAATCCATATGTCGAAGTCTTAACCCCTAGTACTTGAGAATGTGACTGTATTTGGAGATAGGACCTTTAAAGAGGTAATTAAAATGAGGTTATATGGGTGGACCTAAACTAGTGTAACTAGTGGCCTCGTAAGAAAGAAATTAGGACACAGACATGCACAGAGGGATGACCACCTGAGGACACAGGCAGAAGATGGCCATCTGCAAGCCACAGAGAGATCCTCAGGGGAAGTAAACTCAGTTGACCCATTGATTTCTGACTTCCAGTTTCCAGAACTGTAAGAAAATATATTTCTATTATTTATGCCATCCATGCGGTAGTCTGTTACAGCAGCCCCAGCACACTAACAGATTTTAGTGCAAAGAAGTAGAATGATGCTGTAGAACAAATGCCTAAAAATGTAGAAGTGACTTTGGGTCTGAGGGATGGGTCGAGGTTGGAAGAGTTTTGAGATTCACGTTAGAAAAAACCTAGATCACCTTGAAAAAGCTGTTGGTCATCTAATCTAACACAGTGCTTAGTAACTTCAAAAAAAACCACCTGACATGGAAAAGAAGAAACAGTGGGATAATGCTAAACTTCCAGGCATTGTGTTAGATATCTGACATAATTGCTCACATATATTTCATAATAATTCTGCAAATTAATTATATGTATAAATTATATAATAATATGTATAAACATTAGTGCTTATATAAATATGAATAAAATGTAATTTATATAAATAACTGTATTAACTAATATCACCATTTTCTATCTAACAACACAATGATAAGCAATAATAACCACAAACATATTAAGCTTTCACTGTATGCTGGACCCTGTTTTAAGGTCCTTTGCCTAGATTTTTACAATAGTCCTATGAAGCAGATACCACTGGATGATAAATGATAAAATAACATAAGATTTAAGAACACAGGCCCTGGAGCCAGACTGGGTTCTAATTGCAGTTCTCCCATTTCATTGCTGTGTGGCCTTGGGTAAGTTCCTTACCCTCTCTGAGCATCAGTTCCTCATCTATAATATGAGAAATGGTTGTATGATAATAATTCTTATGCCATAGGGTTATTGGGCATACGCATGAAGAATAGGTACTTAGGCTAGAACCTGGCCAAATATGTGTCAACTATTCTTATCCTTATTTTAAATATGGGAAGATTGAGGCTCGGAGAAATGAATTTACTGAGTTGGTTATGTGAAAGCTTTTTTTAATGGAAGTTTTATTTTGTACACTCCTCTCTTTACATATTAAATTACCTTAATTATTATACAGATTAATTACAATTAATCTTGGTTAATTCATCATTTTTTCAAAATAAACTTCAAATTCCTTAAAATGGTCCATCTTTCAAGCCTCAAATCCTAACGTTCTCCTTGTCGCCTTCTGCCACAAACACCCCAACAACACATGTGCTTTCGTAACTGTGTCTTTGTGCAGACTGTTTCTGCCACCTGGAATGTTGTTCCCTCTACCCCCTGGCCAGTGCCTGGTCATTCTTCTTCAGACTCAGTTCTCATTCACTCATTCATGCAGTTACCTGAGTATCTTCTTTGAGTAAGACACTTTTCTAGATCCTCAGTTACAACAGTGAGTAAGAAACATCCAGTGCCTTCAAAGCAGACCAGGGAGACTGACAAGAGACCAATGGGCAGTGTGATAAAGACAGTGATGAAGGGAGCAGATGAGGAGTACCCTGTGGGGCTGGGATGTGGGTGAAGTTCATGAAACTGGCCTTCCCTCCCCGCGTTCTTTCTCTACGTCCATGAGATCGATGACCACACCACCAGAGAATATTTACTTGATGCTCTCTAATCGCTGGTTTCCCCTCCAATACATGGTAGATCCATAGGAAGAGAAAATTTCCCTTTTGTGAATATAGAAGCCTGTTTCTTTGTTCATTCTAAAGACAGTGAACTAGCTCTAGACTTAGCCTTGGGACACTATACACTTACGGCCTCATGGGAAGAGGGAGGCAGATGCCTAATGAGACTGGGTCAATCCTGAGTCTCCCATTTGTCCCAAGAGAGATACTCACTCTAAGAAGGAAGTAGTAAAATTGGACAAGTGGAATGGAGGGTGTGGCAGATTGATTGCAACAATGACCATGATCTGCCATTCCCGCTCTAGCCGTGCCCCTTGTTTGCAAACGCAGATCCCTGGTGACTCAGACAGTAAAGAATCTGCCTGCAATGCAGGAGACCCAGGGTTGGGAAGAAACCCTGGAGAGGGGAATGGCTACCCACTCCAGTAGTCTTGCCTAGAGAATTTCGTAGACAGAGGAGTCTGGAGGGCTACAGTCCATGGGGTCACAAAGAGACACAACTGAGTGACTAACACTTTCACTTGTTTGCAATGGCTTTGCAGCTTCTCCCATCCAGACTCTGTGCTGTCCTGGGAACTTGCTTTGGGCAACAAATCAAGTGAGGGTATCAGTGTTCCAGTTCCAAGCCTACATCTCAGGAGCCCTTAAACACTTTTGCTCTCTCTTGAATCCATCCCAATGGCATGTGAACAAGACTGGGCTAGCCTAGCGGAGGAAACTGATGAGAAGTCCATGGAGGAGAGGCCATTCATCCCAAGCAGAGGCCGTCCTAGACCAGCCTAGAGCCAGTCAACATCCACACATGAGAGGGCCTGCCAAGATTGGCAGAACTGATCCACAAATGCATGGGTCACCCCAGGCAAGACCAGAAGAACCACCCACAAGGATGCACACAACCACAAGGGATGCACACACTTGTGAACAGTGGCAAAACCACCGAGTTCTGGAGAAAATTGCTATACAATACTATTAAGGAGATAGATAACTGACACAGAGGGCAAGGGGGACCTAATTTTCAGTGGAAACATTTGACAAACAATTACAGTAGAATAGAAAAAGTTGTTTTGTTCATAGATTTAGGGACACTGTTTTGCTCTGATAGAAAGGAGAGCAGCTCACTTATCAGGCATGCCTTAGGATGAAATTTGAGGTTGGGCTTCTCTCAAGATATTAAAAGCCCAGATTTTGTGTTACATAATGCAAAAAGATTTTCCAATTTCCACTCACTTATGTAGTTTAATAACATACAGCTTCCCTGATAGCTCAGCTGGTAAAGAATTCACCTGCAATGCAGGAGACCCACAATGCAGGTTTGATTCCTGGGTGGGAAGATCCCCTAGAGAAGGGATAGGCTACCCACTGCAGTATTCTTGGGCTTCCCTGGTGGTACAGCTGATGAAGAACCCACCTGCAATGCAGGAGACATGGGTTGGATCCCTGGGTTGGGAAGATTCCCCGGAGAAGGGAATGGTTACCCACTTCAGTATTCTGGCCTGGAAAATTCCATGGACTGTATAGTCCATGGGGTCACAAAGAGTCAGACATGACTGAGTGACTTTCATTTTCACTTTCTATTTGCATAGTCCCATCATTTCACGGCAAATAGGAGGGGGAAAAGTGGAAGCCATGACAGGTTTTCTATTCTTGGGCTCCAAAATCACTGCAGATGGTGACTGCAACCGTGAAACTAAAAGACGCTTACTCCTTGGAAGAAAATCTGTGACAAATCTAGACTGTGTATTAAAAAGCAGAGACATCACTTTGCCAACGAATGTCCATATAGTCACTTATGGTTTTTCCAGTAGTCGTGTATGGATGTGACAGTTGGACCATAATGAAGGCTGAGGGTCAAAAAATTGATGTTTTTGAGTTGTAGGTGCTAGAGAAGATGCCTGAGAGTCCCTTGGACAGCAAGGAGATAAAACCAGTCAGTCCTGAAGAAACTCAACCCTGAATATTCATTGGAAGGACTGATGCTGAAGCTCCGATACTTTGGCCACCTGATGCGAAAAACTGACTCATTGAAAAAGACTCTGATGCTAGGAAAGATTGAAGACAGGAGGAAAAGGGGGTGACAGAGCATGAGATGGTTGGATGGTATCACTGAGTCAATGGACATGAGTTTGAGGAAACTCCAGGAGATGGTGAAGGACAGGGAAGCCTGGCGTGCTGCAGTCCATGGGGTTACAAAGAATCAGACATGATTGAACAACAACAACAATGTCCCCTGCACCTTATCTCCCCAAGTGTAATGGCTGCGGTTACCTACACAACCATGAAAGGATGGGTTCAGTATTCGAGAAGCACAGTGCAGATGCCTTCCATTTTGGAGCTGCTTTCAGGAGCCTCTTTCTGCAGTGAGGTCTCTGCATGCTTGGACTGGTGGGCTGTACTTATAGGGGTCAGAAAGAAAGACAGCTGGCAGCCTGCAGTGCCTGGTACCAGAAGGAAAAGGACATTCTTCTGAGCTGCCAAGACACACCCAAGGCCCATCAGCTCCTCCCAGACATCTGCCTGGGGTGGGATCCAGGCTTCTCTTTGCCCCATGAACTGGGAATGGGAAAGAGAGGTGGTGGGACCCACTGGAGCACACTGTTCAACGTGGAGATCTTTGACTTACTCCCAAGCTCTGCTCCCAGTCCCACCATCTGCGGCATTTACTGACTCCAAATTTGGGGTCTCAGATGTGTCCCCTGGAAGATGGTTCATGTGCCCTCAAAGCTCCCACCCCTTGGTGGCATATTCTGGGCCATAACTAACTTCTGTCTTGGCTTCATCTGCTAACACACCTCCATCAAATTGATGAGAAATTCTTGTTCCCAGAGAATCCTTTTCTTTACTGGAGGGTTTGTTCAGTGAGTTCTCTGGAGGATGAAAATGTACATGCCTTCTACCACCTTGAACAAGAAGCTGTCCCTCTGGTATTGGAAGATGTTTGCCAATGTTCTCTGTCCACACCAGCCCCACCTCGCTGCTCTTACAAGTCAAACACCAGATGCTGGTTTTCCAGGGAGCCATTGCCAACCCTAAATGACAGGTGTTTATTTTTAACAGTTCCCCCAGTTTGCATGCCATAGAGTGATTATCTCTTTGGAAAATGGTAAATAAGTAAAATAAAGATGCTACGAGTCCCATCAACTCAGTGTCCATGGGTGCCTCAAATGTCCCAGGAACTGCTGTGGATCTTTTCATAGATGCCATCCTGGTTAATTTTCACACAATCCAGACAAGATGTCCCCATCAGCTCCAATTCCTAGGTGAGGAAAGGGGGGCTTAGGAAGGCTTAAAGAGGTTAAGAACATGCCAGGGTGGCATAGCCAGGGTGCTAAGATGGGGACTGGAAACTGAGTTTTCTTTCTATAAGATTGATGCTCTACCCACCATCAGATTACTTTGTTACTTCTTTCTCTTCTCAGAACATCATTAAAAATATTGAACCCTATCTAACAGTAACATTTATCTAGCACTCACCAGGTAGTGGCCCCTTGATTGTATTAATTGTACACATAATATAATCTTAACTGTCCTATTATCATCCCCATATAACAGATGAAAATCATGGAGGCACAGAGGTTGAGTAACTTTCCGTAGATGACACACACAGCCTAGAGCTTGGCTCTGAACCAAGGCTCTGAGCCTTCAGAGCCCTGCTCTTAACCATGTACATGTATTTTGTTACATACAGTAATAAGCAAACCACTTACACGTGGCTTATTAATAAAGACCAGCTAACCAGTGAACCTCTAATAGGTAAGTGCTTTATAATTTTACTCCGTGATTCAGAATAGTAATTGTAATCAGCTAATGAGTGCTTCCTAGGGATCTGATAAATGTTATTCTCCATTCCCTGTCTTCTCTAGGTGAGGCAGAGATTCCTTCATCTGTTTATTCCAAGAACACTTAATGAGCGCACACAAAGAAAATGCAGCGGAAGCCGTCATTAGGTGGATGGGCCCTGTGCAATCTGAATCCTGCAAAAAAGGTCCACATGAGTGAGGCCCCAGCCCCACTACAGACAGTGATCTCTGTAAATCACCCATAATACATGCAGGGCTGCGTTGAATGGTTCACATTAGGCCAGACATCTAAAGCGGCGTGTCTAAGGAGATTTGAGTAAATTGGAGATTTATCAAAAATGCTGGAGAAATGACAAACATGAATGTGGTTGGGTCTGCTTTCCCTAGTCATCATTGGCCCAGTGATTTGGCCCTGGGTTTCCTTTGACTTATCAAGTGTATTCAAGGGACAACAAAGTAGGGAGCCACCAAAGCTGAGCCAGCCATAGGAAGAGGAAGTTCTC
Organism: Ovis canadensis; assembly: GCF_042477335.2. Classification (NCBI taxonomy): domain Eukaryota; kingdom Metazoa; phylum Chordata; class Mammalia; order Artiodactyla; family Bovidae; genus Ovis; species Ovis canadensis. The sequence continues at coordinate 180,618,857 of NC_091247.1, read as the reverse complement.
CTGATATGAAGTGGAAAGTAACAGAGGCCCAGACGGTGCTGGGTACCTTCCTGCCTGCGTCCTGCCCCTTTTGTCCACACCAGTGAAAAATCCCTCTGCCTATTTCGTCTTTTCCTGGTGGCCATCAGGTACCGTTAAACTAGAATTTAATATTTCCCTGGTGGCTCGACCAGTAAAGAATCTGCCTGAAACACAGGATACTTGGGTTTGATCCCTGGGTCAGAAAGATCCCCTAGAGAAGGGAAAGGCTACCTGCTCCAGTCCTGGAAAATTCTGTGGACAGAGGAGCCTGGTGGGCTACAGTTCATGGGATCCCAAAGAGGCAGACACAACTGAGTGACTAACACTTGGTTCACCCAGACCGAGACACACTCCTTCTCTTGTGTGTCTGGTGAGTCATTCTAGCCATGAGTTGTCCTGGGTTGGGATTTGTTGTCACCACACTCTCTGTGCACCTGCAGGAGGTGCTGATGCCTGGGGCTTAAATGCGGGGTCAGGAGGATGAAGGGTGTCATCACTCCCTGGGTCTGGGCACAGAGAGCTTTCCCAAACTCACACACCAGCACACATTGGCTTTTAAGAATCCATCACCATCTTAATAATGTGATAAATGATATTGGTAAGTTAGAGGCAGCTGACAGCAGCTCAACCATAGTTGTTTTGAGCAAAAAAAAAAAAAAAGAATTAAGGTAGTAGCAGTAGTATTGAATTATAACCCAAAGAATCCATAAGTCCATATTGATAGGAATAAATGAATGAATAAGTAAATAGGAGAATAAACACATCTATGCAGAAGAATCCCAAGTAGTTCATGTACATATTCCATCCTCAAAGTGTTGCAACATAGCACCTCTCCTCAGGTGCAGGCTTCACATAGTGGCTTTCTGCTAAGAGTGCAGTATAGAAAAAGGAAGAAAGAGTAACTTTACAGTGCAGAAGCCTGATAAACACCACCTCAAGCCGGGTGTCAAGGTTATTATCAGCATTGATAACTGATATTGATAGTATGTACCCATTTCTTTAATTTTTTTTAAATTTTGTATTGAAGTATAGCACATTAAGAATGTTGGGATAGTTTCAGGTGAATAGCCAAAAGGCTCAGCCATGCATGTATCCATTCTCCCCCAAACCCCGCTCCCATCCAGGCTGCCACATTACACTGAGCAGAGTTCCAAGTGCTATGCAATAAGAGCTTCTTGGTTACCCACTTTAAATAGAGCAGTGTACACACGGGTGTGATGAGAATAGCACTTTACCTCTGCGGTCTTCTTTCCCCAAACCATAACCCCAGTCTAATCAAGAGAAAAACGCCAGGCAAGTCCCAAGTGAGGGACATCCTACAAGTATTCAGCCAGAATTCCTCAAAATGGATAAGGTCATCAGAAACAAGGACAGTCTGAGAAATTATCTCACCCAACAGGCAGCTAAGGAGACAAGATGACTAAAGGTAATGTGGATCTTGGAACAGAAAGAGGACTTTAGGTAAAAAGTAAGGGAATCTGAGCTACAGTATGGATTTCAGATAAAAATGCATTCATATTGGTTCATTTATTGTGAAGAATGTACCATACTCATGGAAGATATTCAAAATAAAGGAAACTGGGTGTGACCTATATGGAAGCTTTCTGTGATATCCTCAAAATAGGTTTTTTTTTTTTTTTTCCTAACCTAAAACTCTTCTAAAGGAAAAAATTCTGTTAAAAAAAATAGATTGGAACATATTTAGATTTACTGAAGTTAGTAAGGATAACTATTGTTTCATGAAATTTTTGTTTCCCTTAACCATAAATATACATGTAGATGTACCCTGCTGCTGCTGCTGCAGCTGCTAAGTCACTTCAGTCGTGTTCAACTCTGTGCGACCCGATAGACAGCAGCCCACCAGGCTCCCCCATCCCTGGGATTCTCCAGGCAAGAACACTGGAGTGGGTTGCCATTTCCTTCTCCCTCGGTCTTGTAAAATCCTTTTCTTACAGAGGATTGGGTAAACAAAATTTGAAAAACATTGAATTAGAGGATTTCTGTTCTCTCTAATATATCTTAAAAATTATTCACTTCAAGTTGTTTAATGAGAAGTTTCACTGAGTTGGTAACATTTAATCAGTGTTGAATCACCACGTCCAGGGAACTGTGCTTGGTACTGTAGGACATGCTGCAGATGAACAAGGCACCGGGTTCCCTCTGCTAGAGACAGAAGCAGAGAAACAAATTCAGGGTCATGTGAAAGGCCATGAACTAGAGGTTGATAAAAGCACTGTGAAAGCACGGAGGACAAAGGAGATGGAGTTGACTCAGAGGGTTATGAAAAGCTGACTAGGGGCTGACATTTATGCTAGACTTAAACAGAAGTAAGAACCACTAATGTTTGCTCAGCGCTTCCTATGTTGCCAGGTTTTCTGTGAGAATATTGCACAGATAATCTGCTTTTATCTCCGCACATCGGGCTAGTTATACCATACTTTACAGACAAGGAAACTGAAGTTAGAGAGGTGAGGGAATTGCCCAGAATGCCCGGCCAGGGAGTGCTGGGTGTGATCTGTACCTTGGAGTTGCTACCCACCCTGTACCGCCCAGCTTTAGTGTCCTCTGGGGTCTGAATAGGATTCCTGCTGCTGCTGCTGCTGCTAAGTCGCTTCAGTCATGTCCGACTCTGTGCGACCCCATAGACGGCAGCCCACCAGGCTCCCCCGCCCCTGGGATCCTTCAGGCAAGAACACTGGAGTGGGTTACCATTTCCTTCTCCAATGCATGAAAGTGAAAAGTGAAAGGGAAGTCACTCAGTCGTGTCCAACTCTTCGTGACCCCATGGACTGCAGCCTACCAGGCTCCTCCGTCCATGGGATTTTCCAGGCAAGAGTACTGGAGTGGGGCGCCATTGCCTTTTCCATTAGGATTCCTACTCCCTCAGAAAGGTGTCTATTTCATTGCTTTTGCTACCACAGCCCCTCTTCCTTCTTCCTTTTCAAAACACTCCTACATAACTTTCAGAACCCAGTTCAGTGCCTGCCTCCATCCTCTATCTGTTCTTCATGACCATCTTTCCCAGAAAAATTCATGGTTCCCTTGCTTGTATTCAAGCCTTGGTTGGACAGTCTATCTCCTCTACCTTCACCCCAGCCACTCCACTCAAATCACAGCCAGCCATCTTTTTGAGTTTCTGCCTCCCAGCAGAGCATCTGACACACTGTAGTTGCCCAATAAGTGAGAAGAATTTTAGGATTTCCATGAATAAATAAGGAGAGACAGAAATCCCAAGCTGAGAGTAACATGAGTAAAAAAAAAAAAAAAAAAAAAAAAGTGGCAAAATGAGAGTGTGGAATGGTCTGGAAGGGATGGGATGGAAGGTACACAGATGCATGTGACAGGAGAGATGGCAATGATGCCCACCTGAGGCTGGATCATGCAGAACTGGGATGCTCTGCCCGGAAGCTAGGGCTTTATTCGTGTGGAACATGGTGCAACATGGAGGGATTTCAGAATCGAGGAACAAGATTTGAATTGAGCGACACTCTGTGTTTTATTGTATATTTTCATCTTTGAAGAAGCTGGAGGACAAGAGGAAATATGAAAATGAATATTTATCATGTACCTATTATATTTCAGGCACTGACCTAAAACCTTTACATAAATCTCATCATTCTCATGATAACTGAATACACCAGCTATTTCCCTTTGTTTTGAGAAGATAAAGCTCAGACAGGTTAAGTCATTGGTCCAAGATCATGCTGAGAAAATGACAGATCTAGTATTTGAACCCAGGTTTGTCTGGCTCCAAAGCTCATTTTTTCCCACTACATCATCCTGCCTCCTTGAAAAACCCTCCTAGCCAACCGCCCCCACCCCCCCTACCCCGCCCCACCATTTACTCTTGTCTGCTTCCTTTCTTTCCTGAACCACTTCTCTTTGCCTTTTCCCTGCTGTTTCCCTGGACCTAAATGGCAACAGACTGGAGAGAGGGTGACTTGAGCCTTAGCATTAGCGACCACAGGAATAGTTTAATTTTCCTCCCTCCTTGAAGGACAGAGATATTGAGTCTGGAACAAACCAGTGGGAGACTGGCTAGGAGCACAGTCCTTGGAAATGCTGCAGATGTCCCGGCTGCTGGGAATCTTTCTGATCTTTCAAAATAGACTCTCCCTCCACCTGGTGAGCAACCTAAGACGGTGAGGTCAGCTATTCTAAAGAGTCTTTGGGTATCTGCTGGTTTGAGAGCTCTTTTTGTGTATGCTTTTGTTGTTCAGTCACTAAATCGTGTCTGACTTTTCCACCCCATGCAGCGCACCAGGCTCCTCTGTCCTTCACCGTCTCCTGGAGTTTGCTCAAATTCATGTACTTTTTGTTACTTTCTTCCTAAAATGCTTCTAAGTTTATCAAACTAACTGACAACACAGGGGAGTTAAGGACTGAAAAAAAAATCCAGTCTTCTTTTCTTGATAGTGGTATTATGATTCTGGCATTCCAATTCAAACTTCTCTGAAGTTTTCAAGCAATGGGTGCTTTATGTGTGCTTGTGATTAAAATATGATGTACCTTAAAAGCCATTCCAGCCTCCTGTGATGTGGTCATAGAAATTATTTCAGCATTAAATCCCTCATTCCCATCATGTCAGCTTCGCGACCATGGCTAGATGAATCACTGGAGAAATGAAATGCTTAGCGAAATGTTTTTCTTTCTGATTGCAGGGCTTATTCGATTAAAGGATAAAAGCAAATTGATCAAATATGTGGACATTTGAAGTTTATTTTTATCACTGCTGAGCAAATTTTGGAAGGCAATGATCTTATTTGATTTTCCTCTCTGTAGTTCCCTATGGAAAAGGAAGTACTGGAAAAAAAGGCCTTTTGGTCCAGCCATGGGGGTGAGTGACGGGCCACCTTCCATGGTCAGTTCTCCTGACATGGCTGCACACACTCCAGACCATAGCAGCGTCAGGAAAACCTTCTTCTAATGGCACGCCCAGCAACCTCATGACAAAACAACTTTGGAGCTTTCACCGAGTTCATAAAAAATAAAACCTCTTACAGATTCAACCCGCATAGCCCATTTCCATGAACATCCCTCCTTTCAGTTTGGGTCCCCATCCATCTTCCTTCCCCTGTCTCTTTCACTGTCCCATTACCCAGGCGATAGAGGTTTCAGGAAAATGAGAAGAGACTGAGAAAAAGTCAAAGGATGCGGGGGCAGGATGGGGACCATTGGCTTTGGTTTCTCTACATCCTTCACCCCCAGCTGGCCTCCCGGGGCTCCTGTGGCTGGGGAAGCAGCAGGCTGCCTCCCTGCTTTGAAATCCCTAAGTTTCACTAAGTGTTATTGTTTTCAAACAGCACCAACAGCAACAATAATAATAAATAGTAAAGTTGGTTAAGTATGTTCTTTGTGCCTAAAGTCCCCTAAAGTCTTACATTCCTTATTGCATTTAAACCTCACAACCATCTTACGAGGCAGATGTTGTTGCTATACTTACAGATCCAGATAACTGAGGTTGCAGCAAGTTTAAGTAACTGGCCCAAGTGGTGGGCCTTGGATTTGAACCTATGCATTTTGACTTGGCCCTGGGTCTGTAATTAATGCACTAAATCACTCCCCACATACTACAGATGTAATATTTTGTTGTTAAAATTCAAATGATACATCACTAATTATTAGAGAAATGCAAATGGAAGCCACAGTGATGTATCACCTCACATGGGTCAGAATGACCACCATTAAAAAAAAAAACTCTATAAATAAATGCTAGAGAGGGTATTGAGCAAAGAGGACCCTCCTACACTGTTAATGGGAATGGAAATTGTTGTAGCCACTATTGAGAACAGTATGAAAGGTCCTTAAAACACTAAGGTTAGAACTACCATATGATCCAGCAGTTGGATCCTTTGCCAACAAAGGTCCATATAGTCAAAGCTATGGTTTTTTCAGTAGTCATGCACGGATGTAAGAGTTGGACTTTAAAGAAGGCTGAGTGCCAAAGAATTGATACTTTCGAACTGTGGTGATGGAGGAGACTCTTGAGAGTCCCTTGGACTGCAAGGAGATCAAACCAGTCCATCCTAAAGGAAATCAACCATAAGTAGTCATTGGAAGGACTGATGCTGAAGCTGAGACTGCAATACTTTGGCCACCTGATGCAAAGAGCTGACTCATTGGGAAAGACCCTGATTCTGGGAAAGATTGAGGGCAAGAGAAGAAGGGGGTGGCAGAAGACGAGATGGTTGGATGGCATCATCGACTCAGTGGACAAGAGTTTGAGCAAAGTTCAAAAGATAGTGAAGGATGGGGAAGCCTCCCATGCTGCCATCCACGGGATCATGAAGAGTAGGACTGAGTGACTGAACAACAGTGATCCAGCTATCCCACACCTGGGAATATATTCTGAAAAGATGAAAACTCTAATTTGAAAAGATACACGCACTCAATGTTGGTAGCGGCTCTATTTATACTAACCAAAACATGGAAACAACCTAAGTGCCCATCAAGAGATGACTGGTTGAAGAAGATGTGGTACACACACACACACACACACACACACACACACACACACACTGGACTATTACTCAGCCTTAAAAAGTGTGAAACACTGCCATTTGCAGCAACATGAATGGACTTAAAATTTACCCTACTGAGTGAAGTGAGTCAGACAGGGAAAGACAACTATCACATAATACCACTTATATGTGGAGTCTAAAAAATAATACAAATGAATCTATATACAAAATAGAAACAGACTCACACACATAGGAAACAAGCTTATAATTACCATAGGGAAAAGTGGGGAGGGATAAATTAGGAGTCAGGAGTTAACAAATAATGATACAAACTACTATACATAAAATAGATAAGCAACAAGGATCTACTGTGTTGCACAGAGACCAATGCTCTATGTCTTTTAATAACCTATAGTGGAAAATAATCTGGAAAAATAACTGAATCACTTTCCTACACCTAAACTAATGCAATATTATAAATCAATTATATTTCTATTAAAAAAATTCAGATGACACAAATATACATAATGTGGAAAGTTAAACACTTCTCCCTTTCCCCCTCCACCAATTCCTCCCCCTCCACCAATTCTTACCTTCCAGAACTTTCCAGCCTAGATGGCCTAGCCAGGTTCTGTGTCCTCTCAACCTCTACTGAACAACGAAGGGGTTGTTGGGCCCTTCTGAAGAGGCCCAGATTTCATAAGGAGCCAAGCTACCTGGGACAGGTACCTCTGTGAATGAACAGTCCTCAAGGGTCAGGCAGATTCACAGCTTTCCATGGTTGGAAGCCATAGGTGTGTGCCTGCATGTGTGTGTGTGTGTGTGTGTGTGTGTGTGTGTGTGTGTGTGTAAAGTTTCTTTCACAGCTCAAGCCTGGGAAATCCCACAGCAGCCAGGCTAGGCAAGACTATTAGAGGACAAGACCTTCCTTCCCCCAGCATACAGCATAGACTGTCCCAATGGCTAGCTGATCTCTGAGCTGAGTAAAATCCCTGGGGTGAGGGAGCAGGGAGAATCTAAGAAAAACAATCTTACTTCCTTTCTAGGCTGTGCCAGGTGCTATAATATCGTGGTAAAGAGCTTCGACCTTGTGTTTACTTGTGTTTACTTGTGTTCGATCTGGCTCTGCCACCTATTAACTGTGCTACCTAAGTTACATTTCTCACTCCCTGAGCCTCAGTCCACTCATCGATGAAATGAGATTGATAATGTTTACACCTCAAGGATGTTGGAAGACAAGATTACTATGTGCAAATCCCGCAGTGCCCAGTCATAGTGGGTGATCAGGAGGGACTGTGATCTTGGTGTAGGTGTAGAAGGGGCAGCTAATTCAGCCTGGAGAGGTACTGAAAGGGCTTGGTGTGGTCAGCTTGTGAATCCCTGGAATTGACAGTTTCTTCTACTCTCCTTCACCCAGGTACCTGGCAGAGGGCCCTGCCCATAGAAAGCACTTCTGAAACATTTGCTGACTTAGACTTTGATAGAATCAAGCAATTAAAGGGTCTGGAACTGGGCACATGCTCTGCTAAATTAAGAGACTAGGAAGAATTAGGAAGGTACTGCTAAGAGTCTGAAAATGTCTATATTAGTAGAGTTGATAAACATAAACAAAAGAAATTCCTTGTTGTCATTAACATGAGATGCTGGGAGCATGGACATTTCTGTGGACTTTCTTTCGCAAACAGTTTACAAACAAAAGAAGGGGTGGATGGATGTTGTAGGGCCATGGGGAGAAATGCCAGGCTAATGACTGAAGAGGCCAAACCATTTACAAAAATAGCAATAGCACTATTTCTTGCACAATCCACCTCTGAAAATCTATCAGCAAGCACGAGGCTGCTTTAACAGCCAGAGATACACAGGAAGCTGCTCATCTCATTAAGTGGCTCCATCTTCTCCAGGCCAACTCAAGTGAAGATGCTTGTGGCCTGCCTCCGAGTCAACATGGAGCAACAGCCCAGAGAGAATGAAAACTCATCCAGCTGCCCCATCTAAAGGATGTGGAGGGCCCCAAGCCAGAACATATTGCTAGACAGGAACTTTTTTTTCAGACTCTAAATTTAACCAGCTGGAGCTCTTTTTAAAGTACCAACCTATTCAAACTTTTGAATTGAAGAATTTGCCATTTAATGGGATTTGATTATAGACAGAATCGAGTGTCCTTGGCTTGACTCATTCTCTTGTATAGTACGCCATCTGCCCCGTAGGAGCCACCTGTGGTATGTGTCAGCTGAGGGCTGCAGGCAGTATGCTTGGAGAACAGGGATCTCGAAGGACTTGACCTCTTTTTCAGGTGATGCTGTTAATGTCCTTGTAATGTCTCTTAGCTTTAACAGGCCAAGAGAGGAATAAGTGACAACAATGGGGGCGAGAGGGTGAAAAAGAGTCAGAATGTACTAGGGTGTAAAAGAAATAGTATTTGCAGTGGACCCACACCTGGAGTGGGGGGCGTTGGGGGTCACACACACACCCAAACCACACACACACCTTCCTCTCTCTACGTAAGAACAGACTCTTGTTGACAGAAGCATTAGCCGAGAACTCAAGTAACATAAACACTGCTGTGCTTGACTTCATATTTATGTGAAAATCCTTCTTTTGTCTTCTTTTTGATAAACAAATCAAGATTGGTGGAATCCAAAGTGGGAATTAAAATGATGAAAGACAAACAAGTATTATGTAGTATAATCCTATTTTAGGCATATGTAATATAATCCCACACACATTTCAAAAATCTAGAAGGATTTATATCAAAGTGTTAATAATCAGTACCTGTACATGGAATGATTAGAAATGTTTTAAATGCATCTCCTTTTTCTTATTGTTATTAAAATATTCTTGTAAGCAAAAACATGAACTCCTCTTATAAATTGGAAAAAAAATTAATTTAAAAACTTGACAAGTCGATGTATGACACTGATTGAGCCATTTATGCCTCCAAAATGTGTAAAAGGCATGGGTGATTGATGTCAAGGGTGGAGGTTAAGGCAATGTGTTCAGTAACTGAGGGAAATGAGACATCTTCTGGGAATAGTTTCTTTCAAGTATTCAGTGTGCTGATCCAATGTTTGACAATGTCACATACTCAGAAGCCTGTCCCAAGTAACATTTTTCTGTTGTATAAACTGAGGTTAACACAGCCTCCCACTGTGGTTGCCTGTGAAGGATCTTCTGTAAAAAAATTGATCATGTACAAGATATTGACTATACTTCCTTGTGCTATACAGTAAACCTTTAATAGAAAATAATCTGAAAAATAATATATGTGTATAGGTACAACTGAATCATGTTTCTGTGCACCTGAAGCATTGTAAGTCAACTATACTTCAATAAAATATATATATTAAGAACAAGAAATTGATTGTATATTATTGATTGCTTTTAAAAAGTGATCAAATCCATAATATCAGCTCTAGGTAAACGGTGCTTCACACAGAGTATATGTTGCATGAATGAAGGAATGAAAAAAAAGACAACAAAAGACTTAGTCCTTATCCTAAAGGAATGTACAACTTAGTTGGAAGCATAGAATCAATTGTATGAAGCGATGGAAGGATAGAAAGACAGAAGGGGTTATAGAAGGACAGATGGAGAGGGAGTGAAGTGAAAGTGAAAGTCGCTCAGACGTGTCCAGCTCTTTGCGACCCCATGGCCTATACAGTCCATAGAATTCTCCAGATCAGAATACTGGAGTGGGTAGCCTTTCCCTTCTCCAGGGGATCTTCCCAACCCAGGGACTGAACCCAGGTCTCCCGCATTGCAGGCAGATTCTTTACCAGCTGAGCCACAAGGGAAGCCCAAGAATACTGGAGTGGGTAGCCTATCCCAACCCAGATTTAAACCGGGATTCCCTGCATTGCAGGCGGATTCTTCACCAGTTGAGCTCTCATGGAAGCCTATGGAGAAGGAGGATATTATTTATTGAATTACTCCTAAGTTCATGTGTGTGTGCACTGAGTCAATCAGTCATATCTGACTCTTTATGACCCCATGAACTATAGTCCACCAGGCTCCTCTTTCCATGGAAATCTCTAGGCAAGAATACTGGAGTGGGTTGCCATTTCCTACTCCAGGGGATCTTCCTGACCCAGAAATCGAACCTCCATCTCTTGCATCTTTGGGCTGAATGCTGCCCATATGGTACCTCATCCAGTAACTCGAGTACCCTATGGTGTAGGCATCATTTTCTCCATTGAGAAACCAGGGATCAGAGAGGTTAAATTAGTTCCTACACATACCACAGATGATAGGCGACTGAACAGGGAAGGAACTTAGGATCTCTGGACTCCAAATCACTGCTGTATCTGCTCTACCCTGACATCCCTCCCCTGTATAGCCTGTGAAGTGAGGAGCCCACTGTGAAAGTGAGTGGCATCCAGCCAGTCCTTGAAAGGAGAGAGCATGAGGGCTGGGCCCAGTGGGATGTTCTTACCGAAGATGCTGTAGCACCGCCCTTTGAATGGATCCAACTTGCTTCCATTTTTCCCTAGTTAACACATGAAGGTGGGCTCCAATACTCTTGGAGACTTCTCCACCATCATCCCAAACTATTCACTCATTTATTCATTTGTGTCTCACATCCCAGCCTACTCCACTCCCTCCCCGCCATGTGGTTGCATTTTCTTCTGTCGGCCTGGAAGTCCCCTCATACCTGACACTAGTCTCCATTTCTCTGGCATCCTTTGGCTGCTTTCGGCATGACAATTCAGTTCCTCCCTCCATGTGTATTTCCGTGGAAGGTTAAATGAGATACATACGCTAGGTGCTGAGCACCCTGCCTGGACATACTCAACTCTCAGTAACTGTGAATGCTTGTGACTCTCGGACAGAATTTAGTGCCGCTGTTGGAGACCTGAGCCCTACAGTCACCCAGACTTGGATCCCAAGGTTTGTGCTACCGTTTCACTAACCTCTTCTCCCCTTTCTCTGACTAACCTTTTGACCTTGGACAAGTCAACAAACCTCTCTGAGTCTTGGTTTCCTTTTCTGGAAAATAGGGACAATGATAACACTTTGCTCATAGAGTGGCTGAAAAATTAAATGAGAAAATATACATCAAGTGCTCGGCGCAGTGCCAGTCAGAGAGTAAAGGACCAAGAACAGTGTCATTGAGGTCAATGGCATTAGTAACTGCATAGCTGCCATGGTTACAGAAATTCTGCTGGGAAAATTGCAGGTCCAGAATCCTGTAACTCTGCAAAACCCTTGTGAGTAGCACTGTCAACAGGCTCCCCTGGCAGGATGAGCAATAGCTAGACTTTTAGAATTTAAGACTCAAACATCAGGTGAATCCAACACATTGGAAGATGGAGGAGGAGGAACACAGCCGGAGTGGGCTTGTGGGATGCAGGATGCTTCTGTAGGGCAAGGCAGCAATGTAAAACAATCAGGCACTGAAGGGTCTTTTGGTAGAGGTGTTATGAATGAAAAACAGCTTCATTTCAATTCATTCATCATTCATCCAATTAACATACATTACCAATTGCTTGGAATCTAAAAGATAAATAAGACCATTCTTGTAGTTTACAATCTGACTTTTTTGTGATATATTTCCCCAATGAGATCAACTAATACAACACAAAATGAGCTACATAGTTGGAGAATAGAGATTGGAGCATCAGACATTGATGGACTAAGGCAGAAGTTAAAAATGTTTTGATTTTTAAAATTTGACAAACACATTCCTTTGAACATATTTCCACAGTGTTTGTAATGTTTTGTCTCACATGATCTGGCCCACAGAGCATCACATTTCCAGCTAATTGCAGGATAAATGCAAGCTTAAGGAGATTCCATCAACAATACTCGCTGTTGACTGAACTCTCTGCTCCCCCAGACAGCCCCACCTCGCACTGCCTGCAGACACTCTGTGTACATCCGAGACTTGACCTCACCTTTACTCATGACTGACTGAGCTAGAAAAATCTCCTCTCCCCTGTCCTTTCAGTCCTTGGGAAGTATTTACAGATCACTCAACAGTGGCTCCTGGAAGAGATTAACAAATGGATAGAAAACTCACCAGCAGGATTAGTCGATTTGAGTCACCAGGTTGTTTTTAACTCCTTGCATGCTTTTGAAAGAAACACTTCCCCATTCTCTCTGTTTAGCCAGTGTGGTCACATTATGTCCCAGCCTTTCAAAGGCCCATGTGCTGAGCTCAGGTCTAAGGAAGGACACACACAGGCTGGACTGAAGACCCTGGGCCATTCTGCCACAGCTTTGGGTCAGGTCTCTCCATGGGAGACAGTGATGCACTACCCTCCTGAATTACGCAGTCCCAGTTTTGTCTAAGCCTGGCTTCTTGTCAGATGTCCCTATTATCATACTTTGGGTCACAGAGACATGGCAGAGATGTTTGGAAGCCAAGAAACAAAGGAATTTCAGCCCTCAATGTGGTCCAGATCCTCAAAGGCCCGGTGCACCCATTCCTGTGCCAATGACATGCCTGAGCCGCCTCCTTCTCTGGGGATAGGACTTCGCTGAGTAGGTGACAGACATCCACCCTGGAGATCAGGATGGGGAGGGGAGGAGAGCCAGCGCTTCGTGACTGCGGGGCATAGACACGTGGGGCTATAGGTCTTGCTCCAGAGCTTCTGGTACCATGCTGCAAACCATTGCCAGCCGTAGCTGGTCCTGGCTCTGCCTCCCTCTCCTGCCCTAGCCAGCTCCTTCCCTCCTCCCAGGAATATTTCTTCAACAAATCATCTTCATAAGAATTCTTATCTCAGAATCTGCTTCTAGAGAATTCTCACTACGACAGGCACCACACAGCCAAAGACACATTTTTAGGAAACTAATTTAATTGCAAGTTGCTATGTGTGTCATGGGGCAAAGAATTACTAGAACGCTAGTGTTTTCCTGAGCTTTTTCCTGACCACAGGATCGAGAGCAATAGGCTTAAAGGGCCAATGTGAGGTCTGCCATCGACTGAGAAAATGTTTCAGTCGGACTGAAGAAAAATAGAAACAAATGACAAAGCGGCTCATTGTTCCATCATCCAAAACAAAACAAACTGCTGTGAGTGTTTTGGCTTCAGATTTTTTATTGCATGCAATTTTAATTACATTTCATGTATAATTTAGTGGTGATTTTTCACTTGATAGTAAATGTAAGTATTTTCACTAAGTTATTAAAATGTCGCATGCTCCCTATTTTAGTAGCTGCATACAATTCTATCATTGTGGGTGTCACAATTTTCTTAAAGATTGCCTTATTGTTGGCCAATTATGCAAGAAGTTTTGACTACATTTAATATTCTGTCTTTAGGATAGATTCCCGTAAGTGAAATTACTGGGTCAGTAAGTGAAATTACTGGGTCAAAAGGATGCATATTTTAAGGCTTATAAGACATATTTACTTCCCTGAGGATTGCATATATTTACCACTTCACCAATAATATGTGTATTTATTATACCTTACCACTGGCTTCCTTGGTGGCTCAGTGGTAAAGAATCTCCCTGCCAATGCAGGAGACACAGGTTAGATCCCTGGATTGGGAAGATCCCCTGGAGAAGGAAGTGACAACCACTCCAGTATTTTTGCCTGGAGAATCCCATGGGCAGAGGAGACTGACAGGCTATAGTCCATGGGGTCGCAGAGGGTCAAACACAACTTAGAGGCTAAAAAACAACAGCTACTACTTCTCATCATAAGTATAATTTAAATTTTGTTTTCTAATATCATAGGAGAGTAACATTTCTGTGTCAGTTAAATTCCTATTTCATTGTTTGTATATAAGATTGGATAATTTCCCACATTATGTTTGCTTTTAACTGTCTTTCTGTCAGTGTTTAGTTGGGCCCTTTGGCTCTCTAGCTTTTAGGATCACACATTCTTCTTTTCAGTGTAGATGAATTCTTCATGCTCCAAAGATATAAATTCTTTTGTCATATGTCTTACAAATATTTTCTCCCACTTCTCTTGTTCTTCATTTTCTAGTATTCCCTTTAAACATGCAGATATACTAATATTTTTATTCACTCAGATTTGCTGATATTTTCCTTTATGATTTATTGCTATTGTTTTTAAACTTAGTAACAAAACCATTTGGGGTTTTGAAAGAAGAGATGATAAACACCAAAATGTCAACAGCTGTTGATCTTCTCGGGATTAAAGAATAGTTTATTGTTTTTTCCTCTCTTTCTTTTATTTTCTAAGTATTCTATAATGAACTGATTCTTCAGTAATAAGGGAAACTTTATGTATTTCCTAACATTTCTCTTTTTAACATTAAGTTTATTTTAGGAACAGCTGAATTTTTTTAATTCTCTGAAGATTTGTCATTGGTGATACTGAAATTAGCAATTGCTAATGGGCAGAGGAGCCTGGACAGCTACTGTCCATGGGGCCGCAAAGAGTCAGACACTACTGAAGCAACTTAGCATGCACACACGTGACAAATCAGGCTTTCCAGGAGGCACTAGTGGTAAAGAACCTGCCTGCCAATGCAGGAGATATTAGAGATGCTGATTCAATCCCTGGATGGGGAAGATACCCAGAAGGAGGGCATGGCAACCCACTCCAGTATCCTTGCCTGGAGAGTCCCCATGGACAGAGGAGCCTGGCCGGCTACAGCCCATAGGGTTCCAAAGAGTCGGAGAAGACTGAACAACTAAGCATGCGTGCACCCATATGACAAACCAGCCTAAAACCCAATGTAACACTCATGTATTATTACGTCTTGTGTATCTGTGGGTCACTGAGGGGTTAGATGCCCTTGGCTGGGCTCTCTCACATGTCTGTAGGTGGACTTGGCTCTGTGGAGCAGAGTTTGATGCTAAGCTTTGGCAGCTGTGCTTCTCAAACCCATCCTGGACCCAGCAAGCTTAGTCATGTTCTTCACCTGCCAGGGGTGGAAGCTCAAGTCCAAATTTAAACACACAAGGCCCCTGAAGATGTAGGTCCACCTTCACTTCTCTAACATTCTTTTAACTGGGTTTCCTGGGATACAGAAATATACCCTGCCTTTGCTGCAAGGGCCCCAAAGTCACATGAAGGAAGAATAAAGAACTGGATTCAACATGCTACATTATGGATGAAACTTAAGACATTGCACTAAGTGAAATAAGCCCATCACAAAAAGACAAATACTATGATTTCACTTATACATGGAAAAGATTTTGATGCTGGGAAAGATTGAAGGCAAAAGGAGGAGGGGACAGGAGAGGATGAGGTTAGATAGTATCACCAAGTCAATGAACATGAATTTGAGCAAACTCCGGGGGATAGTGGAGGAGAGGGGAGCCTGGCTTGCTATAGTCCGTGGGGTCACAAATAGTCAGACACGACTTAGCAACCGAGGAACAACAACAAAATTATACAAGGTATTTACAGTTGTTAAAATCACTGAGACAGAAAGTAGAATGGTGGTGCCCATGGGGAAGGAGAAGAGGGGAATGGGGAGTCATGGTTTAATGAGTATAGAGTCCAGTTTTAAAAGATTAAAAGAGTCCTGGTGATAAATGATTGTGATAGTAACATGTTACTAGTGTGTTTAATGCCACTGAACTGTCTACTTTAAAATGGTTAAGATGGTAAATTTTTAATGTATTTGTATTTACCATATTAGAAAACAAGAATCTGAAAATTAAAAAAAAAAGAATTTGGTTCAATAATGCAATCAGTCTACCATAGGTAACAATAAATTTTCTCTCATATTTACAAAGAGAGGTCTATTTACATCTCATCTGGTTTATCACTAAAAAATTATCTTTTTATTTCAGATAGTATATTATAAATTGATAGAGGGTCCTCCCTAAATGTCACACCAAGGAGAGGGTCCAGTTCCAGACCAAGAAATTAAAGGAAAAAAGGCAGCTTCTTGTTCAGATGCCAGGGACCTTGTGAAATAGCAAATCAAGCCGGGGGTCTCCAAATGTTCCATGTGTGGACTAGCAGGCACTGGGGCATCTCAGCAGGAAATAAATGGGCTTCAGGGAGAGGCTTTCTTTTGTGCCTTCAGAATCTGAAAAGCCGTCAAGAGCCGTGAGCTCTGATCACAGCCAGTAAATTGGAAACGGCAGGTGCAGTGACAAAGGCAATTCCTACGAGAGGCCTATTTATACCGATGTCAGATGTCTGAGATGGCAGGTGTGCACGAACAAAAGCAAGACACGCAAGAAGCTCGGCCACACCACCTGCCCCTGTCACCAGCATCCTCCTTTGGGCCAGGTTTAACGGAGACATTGTCTTTCTCACCCTCATGGGGACCTGCAGGCTAGGGGATCATCTTAAGGGTGGCTAAGACGGTAGTGCTAATACTTCTGGGCATGCACAAAGCACCTCACAGCTTCTGAAGGCCTTTCATAAACTTCACTTCATGTATGTCTCACGACAACCATTTTAAAACATACAGTAATCTTATTCTCTATTGTGTTGAATGAAATATAGTTTAACTACCATAAGCCAGATTAAAAAAAACAGTTTGAGCCACAATAGTTTAAACACTTCATAAGTCCCTTCTGTGGAAAAACAAGACAGAAGGAACGCGTTTGTGGTCCAAGAATTATCATCAAGCAAATGTAATTTCCTTGAGATATGGCCAGCAATGGACCTCAGGATGTGAAGTCAGATGAGGCCAGAGGCAGGAACCGGATCCCAGGAGAGCCCAGCCGTCCCTACACTTACTGAGGGAGCAGCTGGGGCCGAGGAGGGAGAGAAATAGCCTGCCTTGACTTCACGGCCTGGCCATTCTCTTCAAAGTGCTCCCTCAGACCTGAGGTCAAAGGTCTAATTGCATTTCTTGCTGATCCTTTCAGAATACTAATGGGCTACTTGAAGAGCTTGCTGGCTAAAAGCCTTACTGCTTTTAGAAAGAGGGGGCTTTCAAAGAAGAGAGTTTTGTTAAGTGGGCACTCTGGAATTCTCTATTTATGCGAAAAGGGTGTTTGATACTCAAGAGGGTGTTTGTCATTTGGGGAAAAGGTTAAGTCAATTATTTTGTCTGGAGATGAAAAAGATGGAGCGTCAGCTTAATAACAGGCTTTGGGGCCATGCGGAGCTGTTCTAGGGAAGATGGCGGCCATCTGTGTATCCTCTCCAAAGCAGAAGAAGAATCAGGCTTTTGTCGGGAAAAGGAGATCTAAGGGAGGCCGATGGGAAAGCTGTTGGGCTTTAGCGCCGAGTGCCCCAGCCTCTGAAGCTTATCAATGGCATCTCTCCCATGGAAGCTCCTGAGGAAGGGAGTCTGGCTGGTGAGCCTAAGAGGATTTTCTTCAGTTTTCTGACTCTGAGCTTTGCTGCCATGAGATAAAATTGGTAGAGTGAAAGGCAAAGAGATAGAGATAGGTCCTGATTCCTGTCTGCTTGTTGAGTGTAAGAGACTTCATTTTCCTGGACCTCCACTTCCATCTGTATAATTGGATTACTGTTACCCATGTGGATCTCCTCTAGTAACCTTAGGAAGATAGAGCTGGATCCCTGGTAGCTCAGATGGTAAAGAATCCATCTGCAATGTAGGAGACCTGGGTTTGGTCCCTGGTTCAGGGACATCCCCTGGAGGAGGGCATGGCAACCCACTCCAGTCTTCTTGCCTGGAGAATTCCATGGACAGAGGAGCCTTGTGGGCTATCGTCCATGGGGTCGCAAAGAGTCAGGCATGACTGAGCGACTCACACACACAAACACACACACACACACACACACACACACACACACACACACAATGTATGTCAAAGTCCTCTTTCAACCACACGGCACCAAGCAAATGAAAAATATTATTTTTCCTGGAATAAATGCTGATTATTTTTCAAGTCTGGTGAGCACTAAAATTTTTCTTCCTGCCTTGGAGAAAGTTGCCAGATGGTTTTGGACCCAATCTTGAAGTAATGCGCCAATTATTTTCTTTTAGCTCTCAGGCGTCTTCCTGCATGCTCAGCCTTGAACAAGTCCTGCTGGCCACTAAATGCTCACAGAGCTGTGCCTTTTAAGGGTGAGAAGGCCTCAAAGGGCATCTTCTAAACCATCTTCTAACCATGTCAGTTTCCCTTTTGTGTGTGGTCCTTGAATACCTCTGGGGATGGGTAAACTCACTCTCTCATTCTTAAAGCTTATTACACTTGAAATATTCTTAGATAGTTAATCCTTACATGAAACCTGAATCTATTTTCCTGTGGTGGTGGTAGTGTTTAATCACTAAGCTGTGTCTAACTCCTTTGTGACCTCATGGACTGTAGTCTACCAGGCTCCTCTGTCCATGGGATTTCCCAAGCAAGAATGCTGGAGTGGATTGCCATTTCCTTCTCCTGGGGGGATCTTCCCAACCGAGGGATTGAACCCATTCTCCTGCATTGGCAGGCAGATTCTTTACCACTGAGCCACCAGGAAAGCCTGAGACACTTACAGAGAGAGATAAGATAAATGAATGACAAGGGATTGGTAAAGACAAGGAGGCATGGAGAAGGATGTTTAACTGGAAAAGAGACACACTTTGAAAGCAGACGGCTGTTTCTCCACATCAGTAGAGGATTTCCCTGCAAGAATGTGGGTTCAGACTTCCCAGGCTTTGTTTGGGGCCAGGTTAACCTAACTCATGTGGAGTGTCCCACTGGAATGGAGGCTGTACTTAAGGATATTGTTAAATACCAAAACTAAAACTTGAATTCTAATTTTATAACTTTAATAAAGTCTCACTTGTCAGAAGGGGAAAGTAGGGTGGAGCCACCTGCACCCCATGGGGTGCCTCTCCTTTACCCCAAGTGCAAACCCTCAGAAAGCAGTCCCAGGTACTCACTCAAAGGACGGGATTTGAAACTCCCCTGAATTTTTTAAAAATTTCCCCCACTGATTTTATTTTTTATTTGGGTATTGTTGGTTTACAATATTGGGTTAGCTTCTGCTGTTCAATGAAGTGAGTCCATTTTCTGTATGCATATACCTCCTCCCTCTTGGACCTCCCTCCCTTTCTCCCTCCCACCTCTCTAGGTCATCACAGAGCACTGAGCTGGGCTTCCTGTACTATATGGCAGCTCCCCATTAACTGTCTATTTTACACATGGTTGTGTATATATGTCAATCAGATCCCCTGAATTTTTAAGAGGCCATGGAAATCATATTTTTATGTAAGTAATCAAGATTTGAAGTTAGCTTTATGTTAAACATTTCTTAAAGACTGTATGAGCCAGACAGGATATTCTCTGGGAGGTGAATAGTCATCTACTGTAAGTCGATAGGAAAGTAGGTGATATAATTATTTGCATTGAGGAAGCGCAGAAGGAGGAGTTATAACTTTGCTGCTGGGAGTCAAGGAACGCTTCATGGAGGAGGCAGCCTTTGAACTTGGCCTTGAAGGATGAGTATCTTTCTGAGGAACCTGACGACCACAGGCTTAAGATGAAAGAAACCTTAGAGATCTCGACAACCCAACCTCTTATTTTATAGAGGAGCCCACTGATGCACATGGCCACCAGCTTGCAATCTCTGCTGTCAACAAGCCGCCATGCTCAATCCTAGTTCTATTCTTAGAGACAAAATCTGTCAGAAGGGCCTTCAGAGATTCAATATCCTCTATATCCTCTGTGGGTATTTTCATCACCAGAGTAAAAAGCATTAGCAAATTTTTATCTCCCTCTGTCAAAATTTCCATTCACATTATCATCTCCTTGGGCCCAGGACCCTTCAGCCTAGGCTATTAGAAGAAATTAGTAAATGTCATCCACTTATGTTCATATTTGTAAGTTACTGCTCTCACATTTATCTTGCTCAAGATCAGATTCAAACTGCATGATTCAGTTGTTCAGTTAGCCTTAAATTACCCATTCTGAATATACTGATTTTGCTGAAGAATCTCTAGACACATACTTGGAGGGCTTAATTTGCTTAACAATGTCATTGATGACAGAGCAGCAGCATCAGCAGAGCCACTGAATTTTTAAAAAATGAGAATTAGGAGATGTTAGACCTGAAAGAGAATTTAAGCATCATAGAGTTGGCCCAAAGGTGATATGAAGCCAACTTAAATGGCTAGTTAAGGAAACTCCTGGGAGTGATGCATTGAGAAAGCTTCTGAAGAATTCTAAAGAAGCCCAGGAAAAGGTAAGAGCAAAATGATCATGCGGGAGTTACTTATTTGCCATTCCTGTTGTTTTATAGGTCAGGAGACCAAGGCCAAGAGCAATAATTTGATGATAAAATTGAAGCCAAATTCCAGCTGGGACCCATACACCCTGACTCCTCAGGTTCTCTACAGTCAGGTGCCTAGTGGGTGGAGGACGGTTCAGTCAGGTTCTTAGACTCTCAGGCCCCACTTCAACCAGCAAACAGCGCTTCTTCCTCTTCTTTCAAGATATTGCTTACGAATTTGTTTGGGAAAAAAGTTCATTGGTTAAAGAAACACTGGAGAATCAGTTCATTTCATTATTAAATTCCCCATATTTTGTAACTGATTAATTAATCAACTCAATTGTCTTTTATTCTGCAATTGGTATTTGGAAATCACTCTGCTAGGCAGTACTGGGAATTAAAGAAAGGAATCTCCTCTCAAAGAGTTCACAGTTCAGTTGGAAACCAGACATACGAATAACCACCTATCTTAAAATGATAGGAGAGTAAATTATATAATTAGCTTCATTGAGGGAGCCTAGAAGGAGGAATTATAGCTTAGCTGCTGGGAGTCAAGGAATTCTTCATGGAGGAGGTAGCCTTTGAACTTGGCTTTGAAGGATGAATATCTTTCCAAGGAATCTAAGGGCCAAAGGCTTGAGACAAAAGAAATCTTAGAGATCTTGACAACCCAACCTTTTATTTTATAGAGGAGCCCACTAATGCCCAAAGAGGAGAAATGACTTGTCTATACTGATTGTGGGTCTCCTGGTTGAGAGCCCAGTAAAATGGTGCTGCAGGATTGGGGAACTATATGAAAAAAGAGAGGTACAATGGAAGCAAGGTACACAGTGACTGTGAGTAATAGCATTACTGCACTAGAGTTGGTGGAACCCGAGGACTTCCCTGCACTCACCCTTGCTTCACAAGGTTGTATTTTCTGATGCCTGTAACACACTCTGGATGAATTTGCCCTCATGAAACATTAATGCAATGGACCCATCTGTGTTCTGAATTTACTTAGTAACTTAAAACCACCAACACTGACAGGTTGACCAGTAAATCTTATCTTGTTAACAGGAAGATACAGCCAAGTTTTATAAATAAAATGGTTGGAAATTGGAATAAAAGCTGTGGCAGATGGTGTCAGTTGGCCCAAAGATCCCTTCCCTACCACAGTCTTTCCTGTTGCCTTCATCTAGAGAAACAGGAAAAGGTACCTGGTCCTTTGACCAGGCTCTATGATGGTTAGGGTTGACAGTGTGACCTAGTTCTGGCAAATGGCACAGAAAGAGAACCTGGCTAGAAGTTTCCACTTGAATTAAAATCATTAAGCCTACTCCTTTGACTCTTTCCCTGCAGGTACAATGATGTGAAGCCTGGAGCAGCAGTTACCATCTTGTGGCCATGAGGCAAGAGCCACAAGAAGAAAAGCAAAGAAGTAAGGATGGCACAGTAAAAACATAAAAGAGGGTTTGAAACTTTAAAGTCTTCTTTAAATATCAATACCAGTAACTATCTGTCTCTGTATGTGTTCACTCAGTCATATCTGACTCTTTGTGACCCCATGGACTATAGCCCACCAGTCACCTCTGTCCATGGCATTTTCTAGCAAGAATACTGGAGTGGGTTGCCATTTCCTGCTTCAGGGGATCTTCCCAACCCAGGGATCAAACCATTGTCTCTTGTATCTCCTGCACTGGCAGGCAGGTTCTTTACCACTAGTGCCACCTGGGAAGCCTTTAGATATTCTATTATTGAGAAATGATATACTATTTGTTTAGGTCACTGTATGTATCAGGATAGTGTATGCTGTAAATATAAATATAAGTAAATATAAATGATGTAAAAATAACTTTGTAAATCTCAGTATCTTAATACAACCATTGTTGATATCATGCTCAAACAAAATCCAAAAAGGCTTTTTCTAATTGGATTGTTCTTCAACTGGTAACTCAGGGATTCAGGCTCCTTCCAGCTTGGGATCCTGTTATCTTCAGCTTCTGGTCTCCAAAGCCATTGTTAAAGGAGATGAAAACATGGGTACAAACCCTCCCTAACCTCTTGGCTGGAAAATGGCATCCATCCTTTCAGTTCATATTCCAATGGCTTGTAAGTAGAAATATGGCTTCACCTCACTGCAAGGCAACTTAGAAATGAAGCCTATGCCTAGAAAGCTGCTTAACAACTCTGTACTATGTAGATAGATAGATAGATAGATAATGAAGTTGCTCAGTCGTGTCCAACTCTTTGCAACCAGGCTCCTCTGTCCATGGGATTTTCCAGGCAAGAATACTGGAGTGGGTTGCCATTTCCTTCTCCAGGGGATCTTCCCAACCCAGGGACTGAACCCGGGTCTTCTGCATTGTAGGCAGACGCTTTACCATCTGAGCCACCAGGGAAGTCTATTATGTAAGGGAAATCTAAACCTTTAATAGTTGGCTAGCTCTTCCCTGCCACAATAACTCTTAGTAGATTTTACTATTACTTGCAGCCAAATGCTTTCCTGATGTAACAGCAGAATACAGCATTTATTGCATTTATTCACCAACATTTATAGTGTCCAAACTTCATCATTTAGAGCACTAGGCTCAGAATTAGGTGGCCTTCATAGTAGATGAAAGTTGCTTTTCTCATTCTTTTATTAGGAAGATAATAGTTATATAGGAGCCAGTCATCTATAATTGTCAGCAATATTTTGAGAAGTATGCAGTGCCATCTCATGTGGACTCCATAACAATATGGTTATTAAGTGAATTACAAGGAAGAGGAATCTCAACATGAATAAGCATTTTTTTAGGGAAGGTTTCTCGGGCAGAGCCCATTAGAAAAAGAAGGGAAGTGCACACTTTCCGTAAGACTCTGCTTTTTCAAAACAAATGTATTCATTCCATGTAATTATGTATCCCATGAACATCATCATTCATTCTGTAGACAAGCATGATATGGTTGGCAGATACTGGGCTATGGCTTTATGGATATAAAATGAGTTAAGTTATAATCCTAGCCCTTGTAATACTCAAAGTGTTAGTTCAGCGACATAAATCAGAAATTTCTCTGCTTCCTAAAACCATGGGAGCACAGAGGAAGGAACGAGAGAGTGGAAGGCATTTGGAAAAAAAAAAAAAGAAACTTGGTAAAATGGGCCTTGGAGGAAGTTTAAGAAATTTTCAGTGATGGAAGGCAGAGAAGGAATTTCAGAAAAAGAAAATGACATTAATGAAGGCACAGAGGTGTGTGGATTCATGGTAACCTCGGGAAATAGTGGGTAATCCACACTGGGTATATATTGGGAAGGGATAGAATGATAGGAGATCACAGGTGAAAGATAACCTGGGCCTTCATTTGATGAAGACTATATGATGTTGTGTTCAAGCTGCAAGTTATAAGACACATGATGAAGGCATTTAGGCACTTGCACAAGAGGACTTGAGAATGGGACCCTCAGAGTTGGTTCAGCAGCTCAGTGATGGTCATTAAGATATTCAAATTATTTTGTTTTTTCTCTCTCAGAATGCCAGTGATATGTCCTGGGGTGACCAACTGTCTCAATTATCCTGGGACTGAAGGTTTCCTAGGAGATGGAAATTTTTAGTGCTAAAAGTGGGAAAATCCCAGACAACCTGGGGTGAGTTAGTTATCTTAATATCTCTTCTCTCAATCACAACATGGCTGCCACAGCACCAGGCATCACACAGAAAGTGGGCCATCTTTTCACATGATTTCCTCTATCAAGAAGAAAATAGTCTTTCCCTAAAGTGCCAGTCAACTTTACCTTGTATCTCTTTGACCAGAGCTGGGTTCCACGCCTATTTAATCCAAAGAGAAATGAGATCACTATGGTCGGCTTAGAATAAGCCTAGCATAATCATAGTTTATCTCCTTGTTTAGATTACATTGTAACCAAACCTTAAACTGGATTTTGTTGGAATGAAAGAGGAGAAGAATGGATGGTAGATGGGCAATTCCTGGTATATGCCATAAATTGCACACTGAAGATTTTGGACTTCATCCTGAGTGGGATATCATCAAACTTTTTTTTGGGGGGGGAGGGGCTGTGCCACTCAGCTTGCAGGATCTTAGTTACATGACCAGGGATTGAACCCAGGCAGTGAAAGCACCAAGTCCTAACCACTGGACCATCACGGAATTCTCTCATCAAATATTTTTAAGCAGAAAGCAATAGGCTATCACTTATATTTTAAACTTAGAAGTAATATTATAGCTAGATTAGAAGGAATTTGGGATCAAGACTGAGAGAAGAGTGATTTGTGAGCAGATTACCACGATAAACCAGATGTGAGACAATAAGATTTGAACAGGATTGTGATTATAGACGTGTAAGTAAAGTGATGGATTTGAAAGAAGTAAGCAGACACTCAGCTCCCACGATGTGAATGAAGAGTCTGCACGATACACAGGTTGGGCTGTGATGGTTCCTGGCTGTGTATGAGAAAACAGTGGCATGGAGATTAGAGGTAATACGCCCAAGTTGCTCTCAAGATGCCAAACACTCCCTACATAACAAAGCTAAACTCCCGTGTTACTAAAGTGGGGTTTCTCCTCTTCCTTGGCTCTCAGACGGGATTTACACCAGCTGGCTGGCTCTCCTGGGGCCTCCGCACCTACCTGGCGCCAGGTGGGTATCAGACTGGGCAGAGAGCCCTCATTCTTTGTAGTCAGACAACTTCGTCGATGATGACTGTAGCAGGATGTGTTGACTAATCAAATCAACCTCAGCGGAGGTGAGCGATCATGAAGACTTGGGAGAAAGAACACGAGATTGGCAATGTCAGTTTCAAGATTAGTTTCCCACTCCCACGAAGAGGCTTGCATTGTTTTATGCATGATTTGCATGTGAAATCAGCTTATGTCCCAGAAACCTCTGATACTGGAAAATTAACTAGAGGGAAATAAAAGTTTGGGGTGATGCATTTTCCCTGATGAGCCATTAAAAGGGCTGTGAGGGAGACCTTTGGTGAATGATGACTTTGGTGACATTGCTGAATTTAAAAAGGAGTGTTTTGGTTGTTTTTAAATTTTTCTTCCCTGCATAGCATAGCATATGGAACTTCCCTGACCAGGGATGGAACCCAAACCCCCTGCAGTTGAAGCATGGAATCTTAAACAATTGGATCACCAAGGAAGTCCTCAATATACAGGGCAGGAATAGAGATACAGACATGGAGAATGGACCTGCGGACACAGCGGGGAAGGGGAGGGTGGGACAAATTGGGAGTAGCATTGACTCTACCATGTGTGAAATAGCCAGCTAGTGGGAAGCTGCTGTATAGCACAGGGGGCCCAGCTTGGTTCTCAGTGCTGACCTAGAGGGGTGAGACGGGGAGGGTGGGAGGAAGGCTCAAGAGGGAGAGGATATATGTATACTTATAACTGATTCACTTTGTTTTACAGCAGAAGCTAATGCACTATTGTAAAGCAATTATACTCTAATTTAAAAAGTGATGAATGAAAAAAAAAAAGGAATTGTCTGTGTCATAGCACCCTAACACTTCCCTTTGTAGGTCTTATCTCATATGGAAATTATATATTCTTAAACGTGATTCCTAATGTTTTGTCTTGTCTGCCCCTGAGGGTAAGGATGATGTTATTTTGCTTATCACTATAGTCCAGCACAGTCCTTGGCACATAGCATACACTTAATAAACATTTGCTGAATTAAATTTTTATTTGCTATCTACTTTTTTATCAACTACTTTGCTTTGGAAGCCTTCCCCCAATCCCTATAATATAGATAATGGAAATGAGATTATTTCTGTTTTCTATATACATCATGAAACTGAGAGTCAACTGAGAGTAACTGAGGTTGTGTAGATAGTGAGTGGCAGAACTGGGTCTTGAATCCTAGGCTGTGCCCAGATTACATGCTCTTTTTTTCTCTAAATGCTATTTGTATTTTCATTTCATGTAATGCTTTTTCTCAATATGTTGGTATAGGTCTTATTGTTGTACAGTTGCTAAATTGTGTCCAACTCCCTATGACCCCATGGACTACAGCATACCAGGCTTCCCTGTCCTTCACTACCTCCCAGAGTTTCCTCAGATTCATTCCATTGAGTCTGTGATGCAATCTAACTATCTCCTTCTCTGCCGCTGCCTTCTCCTACCCCTTACTTTATGCATGAGAGGCTGTAGGCCCAGAGAGGCCAACATCTCTGCCAAGTTAAATTAGGGCTCAGATGAAATCTAGCCCAGAGTTGTTTTCAACTGGACCTTGAAGCTCCTTCTAGATAAGGCAGCTGCTAATTCAGAAAGAGCCAGAGCCCGCAGGTTGGATTTGACCTATCTCTGTAGCCTTACTGGATGTCTGCATAGCAGAAAGGCATGAAAATCTCATCAAATACAAGTTTTAAAATCGACATGGTCGTTTTCTGGTTCTCAGCTTTAACTGGCACAGGCTACCTTTTGACTGAAGGAAAGGCCAGCCTCAAGCTTTTGGAAAGCCACTGCAGGCTTGCTGTTGCAAACTTCCAGGTTTGGATGTAATCTACACTCTGGTAAAGTACTTAAGCTAATAAAGATCTAACGTGTCTTCCAGACACCTTCCAAGTGCCTGGCTGGCTCAGCATGCAGAGGCACACAGGAGAACGTTTTGTCCATGGCAGGGATGGACTCACACATGTGGTCCTGGCGGGGGCACTGCACAGAAGCGGTGATGCTTTGCACTTTCCTGCCCCTGCCCTGTCCTACCATCTTCCTCCCCAACACCCTACCCACATCTCTTTATCAAAATTTGATTGGTACGTCCCTGAATCTCAGCCTGGGAAACCTATACTACATGCATGAGGTTAAGCTTGCAATTCAGTTGATAGCACTGGGGAAACCCTAAATTCAATGGCCACTCATTCTTATATCTTGAGCCAAGCCTATGCCAGGTGCTGGGCCAGGCTGACTGTGCAGGATAGTGTGGGTGACATCCACCCAGCTCCTGCCCACAGGGCCCTCACCATGGAGGATGGTGAGGAGTCACTTCATTTGATCCAATGTGGTCTTGGGTCCTTTCTGTGTGACTCACTGGACTTTCTGGCTTGAAAACACATGACTGCCCTAATCCACACATGAGGATCCCCTGGAGACAAGGGAATAGCTCTCTTGGTAGTTCTCTCTTACATGCAGAACTTTTCCATTCCCAGAAACCTCAACAAACTATGTCCTCAGGTGTCACTGGCCCGACGTGGGACACAGTTTCATTTCTGAGCCAGTTCCAGAGACTGAGAGATAGTGTGAGATGATTGACACAGACTTGCTTTCCTTAAAAACAAACACTTTTCCTTGCAACCAAAAAGCCAGAACTTGCCAGTAAAAGCCACATTCATTTTCAGACTTCTGCCAGGGCATTTAGTCAATAGATTCTCCAACCACCCTGGTTTTTTTCCTCATCCTCTTCCTTCTTCTCTTCCTCCTCATCATCTAGAAATTGGATGTTTTAAAAGGATCTATCTTGAAGGAAAGGAGGTGAGAATGTATGGCAATTGAGTGATAGATTTCTTGCTGCTAGAATTTCAAAATTTCTCCTTTCCATTCCACTGGACTTCACCCTGAAGGCTATGGGATGTCATCAAACATTTCTAAATAGGAGGTGATACCTAGGCCCTCACTTATATTCCAGTGACTAGTGTGGGTCAAATCTAACCCACATGAAGCAGCGAAATGAAGATACCCTCATGGGCAGCAGTTTGAGTCCATGTAAGGCAGATTTTCTCAGTATGCCTGCCTGCTGGACATGGACGTGTGGGCTGACCCAGGCTTGCCAAAAGTGATCTGAAGGTCCCACACTTTGGCCAGCCACCATCTCCCTGTGCCCAGCAACCATCCTCTGATGGTACCATTGGAGACTCACAGTGCAGTGGAAGAAATGGTAATAGGTCCTGCTTCTGTGGGGGCTTCCCTAGTGGCTCAGACTGTAAAGAATCTACCAGCAATGTTGGAGACCCAGGTTTTTTCCCTGGATAAGGAAGATCCTCTGGAGAAAGGAATGACAGCCCACTCCAGTATTCTTGCCTGGAGAATTCCATGGACAGAGGGGTCTGGTGGGCTACAGTACATGGGGGTCGAAAAGAGTCAGACATGACTGAGCAACTAACATTTTCACTTTTTTTCTTTCATGTTTCTGTACCAAAAGGAGCAGGGATGCTGCACCTGTATTGTTCAGGGGATTTTTGGGGAGTCAAGTAGGGTCTGACAATCTCATCTTGGAGAGGGCAGGCTGGAGGCTCTGGAGGGGATTCGGACCCTTGGGAAAACTCCTCCTCCATGATCCATCTCCACCTCTCCGCCCGCTCCTGGTGCACCCACATTTCCCCAGTGAGCTTCTCTCAGGCTCAGTCATGTCTGATTCTTCGTGACCCCATGGACTGCAGCCTGCCAGGCTCCTCTGTCTACAGGGTTTTCCAGGCAAGCGATACTGAAGTAAGCAGCCATTTCCTACTGCAGGGGATCTTCCTGACCCAGAAGTTGAACCCATGTCTCCTGCGTCTCCTGCACTGGTAGACTACAACACTGCACTTCTGAGTGCTGTGCTTACTATGGTAAACATGCCTAATGTGAGGATTTCCTCAACTATGTTTTCTAGGCTGGGCCCCCTATAGGGATAAGCTGAATTTATAAGAAATTATTTTGAAATAGTCAATGTTCTAGAGATCAATATAAGATAAATATGCTCTCCTGGACAGACCGTTTTCGAGCACTCATCTCTAATCCAGAGAAGAGGTCTGGGTGTCCGAAGTCTTGAGCTTGGATTGTGTCCCTCTACTTTCTAATTTTGTGACTTTAGATTAATTCCCACTACTTTCTAAGCCATCAATTTCCTCAGCTGCAAAGCGAAAACAAGACTTTTTTCTCACCTTAAGAATTCGGTGAGATACAATTACCGTTAACAACTCTAAAATTATGGTTCATGACTTTTTTCCATTTGAGACTTCCTCCTCGGTAAGTCTCCGTTTTCTTACTTGAGAAGTGAAAATCATCTGATGCGCCGGAGTTGCTGTAAAGTTAAGATGATAAGGCCTGTGGAAGTCTCCTGGAACCTGTGAAGCCCAGGAGCCTTCCTGAGCACTTGGTTATCAGGGTGCTACTTGGAGGGTCCTGTCTGAGAAATACCATAGTATAGAGGAGAGAGCAGATGAAGAATGTTCTGGAAAATCGGTCTTACCAAGAAGCTGGGTATTCTGTTTCTTCCCAGAGCCAATTTAAACTGCAGAGATTCTCCTTCTCAAGTGAAATCTTGAGGCCCACTGCCTTCTAGGTTTATTCAGCTACAGCTTAGGGGGACTCAGCCAACGGTTACCAAGGGCTCCTCTTCTCAGTCAGCTGAGGTTGTGTTTTTCTTTTAATGGTGTTTTCTTTGCTGGGAATGTTTTTCTCTTCCAAAAAAAAAGAAAAGAAAAAAAAAGAAAAGAAAGAAACAGAACTTACAAAAATTCAGGACAAAGTTTCCCCTCCTCTCAAGACTTCCTGTCTATAACCGAAGCCATCTTCCTAAAATTAGCAAAGCATTCCTTTTGCCACAAGACAACAGTCCCCTTAAAAAAAAAAAGTGGGGGTGGGTGGGTATTTCCTTTTTGGATGAGGATTTATGTACAAGAATCAGACGACGGGGAAAAAGAGCTTCCATCCAGCTTCAGCAGTAGCTTGTGCATTCGTCCAAACTCGGCCTGTTAATGGGATTATACTGCTCTCATGCAGGCTCACAGGAGAAAACTTACATCAGTTGAAACCAGATGCTTTAATTCAGTGACTCTCAAGCTTGAGTGTCTGTGAGAATCTCCCAGGAGGCTTGTTAAACAGAGGGATGGTATGGGGAGGGAGGAGGGAGGGGGGTTCAGGATGGGGAACACATGTATACCTGTGGCGGATACATGTTGATGTATGGCAAAACCAATACAATATTGTAAAGTAATTAACCTCCAATTAAAATAAATAAATTTATTAAAAAAAACCCAACAACAGAGAACTGGGTCCTAATCCCAGAGCCTCTGGTCCATAGGTCTGAGGTGGTGTCTGAGAGTTTGTGCTTCTGACATCTGCTGATGCTACCATCCAGGGACTGTGTTTGGAGACCACAGATCTAAATCAAGAGTCCTTGGTCCCCAGTCATGTTTTGAGGGAAGCCATTTTGGCCAGGATCACTGTGTCTAGTGACTGACTTCCAGTGTCCTGATCTTGAGGGCCTGGCTGCACAATCTGGGTGTTTGCATGTGATTCTGGTGTGGCCTTCAACCCTCACCGGGGATGCTCTTGTCACTCCTCTGGCTGACCTCCCCATGTCACCGTTTTTGTTATGCTCCAGGAAATCTCTTCTTTCCTCTTAAGAGGTTGTCTGAAAATGGTAGGGGAAACAGCACAGTTTGGGACGTCAAGCAGATGAATTTGGATGTGAACCCAGACTCCTTTGCTTACTAGATATGTGATCTTGAGCAAGTGAAATAGCTGTCCTGAGTCTATCTACTTGTCATCAACTATGAATAATAATAATAATTCACTGTGCTGCTGCTGCTAAGTCGCTTCAGTTGTGGCCAACTCTGTGCGACCCCATAGACGGCAACCCATCAGGCTTCCCCGTCCCTGGGATTCTCCAGGCAAGAACACTGGAGTGGGTTGCCATTTCCTTCTCCAATGCATGAAAATGAAAAGTGAAAGTGAAGTCGCTCAGTCGTGTCCGACTCTTTGTGACCCCATGGACTGCAGCCTACTAGGCTCCTCCACCCATGGGATTTTCCAGGCAAGAGTACTGGAGTGGGTTGCCATAACCTGACTAAGTCTTCTCCTCTCCCAGAGCTGTTTCCCCATGAGAGTCCCCCTTCTTGGTAAATGACCTCTCTACCCAAATAGTTGTCTGAAGATCCCAGGAGTCATTTTTGTCAACCCTCTTTCACTTCCTACATCCAATCAATCACCAAGTCTTGTCCATCCTACTTAAAAAATGGACCTTGGCCCTGAACATATTTCTCAGTGTCCATTGCCCCTTCCATGCCCACCAAATCTTCACTAACCTTCAACTCAGCTACAAAAAATAATAGTGTTTGACATACTTTAATAGTCACATGATCATGTCTAAACCCAAGAGGTAGAAAAGTACAGAAGTACAATTTACACAGAGTTTCTGAAAAGTGAAGAACCATAAATATTGATAATCAGCTTTGACTGCCTGCCACAAGAGCTATCCTGAATCCAGTTCAGTACTCTAAATCCTAACCATACTATGGTCTCTGGTCTTTTGGATTTCCACCTGATTTTTTATTCTCTTACTAATGTTCACACCAAAATCCCATTACTTGAGTGCCTTGCAATTAGAGGAATTAAATGAAAACATAGAATATTCATCTTTTGGAAGCTATCTAAAGATTCAATAGCAAGATAAAATAGAGTTCATTCTATAAATATAATATAATGCATACATTAAAAAGTCAAAATTTGAAGGACATTTCTTGGCACG
Organism: Ovis canadensis; assembly: GCF_042477335.2. Taxonomy (NCBI): domain Eukaryota; kingdom Metazoa; phylum Chordata; class Mammalia; order Artiodactyla; family Bovidae; genus Ovis; species Ovis canadensis. The sequence goes on along the minus strand of NC_091247.1, from coordinate 180,586,883 downwards.
GTTGTTATTCAGTTGCTAAGTTGTGTCTGATTCTTTGTGACCCCATGGACTACAGCATGCCATGCTTCCCTGTCCTTCACTATCTCCCAGAGTTTACTCAGACTCATGTCCCTCAACTCAGTGATGCCATCCAACCATCTCATGCAGTCACCCTTTTCTCCTGCCTTCAATCTTTCCCAACATCAAGGTCTTTTCCAACGAGTTGGTTTTTCACATCGGGTGGCCCAAGTATTGGTGCTTCACCTTCAGCATCAGTCCTTCCAGTGAATATTCAGGGTTAACCTGGGGACATATTAAAATATTAAAAGGAAAAAATGAGTGAGATTACATTCAGCTATACATGTCCACCCCACAAATATGAAAATAGATAAGATTAGAAGGAAATAATCAAAAGCTGTTGCAATGGTTATTTCTTAGTGATAGATCAAAGCAATTTTATATTATTTTAATATCATTTTGTTGCCCTATTGGTTACAATAGATTTGCTTACTTTTATTCTCAGGAAAAAGTTAATATAACAAGAATGTAAAAGAAATGGTGATGATTTAAGTTTACTTTTTAGAAAACATGGCTAGATTTTTAACACAAGGGAAAACAGAAAAGCTTTGGCTTGTATTTCTCAAGATAGGAAATTGGGTAGTGAGAAGGTTGATTCTGAGCTGCAGGTCTGAGTTGGTGGTTCTAAAATTTGGTTGTGACTTCTCCCCTCAGTTCAGTATTAAAATAGAATAGAATAGATCCATCACATTTTTATCAGAAGGCTGTAAATGCAGTGATGTAACCTCCAATGTTCCTCTTATTTCTGGCCACCAGATAGCCTCTTGAAGACAACTGAGATCCGAGCATCAGCCTTAGCTGCTCAGGTAAGCTCCATCGTAGGTTCATCTTTTGTATCTTTCCTCCATCCCCATCCCTCCAGGTCCTTTCTTCTAATCTCTCCATTTCCCTCTTTCCTTTTCCTTCTATCCCTTCATCTTTCCTTGCATATTCCTTGCCTCCCTTTCTTCTCCTGCAGCAAACACCTGGTGACTCCCTTTCATGAGCCAGAGGAGAGCTAAGATCAGCCACCTAAGGAGTCAAAACTCCCAACACACAGAGAGTGATACCAGCAGACTTATTAAACTATCCTTTTTATTTAACATTTTATAACTTTATTTCTTCTTTCCAGAGAAGTTTTTTAAGATTATTTATTAATTTGTTTTTATTTGTGGCTGAGCTGGATCTTCACTGCTGCGTAGGCTCCTCTCTAGCTGTGGTGTGTGGGCTTCTCATTGCAGTGGCTTCTCTTGCTGCGGGGAGCAGGCTCTCGGGTATGTGGGCTTCAGTAGTTGTAGCAGGCGGGCTCAATAGCTGCAGTTATTGGGCTCTAGAGCACAAGTTCAATAGTTGTGGTCATGGGCTTAGTTGCTCTGCTGCATGTGGGAATCTTCCTGGACCAGGAATCGAACCTATGTTTCCTGCAATGGCAGGTGGATTCTTCACCACTGAGCCACCAGGGAGGCCCCAGAGAAGATTTTAGTCCTGGATACATTAAATATACCAGGGGGAAGTAAGGGCTTCCCTGGTGGCTCAGAGGTTAAAGCATCTGCCTGCAATGCAGGAGAATTGGGTTCGATCCCTGGGTCAGGAAGTTCCCCTGGAGAAGGAGAATGGCAACCCACTCCAGTATTCTTGCCTGGAGAATCCCAAGGACGGAGGAGCCTGGTGGGCCCCAGTTCATGGGGTCGCAAAGAGTCAGACACAACTGAGCGAAAAAATAATTGTGTATTTGAACAATATATTTGGTGAATACATTTGCTCAGTCTGTGGTTACACAATAAAGTAAGCCGTTTTACATTTAGTTTCTTTTATAATCACCGGATGGCTTACCATCATTCCTAAAGAAACGACAATGTGCAAAATTGGTAGAAGAAAAAGGAAGGAAGGGGTTTGTAGTAAGGAAATGAAAAAGAGCCAAGACTCACATTAAAAAAATGTGTTATTAAAAGATCTTTCTGTTGCTATGAGTAGCTGCAGATTTAGCTCCAATTTTTAAAATTTATTTTTAATTGAAGGGTAATTGCTTCACAGTATTGTGTTGGTTTCTGCCATACATCAACATGAATCAGTCATAGGTATACATATGTTCCCTCCCTCTTGAACCTCCCTCCCAACTCCCTCCCCAACCCACCCCTCTAGGTTGTTACAGAGCCCCAGTTTGAGTTCCCTGTGTCATACAGCAAATTCCCACTGGGTGTCTATTTTGTTTCAATTTTTTACTGGCCAAAAAACGGGGAAAATAAAGACAATTTCACAATTTACCAAGTATATAATATACAAACTGGTCAATTTTTCAGAAGTAGAACTATTTTTACCATTGAAACCAGACAGAACCCCAACTTTGGATGCAATGAACAAAATCATCCACAGCAGCCTGCGGGGGACATGATGGACAATGTCGTAAGGCTACAGCTTCTTCATTATAGGCTGAGGCCAGCACAGCACAGTTCAGGCCCTGGTGGGCTGCAGCCCCTGTTCCCAGCAGCTTTCTGGTTTCTTTTGCCATAGACATGAGAAATGGAAGAACAAGAAGTGTTTAAATAGATCTCCCAGGTGATTTATATTGCCTTAAGGCCTGAATTATGTGTTTATTTATTCATTCACTAAAACATGTTGGGCACCAACCATACAAGTGACATTGTGCTAAGTGCTGTGGCCTCTTTTTGGTGCTCAACAACATGGGGCTTAGTAATGACGTCTCAGCGAAAGAGAGGGAGGTCATCTGAGGCATGCCTCCATATAGGCATCTAACCATCTAGGCAGTCATTCATGCTCAATGCAAATATTTATTGAGATCCTTCTTTATGCCAACACTGTGCTAAGTGCTAGGGTCAGAAAGATGAAGACAAGATCCTCACCTTCAAAAAGTCACTGTCTAGTGATGGAGAGAGACCATGTTCAGCATGCTGGATGTGTTCAGAGGAGAAAAATGGACACGCCAGCTATTTTTCCAGTAATTAATGACCAGAGAAGGAGCTTCTTTGGTAACTTTTTTTAAGTAGAGTATGGATGGTGGTTAAAGAGAGATAAAGTGAACAAGAGTTTGCAAAGGAATGAGGGCAACTTTGAATGCAAGGTGTAACAGCATAAATGAATTTGAACTTGAGGACACCTCTGCTATTCAGCAAATATGGATACGGGACCTGAAGATGATCTGACGCTACCATATGGAGCCATGAGATCCAAAGAGAGAATGCTTGTGTTTAACACAGTGCCCAGTTCAAATACCCGATCAGTAACTTTGACCTGTGTTTGTATTGTCAGTCCCTCATATCTCCTTTCATAGGAATGTCTTGTTTAAACACCAGATGAGAATTTGGATACTAGAATAGAAGTAGAAATAAACTTGATCTTAGAAGGACCAGAATCTTTCATCAGCGATGAAAGACGGGTAAAGTGAAGACTGGGATCAGAGGGTCACCTGGCCTTTATGCATGCCAAGGTGAACAGCCCCAACAATGACAAAGAGAGCTAAATGCTAACTGTCCTCCTTCTAGAGTGTTGGCAGCCTGTCTTGCTCAGAACAATGCTTGTGTGTGGTGTGTGTGGTCTGTCATCCTGAGACTTATTTTCAGCTGTACCCTCATCAATCTACTTTGCTGGTTTGTGTCTCAAATATTGATCTTCTTGGGAAAAAATGAGCCAGCTCAGCATATATTGTTTTGGTGATCATTGACCCAGAAAAGTTTTGAGGAATGTTACTCCTCTTTACTGAGCTTTCTGAGTTGCTTGAGAAAATAAACCATCTATGTATATATAATGGGGCTTCCCTGGTGGCTCAGCATAAAGAATCTGCCTGCTAATGCAGGAGACATGGGTTCAATCCCTGAGTCAGGAAGATCCCCTGGAGAAGGAAATGGCCACCCACTCCAGTATTCTTGCCTGGGAGATCCCACAGACAGGGAAGCCTTGCTGGCTACTGTCCATGGGGTCGCAAAGAGTCAGACACAAATTAGCTACCAAATAACAACAACAAATGTGTATATAATAGTAATAGTAAACACTATTATTACATAATAGTGTTCATATAGTTAATTATATGATGTGTAATTAATATATTAGTAATAATGTATGATATTGTATGCTGTGCTTAGTCACTCAGTCATGTCTGACTCTGCGACCCCATGGACTGTAGCCCACCAGGCTCCACTGTCTATGGGGATTCTCCAGGCAAGCATACTGGAGTGGGTTGCCATGTCCTCCTCAAGGGATTTTCCTAACCCAGGGATTAAACCCAGGTCACCCACATTGCAGTCGGGTTCTTTACAGTCATATCTAAATTTTTGGTCCCTATTCTGTGCTAGGAAATATATTATGTGCTTTCCATAAATTAAATTATTCACTTAATACTTGCAGTATCCTCTGAGGGGAGTGTTTTTGGTTGAAGAGACCGTGGCCCAGGACTACAAAAGCGTTTGTTCAAGATCACACAGCTGGTAAACTGTGGAGTTGGGATTAAATCTAGGCAACCTGGATGAAATCTAGCTCCTACATTTTAGAATTTCATCTATCTCTGTCTTTATATTGGTACTATGCTGTGTTGTGCTTAGTCGCTCAGTCATGTCCGACTCTTTGCAACCCCATAGACTGTAGCCTGCCAGGCTATTCTGTCCATGGGATTTTCCAGGTATGAATACTTGAATAGGTGGCCATTCCTTTCTCCAGGGGATTTTCCTGACCCAGGGATTAAACCCAGGTATCCTACATTGCAGGCAGATTCTTTATCATCTGATCTATCAGGGAAGCCCATATCTATAAGTGTGTGTGTGGGCTAACTCTCCACAGTCATGGCCGACTCTTTGCAACCCTATGGACTGTAGCCCGCCAGGCTCCTCTATCCATGGGTATTCTCCAGACAAGAATACTGGAGTGGGTTGCCATGCCCTCCTTCACAGGATCTTCCTATAAATAACTAAATGAAGTGTTTGTGAAGCTTGGCATATTGCCTGACACATGGAGGGAGCTAACATCAGCAGTGCTCCACACAACTATGTCTATCATGGTGTCTGTTCCTCTGGCATAGGCACCATAGCATGGTGGTTTAAGGAATGGCCTTGCCAGCTAAAGCTTGCTCCCTGAGTTAAAATCTCCACTAATTATATACATGTTCTTGAGTGAATTCACTCAGTACCTTTATCTTAAATTACCTATGTGGTTGTTGCAGTGATAAAAGAAGGTCAGTGTTCACACTCAGCTAAGTGCGTGGCAGAATCTCAGTCACAATCAGTGCTAATCCCAAAGTGTGGGAAACAAGCTTTTTAAAGCAGGTCAAGCAGCTACTCCTTCAGTGACCAGTGCAACTAGAGGGCAACTGAGGTGTTGTTTGATCTGGGGGATAGGGGCGGGTTAGGGGTCTGGCTCAAATTTGAGGAATAAAGTTGGGAAAGTAATTTCAATCCCATCTACCCCCACCACCTCAAGGGAAAGAGATGTGTCAGGCCAGCCAGTCAGGTCACTGGGTACAGACGCTCCCAGCCTTTGAAGACCTGAGCTGATGGAGATTGAAAGGATGGGAGCCCCACTGGGCAGTAGTTCAGCTAAAAGTTCACGTGACTGCACATCTGAGAACTTCCTGACCAGGCGCCCTGGTGTCAAAGGGATCTGAACCTCTCCTTGTCTCCAGCTCTGATATGGAATTGTGAGCAAATGCTTGCGTTCACAAGACAGGACAAGGCATCAATGGGCTGATTATGTCAAGGCATCTGAAGACAAAGCAAAATGGAACTTCAAAAGACTTGGGAGGACCCGGAGTTCCCTTTCAGAAGTCAGCAAATTCAGTTGTTGTTAAAACGTCCACATTGGGCTCACATTTTAGCTTTAAAATTACAGTTCAGATGGCAAATAAATTTCTTTCATGTATTTAAATTTTTGATGAAGCTGTTTTACCCTCTCTTGCTGAAAAAGGTATTATTTATATTTTTCATGGAGGTTTCTCTTTTGAATCCCACTTCTACATTTACATCATAATATTTATGTTGCTTTTATAAATACATGTGTGCATATTTATACACATATATTTTTCCCCTCTAAAATGAAAGGAAGGGGTGGGGAACTGGAAACCTTAACACATCTTTTTTTTTATATATATAGAGGATTGCATATTCCTTGGACTTTGAAAAGGAAATACTTTTTAGCTATTTAGCTTGGCAAGTCTAGAAAAAAAGTGCACAGACTCTTCTGAAAGGATTTTTTTAAGGAAGGAAAGGATTTTGTGAAATAGGTTCTAATAAAGGCACTTAGGGAAATATAACTTGATCTATAACATATTCTTAAACATATCCTTCCTGTCTATTTATACTTTTAAAAAATTTATAACGTGTTTTGTTTTTACACATAGAGATATGCAATTCACTTTTGGGAGGATGAGAGTAAGAGGGTGTTCTGAAGTGAAACAGGTTTTTTTTTTTTAAAATTTTTAATTGTAAAATAAAACACAGATATGGAAAACCACACAAAACAAACACATGGCTTAGTGAATTATAAGGCTAACACTCACTCAGATCAAGAAATAGAAAATTTCCAGCTATTTCAGAAGCCTTTCACATGTGTCTCCTTCCTCTTTCCAAAAATAACCACTATCTTGACTTTTAGAGTAATCTCTTCCCTATGTTTCTTTACGATTTGGTTACTTAAGTATACATTCTTAGCACTACAGTTTATTCTCACTCACTCTCAAAAATTTGATAAGTTTTTAACCTTTCTTCGAATCTGTTGGCTTTCACTTCATCTTGTCCTTTGGCCTATAATTTATTTGTTAAAGATCCCTCGAGGTTTGACCTGTGGAATTGCCCTCTCGTCTGGATTTTGCTGATTGTGTACTCGTGGTCCTGTCCAACATGTTTCTCTGTCCTCTGCATTATCTACAAATCAGAAGCTGGATTCAGAGATGGATAAAACTTTAACTCAGTCATTTTGGCAAGACTGTAGGAAGTGGCATGTTATTTCACTAGATAGCATATGTCTGGTTGGCTCACTTTTTGTGATGTCAACAGCCATGTAGGCTCACTGCCTAGACCCATAAATTCATTGGAGATTGAAAAATGGTGACATTCTAATTCTACATCTCATTTCACTTTTTCATTGGAATAATTTATAAAGAGATGCTTCTCTCATCTATTATTTGGTTACCCAGCTGCATAGTTTAGATATAAAAGAAAAAATGCTTGATTGTTTATTTACTTGTTTTTGAGATAATAAATTGGTTCTCTGATCCTCTAAAAGAGGAAACTTATTTGATTTTTAATATATATAATTGTGAAGTCATTAATTTAGATATATTTATGGGTTTAAGTACATTGCATTCCTCTTCTTTATTCAAACTCAAGTTGTCCCATTTTCGGCAAATGGAAATCTCCTAAGATTGGCAGCTGGGTCCATTTGACATGACCCCATTATTCTTTGATAGCATCTTTTCTATTGGGTAGGATAAGATGGTCTAGGCTCATTTTGCATAGTTCCTACCCCAAATGTGAATCAACTATTTCTCTAATAAACCTTGGTTTCTTGTGGTAGGAAATGGTGTTTGGAGATCACAATCTAGAGAATCATGTTTCTAGATATTTTTGGTAGAATTAGGAAATAAACATATACTTAAATATAAAATATTTTATAAATTTATAATAATGTTTCAAATTCAAATTCAGAAGTTGCATGATTTTTTCTTATTTCCTTCTATACTGTGTATGTATCTCCTTTTTTCCCATACCTAAAACCTTGGTTCTCAAGGACACAGTGAATGAGAGAATTAAAATGTCTCATCATTACTCATTTCCTTTATCCCACAGTACACAATTATATACACAATGGTCAAAATGATGATACTAATACTGCCACTACCAATTATGATTACTAACGATAGTTTTTTAAAAAAATTGGAACTTCTCTTTCACTTAGGCTGTAGAAAGCCACATGAGAATATCACTCCCGTCTTTACAACGACAACAAAAGACCATATAATCTACAAAGTTCTATTCTGCTTAGTCCATCAGAGATCTGAGGTCTCAACACGACCAAATAAACTGAATACCAAAGATTGACAAATCCCTCTGAGAACATACGGGCCACACAAAATGTTTCACCTTTGGCAGAATGTGGGGGGAGAGGTGGCAACCATCAAAATGAACAAGAACAACTATAATGTTAACAACTTCTTAAACGTCAAGTGTGGGCTAGCATGACAGTGTTGGGGTTCCAGACACTGGAGGGCCCACACATACTCAACAGCTCATTTCCAGGGGCATTCACGGAGTGCATATGAGAAAGCTAGACAGCAGGAAAGGAGACTTGAGAGTACGCCGCTCCGCAGGGAAGGGGAGCGGGCTTTGGCAAAGTCTGAAGGTAGTTTGGAGTAGCCCGTCCACATTCTGAGCCCTCATTAGTGCCTGGTGGTGATTGGCTGCCACTGCGAAGACAGAAAACTCTCTTGTGAGTTTCCCTCACCTGCTTCAAGGCAAAGGTTGCTTGCAACAGAAGTGGAAAACAAGCCCTCGTTGGCTGTTCTGAAGTTAGGAAAACTCCTCTGCTGCTAGCAAAGGGGCAAAAAGCCATCACGTTCAGGATCCCACATTGATATAAAGCAGAGTCCTGTTGCCCCGGAGACATGGACAGGAAGCTCACGCTTATCCAGGTCCCTCTGCCGTCTCAAGGTGGAGTTTGAATGCAACATGACAGGGTGGGGGTGAGAGTGTTGCCGGAATACTGAAAATGTTTAAACATTGTAAAAACATTTTTAGGGGGCTTCCCTGGTGGCTCAGCGGTAAAGAATCTGCCTGCCAATGCAATCCCTGGTCTGGGAAGATCCCACATGCTGTGGGGCCAGGTGCCGCAATTACTGAGCTGTGCTCTAGAGCCCAGGAACTGCAACGGATGGATCCCATACACCCTAGAGCCCATTCTCCACAAGAGAAGCCGCTGCAGTGAGAATTCCGCGTACTCCAACTAGAGTAGCCCCCACTTGCTGCAACTAGAGAAAAGCTCATGCAGCAACAAAGACCCAGCATAGCTAAAAATAAATCAATACGATTATTTTTAAAAGGTTTTTAGACCACTTGCTTTTAATGTAGGATACAGGATGCTTGGGGCTGGTGATCGGGGATGATCCAGAGAGATGATATGGGGTGGGAGGTGGGAGGGGGGTTTATGTTTGGGAACTCATGTACACCCATGGCGGATTCATGTCAATGTATGGCAAAACCAATACAGTATTGTATAGTAAAATAAAGTAAAAATAAATATTTAAATAAAAAATTTAAAAAAATACAATTGAATTTAAGCTTATCATTTAAAATATGTTATTCTATGTAAGTATTCTATGTATTCTGCTATAAAATATGGCCTAAAAGTCTGAAGGTAACCTAATTCTCTTTTCTTGGTTGTTACAAGCTGTTTTTGCCTTGGCTGCCTACGAGGTTTTTTTCTTTTTCCTTTAAATCTAGTAATAGTTCTTGTCATTGATTAGTCTGTATTAATATTCTCAGGTACATAATATGTTCTTTCAGTATGAAGGTTCAAATGTTGCTTAATTTCAGAAAAGTTTTTTATGAATTCATTTTTAGAATTTGTCCTGTTCCTTTGATATTATTTTCTTCTCAGGGTACTCTGATTATTTATATATAGGATCTTCTTTACGTACCTTTAATATTATATATGTATAGGTACATAACATATAGAAACAAAAAGTATTCTCTCAAATACCTTTTAGCTCTTTGTTTATTTTTTGATTAAAATTTTTTTCTCCTTTCACCTTCTATTTCTCTAAAAGCATCATTTGTTTTGTTTATTTGTTCTGTGCTCCTTAAAGTTTGGTCCTCATTACTAAAATTATTTTTTCATCTTAAATTATTTCTTCAGTTATACTTCTGACTTTTTTCTAATTATGATTTACTTTGTTCTTCGTGTCTTATAATACTTTCTTAATGTCTTTCAGTCATTTTAAAATGATACATTGAAATTTTGAGCAGTTTTATGGACAAGTCTTTCTTGCATGTTTTCATTTTTCATAGGGAAGGAGACATATGTGTTTGTCTCCTTTTCTTAAAATAGCCTTTTAGAGAACTTGACCTCCATAGTTTCCTATTGCTCACTTTCATGTGAAATTGGTTTCTGCTAATTTTTAGAATAAGGTGACATTCTTCAGATAACATTTTTAACTTCATAATTTCCTGAAATTTCCTGGGTTTTTTTCCTTGCTTTTCTAGTTTATCTGAACCTTCTCTGTCCTCATCACTATTATCTCTGACCTGCTAAATCTGATTCCACTCCTCAGATTTTTTTCCTTAGAATGGGGTCTTATCCTGAAAGGAAGAAATGGCTGTCAGTTTCAAGATTTTATAGGGGCTAGACTGCCCCAGGATTTTCAGTTCTTCCTGTGACCTCACCCCTCTTCCAGTGAGCAAAATCATATCAGAATGTCTGTTTTAGCGTGTGTTCTCAGATTACACCTCTCTGCTTCTTGGTGAATACCTGTCGGCTATTTGGGCTTCCCTTCTCAGGTCCTTCAGTCATCTTGCTTCCTTTGCTCCTCCAGCACAGATGTTGAGACAATGCAGATCTTACAGTTACTGGCATTTCTTCATCACCCACCATAGTTTCGGGTTGGAGGTTATATACGTTGTCACCCAGTTATTTTTGAAAATGTAGCCCATGGGTTTTGGCTCTTGTGTCTAGCAGGTCTGTGGAAGTTTGAGATCTGAAAACCACATTTACACTGTCACCGCCTTCATATTAGAATTCCTTGCCTATTTATTCTTAAATAGCTTCTGAATAATTCGCCGAGAAACTTGTCTTTATTGACCATGTTTCATTGAATGACAATGTCCTCTTTTTCAAACTAGTTCATGCTCCTGGGGGAGATTCATTCACTCATTAAACTTTTGCTGAGCACCTATCACCTTGCATGAGGCACTGGGGATGCAAAACTGAACATGATATATTGAGATCACAGTTTAGGGGTGTCAAATAATGAGCTGCATGAAGGAAGGGCCAAAGAAAGGAAGCTCTGGGTTATCACAGACCTACAGGACTGGCTTTTCTGTGTAGCACAGAACAGGCTCTTTCATCCCTCTTTTATAATGTACATGTGCAGAGGAGTGATCAGCACAGAAAGTTCTTTCTTAGTCTTTCATTTGATCTTCACACTAACCCTAGGACATAGTATAATTTATTATAAGTGAGGAAATAATAGGTTCAAGGAGAAAAGTGACTTCTCCAGAGCCATCCCTCTCGGTAAGTGACTGAGCCAGGACATAAAGTTTGGTGAGTCTGATTCCAAAGTTCTTCTTCTTCGCTTTGCAGCCTGATACTTCTGTTGTTTTCAGGGTTAGTTTAGGGAGATTTGGCATAGGCCTCAGCTTACAAACACATTTATGAAGTTCATGATCACAGACATTGGGGATTGGCTAACCCAACACTCATCTCTATTTCTCTCATCTCCCTCTACAACAGGGGCTGAAATAGGTAAAACCAACCTCACTTTCCCAATCTTCTTTGCCGATAGAGGTGGCCCTGTGACACCATGAGGTATAAGTCTTTTCAGTGCTTCTGAAAATGTTTTTCTGGACTCATGTGCATGTAATTGCTCTACTTTCTCACTTAATCTCTTCAATTGGATGTGGACTTGATGTCTGGCATCAGGGCAACCATCTTACAACTATGAGGAAAATAAAAGAATAATAGAGATACTGGCCCTGAACCAAAGTTTCTGTTTGAGAAATTATGAAAACAATGACAAAATACCCCTCTGTGTGGTCAATCACCATTAGTTAAGCGTTCTGATATTAACAACCAGAAGTGTTCCTGATATTTTTGCCATTGATATAAATAAGGACATCTCAGACTAATGTTTTTCCTCATTCTAAGCAGTAGGAAGTGACTAAATGCATTAACTATAAAAAGTGACTCTGATATAACTGGGGCTTGAGTGACTCTGATATAACTGGGGCTTGAGTTCTACTTTTGATGGAGGCACTTTTCAAAACTCCTGCAATGTTTAACTTTGTATTAAGCCTTTCTCAAGGCAGACTAGCAGCTACTGTATTTGAGGAATCAACATGCATGCGGTTTCTGTTTACTAAAGCATTAGCAGAAACATATACTGAAATATATACCAGCATATAATAGGTCCCAGATGTGTTATTATATTTTTCTAAGGGGAGAAAAAAAGATAGTTGGAGAATGAGTAACCAAAGAGCATTTTCTGTCAAGTTGATTGGCCTTGGTGGTAACTCAGCAGAGTGAAAACAAACCAAACTTGGAGTTAAAAGGCACTGGGATTAAGATCTGGGTTACTCTATTTAAATTCAACAATCAATCATTGAGTCTTCCTCAGGCCAGATTACCTGTGTTATCACCTCTCAAGAAACCTTAGGCCTTTCTGGTTGTCATTCCAATTTTAAGGACAAATAAAGGAAGCCTAATGGCCTGCTCACACTACCACACAATTGCACTCATCTCACACGCTAGTGAAGTAATGCTCAAAATTCTCTAAGCCAGGCTTCAGCAATACGTGAACTGTGAAATTCCAGATGTTCAAGCTGGTTTTAGAAAAGGCAGAGAAACCAGAGATTAAATTGCCAACATTCGCTGGATCATTGAAAAAGCAAGAGAGTTCCAGAAAAACATCTATTTCTGCTTTATTGACTATGCCAAAGCCTTTGACTGTGTGGATCACAATAAACTGTGGAAAATTCTGAAAGAGATGGGAATACCAGACCACCTGCCCTGCCTCTTGAGAAACCTATATGCAGGTCAGGAAGCAACAGTTCGAACTGGACGTGAAAAAACAGACTGTTTCTAAATAGGAAAAGGAGTACATCAAGGCTGTATATTGTCACCCTGCTTATTTAACTTCTATGCAGAGTACATCATGAGAAACGCTGGGCTGGAAGAAGGACAAGCTGGAATCAAGATTTCCAGGAAAAATATCAATAACCTCAGATATGCAGATGACACCACCCTAATGACAGAAAGTAAAGAGGAACTAAAAAGCCTCTTGATGAGAGTGAAAGAGGAGAGTGAAAAAGTTGGCTTAATGCTCAACATTCAGAAAATGAAGATCATGGCATCTGGTCCCATCACTTCATGGCAAATAGATGGGGAAACAGTGGAAACAGTGTCAGATGTTATCTTTTTGGGCTCCAAAATCACTGCAGATGGTGATTGCAGCCATGAACTAAAAGATGCTTACTGCTTGGAAGGAAAGTTATGACCTAGACAGCATATTCAAAAGCAGAGACATTACTTTGCCGACTAAGGTCCGTCTAGCCAAGGCTATGGTTTTTCCAGTAGTCATATATGGATGTGAGAGTTGGACTGTGAAGAAAGCTGCTGCTGCTGCTGCTAAGTCGCTTCAGTCGTATCTGACTGTGCGACCCCGTAGACGGCAGCTCATCAGGCTCCCCTGTCCCTGGGACTCTCCAGGCAAGAACACTGGAGTGATTTGCCATTTCCTTCTCCAGTGCATGAAAGTGAAAAGTGAAAGTGAAAGTGAAGTCACGTCCGACTCTTCGAGACCCCATGGACTGCAGCCTACCAGGCTCCTCCATCCATGGGATTTTCCAGGCAAGAGTACTGGAGTGAGGTGCCATTGCCTTCTCTGGTGAAGAAAGCTGAACTGAACTGAAATGAATGGCCTGAGGGTTCTCTGGCCACAGATTGGGATTCAGTTCTGGCCTGTCTTCCTCTAAAGTCCATATAATGTTTCTTTCAAACATTTCAAAAGCAATTATGATGTCTATAAACAGAAGGGGAAAACCATTATTTTTAAAAAGCAAAGCTCATCTGTAGAAAGGAGAAAGCTTTTTCTAGATGGCTCCAGTAAATGGACCAATGACATTTGGTTAAGTGGACATCAACAAAAGGCAGGTTTTGACTCCACCACCATTATCCAGAAAAATCTCTATCTTGTGCCAGCTGTGTATTGTCTGTAGATAATTCAAATAAAAATATGGTTCTTACTTATCCTGTAAGGAAACAAAAATCTCACTGGGGAGATAGAATGCCCATAGGCCAAGTGATTGTGCATCTATCTTTGTTTGGGACCATGTTCTGAATGGCTGAAGTTGCTAGATCAGCCTTTTCTACATAATGGAGTGAGCAGAAAGAAAGGCAAGTGTCCAGCTAGAGTTATCCCATCAACCATGCCTCAAACTCTGCCACAATAGATGGTGTGGATTTATGAGCCATAAGAACATGCCTACGGGGCAGCTACAACAGAAAGATGACCTCCAAGCCTGCTGCGGTCTTCCACATTCCGGAGGCAAGGCAGATAGATGCAAGCTTTATTCTTCAGACAACTTTCTCTTTACAGAGATTCCTGTAGGACTCTTTGGATTGGGAATGTAGTGTTACTCATCCTATGAACTTTGCTCTTGGGCTCTGTACAAGGACGTGGGTCCAATAGGTAGAATAATAGATACTCAATTACTGCCATATATTTTAAGGCAAGGGAGTAGCTTGCTTGCCAAACTCTGTAAGTGCTGGACTATTGTTTGTGCTTAAAATTTAATGCAAGTCGATACGCTTCCTGCACTCCACACCTGGGATAGCTAAATCCTACTGAGAAGAAGCTTCAGGAGCTAGAATGTTACTCCTTTACTCTCCATGAAATATTTAAAGCATCCCATATAGCTCTCAAAAGGCTTGAAGAGCCTTAAAGGAGTCAATGGAAGAAAGCTCTACATTACTTTCACCTGGATATGCTTGGACCCAAGGCATCCTTAAATTCTCAGCAACACAGGGATGGAGGAGATTAGGGCAAAGTCCATCCCATGAATCCAGTGTGGAGTGGGGCTGCTAAGGACACTCAGGACGTGCAGATGACTACATGGTGTTCTCATCCAAATTCTGGGGCTGTCCCCCAAAAGAAAGGTGAGGAAGTTGAAGTAAAACCCTCTTCTTCCCTCAGGAGTCAGAGAGATGGGGCCTGAGACACCCTACCTGAAATGATACTGAAAGGTACCTACCAGAAGCAGGGCCATCAAAGCAGGACCCAGACCCCAGGAAGGGGAGGGCCAGACAGCAGACACAGGGCTCCTACTGGGGCCCCTGGGCTAGCAGGTAACTAAGCAACACAAACACTCAGGATGTGGGAAGGTGTTTTGACAGACGACAGCCCCACGGCCTGGGTCCACTTGGGGACCGGGAGAGCTGAGACTGGACATCGGAGCTTCCCCCGCAGCAGAGAAGTCCTTGTTTTACTCAGCAGCCAGGAGAACCACAGGGTCCCCATGTGGGCTGAGTGGCCCCGTCACTCCCTCAGACCCCAGGATTGAGAGCCTGACTCAATTCTAAGCCCACAGGCAGTGATGGGGAAGCTCTTGAGGCAGCTTCTTACTAGAGGAGTTGGTGTATAAACTTCCTGCTCCCATCTGCCTCCTGGAGGGTTTGTCTCCAATAAGTAGAAAAGGTCCTCAGATAGCTGCACACATTTCAGCAGCAGAGACTGCACACTCTGCTCTGATCAAATCACTCTGAGCTGCGTGAGTTCTGTGCCTCCCTCCATCCTCCCTGCTGATTCACCTCACTGCCGATGCCTTATCTCTTCTGCTGCCACTCTTGCTCCCCAGGTCAGTATAATTCAGACTCTGCCTGGCTGAACCTCTTTGCTTTGCCCCAGGTGACCCTGCCCGTCTTAATCTCAGCGCAGAGCTCCTGGAGGCAGCTTCTCTGTTGGACAAGGCCAGGCCCACGTACAAGACCCAGACAGGGACGAGGTGGGCTGCAGCCCGCAGGTGGGTGACATCAGTGAGCCAGCAACAAGCTGTTGGAGGAGAGAAAGGACAAGGTGCCAAGAAAGGGTTGGACCTCTGCTCTCTCTTACAGACTCACAATGCTTTTCAATAAACTGCTCATTTTTTACTTTTATGAAGGTCTCTAAGGTTAGGAGATGGTGTTGATATTAGAACCAAGAAGGGTCAAATAAAGGGAATTTTAATACAGTCAGGCAAAGGAAATCACAAAGAACAATGAATTCTTTCCAGGGACTAGCAATAGGAAGGCTCAACCATTACTCCCAGGCAAGAAGAAAGTGTGGTTTTTTGAGCATAGAAACTGAAAAGTTTGGGAGGAGAAGGAAAGCTTTAGAGGGATGTAGCTAGTCCAAGGTGATTTGATGGGAAGATGCTGGGAGAAATGCCCTTGCCTCTTTCCTGCTGGTGCCTCCTGTTGGCTGAACTCAACAGGAAGCTGAAAGGCACGAAAGAAGGGCAAAGAAGCCCATGGGTGTCGGCCACCCAAATTAGGGTGGAGAAAAGATAGAGTGGGTCTTCTAAAAGAAGGGGCTGGTGACCCAAGGGGCTAGAGAGGGGACAGCGTCACCAAATAGCCTGTACCAGCCTGTTCTCTAGTTGGAGAACTCCTCATTTAGATCAACAAGGAGAGGTATAAGATTTTGAAACAGTCCAGACACAAGAGGTGGGTCAAAAAAGATTCATTCCTCTTTTTGTTGTTGTTGTTCAGTCACTAAGTCGTGTCCGACTCTTAGTGACCCCATGGACTACAGCACACCAAGTTTCCCTGTCCTTCACTATCACCTGGAGTTCGCTCAAGTCCATGTCCACTGAGTCGGTGATGCCATCCAACCATCTCATTCTCTATCACCCCCTTCTCCTCCCGCCTTCAATCTTTCCCAGCATCAGGATCTTTTCCAGTGGGTGTGCTCTTCACATCGGTGGCCAAAGCATTGGAGCTTCAGCTTCAGCATCAGTCCTTCCAATGAATATTCAGGACTGATTTCCTTTAGGATGGACTGGTTGGATCTCCTTGCTGTCCAAGGGACTCTCAAGAGTTTGCTCCAACACCACAGTTCAAAAGCATCAATTCTTCAGTGCTCAGCTTTCTTTATGGTCCAGCTCTCACATCCATACATGACTACTGAGAAAACCAAAGCCTTGACTAGATGGACCTTTGTTGGGAAAGTAATGCCTCTGCTTTTTAATATGCTGTCTATGTTGGACATAGCGTTTCTTCCAAGGAGCAAATGTCTTTTAATTTCATGGCTGCAGTAACCATCTGCAGTGATTTTGGAGCCCTCCCCAAAATAAAGTCTGACACCGTTTCCACTGTTTTCCCATCTATTTCCCATGAAGTGATGGGACCAGATGCCATGATGTTAGTTTTCCGAATGTTGAGTTTTAAGCCAACTTTTTCACTCTCCTCTTTCACTTTCATCAAGAGGCTGTTTAGTTCTTCACTTTTTGCTATAAGGATGGTATCATCTGCATATCTGATGTTATTGATATTTCTCCCAGAAATCTTGATGCCAGCTTGTGCTTCATCTGGCCTGGCATTTTGCATGATGTACTATGCAGATAAGTTAAATAAGCAACCAGTCCATTGTTTCATGTCTGGTTCTAATTGTTGCTTCTTGACCTCCTTACAGATTTCTCAGGATGCAGGTAAGATGGTCTGGTATGCCCATCTCTTTCAGAATTTTCCACACAGTTGGTTCTGATCCACACAGTCAAAGGCTTTAGCATAGTCAATGAAGCAAAAGTAGATGTTTTTTCCTGGAATTCTCTTGCTTTTTTGATGATCCAACAGATGTTGGCAATTTGATCTCTGGTTCCTCTGCCTTTTCTAAATACAGCTTGAACATCTGGAAGTTCTCAGTTCACGAACTGTTGAAACCTATCTTGGAGAGTTTTGAGCATTAATTTGCAAACATGTGAGATGAGTGCAATTGTGTGGTAGTTTGAACATTCTTTGGCATTGCCTTTCTTCGGGATTAGAATAAAAACTGACCTTTTCCATCTACTGCTGAGTTTTCCAAATTTGCTGGCATATTGCATGCGGCACTTTCACAGTGTCATCTTTTAGGATTAGAAATAGCTCAGCTGAAATTCCGTCTCCTCCACTTTTTTCATAATGATGTTTCCTAAGGCCCACTTGACCTCACATTCCAGGATGTCTGGCTCCGAGTGAGTGATCACACCATCGTGGTTATCTGGGTCATGAAGATATTTTTTGTATAGTTCTTCTGTGTATTCTTGCCACCTATTCTTAATATCTTCTGCTTCTGTTAGGTCCCCTGCTCTACAGGCTTGATTTTCTATTGCCCGCTAGGAGTCCATCCACTCTGACTTGATGTATTTATTGTCCTAACTCACTGCCTCATCACCATATCCTACCTCCTCCTGCTCCTTTGGGTTCATCTCTTCCTTCCACCAGGGTTCTGAATGTGGGCTTCAGCCCTGCCTTACTTGCAGACCCTTGGCATCTCACTAAAGCCCTATGACCCACTCTGTCTCCTGATCCCAGGCCCAGAGCTGGAGCTCAGGTCCTCCCATGAGCAGGCTAATCTGCTTAATGGCGCAGTCCCTCCCGGGTGTAAGGCCACTTATAGAATCTAGGGCAAAGTGTTACATAAGCATCACATCATGAGACCCCACAGCCATGCTGTCAGATAAGCAGGGATACTTTTTCTCATTTTCAGATGTGGAAAAATTGGCTAAAGTAACCTGCCCAAGGCCATGCAACTGTGAAGTGGCAGAGCCAGGATTTAAGTTCACATCTGTGTCAGAAGCTGGCAGGACCCATGGGTAAATCTTTGGGAACCAACTGCTCTAAAAAAGACAATTGGCTCCTGTCTAATAAAGACTGGTTTTTCTCTCTCTGCTAATTATTGCGGCACAGACATAAGAGAGAAGGACGGTCTGTCTTGCTTCTGGTTGTCAGAAATTTTGCCATAGATCTAGGGTATTTGGTCTCTCTCTGCATCCTGGATCAAAGGGAAGGAAGGAATTGCCACTGCCTGATGCTTCAGGGCCCAAGACCATCCATCTTGGCGCAGGAACAAAGGCAGGCCAAAGTTAGAATGGAATGTCCTTGGATGACATAAGCTCTCTCTCTCTCATTACACACACAGACACACCTCTTGACGTATTTGCTGCTTACAGCTGCATGTGGGACATGAAAACTTGTCACCTGAGGAACATGGGAACATCCCCTGGACTTCCTTCCTCAGCTGCGCATGTGAGCTTGCTCAGAAGTTGGGGGTAGGGAGAGGGCAGTAGCATTTCCCTCTTTGCTCTTCGCTCAGCCATAGGCTGGTCCATACAGAGGTGAGCCAAAGAACATTCTCACCCCAGATGGCACTAACTTATGAATTGACTTCCTGCTTCCTGGTGCCATTGGCAACCAGCCACAAGCTCTTCCCGTGACCCACCGACATCCGCATAAGATACTGCAGGGAAATGAAGCCAACTGCTCCTAATGAATCTCTGTGGTTCCCTTGCATCCCTTCAGGTTGTTTCTGAAAATTCTGGGGCAGCCCCAGAGTAGAAGCAATCCTAACCATGAAAACAGCTTAGGCCTGCAGCATACGTCTTGCGGCCTGGGAGTTGTACCAGGGGGTTATTTTTATAACCTTCAATTTTGCTTCAGGGACCGAGGTTTGAAACTAGTGTATGGACTTAGATGAAATGAATCTGCAAGTCTCAGATGAAACCCTGAGACAGGTGGTCTCGCATCTGGAGCACCTAACCGCTATGACAAACTAAGTGCTTTCTCATCCTCTTTAAAACCTTGCTGTCAGTCTGAAAGAGGAAGAGGAAGCCAATGGAGTTTTGATGATGCTTACAAGTCGATTTCCTGCCTTCGTTCTCAAAGAGTTCTGCTGACCTCTTGGGCTGCCAGTGTCAGAAGCTACACCTCAAATACGAACGGTAAGAATATTATCCTACTGGTTGGTGTTTGCATCAGTTTCTCCGCAACAGCAGTCACCATGTGCTCTCTAAATTGCCTGATTCATCCTCTTGATGCTTGGCACACTGCTTTGCAGTGGTTTGAATTCTCCTTCACTGCATCTCAAAGGGAACCACTTGCTCTGCGCTTTCAGCTCCTCCTTTGCTTATTCTCTCTCATCCTCTGCTCCTCCTGTCTCCACTCACCCAGGCTCCCAAGTTGCGGACAGAAGCAGTAGAGCAGATGTAGGGGAAGTTTTGCAAGGAGGGCACTGCGGTAAGGGTAGTAAAGAAGGGAGGGTGCCTTTTCTCCCCCACCTAGGTCCTGATAAAAATTAGTCTTCATAGTAACCAGGCCCCGGTTCTCTGTTCCCACCAGCTCCAATGAGATCATTCCATCAACTCTCTGTGACGCATTTTTGGATCATCAAGATGGAAATCTATTGTTTCTTCTCTGTCCCAAAAGCTTCCCCTACCAAACCTGCTGTAAAACAAATGCTTCCTCTTCCAAAATGCCATGCTGTTTTTCTACTATGAAAAATGGACAAAAAGACTCTTCTGCTATAATTCTACCCTGTTTCAGTCTGAAAATCTCTGGAGATGTTTTTATTTTCACAATGTCTGAGGGAGCCTACTGGCATGAAAGGGCTTCCCAGGTGGTGCTAGTGGTAAAGAACCTGCCTGCCAATGCAGGAGACGTAAGAGACACGGGTTCAATCTCTGGGCTAGGAAGGCTCCCTGCAGGAGGGCATGGCAACCCACTCCAGTGTTCTTGCCTAGAAAACCCCATGGACAAAAGAGCCTGGTGGGCTACAGTCCATAGGGTCGCAAAAAGTCAGACACAACTGAAGCAACTTAGCCACACCCATGCACTGGCATTAAGGGGGTGGAAGGTAAGAAACCCTCCAAATCCTTGGGCTCAGCATAGTGCCTGTGCTTAACATGTTAATAGACACCTAACAAGTCCATTTAAGGATTGAGCAGAACAGGCCTGCAATTTCCCCTTTTAAAGTTTCCCTTCTTAAGGGAGTAATTTTCAGTGAGTCAGGCACACACACAAGTAGAGCAATTTCCTCACTTAGGAATGACAATTTGGGTGTAAATCCTCATTCTCCTTTTCTAAACTG
This sequence comes from Ovis canadensis, assembly GCF_042477335.2. Taxonomy (NCBI): domain Eukaryota; kingdom Metazoa; phylum Chordata; class Mammalia; order Artiodactyla; family Bovidae; genus Ovis; species Ovis canadensis. The sequence goes on along the minus strand of NC_091247.1, from coordinate 180,566,038 downwards.
CAACCTCCTGGAGGGCAGGGATGACGGCTCATATGCAGTCATTAGGGCTGTTCACAAATATTTCCAGGTCTTTTTATTCTGGACATGGGATAGTATTATACTTTCCTACACCTTTGATGTTAGCTATAATCAAATGATTTGCTTTGGCCAATGCAATATGATTGGAGGAGATGTGCGTCATTTCTGGGGGATGCTTAAGGGGCCAGGGTGCAAACCATCAGGCTTGTTTCCTCATATTGCAGTGACCATAGGTACCTGTAATGAGAGGGGGCCTCTGGGTGACTGAGTGACAGATGAGTTGTCTTCCTGCTGAGCTGTTGAGTGTGGAGACTCCAGTTTCATCGAGACTGGCTGATAACCAAATGTGAGCACAAAATAATTGATTGTTTTGTTAATTGTGCCACTGTGATTTGGAGGTTATTTGTTACTACAGTATAAATTGACTCTTGCTGACCGCTATTGTCTCACCTGGATTTTTTGAGGAAGATGAATAAAAAGTATCCCTACCTCTTTACCTCTGAACAAACTGAGAAATAAGATGAAAAGAAAGGTGAATGGAGGGCAGACTCTTAGCTTTGTTATTTGTTTAATCCGGAGAACAATGGATGAAGTCATCTTCCCACGGAAGGTGTAATGGTGGGTGGGGAATGCCTGCTCGGCCGAGACTCACAGCTTTATCAGGACACGTGTTCTAACCCCACTAGAGTAGGTGTATTAATTTGCTAGGCCTTCTATAACAAGCACTACATAGTGTGTGACTTGAAAAAAAAAAAAAATTCTTTTCTCATAGATCTGGAGGTCAGAAGTCCAAACTCAAAGATGCCAGGGAGGTTAGTTTCCTCCCAAACCTCTCTCTTTAGTTTGTAGATGGCAGCCTTCTACCTGTATATTTTCACATGGTCTTCCCTCTACGCATGTCTATGTCTTGATCTCCTGTTCTTATAAGGACACCAGTCATACTGAATTAGGGCTCGCCACAACGACCTCATTTAACCTTAATTACCACTCTAGAAACCCCATCTCCAAATATAGTCACATTCCAAGATACTGGGAGTTAGGATTTCAACATATGAATTTGGGGCGGAAGGGGGATGTGATTCAGCCCATTACAGCAGGCTTTTGAGCTGGCGTGGATGGCGTGCATGCTCCTACTCTTTGTGACCCCGTGGACTGTAACCCACCAGGCTCCTCTGTCCATGGGGTTCTCCAGGTAAGAATACTGGAACGGGTTGCAATGCCCTCCTCCAGGGAATCTTCCTAACCTAAGGATCGAACCTGCATCTCTTGCATCCCCTGCATTGGCAGGAGGATTCCTTACCACTGGCACCGCCTGGGAAGCCCCTGAACTGGCAATGCAGCTCCAAAGAGCCAAAAAGGAGGAGCTGAGACAAGCATGCCCATGAGAATCTCTGTAAACGTACTAGTCACAGGCACTCTTTCCAAATGGACCGATTGCCAGCCCCCACAACCAGTCCAAGGGTGATGTGGACTGGGTTCACAGGGACATTCATAAGACAAATGGTCTCTTTTGTGACATTTCTTACATTGTATTGGTTTTATTTATGTATTTAGTTGGGTTGCTCCTATTGTGTGATGTTACTCTTTAGTCCGTATGTCTATTTTCTGCCTGCTCTACCCTGGCTGTCCACTCAGCTAGGAGAAAGGGTCTCTCAGGCTCCTGACAACACCCGGCTTTGTCCCAGGCTCACTGAAGCTGCCTAACCAGGCAGTGGCAAATTGGGCCCTGGGTTTATTTTTGACTTTTGAGTTTCTTATACTGCACACAGGCCTGAGAAATAAGAACATGGTAGAGTAGAACCTGGGGAAGGAGACTTCGGCAGGCACAGGGCTGACAATTATCTCCCCAGGTAAAACCAAACCACTGTGAAAACAGCCATTGATCCCTGGGGTCCTCATGAGTATCAGATGGGTCTGCCAAGTCGCATGCTTCCCAGGTGGTGCCAGTCATAAGGAACCAGCCTGCCAAGGCAGGGAGATGGAAGAGACTTGGGTTCAATCCCTGGGGCAAGATCATGCCCTGGAGGAAGAAATGGCAACCCACTCCAGTAGTCTTGCCTGGAGAATCCCATGGACAGAGTAGCCTGGTGGAGTACCATCTATAGGGTTGCAAAGAGTTGGACATGACTGAAGTGACTTAGCACAAACGCACGCATGCCAAGTTCCACTGCCTTTGGGAAGGAAAACTGACTTGGGGGAACCAAGCCAAATGTGCACAGCTTTGCCACTGGAAGCCAAAATGGCCTTTTGAAAGATTAATGGGGCATTTGGCTCTCTGTATCTTAACAAGGGAGATGGAAAAAAGCTTTCTGAAAAATAGCAGTGGCTTCTGGCAGGGATTCCAGAGGAGGGGGCTGCAGCTGCAGGATGGCCCCCGAATACATTTTTCCTCAATCCTGGCTTTCTTTTTTCCCACAGTCTCTCATCATCCTGCTTCTCTTGCTTCCTCTTCTCGTTTCTTCTTAGGTGTTTGGCCGCCCCCAAGTGATTTCTGCCTTTCCTTTCATGTGCCCTGTCATCTGACCTTCTGCTTGTTCACATTTATCAGGAGCAGGGGGTGGGAGGGCACTTTGTATGGTGGAGAGACACGGGTTTTGGAATATAGCCTGGCTTTCAGCTCAACTCTGCTACTTTTAAAATTCATTTATTAACTTTGGGCTGTGCTGGGTCTTCATTTTTGCTGCGTGAGCTTTTCTCTAGTTGTGGCAAGCAGGGGCTACTCTATAGTTGTGATGGACTGGTTTCTTGTTGTGGTGGCTTCTCTTGTCGTGGAACATGGGCTTTAGAACACATGGGCTTCAGTAGCTGTGGCAAGTGGGCTCTGTAGTTGTGGCTCCCTGGCTCTGAGCCAGGGTCAATAGTGTGACTCTTCGGCTTAGTTGCTCCGCTTCATGTGGGATCTTCCCGGATCAGGGATCAAACTCATGTCTCCTGCATTGGCACGCAGATTCTTCACCACTGAGCTAACAGAGAAGCCCCTGCTACTTTCTAAAATGTGTACAATGGACATGGATTGTAGTGGACTTCCTTTGTGGATGGCACTCATAAATGTCATTCCCTACTGAAGGTGATTCTGGTAGAGGTGTCAATCAAGGGGCATCATCTGCCCCATTCCATCGGTGGGCACGTGATTGGAGCATGCAATCCCACTTGACTCAGTAGCTGGTCCAAGGCAACCAAGAAGGGCCAGTTGGAATGCTTCTAGGGCCAATTGAATGATCACTCTGTGTTATAAGCTCAAAAGACCATGGAAACCTGGGACTTCAGGGAGGCATCTTCCCTCCTGGTAGAAGAGAGGTGTTCTGAGGGTGAAGCAACACAGAACAAAGCAGGGTCAAGGACAGGGCGTGGATGGGGCACCTGGATCCAGGGGAAAGCAGGATCAAGCCCTGAACCTTTCCTCTACTTTTCCACATAAGCCACTGTGTTGCTGTTGTTGTTTTCTTGAACTAGTTTGAATTTGGTTTCTGTCTCTTGTAACTAATGGAGCCATAATGATCACACTGTGACTTTAGGTAACTTATTTAACCTCTTAGGATCTCAGTTTTCTCACCTACAAATAGACTCCCTGACCTTGTGCCCCACCCCCTGTTTAAGTGGGGTCTATCCAAAACAAAATATGCTTGCCTATGAAACTTAGCACAGCTTCTCATAATCATTTCTACGTAGACTTTTCTCCCACTAGACTGAGAGCTCAGGGATTGTGTCCTATTCAACCTAGTATTTTCAGCACTTGCCCTGGGATGTAAAAGGAGATCAACAGATGCTGATTCACTCCCATTTTTCCCTTTCCTTCTTTTCTTCTTTCGAGTCTCCTCCTCGCTAGCTAAAAGCATAGCTCTTACTTCTTTTCTTTTCTTTCTTTCCTGGGCCAAGTTTCCAGCCAGTTTCCCTTTGTCCTCCTGCAAGTAAGTTTTCACACCTGGATACTTGGTGTCTGTGCAAAAATTACGGTCATTAGTAATTGCGTGCCCAGGTGGTGCTGTGAAGAAGGTCTTTTTCAACTGTCCTTGCCAGGGAAGGGGCAACTGGCCAACTGTGCCCACAAGTGGCTAGTTGCTACAAGTATTGCAAAGCTTTAACAACTAGAAATAATTGCTAGCGTGAGAATTAAGTCCAGACAGAGGTCATTTGAGCTTGGTGTTAAAGTGACAATTCATGAAGTTAGTCACACAGACTCCCTTTCTTCCTTCTTCCACTCAAGTCTAGCCCTTTTCTTAACAAGGGACATTTTTGATATTGCATTCCTGGAACATTCCCACACAGACACGTGGTTATCCCAGGGTGAGCATGGTGTCTAGCAAATTTCTTTCTCCTTTTCTCCATACCAGTCCCTTCTTCTGGCTTTCTGGGTTAGGTAAACGGCACTGATGTTTTTTTCAGGAAGCAGGATCTCCACCTAGTGATCATGTTATATTCCTTTTACTTTGTTCCCTAGTCAAGAATATTTATCACAAATCCACCTCCTCTTTGACTGCCATCACCCTAATGTAGGACCACTTACCTCTCACCTGTGTTGTTTTAGGAGTCCTCCAGTTGCTCCCTTCCTCTCTAGTACTTTGCCAATCAGTACAACCCTTTACTTCCTCACTCTAACACTTTCAAGGGCTCCCCACTGACAAGTGGTTCAAGCAAACTGGTTTCACTGTGGAATTCAAGATGCCCTGCAAAGTAACTCAAGCCAACTTCCCAGCCCCATTTCCTTTGTTCCAACCAAACTATTTCACATCCTATTCCCTGCCTGATCTGTTCCTGTGTTTGCTTTGCTGCTATTTCTGCCTTGAATACCTTTTTTTCCTGTTAGAAACCCAAGTATTTTCCCAGGACGAATTCCTATGCTGTGGAATGGTCTTCCTTCCGTGACACCATAGAAGGAACTGACCAGTGAGGAGAACACTCTTGTAGGTTTACATTGCCTTGCATTTGATGAGTTTGATGGCTGGTCCTATTTCACCAGCTTTGACTCCAGACGGCATCTTATTGTCTCCAAGCATTAATATCATCGTCAAAAGACAAGCATTTCCATCCCAGAGAAAGTGAAAGTCGCTCAGTCATGTCCAACTCTTTGTGACCCCATGGACTGTAGTCCATGGAATTCTCCAGGCTAGAATACTGAAGTGGGTAGCCTATTTTTTCTCCAGCAGATCTTACCAAGCCAGGAATCGAACCAGGGTCTCCTGCATTGCAGAGAGATTCTTTACCAACTGAGCTATCAGGGAAGCCAGGAGTCTTCCAGAATAACAGCCAGTGTTTAGTGAGCACTTCTTCTGTGCCTCTGTGCTTCCCCTGTGCCAAACTAAGAGCTTTCCACAAATTTATGAGATAGATGGTTATTACTTCCACTCGACAGCTGAGAAATCATGCTTAGAGAGGTTAACCTACTTACTGGAACCATCGCTAACAACAGGTAGTTCTTCAGATTCTAAAGCTCATACTTCTCACTCAACACGTGCTATAGTTATCACACAGAGCAAGGACTGAGGGCAGTTACCATTGATGCTAACTGTCTGGAGGATTATCTTTGGTCCAAGTTTTTTGCCTCTGAGGATGACCACTTTCCTGATGAAAACTCATGCCCTTTATACGTTTGCAATCTAAGTCAGTCTTCGTTACTTACGTGATGATCACATTTCATACATTCTTGTTTCCAAAATAATTGTTTTTATTGCTATTGAAAAGTGAGATTGATGATCATGCCTAGGGATTTTCAGTTTTTCCTATACCATCTCTGACTATAGAAAATAATCTGAAACATTTGCAATTTCCCTGGAAACAAGTACTGAGACTAGTAAGACAGACAATCACCTGCTTATGATTTCACTTTTTCGAGCCACTTTTCTCTAAATTTATGTATTTTGGAAAGAACTAGAAATTACTGAAGCCTCTGACTCATGGATGCTCTCAAGCCCTTCAGCCTTTGGGTCATGCTTGTTTTTTAATGTAAAATCAAACAACATGAGGCCTCAACATTTGAAAATAGCAGAAACTAGTCAGCTGTCAGAAAACAGAAAGCAGTTGAAGAAAAATTTTAAAAGTCTTTATACATATTAATTATAGACCCTAAGGGTCAAAAATGGGAAAACGAACAACGACAGAATGAGAGGCAAGCTGTACATTAATCAGGGTGATGCTAGGTTCTGCTGCACCAACAAACTCCCAGATCTCAGTGACTTTCACATGAAAATGTATCTTTTTCACATTGAGAACTCCTTTCCAAGCAATGCTCCAGGGAGCCAATATGCTTTTATGTTAAGATTCCAATATCTCAATACATAGTTTCTGTGGTCACTGAGTTGGAGAAAGGGAGAACCAAAGAGTCATGAAGGAGCTTGTTGATACCTCTACCTGGAAACGATGCATGAGACTTAAGTTTGTGGTCCACTGAAAGTGAAAGTCACTCAGTTGTGTCCGACTCTTTGCGACCCCATAGACTATACTGTCCATGGAATTCTCCAGGCCAGAATACTGCAATGGGAAGCCTTTCCCTTCTCCAGGGGATCTTCCCAACCCAGAGGTTGAACCCAGTATGGTCCACTAGCCAGATACAATTATATGGCTTTGCCCCCAACTTGCAAGGCTGCTTCAGAGTATGGAAGAGCTCATGCATATTAGGTAAGCAATCAGTGCTCTATCAAGAGGCCAGGGCTCAGGTGGTTTAACATACTTCTTCTTTTTTAAAAAATGTTATTGAAGTATAGTTGATTTATAATGTATCAATTTCTGTTGTACAGCAAAGTGATTCAGTTATGCATATAAATATTCTTTCTCATATTATTTTCCTTTATAGTTTATCACAAGATATTGATTATAGTTCCCTGTGCTGTGTCGTAGGACCTTGTTGTTTATCTATCCATTCATTCTATATATCTGGCATCCAGTCTCATCACTTCATGGCAAATAGATGGAAAAACAATGAAAACAGTGACAGACTATTTTGGGGGGCGGCCAAAATCAATGCAGTGGTGACTGCAGTCATGAAATTAAAAGTCGCTCAAAAAATAAATAAATCAATCAATAAAAGTCGCTCATTCCTTGGAAGAAAAGCTATGACCAACCTAAACATCATATTAAAAAGCAGAGACATTACTTTGCCAACAAAGGTCTATCTAGTCAAAGCTATGGTTTTTCCAGTAATCATGTATGAATGTGAGAGTTGGACTATAAAGAAAGCTGAGCACTGAAGAATTGATGCTTTTGAACTGTGGTGTTAGAGAACACTCTTGAGAATTCCTTGGACTGCAAGGAGATCCAACCAGTCCATCCTAAAGGAAATCAGTCCTGAATATTAATTGGAAGGAATGATGCTGAAGCTGAAACTCCAATACTTTGACCACCTGATGCAAAGAACTAACTCATTGGAAAAGACCCTGATGCTGGGAAAGATTGAAGGTGGGAGGAGATGGGGACAAAAGATGATAAGATGGTTGGAGGCATCACCGACTCAATGGACATGAGTTTGAGCAAGTTCTGGGAGTTGGTGATGGACAGGGAAGCCTGGCGTGCTGTAGTCCATGGGGTCGCAAAGAGTCAGACACGACTGAGCAACTGAACTGAACTGATTCTATATATAATAGAATTTAGCATACTTTTAATTCATTGACTAGGTAAGTTCCTAAAATTTTCACCTTTAGACTCTTGTACTTTCTATAGCAGAAACTGAAGCTGAAGAAACTCAGAAAAGAGGTAGCAAAGAAGAATAGCACTGTCTTCTATGATTTGAATTTAATCTCTCTAGCAGACAAATTGAAATTTACACTTGTATATCATTTTAGAGGCTTTAATACCACACAACAGTCTGGCAACCAATATTCTAGTCCCAGTGATTTCATGAACTAACCTGTGACCTTGAACGTCTAACTTTACTTCTTTGATTCTCAGTGCTCATCAGTACATTGAGAATCACGAGCCATATGCTTCACCAAGTTACTGTGAAGTTCACATCAGATGTCGGAAATGCTTAGCAAAGTGCTCAGCTCATGTTAGGTGCTGAAATGTTTGTTGAATGAATGTTGTTGTTCAGTCACCAAGCTGTATCCAACTGCCTAGTGACCCCATGGACTGTAGCCCATCAGGCTCCTCTGTCCATGAGATTTCCCAGGCAAGAATATTGGACTGGGTTAACATTATCTTCTCCAGGGGATCTTCCTGACCCAGGGATCAAACTCACATCTCCTGGATTGGCAGGCAGATTCTTTACCACTGAGCAACCTGGGAAGCCCTGTTGAATGAATATTCATGAAGAAATTAACTGCTGTCTATTGAATCTAAAAGAAGCTGCTAAGTCATGTCTGACTGTTGAGATCCCATGGACTGTAGCCTGCCAGGCTGCTCTGTCCATGGCAATTTCCAGGCAACTATATTGGAGTGGTTTGCCATTTCTTTCTCCAAGGGATCTTTCTGACCCAGAGATCAAACCCAGGTCTCCTGCCCTTCAGGAAGATTCTTTACCAACTGAGCTACCAGGGAAGCCCATTAAGAAGCTGCTACCATCATGAAATGAGACATAAATGGTATGAAGGGCACAGGATCATTTTAGTCATTCAGAATGTCAGGATTAGTGAATTCACTCCTGTGGGGGACTGTTTCAAAATAAAAGTAATTCATTCTACTTCATTGAGCTATTATGAAACTCAAATTAGATATCTGTGAAAAGGCTGTGTAAACTGTTAAATACCATGTAAATGTAAAGTACTGGTATTAATAATATTGGGATAAGGGCTGGCTTCACAGGGGTATGACCTGTGTTGTGGTCATACACATCCCCATACTTAGAAGGGTCTCACTCTTGGCTTAACAATCTGTGTGTCACCACTTTGAAATTCTTAATAATTTTTGAACAAGAGGCCCCCCCATCCTCACTTTACCCTGGGCCCACAAAATTATGTAGCTGATCCTGGTCAGGACTTAAAATGCTACTTCTTTTTGTCAAAATAAGGGAGTTAGGGTTAGAGATGCTTTTTTCCAGTCCCTTGCAGTCCTAAAATTATATGGTTCTAAAAAATACTCCAAATGTACCATTTTTGTGTTTTTTAAAAAACTCTGCACCATTCTTCTATTTCTAATCAAACATTTTGTCAAGTATCAGTTATTTCTCACAAACTCTCAGTCTTTTTGTTTCCACTCCTGTGAAGTCCTAGGAAGAGATTTCATTTTCCCCTCAAGATTCAGTCTACTTAGCAAAAATCCTTAGAGACAATTTCAATTTTGTTTCAAAGTATGCTGTGTGCATACTTCATGGTCTGCACACTAGACTGAAGACTAGTATTGAGTAATATATTTCGTGCTTCTGCAAAAGAACAAGTTTTTAAAACATCTAGTTTGGGTTCATGTTTGGGAACGCATGTAGGAATTAAAGATTTTTAAATTAAAAAAATTAGAAAAAAAATAAAACATCTACTTTGGAAAGAGAACTTTGGAGTCATGGTGTTTTGCTTCTAAAACAGGGAAGCTGCGATGTAGTGGAAAATGTAGAAGACGGCATTTATAGATTTATAGATTTATAGATTATAGATTATAGATTATAGATTATAGATTATAGATTTCTGTTCACATTCTCGTTCATCAGTTACTGTGCACATGAGCTGAACCAAGTTGCTTAAATCTCTCTGAGTCTTTGCTTCCTCATCCATGAAGTGGGGCGACACAGGGTGGGGGCAGGTAGAATCAATTCCATAGGATTCTGAGGGCACGATATGAAAATAATATTCTTGTAACACCTTTTAAGTTGTGACATAGCCACAGAAGAGACTAACACATTACAGAGTTGTTTTCATTATAAAGAACTTCATCCCATGAATGAATTCATCAACCATGAAACCGAAAGAACTAAAATGACACCCTGCACTAATTCTCCGTAATATCATAGTGCTTAGCTCCACAAATTTTCCTGAATTAGGTAGCAAACAGGCTATTTTGTTGATGGATTTTCATTTAACAAGTATCTTTTGAATATCCAATGGGAGCTTGGCACTCTGCTAAGCACACACCAAGAATTCTGGTATTAGCTCAAAATCGGACAGTCTAAAACTACATAGCATGTCCATCAGCAGATGAATGGATAAGAAAGCTGTGGTACATATACACAATGGAGTATTACTCAGCCGTTAAAAAGAATTCATTTGAATCAGTTCTGATGAGATGGATGAAACTGGAGCCGATTATACAGAGTGAAGTAAGCCAGAAAGAAAAGCACCAATACAGTATACTAACACATATATATGGAATTTAGGAAGATGGCAATGACGACCCTGTATGCAAGACAGGGAAAGAGACACAGATGTGTATAATGGACTTTTGGACTCAGAGGGAGAGGGAGAGGGTGGGGTGATTTGGGAGAATGACATTCTAACATGTATACTATCATGTAAGAATTGAATCGCCAGTCTATGTCTGACGCAGGATGCAGCATGCTTGAGGCTGGTGCATGGGGATGACCCAGAGAGATGTTATGGGGAGGGAGGTGGGAGGGGGGTTCATGTTTGGGAATGCATGTAAGAATTAAAGATTTTAAAATTTAAAAAATAAAAAAAATAAAAAAAATAAATAAAATAAAACTACATAAAAATAAATCTACATAGCAACTATGCTTAGTCATAACTATTTCATCAGCAAACACTTAATGTATATCCACTATATGCCAGGCCTATACTATGCAGATTTTTTAAGAATAGTTAAGAGGTGCTATCAGAGAAGGCAATGGCGACCCACTCCAGTACTCTTGCCTGGAAAAATCCCATGGACGGAGGAGCCTGGCAGGCTGCAGTCCATGGGGTCGTGAAGAGTTGGACACGACTGAGCGACTTCATTTTCACTTTTCACTTTCCTGCATTGGAGAAGGAAATGGCAACCCACTCCAGTATTCTTGCCTGGAGAATCCCAGGGACAGAGGAGCCTAGTGGGCTGCCTTCTATGGGGTCGCAGAGAGTAAAAAGTGACTTAGCAGCAGCAGCAGCAGCAGCAGCAGCAGCAGCAGAAGCAGCAGCAAGAGGTGCTATGGGGATTATAACAGAGATCAATTAAGTCTTTTTTTTTTTAAATGTAGAAATGAGGGGAAAGAAAGTTAATGTAAAAACTGGAAGCAGAAATTCTCAGGGAATTACTAGCAAAATGCTATGATGGGCCATCCCAATTTGGAAGGATAACCCCTGGGCCAGGGATAAGATGAGTAAGTGAGAGAAGTAAAATATTAAATATTAAAATAAAGTAAGAAATTATGTGCTGATTGTGTACAATAAAGAAAGATTTATAAATTTCTCCAAAGAATCTCAAAAAGGAGAGAGTAAAAGGACCTAGGATGGAAGAAATCTGAGGGAGATAAAAGGGGGATACGGGGTTTGGGGAAAGGGAAGAAAGAGAATGAGGCAGGAAGATGCTGAAAGAAAGGCCCTGAGAGGAGTCCACTGAGAAGCTCCCAATGGCAGGAATTACTGCTGCTTCCAGCTGTGACACTTGTGCACTGCATGACTCTAGGAAGAGGTTATCAGCTTCCAGTTCACATAGTTATAAAACAATTCCTCAGATGGTAATAAAAAGCTCAAGGAAAAAAAAGCTTGTTTTTCTAATTCACACATCATCTGGGCTAGCAGGAGGTATGCTGGCTAGGGGAATTTTGAAAAGAGCTGCAATTTTATATTGCTTCCAGCAATATAGTCCTTACTCTTGGGCATCACCTCCAAATATTCCCTAAATTTATACTATACAGAATTTTCTAGTATGGATGGGACTTTGAAAAACTCAAGGGAAAAGGTGAGTTGGTGGTGGTTAGAAAGGAAGAGCTAGGCAGGGAGATATTGGTAAGAGCTCAGGAACTCAGCAGAGGCCCCAGATTACAAGGTTTGTTTTGCCCCATGGCAGGCACAGTGAGCAAAACACACTGAAAGGCCAGGTTTGCAGCAGAGAGGGCCTGAACATTGAATGATACAGAAACGCTGCAGCAGCCATTCAGAATGCAATCCAGTGTGACCGTGTCATCCATGACTCAAATTAAAAAAAAAAAAAAGCTACTTCCCAGATGTCACTGGATCATTTTTTCAAGAGGGTAGATAGAACTAAATCCAGCAAGAAACTAGAACCTGTGCCATCCACCTCAGGCATGATGAAATTGCAGCTTGCTGACGATCTTTCAGCTCTACCATCTCTCACCTCCTCTCCCACCTCTAGTCAGTAACTCTTCTCACCTGTTCACTGGATGCCAGTCCCTGCATGCCAGCTGTTATACTGTACCACTGCACTTTTCAAGGCACTGTACTGTAACATTAGAAATGTTTTCTTTAAAAAAAAAAAGGAAGAGAGAAAGCGGTCTTACTTGAAAGGCAGCTGGGCAAGGAAATGAGAGGACTAAATCTCAGATCCACCTCTGAGAAGGCAAGGGATTCGGGTATCTCTTGGATGATGCATGAAGAAGCAGGGTGGCCTGAGACATGGGGAGCGTGGGGAAAGGTGATTGGAAAGAGGTGTCCTGATCATAGTTCTGGGTGGGTGCAACTCAGCTACGGGTCTCTGCACCTTCTGAGGGTGGACTTCATGGTCTTCCTGTCTCCAGAGGTCATCCAAGGGACACTCACACATGACCAAGGGTTCGTTGACCTATCCAGTCTTAACTATCCACTTTTAACTGGCTCAGCTCAAACTGGCTCAGCTGACTCCAAGTCCCTAGAAGACAACTTGGGCAAATATATTATTGTTGAAGTGAAGTGCCACTTGGAGGATGTGCAAGTCTTAAAACAACCTCGATTAGTGAAGGCAGGTGAAACGGATTTCACCCACTGTCTCACTAATCATGTTAGGTGTGTTTTTCACACGAGATCCCCCGCTGCCCAACAGATACTCAAGCCATTCTGTTGGCCCTTCCTCTTTAAAAGCACACATGAAATGGGGCTTATTGTTCAATAGCATTCGACTCTTTGCGACCCCATGAACTGCAGCACACCAGCCTTTCCGTCTCCTGGAGCTTGCTCAAACTCCTGATCATTGCGTTGGTGATGCCATTCAACCATCTCATCCCCTTCTCCTTCTGCCTTCAATCTTTCCCAGCATCAGTCTTTTCCAATGAGTCAGTTCTTCTCATCAGTTGGCCAAAGTATTGGCACTTCAGCTTCAGCATCAGTCCTTGCAATGAAATGGGGCTGCTGCTGCTGCTGCTAAGTCACTTCAGTCGTGTCCTACTCTCTGTAACCCCATAGATGGCAGCCTACCAGGCTCCTCTGTCCTTGGGATTCTCCCGGTAAGAACACTGGAGTGGGTTGCCATTTCCTTCTCCAATGCATGAAAGTGAAAGGAAAGTCATTCAGTCGTGTCCGACTCTTCGCGACCCCATGGGCTGCAGCCTACCAGGCTCCTCTGTCCATTGGAGTTTCCAGGCAAGAGTACTGGAGTGGGTTGCCGTTGCCTTCTCTGGAATGGGGCTACTGGTTCTTAAACTCTCCCTATCCACTGGGTATGGTCAGATACCCATACCCAGTATGGAAAAACCATAGCTCTGACTATACAGGCCTTTGTCAGCAAGGTAATGTCTCTGCTTTTTAATACACTATCTAGGTTCATCATAGCTTTTCTCCCAAGGAGTAGGCGTCTTTTAATTTTGTGGCTGCAGTCACCATCTGCAGTGATTTTGGAGCCCAAGAAAATAAAATCTCACTGTTTCCATTGTTTCTCCATCTATTGGCCATGAAGAGATGGGACCAGATGCCATGATCTTCATTTTCTGAATGTTGAGTTTTAAACCAGCTTTAAAAAGTTGAATTTTAAACATTGAGCTTCTAAAGCTGGTTTAAAAATCCCTTAACTTAAGGTAAAAACACCTAAACACTGATGCCTCTCGCATCAGTGGTGATGAAAAGAAAACAAAGCAACCCAACAACAGCAGCAAAAGTCTCCTTGAATGCAAGCAAGAGCCATAAAATGGAGGAAATTACTCATGCAAAGGTCCCTTTTCTTGTCCCTGAACTCTGGGGGACCTTCAGAACTGTAGGGGACCCCAGTTTAGGCCATCGTTTTCTGCAGAGGGAAAACACAGGCCAGTCTAAATGGTTTCAGCTGCCGGGGCCCAGGAGCTGTCCCAGCATTCCACAGCACAGGCTCTCATTTCACTTGAAATCACAGACTTCCCCACCCCTCACCACCCTCAGAATTTGTAATCTAGATTCGAAACCACATGTCGTCATGCTGATCATTTTTTCCTGAGATTGTCAAACTTTTGCAGCTAATTATCAGTTGGAGTCAGTGTAACAAAACCTGCGTTTCTATGCTGGATTTTATTAAAATGCCTCTGATATCAGCAGGGGCTGCGGTGAACTTGCTGCTAGTACATGCAAGGGGGTTTTTCCTTTCTCTGAGAGGAAAGCCCCAGCAGGTTTTATAAATCAGTGCTCTTAACCGGAATGGCAGAGACTTACTGTAAGTAAGTGCTATCACTTCCGCTTTTAAGAAACAACTATTTCCTGGCTTTTCAATTAGGAGGGCTTTGGGGGGCTATGAAGGAAAATGTAATATGTAATAAATATACTAAGGAACAAGCCTGATTAATGACAGCTCAGAAGATTCCTTTAAGTGGATGCCTCATAGCCCAGGAATCTGCATTTACTGGCATCCTCTGAAAAACTAGTTTTCATGAATGCTATAAAGAATACTCAGAATCCCAGAAAGCCCCCAGAAAACTCACTTTGAACTCTTGCGTTTGGCTCAAGATTAAAAGTTCAGGCTCTATTACAAAGCCACAGTCATCAAGACAGTATGGTACTGGCACAAAGACAGAAATATAGATCAATGGAACAAAATAGAAAGCCCAGAGATAAATGCACACACCTACGGACACCTTATCTTCGACAAAGGAGGCAAGAATATACAATGGATTAAAGACAATCTCTTTAACAAGCGGTGCTGGGAAAACTGGTCAACCATTTGTAAAAGAATGAAACTAGAACACTTTCTAACACCATTCACAAAAATAAACTCAAAATGGATTAAAGATCTAAATGTAAGACCAGAAACTATAAAACTCCTAGAGGAGAACATAGGCAAAACACTCTCCGACATAAATCACAGCAGGATCCTCTATGATCTACCTCCCAGAATACTGGAAATAAAAGCAAAAATAAACAAATGGGATCTAATTAAAATTAAAAGCTTCTGCACAACAAAGGAAAATATAAGCAAGGTGAAAAGACAGCCTTCAGAATGGGAGAAAATAATAGCAAATGAAGCAACTGACAAACAACTAATATCAAAAATATACAAGCAACTTATGCAGCTCAACTTCCAGAAAAATAAACGACCCAATCAAAAAATGGGCCAAAGAACTGAATAGACATTTCTCCAAAGAAGACATACGGATGGCTAACAAACACATGAAAAGATGCTCAACATCACTCATTATCAGAGAAATGCAAATCAAGACCACAATGAGGTACCATTTCACACCAGTCAGAATGGCTGTGATCCAAAAGTCTACAAGCAATAAATGCTGGAGAGGGTGTGGAGAAAAGGGAACCCTCTTACACTGTTGGTGGGAATGCAAACTAGTACAGTCACTATGGAGAACAGTGTGGAGATTCCTTAAAAAACTGGAAATAGAACTGCCTTATGACCCAGCAATCCCACTGTGGACATACATACCAAGGAAAGCAGAATTGAAAGAGACATGTGTACCCCAATGTTCACTGCAGCACTGTTTATAATAGCCAGGACATGGAAGCAACCTAGATGTCCATCAGCAGATGAATGGATAAGAAAGCTGTGGTACATATACACAATGGAGTATTGCTCAGCCATTAAAAAGAATACATTTGAATCAGTTCTAATGAGGTGGATGAAACTGGAGCCAATTATAGAGCGAAGTAAGCCAGAAAGAAAAACACCAATACAGTATACTAACACATATATATGGAATTTAGAAAGATGGTAATGATAACCCTGTATGTGAGACAGCAAAAGAGACACAGATATAAAGAACAGACTTTTGGACTCTGTGGGAGAGGGTGAGGGTGGGATGATTTGGGAGAATGACATTGAAACATGTATACTATCATGTAAGAAACGAATCGCTAGGCTAGGTTCGATACAGGATACAGGATGCTTGGGGCTGGTGCACTGGGTTGACCCAGAGAGATGATGTGGGGAGGGTGGTGGGAGGGAGGTTCAGGGTTGGGAACTCATGTACACCTGTGGTGTATTCATGTCAA
Source organism: Ovis canadensis (assembly GCF_042477335.2). Lineage (NCBI taxonomy): Eukaryota > Metazoa > Chordata > Mammalia > Artiodactyla > Bovidae > Ovis > Ovis canadensis. Next base: position 180,549,842 of record NC_091247.1, on the reverse strand, counting down.
TGTATGGCAAAACCAACACAGTATTGTAAGGTAAAAAAATAAAAATAAAAAAAAACAAAGTTATTGTCAACATCAAAAAAATAAGATAAAAAGAACAATGGGAAAAAAATAAAATAAAATCGGCCTTGAAAGGTGGAATAGGCTAAAAGACACTGAAGTGTAAAGCAACTAGACTCCAGTAAAAAATAGTACTGGAAGAAATAATCAAATATAATATTATATATCACTTTCCCTTTTCACTCTCATGCATTGGAGAAGGAAATGGCAACCCGCTCCAGTGTTCTTGCCTTGAGAATCCCAAGGACGGGGGAGCCTGGTGGTCTGCCGTCTATGGGGTCACACAGAGTCGGACACGACTGAAGTGACTTAGCATGCATGTATGTGGAACATTATTGATAACTGCAAAATATTGAAAATAACTTAAATGTTAAAGCATAGAAGAGTGGCTGGATTATCTATGGTTCATCCACACACATAACATGCAGCTTAAAAAAGAATGAAGAACTAAGGGCAACATGGGATCCCAGACTGGGTTATGGAGTAAAAGGACATGAAGTGGAAAAACTGGTAAAATTCAAATAAAGTCTATAGTTTAGTGGGGGAAAAAAAAAAAAGAAGACTGAATGCTGTTAGTGTCCTGGTATCATCTGCATTGAAAACTGCTGTGAGGACAAGGGGACAGTCTTGCCTAGGGTTCAACTTCCACTGCAGGTGATATGCTAAGGATGGAGGGAAAGGGGAAAGAGAGGGAGAGAAGGAACACAGCTTAAGACCTAGTATTTTCTTAGGACTTCTGAGCCTATCAACACAGAACATTCTAGAAGAGGTCATCAGACCTGAACACACCTCCCAGATCACTCTCATTTATACCCATGCCTCTCTTCTTCCATCCCCGATCATAGAAAACTAGGTTTCCCTTCTGTCTGACCCTGTGTTCTCCTCAGCTTTTCCAATATGTTACTTCACCACATTCTCAGCTGTATCTGCATCTTAATCACTCTGGCTTCTTGTCTCTAGATGCGTTCAAGTCCCCTTCATTCTGAAAGTGATCCCACCCCTCCTTTTTTTTTTCATCATGGCTGAATCCAAAAATATGCTGCCTGCACGTTCTTAACCCGTCACCCATTGCAATCTGGCTATCTTCCAGCACCTTTCTCACTGAAACTTCTAAGAATCACCACACATCTTCCTAAAAATCTCTCTTCAATAATTACCGTAATTTACCTTTCTGCTGCCTGTGATTATTTTCATACTGACCTTCTTTCTTTCTACCAGTTTTAGGATGATGCCTTCTCCTTCTGCTGATGCTTCCAAATGCTCATTTCCCAATGTCAGTTCTTCTTGGGTGGTCCTTTAATAGCAGACTCATCACAGAATACCACTCTCACTTTCCTGTAATGTGAGTTTCTTTATTGGTAAAAAGAGGATGATGTTGCTGGTGGGAATGTGAAGTGATGCAGCCACCTTGGAGTTATTATTTGACCCAACAGTTCCATTCCTAGTACCTACTCATAGTCTCAAAGGAAATAAAAACATATGCAAACACAAAATCTTGTATACAATTGTTCATAGCAACATGATTCATAATAGCCAAAAAGATAGAAACAATACAGATGTCATCAACTGAAAAATGAAGTGTGGTATATCCACACAATGGAATAGTGTGTGTGTGCTCAGTTGTGTCCGGTTCTTTGCGATCCCAAGGACTGTAGCCCACCAGGCTCCTCTGTCCATGGGTTTTCCCGGGCAAGAATACTGGAGTGGGTTGTCATTTCCTACTCTAGAGAATCTTCCTGACTCACAGATCCAAACTGTGGCTCTTCAATCTCCTGCATTGGCAGGCAGATTTTTTTTTACCACTCGTGCCACTTGGGAAGCCCACTGGAATATTACTTAATCATAAAAAGGAATGCAGTACTGGTGCATGCTATAGCTGGATGAACTTAAAAACATGCTACAGTATGAATGAACTTTGAAAACATGCCACAGCATGAATGAAGCAAATCACAAAAGACTACATATTATAATATATAATTATAATCATATTATAACACAGTTACAATACAATTATATGAAATAGAATTGAAAAATTTAGTGTCTTAAAACAGCAGCAATTCTACTTCTCACAATTCTATAGATCTGCCATGTGGTTCTTCTGTGTCATGTAGCAATGGCTGGGGTACAGGAGGTGGGGGGGCCTGGGAGGTCTAGATGTCTCATTCACATAGCTATCAGTGGGTGATGGTCACTAGCTGGTTGCTTGGCTGAGACCATCATCCAGGAGCTCCTGTTCTTCTCTACATGGGCCTATCCATATGGCTGCTTGAGCTTCCTCATATTATGACACCTAGTTACCAAGAGCACTCCCAGTCTGCCAACCCAACATGCAAGTACTTACCAAGCAGCCACTTTTACATTGTGCTTGCCAGTTCTCTACAGAGTCCACATGGCCAAGTCCAGAGTCATTGTTGGAAAGGCTGAAACAGACTTGAATGCTGAGAGTCATGGTTTATTGAGAATCACCATAATAACAGGCTTTATGAAGACAAAAGGGACACATATCACGCAAGTTTTAGAGAACAATGGAAACTTTTCTTCCTCTCTGACCAGCTAGTTATTATGGTACCTTCTCTGTAGGACACCTACAAGCCATAGAAAGCAAGCATTTATCACACATAAGACTAAACGCTTATCCCATTTCTGGGTGCTAGAAATCCTTTACAGAGATATGACTAAACCTGGATCTAAGGAGCTTATGGTCATGTCAGGGAGACAGGTATGTAATTACACAACTATAAAACAGTGTGATGATAGAATAAAAGTGCATATCTTCAAGTCAAATTTGGAACCCAGAAGAGAGGGCTCCGAAGTCTGCTTGACAGAGGAGAAGGAGGCATTTCCAGCTAAACAAGGGCAGGGGAGAATCATTGTAGACAGAATGAAACAGCATATACCATCATGACAGTCTCTGCTAGAATTACAGTTCAGTGCTCTGCTGTGTTGTGTGTGTGTGTGTGTGTGTGTGTGTGTGTGAACTGTTATTTAGAAGACATAGCTGGACAGGTATGTGGAGACCAGATCAGGCAGGATCTTGTATTCCATGCTAAAGTGTACCAGGCCCTCATTACCACCCCCATAGGGTATGCAGATCCATGGAAGACTTCATCAGAGGACCAGAGAGACTGGCTTGTCCATTATGGAGATTGGCTGACTCCACACCCTTCCTTGGTTTGGGGTTTATTTGCTTCTTGCCATTTTTGTAGTGTAACTCAGTGCTTCTACAAACTCCCCACAAAGAATAATCCCCTCCACAAAACACTAAGAAGAAATAGGGATTTTTGCTACGTTTTTACCATGTAGAGATTTCTACATCTCTTAAAAAACCAAAGGCCTTATTGTGAGACTGCAAGAGGAGTCACATTCAAAGGATACAATTCCTCCCAGTCCCACACTGGCTGCCAGCAGTATCCCCATCTCTCTCTGAAAACTTTTTCTTCAAGACCTTTCATTTCCTCTGACTATTGGAGCCTCATGCTCCCCTCCTCCTCTGCTTCACTTTCTTCCTCTTTCTCATACAGAACAACTGAGAGTGATCTCAACACTTCCATTCCCATCACGTCACTCATCAAAAGAAACTTGTCAACATCAGTATCTTCATATATCTTGAAAGGCATCAGAGAGTATTAATTATATAATTAAAGTGTCAGTGTCTATTTCCACTGTATCTTTAAAATCTCACTTTTGGAAGCAGTATAAAGAATAGATTGAGTTGGGAACAGATTGAGACTAAACAGAAAGACCAACAAGGAAGGGCATGCATTAGCAAAGAAGAAGTAGCAGCGAGTCTGAAACAGGTCTGTGAGATGGAGGTAGAAAGGGCAGATACCATGATAGTGAGTAGGTAGAATCAAGTGGATCTTGCCACTCAGTTTGCATAACATTCACTAAAAATAGCAGCATTACTCCTTCAAAAAAAGAATAGGATTTGTTAGGATTTGGGACTATTTGTTGAGCCAGAGCTAGAACAGGAACTAACACTGTGATAGGAAATTAACTGGGATGTGGCTTCGTTGAGCCTCTCAACTCCCCACATCAGCCATATTGAAAATATCAGGGATGACAATACAGTATGAGACTGATTTTTTAAAATATCAGATCTCAGTCATTCACATAGGTGCTGGCCTCCAAGTCACCATGGGCACCTGTCACTTATTCCAACAATGCTACCATTGTTGAAATCCTTTCTGGGCTCCCCTTTCTATCTGCATTTGGAGCCAGGATATGAGACACCCAATAGTCTGGCTTCATTACCTAATAGTGACTTTTTATTTTTCCTCTGGATAGCTTTAGCCACCTCAAACGAACAACCAAATTGCTTTCCAGACACCAAGACTAAGCCATTAATTTAGGAAAATAACTTGGGACTGGAGAACAGAAGAGCTTCAGCTGAGGCTTATGGTTGGGAACGCGGCCACAGCCAACAAATTTGTCACAAAGAGACGCCGGGCCTGTCCTGCCCGCCTCCTCACCCCCAACTTCCCGAGCCCTGCACACCATTAGAATGTAATCCAGGCAACTTCCTGGATTACCTACGAGTGTGACGTGACCCTTCATTCCTGCTATTAGAGAAGCAAAAGGGATTCAAACAGAATAAGAAAGGACACAGGAAGCTGGAAGTGAGCTTTTCTCCAAAAGGGCCACTGCTGGTTTGCAACAGGATAAGGCTGAGAATGTACTTTCCTTTAGTGGACTCATTGGTCATCACCAGGATCTGCCTTTACCAGAGAAGCGTGGGCATTTTAAAGCCATTCTGGCTCAGGGGGAAGTCTGGGTATGTTCAGTATGCACTCAATAGACATTCCTCATTGTCAAAAAAAAAAGAAAGAGAAAAGAAAATATCAGTAAGTGAAGCTATTAGTAAGTCAATGAGTTTAATACATGAGAAGTGAGAAACACAATGCCAAACTATAAAATTTGCTCAGTGTTAAATAAATGATCTGGAAAATCATGGGGACTGGTTGGTTTTGTTGTCATTTTTCAATGGAAAAACACATAGCACATAAACTACCATACACTGGCCACCGATCCGGCTGTTTCTACAGAGCTGCTAATTTCGGATGATTGCCTTTATTTAGTTAACATAGATATATATAGCACATACCACATTCCAGACACTGTTGGAAGCATCTTATAAATACTAATTCTTTTAATTCTGATATCAGTCTTATGAGTGAGGCGCTCCTATTATTTTTAAGTTATTTATGCATTTTAATGATTCATTGCTAAGATGTACTTTTTTAATTAACTGAACGATTGTGAGTCCCAATCATATTTAATTATAAAGCTTCCCATGTACTTTCGTTTTTTATTTTTAATATACATTTTTATCGAATATAATTGCTTTATTGAAAAAAACTAGCACAACAATGTATGGTACTCTTATTTTTACCTCTAGCTCACAGATGGAAAACCTAGAACCTAGAGAGGCTAAATAGCCCACCCAAGGTCACTCAGCTAGTAAATTGTAAGTGCTGTGCTCCTAACTGCCATAGTTTTCCACCTTCCAAAATTTAACTTTGGCAGCCTTTTTGTCTCTGGTACCACTGCCTACATCCTGAAATTTTTTTTTTTCTCCCAGGGGTTTTCTGGAGTGGATCAAAGATAAGCTGGTCCTTGGGTCCCCTAGATAGAAGAGGAAAAACAAAACTAAACTCAACTAAGAACATAATCTGAGTTGAAGATACCTCAGTGATCATTAACCCAGGCATTGCCAAACATTTTTGTCTTTAATAAATATTCTTCTTATTATTTTTGCCACATCTGGCTTATGAGATCTTAGTTCCCTGGGCCATGAAAGTGAACATGCTGAGTCCTAACCACTGGACTGACAGGAAATTCCCTAAACCTTATTTTTAGAATAGGTTTAGGTTTATATAAAAATTGTATAAATGGTAGAGTCCCCATATACCCCACAGTCAGTTTGCCCTATTTTTAACATCTTATTTTAGTATGGTACATTGTTCATAAATTATTAACCGTAGTTCACTCTTAATTCAAATTCCCTTGTGTGTGCGTGCATGCTCGGTTATGCCAGGCTCCTCTATCCATTGGACTTTTCAGGCAAGAATACTGGAGTGGGTTGCCATTTTCTCTTCCAGGGGATCTTCCCATCCCAGGGATCAAACCCTCGTCTCCTGGGTTTCCTGCATTGCAGGTGGACTCTTTACCCACAGAGCCATCAGGGAAGCCCCAAATTCCCTCAGTTTTTACCTTTTTTTGTCCCAGGATCCCAACCAGGATCCACATCCCATTTAATAGGCAAGTCTCTTTAGCTTCTTCCTGACTATGAGAGTTTCCCAGACCTTTCCTCTTTTGGATGACCTTGACAGTCTTGAAGAGGATTTTGTAGAATGTTCTTCATTGTGATTTCATACAATATTTTTCTCAGGTTAGATTGGAGTAACAAGTTTTGGTGTGGGGTGGGGCTGAGAGACCACAGAATAAAGCACGATTTTCATCACTTTGTGTCAAGGGGACATACTATCAATATGATTTTACTGTTGTTGATGTTGACCTTGATCTGCCTGCTAATCCCTCAATCTATGTTTTATTTTGGTCTGGTTTCACCTTGAACCTTCAGACTATGTTTTTCCTTGCCTTTTAGCATGGTTTGTAATTTTTTCTAGAGAGCTGTGTATGATGTACCAGGTATTAGGAACTGACGCACATGGGCCTAAATCCTTACTAAAGGGTGAGGATTCACGTTAATCTGGCTACAAGTTGGTCTGTGTTTGGTGTTTCCTGGGGATTTCGGTGTCATAAGCTTCGAATTCCTCTGTTGTCCTTTCTTTGTGTCCCCGTTGTAGCCTGGTTTGGGTTTCTCTCTGAACCTCCAGATCTTAGGGTTGTAGTTACCCCTGAAAACTCACCTGTTTGATAAGTCTAAGAAAAGTCATTGGTTTTCAATTAATTCACCTTTTTCTTTTGTTGTAATGATCATAGTCCATGACTGGAAAAGGTCAGTTTTCATTCCAATCCCAAAGAAAGGCAATGCCAAAGAATGCTCAAACTACCCCACAATTGCACTCATCACACATGCTAGTAAAGTAATGCTCAAAATTCTCCAAGCCAGGCTTCAGCAACATGTGAACTGTGAACTTCCAAATGTTCAAGTTGGTTTTAGAAAAGGCAGAGGAACCAGAGATCAAATTGCCAACATCTCCTGGACCATTGAAAAGGCAAGAGAGTTCCAGAAAAACATCTATTTCTGCTTTATTTACTATGCCAAAGCCTTTGACTGTGTGGATCACAATAAACTGTGGAAAATTCTGAAAGAGATGGGAATACCAGACCACCTGACCTGCCTCTTGAGAAACCTATATGCTGGTCAGGAAGCAACAGTTCGAACTAGAATAACAGACTGGTTCCAAATAGGAAAAGGAGTACGTCAAGGCTGTATATTGTCACCCTGCTTATTTAACTTCTCTGCAGAGTACATCATGAAAAACCCTGGGCTGGAGGAAGGACAAGCTGGAATCAAGATTGCCAAGAGAAAAATCAATGACTTCAGATATGCAGATGACACCACCCTTATGGCAGAAAGTGAAGAGGAACTAAAAAGCCTCGTGATGAAAGTGAAAGAGGAGAGTAAAAAAGTTGGCTTAAAGCTCAACATTCAGAAAATGAAGATCATGGCATCTGGTCCCACCACTTCATGGGAAATAGATGGGGAAACAGTGGAAACAGTGTCAGACTTTATTTTCTTGGGCTCCAAAATCACTGCAGATGGTGACTGCAGCCATGAAATTAAAAGACGCTTACTCCTTGTAAGGAAAGTTATGACCAACCTAGATAGTATATTCAAAAGCAGAGACATTACTTTGCCAACAAAGGTCCGTTTAGTCAAGGCTATGGTTTTTCCAGTGGTCATGTATGGATGTGAGAGTTGGACTGTGAAGAAAGCTGAGCACCGAAGAATTGATGCTTTTGAACTGTGGTGTTGGGAAAGACTCTTGAGAGTCCCTTGGACTGCAAGGAGATCCAACCAGTCCATTCTAAAGGATATCAGTCCTGGATGTTCATTGGAAAGAATGATGCTAAAGCTGAAGCTCCAGTACTTTGGCCACCTCATGCGAAGAGTTGACTCTTTGGAAAAGACTCTGATGCTGGGAGGGATTGGGGGCAGGAGGAGAAGGGGACGACAGAGGATGAGATGGCTGGATGGCATCACCGACTTGATGGACGCAAGTTTGGCTGAACTCCGGGAGTTGGTGATGGACAGGGAGGCCTGGCGTACTGCAATTCATGGGGTCGCAAAGAGTTGGACACGACTGAGCGACTGAACTGAACTGAATGATCGTAGTGATGATTTCTAAGCCCCTTACTTGTTGAAGCTAAGCCAGAAGTCTTCCAAATATTTTTAAGAGTAGAAACCTTTTCCAGATGGACTCTCATGTAACTGGGCTGGGTCTCATCACTGTGCAGCCCAACCCAGTCCTAGCGCTCGAGCATTTTCCATCTGCACTTCCATGGTCTTGTTGAGTGTCTGGGGACCCACTTGTCTCTCATGCTGTGTTTCAGGAGATTCGCAAGTGCTCTAGGTCATTCAGTCATGGGGTGTCCATGTGAGGAAGTAAGAATTGGACTCAGAAAGATCTTCAGGCATGGGCAGGAATCTCTTCAGCTGGAAAATCCAACAGAAATGGCCAGATAGATGGTAGAAGGACCCCAGCAAACATTAGTGTGAAGAGGAGCCCATGGGGTTTCTTCCATGTGATGGTGGGTCATGTTGCTTATGAGAGGGAGGCATTTTGGTCCTCAGGCTCTGCTTGGCCCCCATGAGGCTCCTTGGTGCTGGCCATTCTTTGGCTCTGATCTCTAGTTGTATACATTCTCCACTCTCTCTGTCAAGACTTGGTTCTCTAGTCTAACACTTTGAAGTCATCCTTGAAAATCATGTTCTATCCTCTTCCCTTAGCTCTACTGTAACCCAGCTGACCCTCAGCCCCCAAGGATGGTGGGATGAGGGCTCTGGGGTTTCCTCCAGCCTCTACCACTCATGTCCTTGAATGAAGTCTCCATTCTGCTCCCAATGTCCTAATTATTAAGAATCTTTTTTTCTTAAACGTGACTTCACAAAGCAAAGGCTTTGACTTCCTGAATTAGTATTTTGGACATTGGCATTGACATCCTAAAGTCAAACTGAAAATTGATAGTTGTTCTAATTTTTAAATTTACTCTATAACCTTCTCAGCAGGCTTCCCCGGTGACGCAGCTATGAAAGAATTGCCTGAAATTCAGGAGATGAGCAGGAGACCCTGGTTCAATCCCTGGGTTGGGAAGATCCCCTGGAGAAGGAAATGGCAACTCACTCCAGTATTCTTGCCTGGAGAATTCCATGGACGTAGAAGCCTGGCCGGCTACAGTTCATGGTGTTGCAAAAGAGTTGGACACAACGGAGCAACTAAACAACAACAACAATAACTTTCTCAATATTCCATAAAGCAATTTAAATGCTTTCGACTAATTAGGGAAAAAGTCCTGGATTCATACAAAGAAATACTGAATCAAAAAAACAAAGATAATTACTTTAAAATATTTTTTCTCTGTATTCCTTCAGATGGTGACTGTGTACATGCGTGCGTGTGTGTGTGTGTGTGTGTGTACAAACTCTGGTTGGAGGGGGATCTAGGGTTCTAGAGCCTGGCACACCTAGCCTTCTCCACCACTTTCCCAGTCCTCTGAAGCCATTCTTATAAAGGTCACCCACATTGTCACATCCAGTGGTCAGTCCTCAGTCCAGCTTTCTCGCCCTGTCAGCAACACTGGTGTGACATGTCCTCAATCTTTCCATCTTGCTGGTTGCTCCTTTGAACCTCCCTTGCTGGCTTCTCCCCTTCTCTCCTGACACTAAATGCCAACCTGCCCAGAGCCCCTGTCTTTTCCTCTGCACACCTCTGTTCCCTACCTGAGCCCATCCAATGTCTTGACTCTAACACCACGTCTATGCTGATGACTCAGTTACATATGCCTTCAGCCCAGACCACTCCTCCTGACTCTAGACTCCTAAACCCCATGAATTATACCACATCTCTGCTGAATATTGTTCAGAACCAAACTTCTCTCCTTCTCTCCCAGACCTCCCTCTCCCCAGGATTCCACATCTCCATAAATGGTACTTACTTTTGCTAGCTTCTTAGGCCATGAGCTTTGGCCTGCTTTTGGTCTCACCCTACGCTCAATCTATCAGCAAATCCTGTCAGTGTCACCCCGCATCTGACCGTCTCTCTTTCATTGCTCCTACCCTGGCTCAGGTCACCAAGCTGTGACCTGCCTTCTGATCTCCTTACTGCCTCCTTGATGTTCTATATTATGTTCCCCTTACTTTTACGTGTAAGTAAGATCCTGTCCTCCCTTCTCTCCAGCCCTCTGGTGCCACCTAGGTTTGCAAGCCTTCTATGATTGTTGTGGTTGTTCAGTCGCTAAGTCATGTCCCACTCTTGCGACCCCGTGGACTACTACCAGCATGCCAGGCTTTCCTGTCCTTCACCATTTCCCAAAATTTGCTCAAATTCATGTCCGCTGAGTCAGTGATGCTATCTAACCATCTCATCCTCTGCTGCCCCTTTCTCCTCCTGCCCTCAATCTTTCCCAGCATCAGGACTGTGTACCCAGCTAACTCTCCAACTCCGTTTCCTACCTCTTGACAACTGACTTCTCCACCCAGCCCTCACAGTCTCCATTCTTGCTACTTAAATATGCCAAACTCATTCCCACACCAGGGTCTTCACACTGGCTCTTCCTCCTTCCTGAGAACTCTACCCCAAGTACCCAGCTGGCTCTCTTCCTCACTTCCTTTGGGCTCCTTTTTATTTTTTACCCTATTGTGAGTCTTCCCCTGGCCACCCTATTCAACACAGAGCCACTGTCTCCCTGTGTCCTCATTCTATTTATTTTTTTTTCTCAGTAATTACTGTACTCTGAAATACCACACACTATTTGTTTACTGGTGTCTCCCTTATTAAAAAGAAGCCTCAACATGGGAAGATGGATACACGCATATATATGTACAGCTGAGTCCCTTCAGTGTTCACCTGAAACTATCACAACATTGTTTGTTAATCTGCTACACCCCAATTCAAAATTTAAAAAAAATTAATTAAATTTTAAAAATAAATATTGGTAAAAGAAAGCTCAGTCAGAGCAAGATCTTTGTCTTTTTCTGGATGGGGGCACTTTCTCCCCAGTGCTTAGAATAAGAAGAATGCCTGGTATATAGCAGAAGCTTAGTAAAGGATGAATGAATAAATCCTGTGTGCGTGAGTACCAAGTCACTTTAGTCGTGTCTGACTCTTTGCAGCCCCATGAACTGTAGCCTGCCAGGCTCCTCTGTCCATAGGATTCTCCAGGCAAGAATACTGGAGTGGGTTGCTATGCCCTCCTCCAGGGGATCTTCACAGTCCAGGGAAAGAATCCGTGTCTCCTGCATTGACAGGCAGATTCTTTACCACTGAGCCACCAGGGAGCCCATAAGGGGTCAGATAAAAACCTGGGTTAAGTCTCATTTTTCATACTTAGTAGCCCAGTGATACTATCTCTACAAACCTCAATTTCCTCAGGAGTACACTAGAAACAATATACAAAGGAGAGGGAGAGAGAGAAAGAAGGAGAGACTAAGTACAATTGTGTATGTAATTGCTTGCTTAGCTCAACACTTAGCCCACGTGATGCCCTCAATAAATGCTCACCTTTAATTACCGTCTCATTGGTTTCTATCTGCTTTTGGAATCTTGCCCTTTCCCTTCTGGATCTACAAGTTTGAGTTCTTGGTAACTTTATTCTCTTCTAAACGGAATCTAGAAAAGAGAGAAAGAGCTCATGTTATTGAACTTGAGATTGGTTCCTCACCTTGGTACATGGGATTGATTTAGGGCTTTATGTCTGTTTCGCTGGCATTGTTCTCGTAACATCCTGGGCACCCTTTTGAGTGCATGAATCACACAAGCTCTGAAGAATAGTCGTGAGAATAACTTAGGAGCCCAGATGTGAATGACAGGTCTGCTATGAGTGCTTCTGAGTGGTGACAACTTGCCCTCCATGTGTACCTGCAACACTGTGCTAATATCTCACCTTTGACAATGGCACTGGTTCCAGAGAAATAACAGTTTAACTCTCATCTCTGGGTTCAGGAGAGGTGGGAGCTTGCGAACAACAGGAAAGCTGTGTTTCTATCCTGAGCTCACTTACAGGGGCGGCCCATGTTTGCCGTTCACAAAATCCTGTGCTGTTCTCATCTGAGGCCTGCCAGCTTCAGAGGTTAAGTTTCCAAGACCAGAGGAAAGTGGGGGCTGGAGGAATTTTGGAAAAAATCCAGGGCTGCTTGGGAAAGCCAACCCAAATAATCCCGGCAAGCAGAAGTTTGCTTGGACCTGAGCTGGCTGTCTAGACGGTCATGATTGCACTCAGGTATGACCTTGTACTTCATTTGGCCTGTGTTTAACTTGTGTAAAGAGTCTGTCAATGAATGTCTCAGTTTGGGTGCCCCCAGAAATGGCTCCAGCTTCCCAGATGGTGGAGTGGTAAAGAATCCCTTTGTCGATGCAGGAGACGCAAGAGATGTGGGTTCGATCCCTGAGTCAGGAAGATCCCCTGGAGCAGGAAAGAGCAACCTGCTCCAGTATTCCTGCCTGGAAAATTCTACAGACAGAAGAGCCTGGCTGGGCTACCCTCCATAGAGTCTCAGAGTCAGTCATGTGTGCTCATGACTGAGCACACATATGCACACGCACACAGAAATGGCTTCAAAAGGAAGGATTTCAGAGCAATTAATCCACTGAGGGAGCACTCCTAGGATGTCCTGGCAGGAGAGGAGGTGGAGAGGGGAAAGAGGCTGAGAGACGGTGTGTGTCCAGCTAGCTAACACCATGGGCAGCTAGGCCTCAACCCTGGGAGCAGATTGAGTTCAGTGTAAAAATGCCCAAGAATCATAGCCCAACATGAGCACGTCCAGCCTTCCAGGAAGATAAAATTATCTCCATCCTCTTGGTCAGAGACTCACAGGTGAGCTTGGCTGCATCATGTGGAGAGCATCTTGGGTGTATGAGGAGGGCTTCGCCAACATTTTCAGCCAATGAGTCAAAACACAGAACTCCCTAAATTTAAAACATTAACATCCAGCCCTCACCCCACTCCTCCGAGAGACAGCTGAATCATGGTCGTCAAGATACAAAGTTAGGAAACTTGGCAGCTGAGTTCTCCTTCTGCCAGAAACCCTTTCGAAAGGACTACGTCTATTAAGTGCTCACGATGTGCCAGGCACTTAAATCATCTCATCTCATTTTTATAACAACACGAGGAGGTGAGAGCTATTAATATTTTCACTCACGTTGCATGATGAAGTCACTGAAGCTCACAGAATCCACAAACCTGCCTGAGATCAGAGACTTGGTACAGTGTGAAGCGAAGATCTGGGCCCAGGCCATCTGAGCCTAGTGGGCTACAGTCCATGGGGTCGCAAGAGTCGGACACAACTTAGCAACTAAACCACCGCCACCACCACCACAGCTGAATCTAGAGCTCAGCCCTCCCTCCTGCCCATGGCCCCTGTGGCAAGCCTCCCTCAGGCCCAGGGAAGCAACTTCTGCTCTTGGAACTGTTTGCTAACCAGCCTGTCAGTCCTCATGTTGAGGAGGGGTTTGTCTGTTTGCATCTCGATCCTTTCAAGCTGGAGGAAAGATGGAAGGAGGCTGGCATTTTGTAGGTCTGCTCTCCCCTGCGGGCTCTCCTGCAGCGTCCAGAACAGCCTGAGAGACGGAGGGGCAGGGTCCCCCCACATTACAGATGGAGAACCCCAGTGAGGTTCAGAGAAATGAAGCTGCCTGTCCACACCCAGCCCTAGGGAGACAGAGGAGTGAGGCAGACGGAATGGGCTGTGGAGTCAGCCCCCTGTCCAGACTCCAGTCAGGCCTCCTTCTTCCTGGGAGGGAAGGAGCCTTGATCCTGATCCACACGCACATTCTACCAAAGCACTTAGGGTATCTTACCGCACAGTGGGCACGTGTGCTCAGTTATCCGTCTTGTCCAGCTGTTTGTGAGCCCACCAGGCTCTTCTGTCCCTGGGATTCTCCAGGCAAGAATACTGGAGTGGGCTGCCATGCTCTCCTCCAGGGGATTCTCCCAACCCAGGGATCGAACCCATGTCTCCCACGGCTCTTGCACCAGCAAGTGGATTCTTTACCACTGCGACACCTGCAAAGCCCTTTTTGCACAACATTGATTTTCAAATGTTCTCCTACTGGAAGTCCTCTGACGATTGAAATACCAATTTAAATCAATGAGTGTTGAAAAAGTGTATCAAAGCAATAACTGAATGAACAGGACCTAGGTTCAAATCTTGGTTCTGCCATTTCTCTCTTTAGGGCTTTGGGCTCAGAGGAGCCTGGATTCACCTGCTCAGGACTGTGTCACCCAGAGCCCCAGGCTTGTCCCTGCCTGCCCAGAGGCCCCGTGGGACTGTACCACGGTCACCATCTCCTGCTGCCCCATCAATTGGCTCTCCCTCCCCACCCCATCCCCACCACCTTTAAAGCACTGTGCCTTTTGCCTCATTCCTTCAAGGTCTAGAAAAGTGATTAAAGTTTCTCTGACAAATCTATTCCTTCTGAAGTGTGGACGGCACCTAATAGCCCAAGAGTACCACCTTTGCACCTGAATTTATATTTTAACATATAAATATATTTAACATATAAATATATTTTAACTTATAATTTAAATATATAATAATTGAGCAATATTTAACTGCTAAACACCAGGTGGCTCAGATGGTAAAGGATCCGCCTGCAATTCGAGAGACCTGGGTTTGATGCCTGGGTTGGGAAGATCCCCTGGAGGAGGGCATGGCAACCTTCTACAGTATTCTTACCTGGAGAATCCCCATGGACAGAGGAGCCTGGCAGGCTACAGTCCATACAGTGGCAAAGAGTCAGACATGACTGAGTGACTAAGCACAGCACAAACACCCAATGACTTGGTTCAGCAGAATAACAAATATAATAACTAATAGTTACTTCACTGCTACTCTCTGCCAATCACTATTTTAAGTGGTTCACAAGTGTACCACTTACGCTAATTTCACTAACCTCATGCTAATTTTATGAAGTTGTTAGAATAGATTGTCAACCTTCTATCAAACATCTCCCCACCAGTCTGTCACTGGTGTCTAGAATCTTATAATCTGGTGGTTATCCAATCCATGAAGCCCTGCCACAGTGCCTGGAACATAATAGGTGTAAAGTGGACTCTGAGACAAGGATTCTAGTGGAGGTGGTTCATCTGGGAGGGAGGTGCAGAAAACGGTGAGAAAGGGTTGGGGAGACATGCAGGGAAAGGAAGGCAGCCTACGAAATGGTGTGTCATCAGATAAACTAAAGTTGTGGGCCGCTGGAATTCAATCTCATGGGAACACTGGGAAATGGTGTAGAAATGTGCCTGAGTATTATCCACCCCACAAGTGACAGTGCCAAGGCATTTACAGGTAAGTTCAGTCATGGGGAGACTTCTCCTAAGTAGCCTTAGCGCTTTATCTCTCCATCTGTCTGCAGGCGAAGGCAGAGTGACTTTGGAGAAATCCCACAGGTAGAAGAGACAGAGGTGCCGGCAGATGAAGCTGGTTGAAGTGCACCCAAGTGGTGAGGCTCGAAAGATGTAGACAGACACCAGCAGCATCTATGACAGTGCTGGCCGATAAAAGTTGATGAACAGATGAAAGAATAAATGAGATGACGGAGGTGATAGGATGCAAAGATGCCCCAGTTTTCATTGATCTGATGTAACTCTTAGGCCTTCCACCATCTTAGTGAGATTCCATCATTCAGGACAGTCTAGCACAGAACATTCAGGGTGTCTGATCTTGTCAGTAGCAAGAGGAAAGGGAGGAAGGTGCTTTACAAGAGTCCTGGAAACAAGGACAGAGTTCTGGGTTCAAACTGTTCACCCCCATATGCCATCTCCCATCATACATCTGAAGCTTTCGTCACAGAATGCCAAGGCCTCTGCAGTAGCTACCAGGAAAACAAAAAGACCTCAGAGGGCAGATGTCATCAATTTTTCACTTTCTCACTGTGAACCCAGCCATAATTCTAACCTTGGTAACACAAGGCCAGTGGAAACTATGTGCAGCACATGTTTGGATTAAATTCTCTGTTGATTTCTCTTGATTTATAGGTTAAAACCCGGCCAATGCAAGTCTTTCCCCCACGCTACCAATTTCTGTCTTGAACCAAGGGTTCAATATTTTGTCAAACTATACTTTTTGTTATTTTTAGCCTCATAAAAATGATTAAAACTTAAAAAGCCCGGCACAGGATTGGAAAGTAGTTTTTCTTTTTTGTTTCCAGAATTATTACATGTTTCTGAATTAGCACAGCTCCAGGTCCCAAGAATCACATGATCTCACTGCTCTTAAAGACAGATTTTTCACACTAATTTTTTAATGATATGTCAAACCAGAAAATAGAGCTTCAGATCCATATATAACACATATGGTCGTGGCTTTAGGGTCAACAATGAGAAACAACTTTGATAAAATCCTCTCCAGAAAAACCTAGCTTCCCTGAAAAAGGGAATATCTTTTTTCCCCCTCTTTCTCCTTCTTCTCCTCTTCCTTCTTTGTCTTTCTGTACTTTCTTTCTTTCTGTACTTTTCCAAAAGGCCAAGAAGAGCCTTTTTTTTGTCTTTTTATTTTTATTTTTTCAAGTATACGTACTCTTTATTGCATTCCTTCATTTGCATTAAACAATATAATATTTGTATTTCTTCAATATAGTTCTGGACAAAACACAAAGACATTAATCTTATTTAACAAGAGACATAAGTTAATAAAATGTATGCTGCTTTCACGGGGAGAGAAAAAAGAGGCAAGATCTAAAACAGATAAGGGGATCCAGGATACTGGCCACCAGGAACCACAGAATTTTTACAATACAATCCACTTTTTTAAAGCCACACAATAAGCTGGAGATGAAAACCCAAAAGAAAGCAGATGCAACATATAAATCTACCAAAAATATACAGAAAGCAAGATCTGGAGATAATTTATCTTCTACCACAGGGGCAGTTGAGAGAGCTGCACCATGGACCACTGTGGTGATACCCAAGTGCCACCTGGTGCCAAGCCCCACGATAAGTACCTTCAGGTGGCTCCTGTCCTTGAAGCTGAAGCTGCAGCAGCAGCCAGGGAGGGGCATGTGTTCTGCAAGTCTTCTCATCAAACATGACAACCTGATCACATTTTTTTGTCTTTTTAAAATGCATTTATTTAATTGGAGGATATTTACCTTACAATATTGTGATGGCTTTTGCCAAACATCAACATGAATTGGTCATAGGCATATGTGTCCCCTTCATCCTGAAGCCCTTGCCCACTTCCCTCCCCACTCCATCCCTCCACGTTGTCACAGAGCACTGGCTTTGGGTGCCCTGCATCATACATTAAACTCCCACTGGTTTTCTATTTTCCATATGGTAATATATATGTTTCAATGCTATTCTCTCAAATCATCCCACCCTCTCCTTCTCCCACTGAGTCCAAAATTCTTTACGTCTATGTCTCCTTTGCTGCCCTGCACGTAGGATTTCTGGATTCTAACATACGCATTGATATGTGACATTTGTCTTTCGTTCTCACTTACTTCACTCTGTATAATAGTCTCTACGTTCATCCACCTCATTAGAACTGACTCAGATGTGTTCCTTTCTATAGCTGAGTAATATTGCATTGCGTATATGTGCCACAACTTCCTCCTCCGTTCATCTGCCGATGGACATCTAGGTTGCTTCCATGCACTAGCTATTGTAAAGAGTGCTGCAATATACATTGGGGTGCTTGTGTCTGTTTTGATTCTGGTTTCCCCAAGAGGAATTTTGGAAGTAAAGATCAAACAGGCCTTGAATTCAAGCTCATGTCTTGGAGAGAACTTAGAAGTTGCTCAGAAGAAGAGATCAAGAAGATATTTGTTGATTTGCTAAAATATGTGCAAGTTTTAGACACTCCTAATGGGGGATTGTCTACCAGGGACTAAAAGTAATTCTATTAGTTATAAACTAAGACTGTTACAATTCCACTTTGAAAAGCTCATACTAGGGAACTAACAGGCAAAGAAGGGGGCTACCATACTGGCCAGGGTGATTGACTTTCTCCAGGAGAAATGGAATTGCTATGATACACTGAGGGAAGAGAAGAGGCTGTCTGGATCACAGGCAGACATTGGGGCATCACTTGGTAATACCATGCCCTGTGATTAAAATTAATGGAACACTACAACTCAATGAAGACAAGGCTACTAGTGGTAGAATTAGAGTTTGGATGATTCCATCAGACCAGGATCTATGATCAGTTGTAGGACTTTCTGAGGGCAAAGCAATAAAAAAGGATAATAAAAGGAAGAAAGTATAAATACCAGCAAGGATAACATGACCAGTTGAAGAAATGATGGCTATAATAGTTATGAACCATTTCTTCTTTTCTTTGATATGTTTGTATCATATATGTATATAAATATCTATTTATATGTTTGTATGTGTGGCTATATATATCCATACATACATATGTATAAGCTCAGTTCAGTTCAGTCTCTCAGTCATGTCCAGCTCTTTGCGACCCCATGGACTACAGCACGTCAAGCTTCGCTGACCATCACCACCAGAGCTTGCTCAAACTCATGTCCATCAAGTTGGTAATGACATTCAATCATCTCATCCTCTGTTGTCCCCTTCTCCTCCTGCCTTCAATCTTTCCCAACATCAGGGTCTTTATATATATATATATATATATATATATATATATATATATATATATATATACACACACACACACACATACATATATATATATATACATTGTATATATTCTTTGTCTTTCTTTTTCCCCTTATCCTATTCATTCACTCTGTAATAAAAGCTGCAGTAAAAGAGGTAAGCCTTTATATCTTGACATTTAAGTTACAAGATATTTAAGAGGGGAATGATTCAGCTAGTAGTGAAAATGAATGTAACCCAGAGATGAATAAATGTACACTGATTTAGAGAAAGCCTGTTTTCATTTGTATGAAGGACTGTTGTATTGTTAATAGCATGATTTTGTATTGTCTTAATTTGAAAGTTAAATATAGAAAAAAAGAAAGATGTACTAAGTTGAGAAGGGTTGCACTGTTTGGAATCATTCCATTGTCAACTTACTTAAGCTGGAAACTCTGAAAAATTTCCTTCTCTTTCTCTCCCTATTCTGCATAGTTTCAAGTTAGAGTAGGCTGAAAGAGGAGCCTGTTCAATATTTGGAAGATGGAAGTAAATCAGCGGCCATTGCTCTCAGCAGACACACAGAGTGTCCTCAGACATAGTACTGGAGGGAGGAAGTGTCCTAGTGGAAAAGTCCCAGCTTTTTTTTCGCTCTCATGCTCCCCCATGTCTAACCCCCATTGCTTTGCACCACTAACCTGGGAGTCTCACTATTCTCCTGTGTTAGAAGATGACTGTTTTCATGGAAATGATATTTGTGACTCCATCTAGATTGCAGGTTGTGTCAGGGTTCAATTAGGGATGCCCAGTAACAATTAATATTAGAGGAATAAGGAGTTCATTATGGGAGTCAGACCTTTCACAAGTGTCAGAGAAGCTGGGAAACAGAAGGGATGAAAGAAAAATAAAGGATCAAAGAAGGAGCTTGGACCAGACCTCCTGAAGCCCAGGTGAAGGAGAACAATCTGGCATGTGCAGGGAGCCACAAGGAACCAGGTAGATCCAGCCTTGAGAGTAGCCAGCAAAGGGGCAATTCTCATAGGAGTCTATGGGAAGTCGATGACCTTGAGCTACAAAAATCTCTGTGCCCAGAGCTGAGCGTTGGTCACCAGGTCAGCAATCAGAAGTATGAGCTGGATGCAAAGCAAAGAAGACAAGCTAGTTGACAAGGATAGCTAGAAATAGACTGATGCCTCCAGTCTTACATTAAAAAAGTATCAGTTCTCGCAAACATTATTATTTTCACTAAAATTTTCTATTACTGTTCATCTCCCACTGGCATTTGCCTTCTCACTGGCATTTTTGGGTATATTAAAACATGCCGTTCATGTCCCACATATGCTGACAGAGCCGTGATATGGTGGGAAAGCTGAGTGCTTCAAAGCCAGGGTGCTGGAACTGAAGCCAAATGGGACACAGAAATGAAAGGTGAACTCAGGGCCGCTTGAACCTGAAGGCTTTCTCTGTAATACCCATTGCAGCCCTGCCCACACTTGTTCGTGGCACTCTGATTCCATCTTGCTCCAGACTACATCGGAATTACAGTGGGTCTTCATGCAATTCAAAAGCTTGTAAAATTCTCCTGCATCCCTGGCCACCTTTTAGTTCTGTAGTAAAGTATTATCAACCTTTTTGTGGAATGTTTTACCAATCACCGTCAGAGAACTTGGGTTCCCCACGATAGAAATAAAAAGCTAACATTCTTAGCAAAGACTTTATAGGTACTAAAGTCTATTTACCCTTAAATATGGATATTTCCAGGCATTCCATTACTGTATTGATCATTTATTACGTTTCCAGGATGTAAATGTTGTAATAGTGACATTGGGGATATATTTTACTGCTCTGGCTTTTAACATGAGGAAATAGAAATTCTTTGCATAGCTGGAAATGGTCTTGAATGTATAAATTTACTACTGAGACTTAACCTTGCAATTAGTGTCATACTTACAGAATGACCTGGAGATCATAGTCATTTTTCTGAAACAGAAACCTGCATCATACTGTTATGCAACTGATTGCTTCAACCCCTTGGTGTCACACAGGCCACAGGACTCTGGCTCACATGAAGGAGTCCTATCCCCCAAGAAGTATTCTTAAGCAGGTGGGCTGGAGGACAGACAGAAGCAGACACATCCTGAGTACCTTAAAGAAAGCATATGACCTCACTTGGGGCAAATTCATTTCTTGGGTTCATTGATTGAAGGTGGCAAACATCATCCAAAGTAAAAGAAGAATTCGGGGGGAGGCTAAGAAGCCGTTCAGAGAACAGAAGGGAAAGATGGAGAAGATGCAGTGGGGGATCTGATGGCATGAATGGGGGTCTCTTCAGATAACCACTGTCTTCTTGACTGCCTGGTAGCTGCTCCCATCTCATGCATCACTCTGCTCAAGACTCTGATCCAGGGAAACAGGAATTGGTCCTGCTGAAAGCTTCAGGCAGCTATACCTTGGGAGAAGGATGATTCCTCCAAAAGAAATAAGATGTTCTCACCAGATAATGAGGTCACAGTGTCACGAAAAGATGAGGCTTGTGGTTTCCACCCACTGACACTTTCTGTGCAGTAATTTGAGCATGGCCAGGCCAAGAGACAGGGCTGGCCCAAGGATGAACCCTTCATCTCAGGGTCAGATGTCCATCTCCTCTTCTCCTACTCAGCATCTTTAAGTTTAGGGGATGGTCTAGACCAAGATGATATTTGTATTGCCAAGGGCGCCAACCATCCAAAGTCACATGTCTGAATGGTTTGCCCATGGAATCGTGAGCACACCAAGAAAGCAAGCAACAGTTAGAACTGGACATGGAACAACAGACTGGTTCCAAATAGGAAAAGAAGTACGTCAAGGCTGTATATTGTCACCTTACTTATTTAACTTATTATGCAGAGTACATCATGAGAAACCCTGGGCTGGAGGAAGCACAAGCTGGAATCAAGATTGCCGGGAGAAATATCAATAACCTCAGATATGCAGATGACACCACCCTTATGGCAGAAAGTGAAGAAGAACTAAAGAGCCTCTTGATGAAAGTGAAAGAGGAGAGTGAAAAAGTTGGCTTAAAGCTCAACATTCAGAAAATGAAGATCATGGCATCCAGTCCCATCACTTCATGGCAAATAGATGGAGAAACAGTGGCAACAGTGTCAGACTTTATTTTTTTTGTCTCCAAAATCACTGCAGATGGTGATTGCAGCCATGAAATTAAAAGACACTTACTCCTTGAAAGGAAAGTTATGACCAACCTAGATAGCCTATTCAAAAGCAGAGACATTACTTTGCCAACAAAGGTCCGTTTAGTCAAGGCTATGGTTTTTCCAGTGGTCATGTATGGATGTGAGAGTTGGACTATAAAGAAAGCTGAGTGCTGAAGAATTGATGCTTTTGAACCGTGGTGTTGGAGAAGACTCTTGAGAGTCCCTTGGACTGCAAGGAGATCCAACCCGTCCACCCCAAAGGAGATCAGTCCTGGATGTTCAATGGAAGGACTGATGTTGAAGCTGAAACTCCAACACTTTGGCCACCTGATGCAAAGAGCTGACTCATTGAAAAAGATCCTGATGCTGGGAAAGATTGCGGGCAGGACGAGAAGGGGACAACAGAGGATGAGATGGTTGGATGGCATCACCAACTCGATGGACGTGAGTTTGAGTAAACTCAGGGAGTTGGTGATGGACAGGGAGGCCTGGCATGCTGCGATTCATGGGGTCACAAAGAGTTGGACACGACTGAGCGACTGAACTGAACTGAACTGAACACCAAGAAGGCTATGAAAGGGAAGCCAAATGACAATGGGGTAAATTTTTCCAGGCATCTCTCTCTCTTTCTCTCCAGTTATGAGTTTGAAAAGTCCTACTATCTAGGCAGAGAAGTCACCACATGAAAGTTTGCTGAGGCTGTTTAATTTCTTTGCTGCCTGAGAACTGTTCAGATCTTAACCCCAAATCCCTTTCCTCCTGTCAAATGCATCTTTTGGCCCTAATTCTGAGCCCCCACTTACATAGCTGCCAATATCTGGAACAGTCTCACAGCCAAGCCAATGAGTCAGTGTTCTGAGTTTCTTCAGATCCCCAGAGATTTACTTCCAGAAGCTTCCAACGACACCCTTAGGATGCATGAATATGTCTGAACATCTAGTTAGACGTACACTTGTGGGAGCATGTGTACATGGATTCATTTATCTGCCTTCATCCTGTCTTCTGCTTCAGATCAGGAGTCCCAAGGAGAAGAGTCACATCTGGTTTGTTTTTCGGCCTCTCCCCCCAGTGTCTAGCAAAGTGCAGACACAGTCAGCATTGCTAACTAGCTCCCATAAATAACGCGGTGAAAAGGGAACACGTTAGGAGTCGGAGAACTGTGCTCTGCTCCCAGTTTCATGATTCCCTTGCTCACGATTCCGTGGGCAAGCCATTCAGACCCCCAACCATCTGGCCTCTCATCTCAGCAAAGGTGGCCATGATTCATTTCATATGTAAGCCTTAAAGTTGTTGTCAAGCTCAAACGAGACGGCCAACATGAAAGTGGTTGACAGTCCCAGTTATAGACACGCCACATGGTTACTAGGTCTTCCTGGCCTGCCAAAGACAATCTCATGAAAACTGGGCAAGTTCAGCCAGCCTGGGCAATGCTGGTGCCCCAGTTCTTCCAGGACTATGTCCCATGGTTATGCCTTTTAGGGAACACTTGTGAAGCCAAAGGGCAAGGGCCCTGGCATTTTATTTTGAGCAGAGCAGAAAGCACAATAAAAACAGGGTACTCTGAGTTTCGGAGGCAGTGAAGTACTTGGTCAAAGGACATCAAGGAGTCGGGCTCTTCCTCTCTCAGCAGTGTGTCTCTAACGCCTCCTTTTCCATCTGCCCCACCACGAAGACACTTGTTCACACTCAGCCTGTTTCCTGCCTGGATCTCTGCCACCTCCTACTGCTTGACTTTCTATCTCTTGCCTCCCAACCCCACTTTGGTGCCAGACAACTCAGGATGCCACTTCTCAGTTCAACCTGGAAGGGCCTTTCAGTTTCTGTAGCACCTGCCTTCTCTGTTTAGAGGACTAGAGATCTTCTTTCACTGCCTTGCATGTCACTCAAATGTTTCCTATCGTCCATTCTTTCCAAGCCTTGGATTTTGCTTGCTTTTCTTCCTAAAATCGCGTGTTAAATGTCAAAGCATAAAAGGACTGCTTTACCTCCGGTTTTGTTTTTCCTTTTTGTTGTGTTTAACACAAATCAAATTCTCTTTTCTCCAGGAACTAAAATCAACAGAGAACCAAACTCCAAGCACTGCAGGATGATTTTGAAGTGTTGGCAGAATGTCCTAGGAGATTAACATGAAAGAGAACTCATGTCTCACAGACGTTTGCAGCGACTCACCCCCAGTGCTGAGTATTCTGATCTCTTGGTCAAAAACTATGCAGGAGTTATGCTCTCAGCTTCTCTCCTCCTCAACCTTGACCAAAATTCCTTTCTTTCTGACCATCTGGTCTCCTCATTTAACTTGGCCAAGCACAGCTTGACAACTCTCCCCCACTGTGATGGCACAAAGGGGAGCAAAGGAGACCTGGAATCAGCCTGATACAGTCTCAGACTTCAATTCCATGCTACTTAAGGTGAAATAAACCATCAAAGTGATATATTAGGCAACTATGTGCAGCAAAGCCATATTCATTCAAAACTAAAGGCAGGGAAGAAATGGATTTAGAATAAATAGGTCTGGTGCTTTGGGAAGAAATGACTGGAAATCCTATCCCACTGTGCCTTACTTCAAAATAATAATTGCCAACAGCGTTTGCGTTAATCTTCACAGTCAACAGAGTGCTTTTACGAATGGGAGGACATCAAAGAGAAGCACAGTACTAATTTATATTTGCCTCTTTCTGTTTTCAAAGCCCTTTTTGATTGGATACCTCAATACATCCTCTCCTAAATTTTGGAAGATGAATAAAGCAGGATTTATTCAATCAATCATTCATCTATTCAACTCAGGTTTATTGGATGTCTACAGTGGATGCCTGGCACTGTTCCAGGTCTGGAAGATACAAAGCATTGACTACCACAAATCAAGTTCCAGATCCCATTGAGCTTCTGAAAGAAGAGAAGAGAAATGTGAACAAATATAGAATATATCAGATGATGGGATAGATGGGGGTAAAAGCAGAAAACAAAAGTAAGGCAAGGTAAGGGAGAAGTCACTTAGGAGGGGTATACTCTTTTCTAAAGGGTGGTCCCTGCTGAAGGGATATTTGAGCATGACCTCAGGAACTGAGGGCTGAGATGAGCACATGCCTGGGGGAAGAGGGGCCAAGGGCTCAGAAGAAATATTTAGACAGGAATGTGCTTGGCTTGTTAGAAAATCAGCAAGGGGGCCAGTGTGGCTGTAGCAACGCAAGCAAGGCAGAGAGCCGTAGGAAATGAGGTCAGAGACATAACAGGGACAAGACATGTAAGGCCCTGTTGGACACTGCAAAAGCTTGTGTTTCTGGCCTGAGTGAGTGGGAAGTCTTTCCACCATTTTAAGCAGAGTAACATGACTTGACTTACATTTCAAAAGGCTTACTCTGTCTGAGACTGTGCACTGCCCCCAGTATCCATTCCCTCTTTCTTGCATTATAGCGGAAAGCACATATTTCTAGCAGGCTGTATGGCATCCCAGAATAAAGGCTGTATTTCTCAGCTTTCCTTGCAGGTAGGTATAGCCACACGACTAAGTCTATAGGTGGTATGCAAATGTATCAAGTGGTATTTCAAAAAATCATGCCAAAAAGACAGGCAATTTATACCTTATGACCCTTTTCTTTTTTCTCTCTGCCTGGAATGCAGATGTGATGGTTGGAGCTCTAGTTGCTGCATTGGACTGTGAGGACAAGGGCCACCCCTCTGGATGGGACAGTGGTGAGTGGGAAGAAGTTTAAGTCTTTAAGGACATAATGAAGCTGACTCATATTTGCCCAGTTGACAACCTCCAGATATTTATTTTATATTTCTTTTTCTGGCAGATGAGCCTAGTCTTAAGTGATATAATGTTTTTCCAGTCACTATGTGGAGAATAAACTATAAGGGAGACAAAGGCAAAAGCAAGGATAAGCTCTTTTCCTGAATGAGAACCCAGGGGCTTGAAGAAGTTAAGTGAAGGACATTAGGACTGGTTAAAAGCATTGGCTTTTTAAGGAAATTTCTATTTATCTAGTTGGCTGTAGCAGGTCTTAGTTGTGGCACATGGAAATCTTCAGCCTTCCTTGTGGCACATGGCCTTTCTTAGCCTTGATTTCCTTATCCGTAGTATGGGGATGATAAGGATACCTACCTCAGATGATGAATGCAAGGAATGTGCTGTCCCTTCAGTCGTGTCCAACTCTTTGTGACCCCATGGACTGTAGCTCACCAGGCTCCTCTGTCCATGGGATTCTCCAGGCAAGATTACTGGAGTAGGATGCCATTGCCTCCTCCAGGGGATCTTCCTGACCCAGGAATCGAACCTGTGTCTCCTACGCCTCCTGCATGGCAGGTGGGTTCTTTACCACTGGTGCCACCTGGGAAGATTGATTGTGAGGACATGAAATAAACTGTGTGAAAAGACTTAACAGGTCCAGGCACAGAGCTGACTCCTCACCTGCTGGCTTTTTGTCCCTCCTCCTTCCCTCTTCTACCTTCCCGCACCTCCCGTGCATGCCAAAAAAATTGCAGTCTTTCCCAGATGAGTGTACAAACCACACAATTAAAAGGAAATGCCTTAGCTGTGACATGAGGGATCTTTAGTTGCGGCATGTGGGATTTAATCCTCTGACCAAGGATTGAACCCTGGCCCCCTGCATTGGGTGTTCAGAGACTTAGTCACTGGACCACCATGCTGTCATGAAAGACTTTGTATGCTACAAAAAACATCTTGCAGACACCAACAAAGATCCCACGTGCTGCAACTAAGACCCAGTGCAGCCAAATAAATAAACAAATAAAACAAATATTTTTAAAAAGCTTTTAACTAGGAAATGCGTTAGTAAGGGAGGAAGAGGAAGGCAGGGCGATGGGAAAGAAGCCTTAGCACGTGGAGATGATGGACTTTCAGGCCCTCAGAAGCTCTCGGTTCACAGGAAGAAATGTCAATCATGACCTTGGAGGTGCTGAAAGATCTAAGGAGAGGAGGCCAGCAGTTCAGCCTCCAGCCTGGTGTCTGGTGACATTGTCAGGACTCCTTTCTGAGCCCCTTCTTTTCTGTCCCCTTTTCTCTAGCCTCTTCTCCTTTCTCTTCCAATATACAGAGGATTAGTGAAAAGTTTGGTAGGTCATCTGGTTCTCTGGCTGTGTTTCCTTGGAGTGGCTGGAGTTTTCACTGGCCTGGCGGGTGCAGGATGTTTTGAAACTGTGCATAGAGCCATCTCTGGGTGTTTTTTCATCTGAGTACTGGGCTTTGGAATGCAAAACACCAATTACATGTTTCCTTTTTGGTAGCAGATTCTCTTCCTAATTATGTTTTGCTCAGGCTAATATTAAAATGAATTGGCTTCCTCTGACAACAGTGTGTGTAATAATAACAGGAAATGGCCCCGAATCACACAATAATAAAAATAGAGCTGGAGGGGAATGTTCTTGAGAACGTTTTGTTATTAGACTTTTCCATCCCATCCCATCCCATCCCATTTATTCATCTGTCCATCTACACATGCATTCAGAAAACTAAAACTAGTGAAATTAATGGAGAGCTTGAAAAAATTCCACTTTTATTTTTATATTAGAAATTTCTGAAACATCAAATACTAAAAATTAGAAAAAAGATAAGCATGTCAGTTTCTATATAAAAACTTACCTGCACTGTGCCTTGCTGTTGTTCAGTCACTAAATCATGTCCTACCCTACACTCCCATGGACTGCATCACACCAGGCTTCCATGGCTTCACTATCTCCCTGAGTTTGCTCAAACTCATGTCCATTGAGTCAGTGATGCCATCCAACCAGCTCATCCTCTGTCACCTCCTTTTCCTCTTGCCCTCAATCTTTCCCAGCATCAGGGTCTTTTCCAATAAGTCATCTCTTAGCATCAGGTGGCCAAAGTGTTGGAGGTTCAGCTTCAGCAAGAGTCCTTCCAATGAATAGCCAGGGTTGATCTCCTTTGGGATTGACTGGTTTGATCTCCTTACAGTCCAAGAGTCTCAAGAGTCTTTTCCAGCACAACAATTCAGTTAATACAACTCTTTGTAAGAAGGTTGAGTGAAAATAATACATTTCCGTTAATTATAGTCTATATAGAAGGCTCTGATAAGTCCTCTAAAAAAAAGGAACCTGTCTAAATTTGTCTAATCTAGTGAGGCCCAAATTTATTTGACCATGGAGGACTTCCTTGGTGGCCCAGTGGTTAAGAATCCACCTACCAATGCAGGGGACATGGATTCAATCCCAGATGCAGGAAGATCCCAGATGCCTCGAGGCAACTAAGTCCGTAGGCCACAACCGCTGAAGCCCACATGCTCCATCTAGAGCCTGTGCCCTACAACAAGAGAAGCCACTGCAATGAGAGGTCCACTCACCACAACTAGAGAAAGCCTGCTCACAGCAGCAAAGACCCAGAGCAGCCCCAAATGAATTAATTAATTAATTAAGGTTTTTTACCTAACCATGTAAATTTCTTTCCTTTTTTATGGCTACTTGTGAATTTTGGAGTTAGCAGCACAAGATTCAAATTTTTCAAGATTTTAGTTTTTGTGTGCGTGTGTGTGTGTATATGATTTGGCTAGATTTTAATTGTATTCTGTGAAGTATGGGAACATCTCCTAAAATAGTGAAAAAGTCTTTTTTACACCTATGTTTTGGAGGAAAACTTGGCAGTATCTTTTTTTCTTCATTAATTTATTTTTTTAATTGAGGGAGAATTACTTTACAGATTTTTGTTGTTTTCTGTCAAATCTCAACATGAATCAGCCATAAGTATACATATAGCC
The DNA here is from genome assembly GCF_042477335.2 of Ovis canadensis. Lineage (NCBI taxonomy): Eukaryota > Metazoa > Chordata > Mammalia > Artiodactyla > Bovidae > Ovis > Ovis canadensis. The sequence continues at coordinate 180,521,131 of NC_091247.1, read as the reverse complement.
CCTCCTTTTTTAACCTCCCTCCCATCTTCCTCCCCCATCCCACCCCTCTAGGTTGATACAGAGCCCCTGTTTGAGTTTCCTGAGCCATACAGTAAATTCCCACTGGCTATTTATTTAACATCTGATAATGTAAGTTTCCATGTTACTCTTTCCATACATTTCACCCTCTCTTCCTCTCTCCCCAAGTACATAGGTCTATTCTCTATGTCTGTTTCTCCATTCAGTTCAGTTCAGTTCAGTTCAGTTGCTCAGTTGTGTCCGACTCTTTGCGACCCCATGAATAGCAGCACGCCAGGCCTCCCTCTCTATCACCAACTCCCGGAGTTCACTCAAACTTACGTCCATCAAGTCGGTGATGCCATCCAGCCATCTCATCCTCTGTCGTCCCCTTCTCTCCTGCCCCCAATCCCTCCCAGCATCAGGGTCTTTTCCAATGAGTCAACTCTTCGCATGAGATGGCCAAAATATTGGAGTTTCAGCTTCAGCATCGGTCCTTCCAATGAACACCCAGGACTGATCTCCTTTAGAATGGACTGGTTGGATCTCCTTGCAGTCCAAGGGACTCTCAAGAGTCTTCTCTCTTCAGTACCATTTTTCTAGATTCTGTATATATGCATTAGAATGTGATATTTATCTTTCTGACTCACTTCACTCTGTATAATAGGTTTCTAGGTTCATCCACTTCATTAGAACTGGCCCCAATACATTCCTTTCTATGGCTAAGTAATATTCCATTGTGTTTATGTTTTACCACAACTTCTATATCCATTCATCTGTCAACAGACATCTAGGTTGCTTCCATGATCTGGCTATTGTAAATAGTGTTGTAATGAACAATGGGAAACATGTGTCTTTTTAAATTTTGGTTTCCTCAGGCTATATGCCTAGGAGTGGGATTTCTGGGTCCTATGGTAGTTTTATTCCTAGTTTTTAAAGGAATCCCCATACCATCTTCCATAGTGGCTGTATCCATTTACATTCCCACCAACAGTGCAAGAATGTTCCCTTTTCTCCACACCCTTTCCAGCATTTATTGCTTGTAGACTTTTTGATGATGGCCCATTCTGACTGATGTGAGGTGATATCTGATTGTAGTTTTGATTTGCATTTCTCTAATAATGAGCAATGTTGAGCATCTTTTCACATGTTTATTATCCATCTGTATGTCTTCTTTGGGGAAATGTCTGTTTAGGTCTTTTTCCCACTTTTTGATTGGGTTGCTTGTTTTTCTAGTATTGAGTTGTATGAGTTGCTTGTGTATTTGAGAAATTAATCCTTTGTCAGTTGTTTCATTTGCTATTATTTTCTCCCATTCTGAGGGTTGTCTTTTCACCTTGCTTATAGGGTTGTCTTTTCACCTCTTTCACATGTAGCTGTCCAGTTTTCCCAGCACCATTTACTGAAGAGGCTCTCTTTGCCCTATTGTATATTCTTGCCTCCTTTGTCAAGAATAAGGTACCCATAGTTGCATGGGTTTATTTCCAGGCTTTCTATCTTGTTCCATTGGTCTATATTTCTGCTTTTGTGCCAGTACCATACTGTCTTGATGACTGTAGCTTTGTAGGATAATCTGGTCAGGAAGGTTGATTCCTCCAGCTCCATTCTTCTTTCTCAAGACTGCTTTGGTTATTCAGGGTCTTTTGTGTTTCCATATGAATTGTGAAATATTTTGTTCTAGTTCTGTGAAAAATGCCATTGGTAATTTGATAGGGATCACATTGAATCTATAGATTGCATTTGACATTTGACAGTCATTTTCACAATATTGTTTCTTCCTACCCAGGAACATGGAATATCTCTCCATCTGTTTATGTTGTCTTTGATTTCTTCCATCAGTGTCTTATAATTTTCTGTGTACAGTTCTTTTGTCTCCTTAAGTAAGTTTATTCCTAGATATTTAATTCTTTTTGTTGCAATGGTGAATGGGATTAATTCCTTAATTTTTCTTTCTGATTTTCAATTTTTAGTGTATAAGATTTTTCATTTTTAGTATATAGGGTTTTCTGTGTACAGCATCATGTCATCTGCAAATAGTGAGAGCTTTTCTTCTTCTTCTGGATTTCTTTTCATTTCTTTTCTTTTTTTTTTTTTCCTTCTCTTATTGCAGTAGCTAGGACTTCTAAAACTATGTTGAATAATAGTGGTGAAAGTGGACATCCTTGGGGGAATGCTTTAAGTTTTTCACCATTGAGAATAATGTTTGTTGTAGGCTTATCATATATGGCCTTTACTCAGTTGAGGTAGGTTCCTTCTATGCCTTTTTGTCAAAGGCTTTTTCTGCATCTATTGAGATGATCATATGGTTTTTATCTTTCAATTTGTTAATATGGTATATCACATTGATTGATTTGCATATATCGAAGAATCCTTGCATCCCTGGAATAAACCCAACTTGATCATGGTGTATGAGCTTTTTGATGTGTTGCTGAATTCTGTTTGCTAAAATTTTGTTGAGGATATTTGCATCTATGTTCATCAGTGATATTGGCCTGTAGTTTCCTTTTTTTGTGTTGTCTTTGTCTGGTTTTGGTATCAGGGTGATGGTGGCCTCATAGTATGAGTTTGGAAGTGTTCCTTCCTCTGCAATTTTTTGAAAGAGTTTTAGAAGGATTGGCATTCACTCTAGTCTAAATGTTTGATAGAATTCTCCTGTGAAGGCATCTGGTCCTGGGCTTTTGTTTTGGGGAGATTTTTTTATCACAGCTTCAATTTCAGTGCTTGTAATTGGGTTGTTCATAATTTCTATTTCTTCCTGGTTCAGTCTTTTAAGATTGAACTTTTCTAAGGATCTGTCCATTTCTTCCAGGTTATCCACTTTATTTTCATATCATTGTTCATAATAGTCTCTTACACTCCTTTGCATTTCTGCATTGTCTGTTGTAACCTCTCCTTTTTCATTTCTAATTTTGTTGATTTGATTCTTCTCTCTTTTGTTCTTGATGAGCCTGGCTAAGGGTTTGTCAGTTTTGTTTATCTTCTCAAAGAACCAGCATTTTTAAATTTATCTTTACTATTGTTTCTTTCATTTCTTTTTCACTTATATCTGCTCTGATTTTTATAATTTCTTTCCTTCTACTAATTTGGGGGGGAGGTTGTTATTTTTCCAGTTGCTTTAGGTGTAAGGTTAGGTTGTCTATTCTATGTTTTTCTTGTTTCTTGAGGTAGGATTATATTGCTATAAACTTCCCTCTTGGAACTGCTTTTGCTGCATCCCATAGGTTTTCAGTTGTCGTGCTTTCATTGTCATTTGTTTCTAGAGATTTTTTAAATTTCCCTTTTGATTTCTTCACCTGTTGGTTATTTAGAAATGTATTGTTTAATCTTCACGTGTTTGTGTTTTTTACAGTTTTTTTCTTGTAATTGATATCAAGTCTCATAGCATTGTGGTCAGAGAAGATATTTGATATAATTTCAATTTTCTTAAATTTATTGAGGTTTGATTTGTGACCCAAGATGTGGTCTATCCTGGAGAATGTTCCATGTGCACTTGAGAAGAAGGTATATTCTTCATTTGAATGGAATGTCCTGAAGATATCAATGAGATCCATTTCATCTAATGTATCATTTAAAACCTGTGTTTCCTTATTGATTTTATGTTTTGATGATCTGTCCACTGGTGTGAGTGGAATGTTAAAGTCTCCTGCTATTGTTACTGTCAATTTCTCCTTTTATGTCTGTTAGTGTTTGTCTTATGTATTGAGGTGCTCCTATGTTGGGTGCATAGATATTTGCAATTGTTATGTCTTCCTCTTGGATTGATCCTTTAATCATCATGTAGTGTCCTTCCTTAACTCTTGTAATATTCTTTATTTTAGGTCTATTTTGTCTTATAGTGAAGATTTCTATCCCAGCTTTCTTTTGCTTCCCATTTGCATGGAATATATTTTTCCATCCTCTCACTTTCAGTCTATATGTGTCTTTAGGTCTGAGGTGGGTTTCTTATAGACAGTGTATATATGGGTCTTGTTTTTTTAAATCCATTCAGGCAGTCAGTGTCTTTGGCTGGAGCATTTAAACCATTTACATTTAAAGTAATTATTGATATATATGTTCCTATTGTCATTTTCTTAGTTGTTTGGGGTTGATTCTGTAGATCTTTTTCTTCTCTTGTATTTCTTGACTATATAAGTTCCTTTAACATTTGTTGTAAAGCTGGTTTTGTGGTACTGAATTCTCTTAACTTTTACTTGTCTGAAATGCTTTTGATTTCTCCATCAATTTTGAATGAGATCCTTGCTGGGTACAGTAATCTTGGTTACAGATTTTCCCCTTTCATTCCTGCCATTCCCTTCTGGCCTGCAGAGTTTCTGCTGAAAGATCAGCTGTTAAAAATATGGGGTTTCCCTTGTATGTTACCTGTTGCTTCTCCCTTGCTGCTTTTAATATTCTTTCTTTGTGTTTAGTTTATGTTAGTTTGATTAGCATGTGTCTTGGCATGTTTCTCCTTGGGTTTATCCCGTATGGAATATTTGCACCTCTTGAACTTGATTGACTAAATCCTTTTCCATGTTGGGGAAATTTTCAACTATAATCTCTTTAAAAATGTTCTCATATCCTTTTTTTCGGGGGGAGGCTTCTTCTTCTAGGACGCCTATAATTCAAATGTTGGTGCGTTTGATATTGTCCCAGAGGTCTCTGAGACTATCCTCAGTTCTTGTCATTCTTTTTACTTTATTCTGCTCTTCAGAAGTTATTTCCACCATTTTACCTTCCAGCTCATGGATTTGTTCTTCTGCTTCAGATATTCTGCTATTGATTCTTCTAGAGTATTTTTACTTTCAGTAATTGTGTTGTTTGTCTTTGTATGTTTATTCTTTAATTCTACTAGGTCTTTGTTAATTGATTCTTGCATTTTCTCCATTCTGTTTTCAAGGTTTTTGATCATCTTTATTATCATTATTCTGAATTCTTTTTCAGGTAGTTTGCCTATTTCCTCTTCATTTATTTGGACGTCTGTGTTTCTAGTTTGTTCCTTCATTTGTGTAGTATTACTCTGCCTTTTCATTAATTTTATTAACTTATTGTGTTTGAGGTCTCCTTTTCCCAGTCTTTAGTGTTGAATTCATTCTTCCTTTTGGTTTCTGCTCTCCTAAGATTTCCCCAGTGGTTTGTATAACCTTAGGGCTTCCCTGGTGGCTCAGAGGTTAAAGCATCTGCCTCCAATGCGGGAGACCTGGGTTCAATCCCTGGGTCAGGAAGATCCCCTGGAGAAGGAAATGGTAACCCACTCTAGTACTCTTGCCTAGAGAATCCCATGGACAGAGGAGCCTGGCAGGCTACAGTCCACAGGGCTGCAAAGAGTCAGACACGACTGAGCGACTTCACTTCTTGTATAAGCTTTGTACAGGGTGAGATTTGTGCTGAGTTTTTTGTTTGTTTGTTTTTCTTATAATGGGAAAGTCTGACAATTGGGTTTGTATTTTTGTTTTGTTTTTTTTGTTTAGATGAGGCATCCTGCACAGGGTGCTACTGGTGATTGGGCGATGCGCAGTCTTGTATTCAAGTGGTTTCCTTGTGTGAGTTCTCACTATTTGATACTCCCTAGGGTTAGTTCTCTAGTAGTCTAGGGTCTTGGCATCAGTGCTCCCACTCCAAAGGCTCAGGACTTGATATCTCAAGGATGACAAGTACTGACTTGAATAGGTTGGTTTCTCTATGAATAAGAAATGTTGAAAGGCACATAGAGAAATTCACCATTGAGGAACTCACACATAGACAAGTCTTGAGTCTTAATCAGGACCAGCTCCCTGGAATGCTAAGAGCCTCACTTCTCTGGCTTCTCAACCCCTAACGGTAATACAACACTCAAGGAAGGATGAGAGGCACCAGGATGGTGACAGGGCTCTTAGAAAAACGTTCTACTGCTGACTGCAAGATAGAAGTAAAGGTTTTAGCTTTCAAGGGAATGTTCTATTTGTCTCCTGAATGTTACCCCTTGTGCTCCTTAATTCTGTTAACCAGTTGTTTAGGCCTCCATAAAGAGGCTATTCTCTTAACAATAGTATATTTTGTTCATTTTTATGCTTAATTTCACCAAAAATTTAGCAGGTAAAATTTCTTTGCCTTTGCAAGCTGATAGCCATCATCTTGACCATACCTGGTAAGGTAGACATTAAGAAGGGTATGTATACACCTCAAAACATTTGCCTTCCTTCCCTCTGTGCACAGGAAGTCCTTGGTCTTGATTCCACCACTGGATGGAAACTAAGGCTTGTTCACTTCACACCACACACAGCCCCTGTTTGTCAGAGAGAGATAAGAACCATCTCTTCACTGACCTACATCTGGGGAGTGGAAAATCCATTGTCAATCCACCAAGGACTCATGGGGAGAATGGATGGGTGACAAGTCTAACCTGTGTGTGCATTAAATGAGGCAACAGAAGGCAAGGCCTAGATCAGAGTTCAGGGGAAACCAGGCTGAGCATGCTCAGGGGGCCCAGGTTTATCCAGGAGACTTGATATTCACTAAGTAACCATCACTGAATGTGTTTGATTAATGACAATTGCCAAGAGAGATCATGCCTAGTACCAAAGCCCAGCTAAGCCCAAAAGGGGTCATCCCATGGACACAAAGGCTTTTTATTAGGTGAGATATCTGTTCTGATCTCTGTTGTCAATTAGGTCATCATTACACTCAGCCCACACTTACTGATAGTAGAAATGCCATTGAGAGAAGACATTAACACCTTTACCACTAGTAGTAAATCAACGGCCACTCCGGTTGTCTGAGAGCATCTGCAAAATCACCTCTGTCTGGCTTTTCCAACTCAGGGTTTTCTGTACCCCTCTGCTCCTGGAGTAACACATGTCGAGAGTGGCTGTCTAAATGCCATGTCTAGGTGCCATGGGATCAGTGAGAGCCGCCAGGACAAAGGTAATAAGCTCCAGGAAAGTCTGACACCAAAATGTTTGTTTCATTTTTTTCTTTCTAAAATATAACACACATTGAGTGACAAATCAAGATAACTACAGATTATCAAAGGGAAGAAAATAAAGATTACCCAGAGCATCATAATCCTAATATATCTCCTGCTAACATTTTTTCACTTCTACAGGGTTGAAATCATGCTGCTCTTGTTTAAAAAAAAAAAAAAAAGATGTAAAAGCCATTATTTTATTCCACTTGGGCCACACTGCCATTCCTTGAGATTCTCCAAGTACTCCAGGCACATTTGTACCTCATGGCCTTTACACTTACTGTTCTTTCTCCTTGGAATGTTCTTCCTCTGAAACTCCAATGACTCGCTCCCTCACTTTCTTCAGTTCACTGCTCAAATGTCATCTCCAAGAAGACTTCTTGATCACACAGGCTGAAATAATTGCTTCACTTTGGCTTTTTTCTATTCCTGTGTTCTGCTTTATTCTCCTTCAATGTACTACAAGACCTGAGGTCCTATTATAGAGTAGTTGGTTTACTATGGGTGCCTTCCATTGCAACTGAAACTCCAAGAAGACAGTTTGTGGGATCAGGAAGTCTTCCTGGAGGAGGTGACATTTGAGCAGTAAACTGAAGAAGGCAAGGGAGCTAGTCATCAGAGTATCCAAAGGAAGAACATTGTTTTATTCACTACTGAATTTCCATAGCCTGGAAGAACGCCTGCCCATAAGAGGTGCTCAACACATATTTGTTAAATAAGTGAATATTTTCTGGTATCTTGCATTTTTTTCCCTTTAGCAATATTGTACAGAGTCCTCCAGGTCACTAAATGTTCTTCAGCATACCGCTTTTTAAGACTATATCATATTCATATTTTTAAGAATGTATCATATTTGTATTTTCAAAAATATTCACATTTTTAAGAATATATGATATTTCACATTATGGTTCTGTTATAATGGGTTTATTCAACCTTCTATGGTTGAGCATGTAGGTTAAGTGGTCCCCCTGAACCCTCCGCTCATTTTAAACCTATATAGGGCATTGAATGTATTTAAATGATTTATCTATACTGGGCAAAATTTGACCTTGAAAGCTTAGTTGGAGGCTTGAACTGGGGGAAACAGTCATTAGTAGGCCCTGGACCAAACAAGGAATTTAAATTTCTCTGATGGAAAAGGTGGAAAAGGTGTGGACACCTGCCTTATCAGCTGGTTCGGTCACATCAGCCTTGGAGGTCAGTGATTTGGCAGTCACCTCACAAGTACTTAGGGCTTACAGAAAGGAAGTACACAGAGTGTGGAGGTGTAATGAGTTGAACTATGTCCCCCCAAATGCATCCTAACCCTCGGCACCTCAGAATGTGACTATATTTGGAGATAGGGTATTTAAAGAAGTAATTAAGATAGAAAGAGGTCACTAGGGTAGTCCCTAATTCAATCTGACTGGTGTCCTTGTAAGAAGAGGAAATTTGAACACAGAAAGAAACACCAGGGATTTACACAGAGGGAAGACCACATGAGGACATGGGGCAGGAGATGGCTGTCTACAAGCCAAGGAAAGAGGCTGCAGAAGAAACCTCCTACGGACAGAGCAGGTTTCATCTTCTAAATCAGAGGTAGGCAAACTTTTTCTGTGCAAGGCCAGAATGTAGATAGTTCCAGCTTTGTGCACTGGCTGCTGGCTTGATCACTTGCCGGCCAACATAGAATATCTGGGTTGGGAAGACCCTCTGCAGTAGAAAATGACAACCCTCTCCAGTATTCTTGCAGTATTCTTGCCTGGAAAATTCCATGGACAAAGGAGTCTGGCAGGCTACAGTCCATGTGGTCACAGAAAGTCAGATACAACTGAGCTACTAAACATATCGGGGGTGGTGCACTGGGATGACCCAGAGGGATGGGGTGGGGAGAGAGGTGGGAGGGGGGTTCAGGATGGAGAACACATGTACACCCATGGCAGATTCATGTCAATGTATGGCAAAACCAATACGATATTGTGAAGTAAATAAATAAATAAATAAGCATACAGACATAGAACATCTAGGTGTGAATGTCCTGTCGAGTGAAGTGTGTCCAGTAAAGTGTGGGTAGATCCCTAGGCATTGTATAAAGAGAACAAACAATGCTGTGTGGACTGTCTGAGACCCTTAAACACACAAAACACGAAATGACTTATCCCAGAGGATTCTGCTGAAAATACAGCATCTTTTCACCCAAGCTTAGGATACAGCTCCTCCATCCCCCCATGTCTTGAGGACATGGGGCACCACCCTTTCATACACCTCAAGCAGCAATGCCTGGCAGTTGCATCTAATGTTTGGAGCTGGGCTGGCAGTCTCTGAGTATAACTGTCCTCCATTAGAGCTTATGCATGCTTCCTATCCAAGTTTCCAGAGCCTTCACTCTCCAAACAGTCCTTCTTAGAAACCATGATTTGTGGCCTAAACTGCATGTACCACACCCTGAGGTGAAGCTTCCAGGCTACAGTAAAACATGGGTGTGCCCAATTTCCAGAAATTTTTTTAGAGAGTTGACCCACCTGTGTACAGATGTGGCACAAGGCCTTCAATCTGGTAATTACAGGCTCTCTGAAACCCTCATATTCTGGTATAAAAACAAACACAGTTCAGGATCACAGGGAACTGGGTTATAATCATGAGTGAACTTATGAATATCATTCCACATAAAAAAACTACCAAACTAGAAGCAAGAACAAGGTATAAAATACAGAGGACAAATGGCTCTTCATGACTGAGGAAGACATTTGCGTATATTCAACAGATGGTTTATTCACTGCTTGCTATGAGGCAGGCACTGCTCTAAGTGCCAAATGAGAGAAAAATCAGCAAAGGGATCAGCCATACATATACATGTATTCATTTTCTCCAAAACTTCCCTCCCATACAGCCTGTCACATAATATTGAGCAGAATTCCATGTGCTATACAGTAGGTCCTTGTTGGTTATCCATTTAAAATATAGCAGTATGTACCAGTCCATCCCAAACTCCCTAACTATCCCTTCCTCCTAGCAACCATAAGTTCATTCTCATGGACATGACAGTCTATATCCAGAAAAACTTCCCATAGAGACGTTAGAGCTAGAAGGAGGCTCTGTATTGAACATTCACACCACAGTCTATGTCAACGGCACCCCCAGAGGCATGAAGTGGACAACCTGTGGAGTCTTACACGGTGACCTTGACTTGAATCTTGAAGGACTAGGATTTGAGGAGGTACAGAAGAGGAAGGAGGGCAGTTCAAGTAGAGGGAAAGAGTATGTGTAAAGGTATCAAGAGTCATTTATTTAGTGTCTAATATGTACATGATTCTAATCCCTTGGTATAACTAAGAGGTAAATCCCTGTGCCCTGCATTATAAAACCACATCATTCCTTTAATCATAGAATTTTAAAAAATATTTAGCACTTGAGCACTTCCCACGATCCAGGCCCTGCCTGTAAAACATGGAGATGTTGCTGTGAACAAGTCAGAAATGGTGCCCAAGTTCATGAAATTCACAGTCCAAATACATGTTGAATAATCACAAGAATGATGAGCAGTGCAAAAGCAAGATGATGGATCTTCAGTTCAGTTCAGTTTAGTTCAGTCGCTCAGTCGTGTCCGACTCTTCGCGACCCCGTGAATAGCAGCACGCCAGGCCTCCCTGTCCATCACCAACTCCTGGAGTTCACTCAGACTCGCATCCATCGAGTCAGTGATGCCATCCAGCCATCTCATCCTCTGTCATCCCCTTCTTCTCCTGCCCTCAATCCGTCCCAGCATCAGAGTCTTTTCCAATGAGTCAACTCTTCACATGAGGTGGCCAAAGTACTGGAGTTTCAGCTTCAGTATCATTCCTTCCAAAGAAATCCCAGGGTTGATCTCCTTCAGAATGGACTGGTTGGATCTCCTTGCAGTCCAAGGGACTCTCAAGAGTCTTCTCCAACACCATAGTTCAAAAGCATCAATTCTTCGGTGCTCAGCTTTCTTCACAGTCCAACTCTCACGTCCATACATGACTACTGGAAAAACCATATCCTTGACTAGACGGACCTTAGATGGCAAAGTAATGTCTCTGCTTTTGAATATGCTATCTAGGTTGATCATAACTTTTCTTCCAAGAAGTAAGCATCTTTTAATTTCATGGCTGCAATCACCATCTGCAGTGATTTTGGAGCTCCAAATAATAAAGTCTGACACTGTTTCCACTGTTTCTCCATCTATTTCCCTGGGAGTGCTTATATTCGGGAGAACAGAGTGAGTTTGGGTAGTTAAAAGAAACTTTAGTGATGGGATAGATATGACTGTCCTCTAGCTAATTCTGGATATTAGGACTCCATGGGAATGGGCCTGGGGTGGGATAAGGAGGGGTAGAGTTGACCTCAGTGTGTATTCTGTGGACAGACTACCTATTTCCCTAAATGGCAGTGTGGGCATCAGTATAAGAATTATTGTACACTAAGGAAATAGATTTGGGAAACAGTTGTCCATGACTTCACCCCCTGATGAACATAAACCATTCCAGAGAGTCTGGCCTCATCTCTTGGAAACATCCCACCGACAACCCCTGTAAGGAGGAGAGGAGTGGTCCATTGATAAACTGGGGCACTAGAAAGAGCATGTGACAGGCTAATGCAGAAATTAGGCACTGGGGCTGATTTTTGAGGTCAGACTTCTCTGAAGATGTCTGACATATGATCCAAAAACCAACAGAAGGCACCACATTTTATTTATCTGGGCAAACTAGCCTCAAAGTACAGCATCCCTCAGAAGGATTGGGGAAAACAGTCTACAGTCAACACAAACACAGCAATCGTGGCTTGGGTTCAGAGCAGAAGTCCAAATATCTTACAGCAGTTCCCAAACCCCAGTGCCCTCCAGAATGGCCAGGAAGGCTTGTGAAAATCCAGGTTGTTGGACCCAGCCCCCCCACCCCCACCTACGCCTTCTTCTCCCCGCCACCTGAGCTCCTAAATCAGGAAGTCTGGGATGGAGGCTAAGAATTTTCCTTTCTTCAAGTTCCCAGTTGCTGCTGATACTGCTGGACCACATAACCAGTTATGGTTATTTTCATAACCAGTCTTCCTCCATATATTGTCAGATTTTTCAGGATCTGGCCCCAGGTCTCTTGTTGACATTTCTTTGCCACATTTGGGTTCCCCATCACACACTTGACCCCATCCAGAAAACTGAGATTGTTTTCCACGTGTACAGAACATAAATGAGATCTCTTCTATATATTTGTTTCTTCTCTCCATTTGACCCTTAATTCCTCATCTCTGCCTCCTTGAAATCCTTTAAAGATTAGTATAAATACTGCTTTCTCCATCAAGCTTTCTCTGACATCTAAACAACAAAATTAAATTTTAAAATTCATCTAGTGTTTTGTGCACTAACCTCTGTGGTTGACGAAGATCTCCCTAAATAATACCTTGTCATTTAGGTGTTCATTCAGTAAATATGTATGAGTATCAACTGGGTGCACGTCCCTGGGCCCACCTGGGAGCTAAGCTTTGTAACAGGGAAAGATGTCAATTCTGCACCTTCCAGGAGCTTGTTTCAGAAGGAGAAAGACAAGTAAGCTGATAACTACAATACAGTGATCTGTACTAAGTTAGTTATGGGACCACTTGGAAAAGACATTCAATCCAGAGTTGACAGGTTTAGAAAGATTTTTCAGGAGAAAAGATGCCTTTCTGACATGTGAGGGATGGGTGGGATTTAATGACAAAAGGTATAGGAAAAGTAGGGAAAGAGGAAGGGTGATCCAGGCCAGAGATGAGAGAGGAGGGGTGACTGAAGAATCAAACCTGAGAAGAGAAAGGATGAGAGGGAAAGTCTGGGGCTGGTTTGCGCATCTTTAAATACCCTGGGTAGCAGTTTTGACCCAATCAGGAAATAGAAACCATGTAGGTAGGTTAAACAGGGGAAATTAGAGGCCATATATTCATAACTGACATAATCATGTCAGAACATTTTAAATCTACCATATCACTTTCTCTTCTCAATACATGCCCAAGAAGTTCAGTAGCTCACTCCACAAATAATCACTTCTTAGAAAATCTGGCTGTGCCAGGTCTTAGTTGCCACAGGCAGGGTCTTCTGCTTGCAGCGGGTGAGATCTTTACTTGTGGCATTCGAACTCTTAGTTGCATCATGTGGGATCTAGTAACCTGTCACTATTGTCACTGTTCAGTTGCTGGGTCGTGTCTGACTCTTTGCGACCCCATGGACCTCAGCACACTAGGCTTCCCTGTCCTTCACTATTTCTCTGTTTGCTCAAACACATGTCCATTGAGTCAGTGATGCCATCCAACTATCTTATCCTCTGTCGCCCCCTTCTCTTCTTGCCCTCAACCTTTCCCAGCACCAGGGTCTTTTTCAATGAGTTGGCTCTGTGCATCAGGTGGCCAAAGTATTGGAGCTTCAGCTTCAGCACCAGTCTTTCCTGACCAGGGATCAAACCCAGGGCCCATGTATTGGGAACGCAGAGTTTCAGCCACCAGACTGGCCAGGGAAGTCCCAATAATTACTTTTTGACATTCATTTTCTATCGAGTCTACTATTCACACCAAAAAGATACCACCACCACAACTAGCACTGAGTTTAAAGCATATTTTCCACCTAAAGCCATATTCCATATTCAGGATTAGGCAAAGAATGACTAGATGTTCCTCAAGCCAAGCCTCAGGGAAATTTGTCCAACATTCCCAATTGCAATGAAACCCCAAATCTGAAAAAGGCAATTTGTGCTGTGCCCATTATGGTTTTCTTATGGAAGCTTCTGCACAGCTGCGGTCAGGTCCTCCCAGTGTTCATGAAGTGATGAGTCATAGAAAATGAGGGAGCATCCATTGTTCCAGGAGACCAACCATACAATGTATTTATATGTGATACTTCAGACTCTTCATAGTAAACATATATTAAATTTGGATGTATATGAATATATTTGTATAAGGAAGATTTTGTGGAATAGTAAATAATCTCTCATTGTGTATGCACTAAATGCTTAAAGAAAACAGAAATTAATTCTATTTTGCCCCTTTATAATACTTGCTTGGTTATAATAGGAATCTAGTGATTTTCACTTCTTTTTCATTTTTTGTATTTACTTCACTTTGCCCTCATTACTATACAAATAACTTTTATCGGAGTATAGGTGCTTTACAATATTGTGTTAGTTTCTACTGTACAGCAAAGTGAATTAGTTGTATGTATACATACATCTCTGTTTTGGATTTCCTTCCCATTTAGGTCACCACAGAACATTGAGTCAAGTTCCCTGTGCTATATAGTAGGTTCTCATTAGTTATCTATTTTACATTGGAATCTAGTGATTTTTAAAAATGAGATCAGAGACTTCAGCACATAGTTTGGTTCTATTATGTAGAATCAAAAGGGAGTGGAAAGTTGAGAGTAGAGAGAATTAGTCACAAAATGCTATGGTTAGAACCATTAAAGTCTCTATAGGGCCTTTTGCTGATTGAGAGATGACCTCTGACAACACTTTCTCTTGCCCTTTGGATCCTCCTCCAGCCTCTTGTTTGATGAGTATACGTCTATTAATTCATATATTAATTTACATGTTTGAACATAGAGGAAGGTGACATCCTCTGTTCTCATTCCTCTTGTCCTGCACTCACTCTCTGGAGAGGGCATAGCCTAAAGTTTTGGCATGGTCTTATCCTTCAATACCCTTGCATATGCTGGGAAACACCTGGGGGCTTTAGCTACCAAATATGAATTCCCAGCTCTTAAACACCAACCCCATTTCATCAGCTGTCCATTTATTATAACTGAGCTATCTTTTGCCATCTTTTACCTCCTCTCAGTTAAAGAATACACCTGCACCCTTTGCCACGTAACTATGCAGGACATCCCACTAGAGTGGGCAGAGTACAATTCCCCAGCACTTTGATGTTAGGCTTTGCCATGTGACTGGATTTGGCCAATGCAATGTTATTAATAGTAGTCATGAAACTAGAAGAAGTTTCAATGAACTTGCATGATTTGGCTTGGCCTCTTTTGCTTCTGCCATCACTAGGAGAGAAGAACATATTACATGGCCGCTGGTTCCAGAATGAGACATCTGGAGTGGCCTTGAACTTTATCTACAGCCGGAGTCCAAGTGTGGCTGGAAGGAGAGATGGCATAGGTGCAAGAGAACTTTCAGTGGTGATAGATATGCTCATTACCTTGATTGTAATGGTGGTTTCACAGATACCTTCATAGGTCCATACATCATACTTTATAGTTTAAATACTTGTAGTTTATTGTATGTCAATTATATTGCAAAGAATTCTTAGACATATGTTCTGATTTTTAAATGATCAGTCATTCTATAAAATTTCAAAATTAGTAACAAGATTTTCTCCTATTAAAGCTGGATTCATTTGTAATTTTTCTTCCTCTGTGGTAAGTTTCACATTCCATTGGTTTCTTTTCACTATTTAACTTACAAAATTAGAATATGCTAAATAAATTTTTGTCCCTATCAACTTGGAGAGCTATCCATGATAAATTCTTGAGTAATAAAAAGCAAGCTACAGAGTAAAACATATGGTAAGATGTCATCATTTTGGTAATAAAAAGAATGGGAAGGAAAAGAATATATGTCCATTAATTTATATATTAATTTACATGTTTGAACATAGAGGAAGGTGATCAGGGCTGGCAGCAAGCATTGAGTCATTTCAGATAATCTAGTTAATAAGGTTATCTTATTCAAATGTTGGGGCTTCCCTGGTGGCTCAGTGGTAAAGAAATTGCCTACCAATGCAGGAGACACAGGTTCAATCCCTGATCTAGGAAGATCCCCTGGAAAAGGAAATGGCAACCCACTCCAGTATTCCTGCCTGGAGAACTCTATGGACAGAGGAGCCTGATGGGCTACAGTTCATGGGATTGCAAAAAGTTGGACAACTTAGCAAATGGAAACAACAAAACATTCAAATGTTGGAAATTACCTCTTTTAACTTGGGAGATCTTTATTGGTCAGTGAATTCCTAAAACATCCATTTTGTTGCCTTCTGCTCTCAAAAGTATTTCTTCTGGTATATTGGAATATTTGGATGTGGTTTGAAAATATGACCAGTAATATATCATCAATGATTATCTTCAGTAAGTGAAGAAAAACATCAAGCACTGAGAATGAATCAAATTCCCAGCAATGGAGATGTTTACTCCAGTTTGCTTTTCTTAAGTAATCCTAATATATTATCTAATCCTTGATGTTAAAAGACATGGCATTTCGGAACCAACATGGAGTTTGTGTTGAGATGGTCCACTTGAGTAAGCCACTTGAAGTGATATTTTTAAAAGGATATTTTAGTGTCATGGAAAAAATGTGATTTTTTTTCCTCATCCTTCATTTGGAAAAAAAAAAAAATTGAGAACACATTCCCCCTCAAGAGCCAACACACACTAGTGCCAAGAAACAGAGGTTACTGCTCAGTTAATTAACAAAGACCCAGAAAAGATTTATCCTCATTAGACATGGTTTGCTAGGACTTGGAATTTTCTCCATTTCTTTCAACTCTGACTCAAGAATGGGTGGTATAGCACCGGGGCTACCTCGTTGCACAACTTTGGCGGGTAACACTGCAATTGTCTGCCTCGAGCACAATGTCAATACTGTTTCTTAGAGTTGTTTTTGCCAGTTCCCTTTGAATCAATCAGTGTGTGAACCAGCATTGGGTGAGAGCTCCTTTATTTGCAGAGCAGTGCCATCATTACTGATTCTAACCACCTTCCGCAGCCTGCACGTGAATCACAAAATAACTGTTAACTACACGGAAAACATCTCCTCCTGTGGCTGGGAATTAAGCAATTAAATAGAACAAGATGTTGTCTCTCACTTTCCCCTCATATGTGCCTTGAAAAAGGCCTAAGAGCTCATTCACACTCTGAATATCAATAGAGTCAACCCACAAAAAGGCAATAGCAACTTCTCTCTTTGGGGCACTATCATGAGTAAGAAATCCAAAAGTGTTTCTGGATGAGGAAATCTTGCCGAAGCCCCCTTCTGATTTCTTCCACGGCATACTTTTTAACTTGAAGCTAATCTTACAAAGGTCTTAGCCACAGTGTAGCTAAGATGTTTTGCTTCAGGGGGTATGAATCTGGATGATATTTCAAGAGTTTGGTCTCTTCACTGCCTCAATTAAATTACCAGTTCTGTATTATAAAGCATTATTTTGTCCTTATTCTGGAGAAACTCGTGTGCTTGATATACCACTAGGGTTTGTTTAAAAATTATATGAGAATGCTGTTGATTTTATGTTCCTACTCTACAAAATTCCGAAATAGATAATATACTATGTATTTCATAGTAATACAATCTAATTTTCATATATTCACTCACACATTCATGCATTCATTTATTCATTTTGAAAATTAGGATTCTTTAGGTGTAATTTGTTTTGCTGACTAAGGTCCGTCTAGTCAAGGCTATGGATGTGAGAGTTGGACTGTGAAGAAGGCTGAGTGCCGAAGAATTGATGCTTTTGAACTGTGGTGTTGGAGAAGACTTTTGAGAGTCCCTTGGACTGCAAGGAGATCCAACCAGTCCATTCTGAAGGAGATCAACCCTGGGATTTCTTTGGAAGAAATGATGCTAAAGCTGAAACTCCAGTACTTTGGCCACCTCATGTGAAGAGTTGACTCATTGGAAAAGACTCTGATGCTGGGAGGGATTGGGGGCAGGAGGAGAAGGGGACGACTGAGGATGAGATGGCTGGATGGCATCACTGACTCAATGGATGCGAGTCTGAGTGAACTCCAGGAGTTGGTGATGGACAGGGAGGCCTGGCGTGCAGCGATTCATGGGGTCACAAAGAGTCGGACACGACAGCGACTGAACTGAACTGAACTGAACTGAAAATGGACCCTCAGTTATTCATTGTGATTCTTCCTGTGTGTACGTTTAGGCGAGAGGCTATCAAAAATCTGGCACATTGGCATGCATGGCCGCTTGTCCCGACACACACATATTTACATATACATTTGAGTCCCATTCCTTTGTAACATTATTTTGAGCTAAAGTAACTACACACCTATTTTTATCACTAACTTTATGCTCAGCAAATCAATTTTGAGCCACTGATCTCTTTATGAAAACGTTAGATACAGAGCCCATAATAATGATGGAAAAGAAGAACTTCAGCAAGTGGAAGCAGTAATACACAAATGAGATAAAAACATACTAGTCAAGTGAACATTCACAAAAACAATCTTTAAAAATATAACGGAATCTCTGTGAAAATCACAATTATTTTAACACTTCAAATTTGTGGAAAAATACGAACAAATTCAGATCGTTATTTTTTCCTTGGAAACTATTAAGACACTTCTGTCTGCCAGCCAGATGACACTTCTAGAAACATAACCATGAAATGTCCACCATCCTGTTGAAAGAATAAATGAATTGAATTGAATGACTTGGAGAAATAAGTTGCCGGATAAATTCATGTCATAGTCCCAGTGAGTAAACACAGTCTCTTTCAACCAAAGGAAAAGAATTTTCTACCCTAACAGAGGAGGCCATACCAAACTGACAAGAGGGCCAGTGTGGACCAGTTGAGAGCTACCAGCAAGGATACAAATATGAGACATCAGAAACTCCTTATTCTGAGCTTAATTAGTCAGATTTTAAGAAACTCTTCTGGATCATTCTTTAAGTTAGAGTGAAACAGCAAAAAGAAAGACTACTCGGACAGGAATATATACATACTTCTTATCTTAAGTGACTGATGACAATCGCTGTGATTGGTCTATATCAGACCACAACATTCGGATGTACTTCCTGAGCAATGATACAGATCCTTTACAATGTATGAACATTTATTTGTGGACTATCAGGTTGCTTCCACTTCTCTGAGTTTTTCCTTTTAACTTGATTACAGTCTGTAGAACAATGACTTAGACTTTTTAATAGCAACACTCAATGTCTGTGACTATTTGGGCGAGACAATAGCAAAGATCGATATGCGTACCTAAGTTCACAATCCACTGCATTCCAACTTGGGACTTGAACACTGCCACCACTCTGCAAGATTGGACCTCAGCACAAGTGAGGAAGGAACTGGCATTTCATCACCAAAAGTCAAGTTTCTTCAGGTTGCCCCTGACGCAGCTTTCTAGGTCCTTAGTCTTAACTTCAGAAGGTTCAGACTGGCATCGTTTCAGGATGTGTCACCTGCAAATAATGGGAAACTGGGTTCACTGCAGCCAAAAAAAATGGAGGCTAGTTTTCTTGACATGGAAAAAGTCTGCAGGTAGGTGGAGACAGCACTTGGTTGAGTGGATCCACGATGCTGGGATTGAATGCCCTGTTTCTCTTGGCCTCAAGGTTACAACGTGGTTGCTGCCCCTCCAAACAAACATCAGGTTTAATGATGAATATAAGCAGATGCAGAATGGAAGAATGTTAGTTGTATGCTTGTCCCTTCTTCAAAGAAATCAAGAGCTTTCCCAAGCCCCTACTTGTAGCGTCTCTGTTGACTTCCCCTTCTAACTCCTTGCTTCAAAAGGAGTCACATGCCCACGCCTGGATGCAATGGATGCTGGAAAATGAAGTGCTCAGCTTCCCAGTCTCTTAGGAAAGGAACGTCAATGAGAGGGTGCCTGGGGAAGGGTGTCTGAAGAGTCAAACCACAGTGTCTACCATGATGTTGACATACTCCCATTATGCTATTCTAAGGACAGAGGGAAGGGAAGGGAAGAAAAAAACGTGGGCTACAGATGGGCTGAAGTTTAGTCCCATCTGCCACTTCCTAGATATGGGAAAGCTAGGACTTGGGAAAGTTATTTAATGTATCTATGCCTCAGTTTTCTCATCTAAGAAGTGAAGATAATGATAATAACTATCTCATAGAGAAGTGGAGGAAATAAAATATGATTTATGCCCAGAGCTAAGCCCAGCACTTGGCACATGGTAATCACTCAAGGTCGCTACCACCACTCCACTGCTATCATTGTTACTAGTACTACTACTACTAATAATGATAATATTATTGCTATAGATGAAAATATTTCCACTTAGATAAGGCACTCTATAAATAATCCAATTTATAGAATTTTATAAATTCCCTGCCTCCTATCTCTTCCTTTTTAATCACTTGGCAAAAGGATATTCTTGCAAACAATTAAAGAATTGTCTCTAGCCTTGAGATATGATTCATTCACTTGATCAACAAAGATTTACTGAACACCTGCCCCATGTCAGGCATTCTGCTGAATGCTGAAAATATGATGGTGACTGTAATATGTACAATCTAATTGGTGAGACAGACATTAAATAAAAAATCACAAACATGAAAGCATAATTAAAACTGTGGTCAAATATAAACACTGGGGTTTTCCCCCTTTTAAAAATGTTAAAGCTTTGAAAAAGTCCGGAAGTTGAGTAGTTTTTAGACATCTATAAAAGTCACTCCCAAACTCTGAAACAAGTTGAAACTCTTTGCCTGCTTTTGCATTAAGGGCATTGACAATTAATTCCTGTACCTTATTAGGAATGTATTTCTTTGCATGAGAACTATATTTCCTGCAACTGAAAATGAGTGTAAGATGTTGGCTGCCCTGGGATGGAACAACCAAGCGTATGAAATCATTCTGTGGTTTGAATCTTCATTATTAGCTGGAGGAATCTCCAGCCCACTCCCCGCCAACCCCTCAGCCCCCAACCTTATGCCACTGCAAATAGCAATTAGCTCAAGTAGAAAAGATTACAGCCAGGTGCACTGTTTGAAGTTTGGGGCATTTTTTTTCTCCTTTAGTTGTGGTAGGGGTGGAAGTACAGGGGGTGTCCGGGAGGAGAACCCTCTTTTGTTAAGTATTTGCAGTCTGTGGGCATCCTGGTAATTCAACAGGCATCTGTGGAATCTTGGGGCATTGGGACCTTTTGTGTTTAACCATCAAGCTCTAACCTCAAGGGCGTTTGCTGTGGGTTGAAATGGGAGTTGTGAGGCTTATTCACTGATGTGCAAAATGACATGATCCTCTTAAGAGTTAGAATGAGTTTCATTAGATGAAAGGCAAGGACACAGTTGAGCTTAGTGTCTTACAAAAGAAGCCAAGAGATATTTATCAGAAATTGAATTATCTTTTTATAAACACACAAGATGTGGCAGATAAAGTCCAGATTACAGTATGTTTGCATGATGGCTCTTTTACACCCCTAAAAAGCAGATGAATACCTGGGTTTTGCTCTGAGAGTTCTTCCGAATTCTTGGTATAAAACTGAATACAACTTTGCAAATTGAAACTGAATTGAAAGAGATAAATTGAGAGGGTGATATTAGAGAGGTTTCTCTGTGGTTCTAAAATTTCTCCAGGGTATTATTTATTATATTGGTTCCCCCAAATTCCCCAGGCAGGACAGAGTGGCCCCAGATATTGAATCTTGAGTACAAATGAAAAGCGGTCAGTAGCCTTCAACTAGCTCTGCTCAGAGCTAACCCTGGGAGCAGCAGTCTTCTTACTAAATAATGGACACATTGGCAGTCCTGCCTTGATATCAGAGCATCACGAGGGTGAAGCAGGACAAAGGAAGTGCCGGCATTTCTCTAAGGCTAAACTGCTGCTGCCCAGCCACAAAGAGCAACAAAACATTCCCTCTGGTTGAAGAGAGATCTTTAGGTTTCCTTCTCTGGGCTAAAATCTTTTGGGACAAGGTCTTTCTGGTTTCTTGTCCAAACATAAACCTTCACCATGTGAAACATGCTTAAAACAAGGTATAGGAAGAATAACCTAAAGAAATATTTAGAAAAGTATAAAAATTCATAATTCACAAGTGGGTGGAAAAGCCTGAATTCATTTAAAACAAAAGATCATCTTCATATTATAGCAGCATCTGGAAGCAGACAGAACATGGGTTTCAAATCAACTTTGCTACCTCAGTTTCCTCATCTGTAAAGTGGGCACAGTAACACCTAAACCCATAGATATATTATGAAGGTTAATTGAAATAGTCTCTGTAAAACACCCAAACTCATTAGGAAGAGGTTTAGCTATCTGTAACAGAAAATCCAAAATAGGAACATCTCTAATACACAAGGATTCATTTCCATATATAAAAGATATTAGAAGACAGATGACCACGAACGTATTGGTCCCATGAAATCACAGGGAACTAGAAGCCTGCTATCTCCTGGGTCTGGCATTTAAGATATAGAGTGAACCTTCAGGGTAAGCTCATGGCCCAAACTGGCCCCACTCCAAGTGTTAGGAATGAGAAAAGGGCTTTCTACAAATGTCTTTCCACCTTTTAAGAAGCCCTTCTGGCAGTCACTTCCAACATCTTTGTTTCAGATTATTGGCTAGAACTGGGTCATGTAGCCACACCCAAACCAAGAGAGACTGGAAAACATAGACTTACATCTCACCACCTCAGTAAAATAAGAGTTCTGGTAGTGAGAAAGGAGAACGTGGGTATTAGTAGGCACTGGCCATCACTGTTGTAGGACCTGGCTCAAGCAAATGATCAGTTAAGGTTAGTTGCTAATGCTGCTGTTATTGTTAGAGATGTGGCAACAAAATTGGATTTTTAAAACCCACTTCTGCTTTCCACTGGCTTCCCTGGTAGCTCAATGGAAAAGAATCCACCTGCCAATGCAGGAAACTCAAGTTCAATACCTGGGTTCAATCCCCTGGAAAAGGAAACAGCAACCCACTCCATTATTCTTGCCTGGGAAATCCCATGGACACAGGAGCCTGGCAGGCTATAGTCTGTGGGATCACAAAAGAGTCAGACATGGCTTAGTGACTAAACAGCAGTAACAGCATTCTTCCATATGACCAATAGGGTAATATACCTGATTTCAGACACCCACAGCACTCATAGGTACCTGCCAAAGTTGTTACTGGCAGAGAATATAGATCAACTGTTTTAATGCTGCTTTAAAAAAGGAAAAAAAGTCATTTCAATCCTTAGAACTGGCTACTATTCAATTATTAAACAAATATGTGTTCACACCTAAGCCCAATGCTAAGTGATGGAGATATAAAAACACATGTCTCAGGCTCCAATATTTTGGCCACCTGATGTGAAGAGCCAATTCATTGGAAAAGAACCTGATTCTGGGAAAGATTGAGGGCAGGAGGAGAAGGGGGCAGCATAAGATGAGATGGTTGGATGGCATTACCAACTCAATGGGCATGAGTTTAAGCAAGCTCTGGGAGATAGTGAAGAACAGGGAAGCCTGGCATGCTGCAGTCCATGGAGTCACAAAGAGTTGGACACAACTCAGTGACTGAACAACAGTTCTCTAAGAGCTCACAGACAAGAGGTAGAAGCAGCTATTAATAATAGAGCATCAGAGCCAGTGAAGACAGAGATAGCTAATACCAGGGGTCCAAGAGCACACGGTGGGGGGAGGGGCGGCAGGGACCACCTGTCCTTGGAGGGCAAAGGACTCATTCCAGGGGAAGAGAGCACTGAGCTGGTTCCCAAAGACAAGTTGTGAGAACCTAGGTGGGAGGGCGGAAGTACCCCAGGAGAGAAGATGCCATCTCTCCAGAGACATAGACATCAGAGGGAGCCATGCTGTCTCAGGAGAAACATTAGGGTGGTGGTTCCACATGGCTTTCAAAACCTGCAGCCCATTATCTTACTCATCCTCAGTGGAAAAAAACTCCATCCTTTGCAGATTTGACTTTCTGAAGCAGTCAAAATCATTGGGAGCTAAGTCACATGAACAAATTGGGCAATTGAGATGGCATTTCTATCTTAAGGCAAAAATGAGGTGGGAGGGGGGCCAATATACTGGAATGTATATTCTTGTGCAATTCACAGACTGACTTAAAAATAGCTTTCTCCTAAAAGAACAGAAAGTTTGCACCAACAGTGGGCAGAATCAAGACAGTAAGTCTCTAAATGAACTCCCAAGGTGATCCCTTGCGAGGGGACAACCTGTTGAAATGGATTGTCTGTTAAAATCTCACATTACTTGGTGACTGTTCTTCTTCATGGTATACAGATTCAATAAAAAGATCACTACAGTTCCAATCCTGGTATATACTGATATTTCAATTCTGGATCTAATGTAAAAAGAAAGATCTCCTCACTCTCTTTTAAACTGTTTATTTTTCTGTGGAAGTTTCTTAATGGTTCACTAATCTACATAGGGTGGCTCAGTGGTAGAGAACATGCCTGCCAATGCAGGAAACGTGGGTTCAAGCCCCAGATTGGGAAGATTCCCTGGAAAAGGAAATTTCAACCCATTCCAGTATTCTTACCTGGGAAATCCCATGGACAGAGAACCCTCGTGGACTACAGTTCACGGGGTCACAAAGGAGTCAGACATGACTTAGCAACTCAACAATCTACATATACTGGTCCTTTAAGGAAATTTGGATTTGCTGAGATTTTTGTACCTCTTAGACTTCAGAGTATTCAGAAAAGGGTAACCATTTCAATATTCTGCTTCACCTCTAAAATCTAATAAATTGCTATTTTTAACACTTCACCTCTAAATATTTCTCAAAGTAATCTCTCCTCTTTATTCTCCCTGCCATCATTTTGATCTAAACCTTTGTAAGCCCTTTCCTACTCAGCAATGAACTTTCTGTTTTCCCTGATCCTCTCTCCCCTTTTCCATAATGTATCCAAGCACTGCCACAGGTAGAGGTCTTTCCAAAAGGAAATCTGAATGAGTTTTCTCCATTGCTTAAGAACAAAATAATGCCATTTGCAGGAACATGGATGGACCTGGAGATTATCATACTGAATGAAGTAAGTTGGTCACTGAAAGTCAAATATCATGTGATATTTCCTATACGTGGCATCTTTTTTTTTTAAAGGGGTACATATGAACTCATTTACAAACCAGAAGTCAAGTCACAGATGTAGAAAACACACTTATGGTTACCTGGGAATAAGGGAGAAAGAATAAATTGGGAGGTGAAAGAAAGTGAAAGTGAAGTTGCTCAGTCGTGTCTGAGTCTTTGAGACCCCTTGGACTGTAGCCCACCAGGAGCCTCCTCCTACAGGCTCCTCGCACTGTAGGCAGACGCTTTAACCTCTGAGCCACCAGGGAAGCCCAGAGGGACGAACATATACACTCTACTACAGATAAAATCGATAACTAATGAGAACTTGTATAGCACAGGGAACTCTACTCAATACTCTGTAATGGCCTATATGGGGAAAGAATTTTTTAAAAAAGAGTGGTTATGAATACATGTATAACTGATTCACTTTGCTGTACACCTAAAACTAATAAAACATTGTAAATCAGGGACTCAGATGGTAAAGAATCTGCCTGTGATGCAGGAGACCAGGATTTGATCCCTGGGTAGGGAAGATTCCCTGGAGAAGGAAACAGCAACCCACTCCAGTATTCTTGTCTGGAGAATTCCACGGACAGAGAAGCCTGGCATCACAGAGTTGGACACCACTGAGTGACTAACACACACAAATCGACTATATTCCAATTAAAAAAATTTTTTTTAAACTTCCCAAAGTACCCCATAGGAAATCCTTTAGGACCTGATGTTCCACTAAACATGTTAAATCCTTACACTGGCAGAGAAATGAAGTCCTGCCTACTTCCCCAACCTCATCTCTCCTCACCACCAGTTTTATATGCATGGTTCCATTAACATTTGCCTCTCTTGCTTCCCAGGCCAGCATCTAACCCATCAGCCAATCTTGCCCCTTGACCATCAGACCATTTCCTCCCTCCATTCACTTTTAGCCACTCGGCTGCTGCTGTCTTCCTCTAAGCCTCCATCACCTTTACCCTGGATTACTGTGGGAGCATCTTCTCTGGTCTCTGAGCTTCTTTTTTGCCCCCTATCATCCAGGCTCCACACAGTTGTAAATAAGATCACATCAGTTCTCGGATTTCCCATCTTATTAGGAAGCCAAAGTCTTTATGGGGCAACAGGGCCCCACACATTTTGTTCCCTGATTCTCTCTCCAAGCTTCTCTCCCACTTCTCTATGGTCAGATTGGTTTCCCTGATGGTCCTTTAACACGGCCTTTGTATGTCCTGTTCCCTTTACCAAGAATCCTCTTCCTGCCTTTCCCACTAGAATGTAAGCATCAAAGCGGCACAGTTTATGTTCATCTCTTTACTTCTCATATAGGGAACACTATCTTTATTGAGCACACAGTAGGTGCTCAATAAAGATGTGAAAAAGTAATGAGTGAGTTGAATGTTTTGCTGTTCTGTCTGATGCCTATATCCTGGATGCCGTGGGAAAAGCTGAACCTGCTGAATCTGAATCCCCTACTGTCTTTAATGATGTGACCCTGGGTAACTCATTTCTGAGCCCTGTTTCTTTATTTGTAAAATGGCGAATCTGTAAAATACTCAGAATTTTTGTGGGATTAAATAATATGGTGTTAGTTTCTCCCTCTAGGAAACCCGAGCTGATGCAGACAGTCTGGTGATCCGTATGGCAACATCCTGCAGTATCCTACACACTGAAGTGTGACTTTTTGGTTGGGCCAGATGGAAACCTCCAGTTATTAAAGCTATAGAGCTGGCTTCAAAAATGAGGCAGTTGAGTTTCTCATTCTTTAAGATGCAAAGAGGAATTGCATCTTAAAGGATGCAATTCTTGAGGAATACAAACATTTACTTTTAAATGAATCTTTTCTTCCAATTTATCCATGCTGCTGCTGCTGCTAAGTCGCTTCCATTGTGTCCAACTCTGTGCGACCCCATGGATGGCAGCCCACCAGGCTCCCTCGTCCCTGGGATTCTCCAGGCAAGAACACTGGAGTGGGTTGCCATTTCCCTCTCCAATGCATGAAAATGAAAAGTGAAAGTGAAGACGCTCAGTCATGTCTGACTCTTAGCAACCCCATGGACTGCAGCCTACCAGGCTCCTCCACCCATGGGATTTTCCAGGCAAGAGCACTGGAGTGGGGTGCCATTGCCTTCTCCAATTTGAAACAAAAATATATGATGAATGACATATTGGTAGGAAACCGTATATTTTAATGCTTTTCCCCATGTCTTTACCTGACCTTAGTCCCCATTTCTGATGCCCCTCAATGGAAAGGAAGGCCACACTCAGAGACACTGTTTCTCTATCAAATGTATTTTACTAATTTACTCCCTTCTGACTGACACAAGCCCAGAAGTTTCTGCAAGGGTTGGACTATGGCTGCAGTGAGCATGTTGTTCAGTCGATAAGTCATTGTCCGACTCTTTGAAACGCCATGGACTACCTACCGCATGCCAGGCTTCCCTGTCCTTCACCATCTCCCAGAGTTTGCTCAAATTCATGTCCATTGAGTCAGTGATTCTATTTTAACCATCTCATCCTCTGCTGCCCACTTCTTTTCCCTTTAATATTTCCCAGCATCAAGGTCTTTTCCAACAAGTCAGTTCTTTGTATCAGGTGGCCAAATTATTGGAGCTTTAGGTTCAGCATTAGCCCTTCCAGTGAATATTGTGGGTTAATTTTCTTTAGGATTGACTGGTTTGATCTTACAGTCCAAGGGACTCTCAAGAATCTTCTCCAGCATGACAATTAGAAATGAACATATGTCCCAGCTTACACCTGTTGTCCTATTGCAGTTATTTATAGTGGGCTTTCCATTCTCAGGCACATCCTGGTTTGGACAATAAATTATGTTGTCACCCTAATAGTCCATGTCTAAAAGCTCATTTTGACAAGAATAAACTTCTGAGATTCATTAAATTTTTCATTTTTTTCTCTCTTGTCATCTTACTTGGATCTTACTATAGTCTTGAAAATATTCTGTATAATTGTTACTTTGCTTACATTCCAAACTTAAGGGTCTATTTATTCTTACAATATGTTATGCTCCCTATTCTGTGTCCTTCCAAATCATTTCCCCAGTATAATTTTTCTGATTATCTTATCATGTACCTATAACAACATCAGATATAAATAGGCCTTATTCAGACAAATGTGTCTGAAACTTTACCACTCTGGGTAACCAAATCTGGATGCTTCAGATTCAATGTGGTCCACTGGGACATGAACAATGCACAGAGAAATTCTTAGACTTTGAAGAGCTGACAAAGAGTGTGATAAATGTAGAAAGCATACCATCATGTGTCAGCTTTACTATTAATACCTTCATTCCAATAAGAATATATAAAGTCAGCTTTAGAATGACACAGCACACAGACTTCCCAAGCTGAAAGATGTGTTGTCTATCAGCAGGTCCCATCTTTCCATCTTAAAATCAGAGGGACAGAATGGCTACTTAAATACAAAGAGTTAGACTTTAAAAGGAGAGAGATTACAGAGTAGGATGGCATATGGTGTTCTATTTGAGCACAATTCCATTCTGTTGGCTGCTTAGGTGATGTATTGAAAGGAGTTGTGAGGCTGAGCTTGGGCTCAGTCAGGAAGAGGAGTGTGACTTATTAGTAACGCCTGCCTTGAGCACAAGAAGGACAAATGTCACATCAGAGTCCATAAATTAGCGAACCATATTCTATGGCAAGGGGCTCAGCAGAGAGATTAATGACATATTAATTGGTACTAGAGCAACAGGAACAACTCTGCATTTTATCAGTGGCACAGATATGACCTCAGAAGAAGTAACTTTTGTAAAGTATCCAGCTCAGGCAGGTAGTTGCTCTGCCATTAGTAGCCAAGGATCTGGTCTATTTGATGTTGGTTCATTAAAAGAGCAAAGTGATGAAAGTGAATATGATAGTTTTTCAGTCGTGTCCAACTCTTTGTGACCCATGGACTGCAGCCCGCCAGGCTCCTCTGTTCATGGGATTCTCCAGGCAAGAATACTGGAGTGGGTTGCCATTCCCTTCTCTGGGGGGAGGTGGGGGGGAATCAAACCTAGATCTCCTGCAGTGGCAGCCAGATTCTTTACCACCTGAGCCACTAGGGAATCCCTAAAAGAGTAAAACTAGGTACAAAGGGAAAGAGAGGTGAAAGCACAGTTCCTCTTCTTCCCAGTTTTGCTCAGGTTATCTGTATACACTGAAAAATCAAAACAAGACAAGGCAAAGCAACAGTCAGATTTTTAATGGGCCCTATAGATTTATAAGTTCAGAAGCCTTGGGCAGCAAATAGTCCCTTAACAAGGGAAGTTTAACTGAAACAGCTTGTGTGACAGCTTTGTCACTGAACGAAATCAAGTTTTTCCCCCAGGGATGAACACCTAAACCATACAAGTCAAGGCAGTATCTATCAGGGAATATGTTCTCTGTTTGGAATTTTCTGGGAGGGGCCGGAATGAATCGTAACAGCTGTGAGTGGCTTTCAGAGAAGTCCCTGTGCTTATGCTGCTGAATTCAGTTGTATGACCTGAGTCACCGAACTTATGTTAAAAACAGCTTGGTGTGAGCTTTGCCACTGAAAGCAATTAGCTTCATTCATGAATTTATTTTTGCCCTATCTCCTGTTTCCTGGAAATAAACCAGCTTGGGTTACATGTGAACGATGGGGGTTGGAAGCAGCCAGGAATGAACACCTTCACTGTCACTTCTGCAACTGTCACTGCACGGTGACTTCACGTCTCACGTTTCCCAGTGCCAATCATGACAAACACAAGGTAGCCTAAGAAGAAATGGGATCCTGAACGCATTATGTACACAGCCTGACTCACAATGGAAAGCCCTGCACCCCCCAAAGCCCATTTGAGACCCACACTTAAACTGAAATTCAAGACTCATCTTTACCAAACTCAAACACAGATGTAATTTTTAAATCTAGCTCAGAAATCCACAGGGACTTACTCTCTAGACATCAACAAGCTGCTTATATCTGAAGCTGACCTTACTAGCTTCCGCATCTCTGAAAATTCCAGTCCCATGGTACTTCATCCAAGGAAATTATACTTCAATGGTGACATCTTAGAACCAATGAGATTTCCTTAGCTTTTTCTCATAACATCAGCTAATTGCTTATTCTGCCCTCATATAGGACAAATTACTCTTATTTATGGGTTTCCCAGGTGACTCAGCAGTAAAGAATCTGCCTGTCAATGCAGGAGACGAGGGTTCGATCCCTGGGTTGGGAAGATCCCCTGGAGGAGGAAATGTCAACCCACTCCAGTATTCTTGCCTGGAAAATCCCATGGACAGAGGAGCCTGGAGGGCTACAGTCCATAGGGTCGCAGAGTCAGACACTACTTAGCTACTGAACAACAACTCTTACTTACAGAGAAGACAAAAATGGTCTTCCCTCTCATCATTAGGCATGATCTGAAGTAGTGTCTTAGACTGGAATGTAGCAGTGTGTATAGACTCCCAAACACACAGGGGCTGGGAGATTCACAAAAATGTGTAACCAGGATGAGTATTAAAGCTGAAGGGATTAGTGGAGCCTGAGAAACTGGATGATACCTGCTCCTCTAAAGGCATTTAAATCTGTTTTTGAAGATACTGATTAACAAGCAAAATACCTCAGTTTGCAATCTACAAACTTCAAGATCCAGTAATAAAGCGAAAGTATATTAGGCATTTCCTAAGTGCCAGGCATTCCCCTGAGGGGCTCACATATGTCAAGTTACTTAAGTGTTGCAAAAATCCCTAAAATAGTTATCATAATCATCTCAGAAAATGAAACTGAGATGCAGAAGATAAAGCTCATCGTGTGGTCCACAAGTGGCAGAGACAAGATCTGAACCTGGCGCTCTCTGGCTCCAGAGTCCATGTGTTTTAACTGAACAAGAACCAAAGTTCATATTATCACCTCTCATCAAGAGAGTTTGAATTTAAATGCAAAGGTAATGATCCTTTGTAGGTCTTCTGTGCCCCACCTGGTAATATTAAATCTTAAAAGGGTTCCATTCTACTCACTTGCCAAGCCAGCATCCATCTGTTGATAGCAAATTCTAAACTAAAGTCCTATTTAAGTACTAGAGGTTCCTTTTCAATTATTCAGACAACATATGATGACTTTCCCCTCAGTTAAGCTACTGTTTGAGTGGTGCATTGCTCTAGTGATGATATACCTGGTTCCAAGCATGGCAACAGATGCTACGTATTGTCTTTTTAAAGACACACAGGACTGATGTATTTTTTCATAGGTCACCCCACAGTCGGAGAAACAGGTAGTCACAGGTAGTTTTAGGAACCCACTTGCACTCAGTCCTTTGACTGGTCAGCCTTCTCTTGACCATTTCCATCCGGATGAGCCACAGACACCAAAAACTTAGCCTGGTTCAGAATGGTCATCTCTTCCCTTATACACACACCTGTTCTCCCTGGAAAACTGTCTCTGAAGATTAACAATTCAGCCATCTCACTAAGTTTACTGAACTTAAACAGTCTTAAGCTTCTCCTTTTCAAGTGCTACATCCAATCATCAAGTCTTGTTGTTTCCACCTTCAGAAACAGTTCTCAAAGTTAATGCCCCCTGTCTCTGGTATCACTTCCTTGTGTTGATCTGTTTTTTTTTCTCATTTGAGCTACTGAAGTTGTTTCTTCATTGTTTTCCCTAACTCCTCTCTCTGACCCTCCCATGATTTCTCACTCCAGGCTGACAGAACTTCAGGCAACCTTAAATTCATTTTACCTATACTTCCATTGACTTTCTTTCTTATGGTCTAATGCTCTTAGTGAGATCTTTCACCTCAACCTGCCCCCCATTCATCATTACGTCCATTCTCCCGACCCACCGCTCCAGAACTCTGTCTGTCTGTCACCCAGCTACTGCACACCATCAGGCATTTGCATATACTTTCTTTTTGTTTGGGATGTTTCTACATTCGGAAAACTCCAATTTGTCTTTCAAGACACAGTTTAAACATTTCATTCTCTGTGAAGTCTCTATAAATTCCTCTGGGCAGATTTATTTGCTCTCTCCTTCGGATCCCAAGATCTACGGTCATCTTCGTGTTACAGTCTTGACATTAAGAGCTTTCAAGTGTGTTTTCTCCACTAGATGGTGGGATTCTAACTATAAAGGACAATATCTAACATACAGTCACATGCCCAGTAAATGACACATTCAGTGTTGTTGAATAAATCTATCCAACATTTATTATTCGACAAATATTTATCGAGCGCTTGTCATTTGACAAGCGCTGGACTAAATTCTTGGGACACGATGGTGAGCAAAACCAGATATTTCCTCTGTCCTCATGAAGAAACTGATATTCATCAAGATGCAGGGGTATTTGGGGAATGAGGCTTGACCTAGCTAGGGAAATCGGGCAAGCCTTTGAGCCGAGTCATGTGCTGCAAATAGCCGTTACTTGAATGAAGAAGTGAGGCAAAATCAAGCAGATGAAGTAGTGTGTGCAAAGACCCTGTGGCAGAAGAGAGTCTGGAAAATACAACCCACTGAAAGAAGGCTATGGCAGCTGAAGCAGAAAGAAGTGGGTGAGCTTATTGGAGGATGAGACTGGAGAAGTGGGCAGGGTCATCCCACACAGGGACCCTGTGGTTCATGCTGAGAAGCTTCATCTATTTTAAAAGCAACAGGAAATTATACAGCATATACTTTAAGCTCAGGAGAGATAAGATCACTTCATGTTTTGAGATCATTCTAGTCACAGGATGGAGAACAGATGGGATGTGGGAACACCAAGCAGGAAATTAGGACAAAAGCCTAAGTGAGAAAAGATGGCAATTTGGACAAACTAGATAAGTGGTAGTGGAGATGGAGAAAGGTGGATGGTTTTGTGAGATTTAAGGAGTTAAAAGTAAGAGGATTTGTGATGGGTTACATGTATATATATATATATACACATATACATATACATACATATATATGAAAAGACAAGAATCTCAGGCAGGATATGTTTGACTTGCTAACTGGGCAGTACAAATTCAAGATTTTCAACACCATGCTGTGAACTTGGAAACCATTTACATTTTTTACTGCAAATCTCAGGACTGTGGGAAGAAAAGGCAGGGAGGGAATTGGAATTCTAACTCCAAGCAGTATCTCTAAGGTAGAGGTGGGGGGTGGGGGTGGGGAGAGAGTAGCCAAAAGGCAGTAACGATTTGCTTGGCCTGTGTGAGGACTGGTTTGAGAGAGCTGCAAGATGCAAAGAAGATGAGATGTGGAAGATGGAAAGAGAAGGTGGGAATGGCTAGGGCAGGCTTCTGCGGAGCCTGAGCTGAGCCCTGGAGGATGAACAGGTTTCAGACAGGAACAGAGGTGGAGAAAGGAGTCCTGGCAGGAGAACATGTTCCCTGGCTGATGACAAGTGAAGGAAAAAGCTGTTGAAGTACCTCCTCTAATTCTCCTCCATTTCCTTTAAGCTGGGAACAAGATAAGTGAGCTTGTTACAGATACTACTTAAATGATCATTTAAAAATCTCTGGCTGAGGACATGAATTATTGCAAAAACTGGCCTCTTTGGAGATCAGATGATGTTGACATTTTGTCTTCAGAGTTCGAGGTTGTGTGCTCAAGTTCCAAGATTTTAAATCACAGCCCAACCTTTGATTCCTTGAGATACGTGAATACATTTTGACAATCTCCTGCGTGGCAGGCAGTGTACTAAGTTCTGAAATTAGAAAGATGTTAAGGTGTGCCCTCCATCTGGTGTGTCTTACAATCTATACAAGGTTATCAAATAAATTTAACTATAATAGTAATAATACACCTAAGCCTTTGAGTATATAAAATAGTCAAAATAAAAACTGAACCATTCTAACTGGGAAAAAATGAATATATATGATATCACTGTCATGAAGCACAATCTCCCTGGCCTAAAGGCATTTGAATCACTATGGTGCGCCTGCTAAAATACAGATTTTTGGATCCAACTCAGCTTACAGAATCAAACACTCTGATGGGTGATCTGAGAATCAACATTTTTAAACAAGTTCCCATTGATTTTTTTTTCCCCATTGATTTTTAATGCCCAGTTAAAGCATCACTTTATTAAACCAGGAGTGAATCTGGATATTAGAAAAGTTAAGCCTTTCTTTTACTCTTTGGCTCTTTTTTGGAAAAATGCATAAATATTAAATGTAACCCAGACCAAAAGAAAAAAAAAAAACAAAACTTTGTGTATCCAGCTTCAGGATTAGGATCCTAAATAGTCAATAAACCGGGAATCCAAAGGCTAAAATTCTTTCCAACCCTCCTTGCCTGCACGTACATAGTCTATGTCCTTCTTAGCCAATGCTAATGATGGGCCTTCAGATGCGATTATTTACATTGCC
The DNA here is from genome assembly GCF_042477335.2 of Ovis canadensis. Taxonomy (NCBI): domain Eukaryota; kingdom Metazoa; phylum Chordata; class Mammalia; order Artiodactyla; family Bovidae; genus Ovis; species Ovis canadensis. The sequence goes on along the minus strand of NC_091247.1, from coordinate 180,487,164 downwards.
AAGTATAGCACATAAAATATGAGGCATAAATTACTCTATGCGTGGCTTCAGTCTGGAAGTATGTACATATCAGTCTGGAGTATGTACATTTCAATGTGATTTAATGTGAAATCAGCCTTGAAGTTGCTTTTATATGGCATCTGTTACACATATAATTTGTAAAGAAACCTGCCACTTTTGGCTAAGAGAAGACAACCACGTAATTTTGCTTTGTGTTCATGTGTGTCCTTTTTGCTTTTCACCTTAGCCACATTACACTGTTTAAAAAGGCGAATCCATTGCATAAGGAAAAGTGCACTCAAATTTTAAACGAAGAGAACCCAAATTAAACCTTGCACAGAGAACCTTGTCCTATGGAACCTGTAATAGGGATGTGAAGAATGAAGCCAGAGCTGGACTTTAATACGGAGAATTAAAAAGGTCCAAAGAAAAAGTAGTCAAAACCTTTCATACTTATCTGTTCCATATACTTCCTGCCTATATGATACATTATGGGTTAATTTCTGGGAGGTAGGAAAAAGACTCACCTTGCACTAAAGTTAAACCTTGTAGAGAATAAGTAAAATTCCAAACAAATTCCCCAAAAATGTCCATAGAAAGAACAGAGGTCCCCTAAAAATGAGGCCCACAGATGTGGGACTCTCAGAAACTTGGAGGTCAAAAGATCCAGAAAGGAAACTGCCTAGTAGATAGAAAGAGCAAAAACCCTCCCAAACCACCGCTACCCCCAGGTAAGTCAGTGGCAGGACTGGTCTCCAAACTGTACCCCTGACTTCCAGCCCCTCAGCTGCTGATCCAAGCTTTAGAGGATTCTACCCACTATGTGCTCCCAACCAAACACTTCATGTACCATGAGTGATCCCAAAAAGAATTGTCTCATGTTGCTCCCCAACTAACCTGATGGCCTTTACCCTCACAAAGCAACAACATCATTATATCCTGTATCTCCTAAGTATAGAAACCAGCCAGTCTCCAGGAGGACAGCAGATCACCTGGTCTGTTTCTTTCAGCTGGCCTTTCAAAGCTCAAGGCCTGGCCCTGGGGCAGGAAGGTCCCTGTGCCAGCACATGTATGTGTGCACGTGTGTGTCCCAGGGAGTGGGGATGAGGGGCAAGTCATTCCGTGCACCTGGAACATGGCTTTGATCTGCATCTTCTACTGCCCAGTAAAACAACTTGTAATCATGAGCACCTCTGGAGCCCTGTCCCCTGATCCAGCAGGCACAGGCTCCTCTTTTCAGATAACCAAAGATGTTCCCAATGAGGCCACTGCACTGCCCTGAGAGCGGGAGGTCCCCTTATCACTCACACGCTGTCATTCCTTTAGCGGCTGGCCAGGACACTCCAAGGAGCCTGAGCTGTAGGCTCTGATTGGGCCCTCAGCCTCTTGGCCAGGCTTTCCCAGTTGAAAAGGGGACAAATATTGTTTTTCCTTTATGTTTCTTATCATAGGCCTATGGGGAGGGAATAACAAGGACCCAGGAGCTTATGAAAAGCTTACACGGAAGGCAGGAAGGGGAGAAAACACTGGAAAAGTGGGGAATAAAATAATATCCAGTTTTTTATTCAGCTATTTCATAATAGGTTGAAACCAGACTTCTTCCAGATCTAAATGGGTCCTGCAGTCCCAGAATTAAATGGGGAAAACGAAGCTGTTTCATGCCTTTTGCTTCCTTTGATCGCTGTTATTTTTGTGACTAACGTGTGACTGGAGCCGCACTTTCTGGGGCGTGAGCCTCGCGGGGGCGGCTGTTGAGAGAGCCCGGTGAGGCTGGCGTGGGTAGGAGCCTGCCCCACCCCTGAAAAAGCTGACCCCCAGAGATGCGTCTGCACTGGCTAGCCTCCTCGTCTGCCTTTTCTTCTGGCGCGTTTTCCCATGCGTTCCTCCTCCTCAGGGACTCTCGGGGGGAGGGGGGGACTGGTATTTTTCCCCTTGAAGGGCAGGGATGGGGGCATATTAATGACAGTGCAGAAAACTGTCTCTCAAATCACAAAGATGGTGACCTCTGAAAGCTCATTATTTTAATTTTCTCTCCTTATGGTTCCTTATCAATTTCTATTCCTCTTTACTCCCCACCCCTCCGTGCGTGCAGCACACACGCGCTGAGCATGAATGTGCACGCACACACCAGTGAAAACTCTGTGGATCTTTCTAGGCCAAGGAGGCTCAGTCCCATTAAAAGGCAAAATCTGCTCATTAGCACCTCTACCTCTTCCTTCGCTCTGAAATCGGCTCCTGGTGACTCTCTAGAGCGCCCTCAAGTGGCACTCTGTTGTAATACCATTCAAGACTGGAAGGCTCTAAGCGTTTGTCTGAGCAGTGTCAACACAATTCAAACTATCAATTTTCTCTTTCCACCTTTACTTCTTGGGTGCGCCTATGAAGCCGAGAACTACTGTGTGAGATCCCGACACAGCATAAGTCGTTCCCCAAATGCATGTCTGGGCAAAACCGGTCGATCTCAAAGCTTAGGGCTGAATTCAAGTTCTGGTTTAGGGCCTTGAATGTTCCCTCTCCACCATGAGCTGAGAACAAAACTCTGAATGGCACAGAAACCAGGCGGGATCAGCTGGGTATCTCTCCTCTGCCTCCTTAGAGACCTGGCCAACATTGCCTAAGTTCATCTTCCGGCCAAGAATCTCATGAACTAATTAAAACCAGAGAGGTCATCTTAACATCAGGGCTTCCCAGGTGGCGCTATTGGTAAAGAACCCACCTACCAGTGCAGGAGAATTAAGAGAGGTAAGTTCGATCCCTGGGTCGGAAAGATGCTCTGGAGAAGGGCATAGCCAGGAGAATCCCATGGACAGAGGAGCCTGGTTGGGCTACAGTACATGGGGTTGCAAAGAGTCAGACACGACTGAATCGACTTAGCACGTATGTGTTAACACAGTGCTTCTCAAAGTCACGTTCGGAGAACTCCATCACAGAATCACCAAAAGTGTCTGTTAACATTCCAGATTTCCAGGCCCAGTCTACACCTGCTGAATCAGAACCTTTGCTACTGGGACCCAGGAGTCTGCATTTTCAATAAGTTTTCAAGTTGAATTTTAGGCACAGTAAGGTTGGAGGAACCTCACTTTTTTCTTTCACACCCTCTCAGGTTAGAGACTTAAATTTGTACAAAGTCTTTAATTCCACAAACCAATGGGATGACTTTGGCTGCTGTGGCAGGGCAGCAGAAGAGGTCCTTTTAAAGTGAATGGAATAAGAAGAGTTTTCAGGGCTGCTTGATTTTTCCCATCAGGCAGCTGCACAGGCAGCCAAAACAAAGGCCAGCCTTCTCTATTTTACCCCTGTGAGTGCATCGCACAGATAGAGCACCTAGAGACTGGTAGGGACTGGATTCTGGGACTGGACTGGATTCTGGACTGGACTGGATTCTGGGACTGGACTGGACTGGACTGGATTCTGGACTGGACTGGATTCTGCCTGTAAACATGGGTATTCAGTTGGATGGGAGAGTAAACACACCTCCAGTGGGTGGCCAAGCCAGACGAGCAGAGCGTGGACTTCCCGTCCTGCCGCATTACTTACTAGCTGGGGCATCTTGTTCAAGTTGTGCCTCTGGGCCTCAGTTTTCTCATTAGAGAATGTGAACTAATATTTTCATCTGCCTTGATAAATTTATGTTATTATTAATTTCTAAGGATGCTGAGGTTGATGGGAAGAGCTTGTCCTCAGAGAAGGTATTGTGAGTAGTGGATATGAAGTTACACAAAAGTATTTCACACAATGGGTCTGCATAAGGGAAAAAACAATATCTCTGTTATTAAATATTTTAAAGTAAATTAAGTATGTTAAATGAGCTCTGACCTCTCCTCTTCTCCATCTTAGCCTCCACCATCTTTTCCCTCTATTCCATCATGTGAGGCTTCTTTCTGGGTATTTCCCAGTCAGGAAGATTGTATGGATTTCCCTGGTAGCTCAGATGGTAAAGCATCTGCCTACAATGCAAGAGACCTGGGTTCAGTCCCTGGGTCAGGAAGGTCTCCTGGAGAAGGAAATGGCAACCCACTCCAGTATTCTTGCCTGGAGAATCCCATGGATGGAGGAGCCTGGAAGGCTACAGTTCATGGGGTTGCAAAGAGTCAGACTAGACTGAGCGACTTCACTTCTTCCCTTCACTTCTTTCCTGTGCTGTGGCACAGAGCATTGTATGGTTATTCTCTGCCATCCTTGACAAAGGCATTAGGAGGGGACTGGAGAGGTATGAATTGAGGGTGGGGGAAAAGGAAGTTTCCTTTTCAGCCGATGCACACGGATACCCAAAGGAAGCTGTGAGTGGTATAAAGACTCACTCGACTCTGGTCAGGCCTACTGGGCTTATACCCAACCCTCTGTGTGTGTGTGTGTGCAGGCTAAGTCGCTTCAGTCGTGGCTGACTCTTCGCGACCCTGTGGATCGTTGCCCACCAGGCTCCTCTCTCCATGGGATTCTCCAGGCAAGTATACTAGAGTACGTTGCCATGCCCTCCTCCAGATAGCCAACTCTGCTACTTACTAATTTTAAGACTTTATTTAATAGTCTTAAACGCTAAGCCTCATTTTTTCATCTATAAAATGACTCAAGTAATAATACCTACTTCATAACTGTTAGAAAGATGGACAGATATGAGGCATTAGAACAACTTCACTCTATCTGATACACTTAAGTGCTCTGCCCATGTTAACTGTTGTGATTTGGTCTTTGGATATTCCTTAGCCCATGGCTTTAAGCCCCGTGTAAGGCTCTCTCTTGTTTTATATTTTACCATTTATTCCATAACCTTGCTCTCACTCCCTTCCTTTCTCCTCTTTCCTGGAATTTCTTATATGTCCTTATATTTATATGTATCTTTGAAAAACATGTAGCTTTGATTAATGTGAATATTAAATTTTAATATCCTTAAGTGGTATTGTGTTATAAATCGCTTTCCACCTTTTGCACTCAACACTGAGATTTTTAGCACTATCCATATTACAGTTTGCCAATGGTTCTCAACTTCACTGCATAACAGAATCACTTGGGGAGCTCTTGAAAAATACCAATATCTGGACCTTAATTCCAGTGATTTTGATTTAATTTGTCTAGAATGGGGGCCAAGCCTCAGGTCATTCTAAAGTGCAGCCAGGAGTGAGGACCACTGCTAAACATAAAGCTTGCTCTCCAGACCAGACTTACCACATGGTGAGAGGTACAGAGTCCCTCCTTTTTCTAACCTAAGCAAGTCCCTGCAGCAAAATCAAGTTATTATGGTAAAAAGTGGTAAAAAGGGAAAAAGAGAATGGGCAACTTGCAGCCCAAAAGGCATGTAAGGAAGGGTGAAATAAGTCCAAACTTTCCACCCTCTTTGTAAGAGTCATGGAGCAGTTTGCTGTTGATTTGCCTATCTGCCCATTTAATCATCAGTACTTATCAGACACCTATGTGCGCCAGGCGTTCTGCCAGGTATAGCGGACACAGCAGTCAATGGGAGACATGTTATAAGCACTCAGTAGCTTTCAAACCTGTTAAATGCAGCTTTCCTCCCCTCACCCCCACCCCATTCCCAGTGCTTCTGATCCATCAGTACAGGGCTTGGCTCAGGAATCTGCATTTTGAATAATTGTAATCAGTGACACTGGTACCTAAGGGCTTGGTCATCCTTTGAAGAAAATTGGTTCAACCAGTTTATAAGAATCAGTTCATTTTAAGTACATTTGGTAAATTTAACCTATCCCCTGCCCTCGAAAAGTTTCTTAGAAAGCAGAACTTGCATCTGCCATGTCTCAGCTACAGTTACAGCATGTAACTGTAAGTAACGCTGTATGTAACTGTATGTAACTGTATGTCCCTGCATGTAACGCTACCAACAATGCATTTGTGGTACATCAGCATTATACAGTTGCTATAGAGATGTCAGTACATTTAACCCTTACAAAAACTCTAAGGAGTCTGAGTCTCACCTTTCATGTGAAAAAAATGGACTCATGTTGGTGAAGTGACCTTTCCAAGGTCATGCATGTCCAGAACTTAATGCCATATTCCTCTGGTTGGAATAACCATCCACTGTTGGGCTTTCAAAGGGAAATAGGTTGAGAGAAAACTGTCCTGGCATTCTAGGTGGGAACCACATGCTACAGGACAGTGAGGAGTCCAGCTCTTGAGGCTCTGTGTTGCACATGGCCCCCTAAAACATCCTTCACTTTTCCTGTTTTCTCATGGAAGGCCCAACAGCACCAACAGATGCTTATTCCAATCACGATCATTGAACCAGCTCTTTGCTGGGTGCTACGTTGTTACCATAACAAAGAACACAGAAGATGCCCTCCTATCTGGCATTAATTGGTCCTAGTCATTAGTTGGCTCACTGGAAACATATGGCCAAAGCTGGGAATCATTAAAAGGTGATGGATACACACATCAAACATTTTATTTTAACCTATAACATATGAAGGTACATTCATGAACTAGACTTCTGATGTAGAGCCAAGGTATTTTCTCTGACTTTAAATCCTCTGATTAGAAGGCTTCCCAGGTGGCGCTAGTGGTGAAGAGCCCACCTGCCAACGCATGAGATGTAAGAGATGCGGGTTTGATCCCTGGAATTGGAGTTTTAATACTACCTCTAGCACGAATAACACCCATAACATATATTTTAGGATTCGTAATTTCCATTTTCTTAAAGTAGAGCAGAACTTTACTGCCCTTCTAAAGAAGTCTAGGTGCAAAGCTCTTTTGAAAAAATGTATTACAGAACTTCCGATTGAAATTTTAAATATATGGACAAGTTGAAAGAGTGGTATTATAAACACCAAAATATCTGCTGACTAAATTAAACAATGTGTACCTGTTGCCATGTATGACTTATTCCTCATAATATATATAGACTTACATCTACATTCATCCACTTATCATCTATCTATACTTATGTTTGGAAAATATTTGAAAATAAGCTGCAGACCCCTTATGTTCCCTTAAATTCACAGATGTACTTTTTGAGGATAAGAACATGCTTCCATATTTTTTCACACAATTACAAATAATAACTTTATAAAAACATCTGGTATCTAACCTTCAAATTTTCACAGCTGTCACAAGATTGTCTTGTATAGATTTTTTTTTTCTTAACAAACCTCCAGTACTGATTCATGTATTGTGTTAGGTGCTTTATTGGGGAACTCACCTTTGTTTTGTTTTATTTTTTCCTCCTTGATAGTGACTTTTTAAAGTGTTCAGGTCATTTTGTACAGCACCAAAAATTCTGGGTTTCTCTGAGTGTTGTATTGTAGTTATCATGGTTGCTCTTTACCCTGAATTCACTATAAACTGGATTTTAGGTTAAAAAGCTTAAATAGATTTGGGTTAAATATTTTGGACAAAATTTTCCACTGGCAATGCTGTGTACTTCATATGCATCACAACTTCTGCAGACATTTTTATGAACAGATGTAAGCATTTATCTTGGGTACATACCTAGAAGTGGAATTGCTGAGTAAGAACACAAAAGTTAGCTTTTCCAAGTGGTTGTCAGTCTACACTCCTACCCACAATATATGAATTCCAGCGGGGCCCACTTCATCAACATTTGAAATTGTCTTTCTAGTATGTTTGTAATAGATTGTCTAGTAATCTGTATTAGTTTCAGACTGTGATTTTAAGTTGCCTTCTCCAGATGACGTTAAGTACATTTTTAAGTACTTAGTGATCCTTAAGAGATGTGACATGTTTCATTCTTTTGCCTATTTTTAAGTTTGCTTATCTGTCTCTTTAAAAAATTGATTTGGAACAGTGGATATGGGTCTTTGGTTGGTTATATATGTTTAAAATAACTCCCACTGTGTGATTTGCATTTTAAGTCACTGATGTTGTCCTTTGAGGAATGTGAATTCTTAATTTTAATATATTTCAGCTTATCAACCAATTCTATTATGTTTAGTAATTTTATATCCTATTTCAAAGATTTTTGTTAACACAAGATCATGAAGATATTCTCTGTATTATCTTCCAGAAATGTTTTTGTTTTTTTCCTCTCCTATTGAGATAAGCATTCCATTTTTTAGTGTGGTGTGAGACAGGAATCAACAGCAATTTTACACATGACCAGAACATTTTGTTGAAAAGACCATGCTCATACTACACTCCCTGTGTCATAAGTGTTAATATGTGTTTGCTTGTCTACGCGGACTTTATTTTGCTCCATTGGTTGTCTATACTTACGCCAATAATACCATGCTGTTTTAATGACTATAGCTATACACCTCTTAATAGTCAGTAGTATATGAGGTCCAAACTTGTTCTTCCTCCTCAAGATTGCCTTTGTTACTGGGAAACTTTTTCATTTCTGTATAAATTTTAAAATCAACTTGATAATTTCCAATAAAACTACATTAAAACTATTAAATTTATAGATCAACATGGGGAGCAAACCGTGGTATATTTTTCTTCTTCTTTAGATCTTTCTTAATTTATCTTAATAATATCTTATAATTTTGCTAAAATTATTTACTAATTCTATTGTATTATTTGTAGATTATTTTCTACATACACAATCATGTGGTACATAAATAATGGTAATTTCTACATTTCAGTTATTATTCATTTTATTCCTTTGTCTTCAGTTCAGTTCAGTCGCTCAATCGTGTCTGACTCTTTGTGACCCCATGAATCACAGCACGCCAGGCCTCCCTGTCCATCACCAACTCCCAGAGTTCACTCAGACTCACGTCCATCGAGTCAGTGATGCCATCCAGCCATCTCATCCTCTGTCGTCCCCTTCTTCTCCTGCCCTCAATCCCTCCCAGCATCAGAGTCTTTTCCAATGAGTCAACTCTTCGCATGAGGTGGCCAAAGTACTGGAGTTTCAGCTTTAGCATCATTCCTTCCAAAGAAATCCCAGGGTTGATCTCCTTCAGAATGGACTGGTTGGATCTCCTTGGAGTCCAGCGGACTCTCAGGAGTCTTCTCCAACACCACAGTTCAAAAGCATCAATTCTTCGGCACTCAGCCTTCTTCACAGTGCAACTCTCACATCCATACATGACCACAGGAAAAACCATAGCCTTGACTAGATGGACCTTAGTCAGCAAAGTAATGTCTCTGCTTTTGAATATACTATCTAGGTTGGTCATAACTTTTCTTCCAAAGAGTAAGTGTCTTTTAATTTCATGGCTGCAATCACCATCTGCAGTGATTTTGGAGCCCCCCAAAATAAAGTCTGACACTGTTTCCACTGTTTCCCCATTTATTTCCCATGAAGTGATCAGACTGGATGCCATGATCTTCATTTTCTGAATGTTGAGCTTTAAGCCAACTTTTTCACTCTCCACTTTCACTTTCATCAAGAGGCTTTTGAGTTCCTCTTCACTTTCTGCCATAAGGGTGGTGTCATCTGCATATCTGAGGTTATTGATATTTCTCCTGGCAATCTTGATTCCAGCTTGTGTTTCTTTCAGTCCAGCGTTTCTCATGATGTACTCTGCATAGAAGTTAAATAAGCAGGATGACAATATACAGCCTTGACGTACTCCTTTTCCTATTTGGAACCAGTCTGTTGTTCCATGTCCACTTCTAACTGTTGCTTCCTGACCTGCATACATATTTCTCAAGAGGCAGGTCAGGTGGTCTGGTATTCCCATCTCTTTCAGAACTTTCCACAGTGATCCACACAGTCAAAGGGTTTGGCATAGTCAATAAACCAGAAATAGATGTTTTTCTGGAACTCTTGCTTTTTTGATGATCCAGCGGATGTTGGCAATTGGATCTCTGGTTCTACTGCCTTTTCCAAAACCAGCTTGAACATCTGGAAGTTCATGGTTCAAGTATTGCTGAAGCCTGGCTTGGAGAATTTTGAGCATTACTTTACTAGCATGTGAGATGAGTGCAATTGTGTGGTAGTTTGAGCATTCTTGCGCATTGCCTTTCTTTGGAATTGGAATGAAAACTGACCTTTTCCAGTGCTGTGACCACTGCTGAGTTTTCCAAATTTGCTGGCATATTGAGTGAAGCACTTTTACAGCATCATCTTTCAGGATTTGAAATAGCTCAACTGGAATGCCATCACCTCCACTAGCTTTGTTCATAGTGATGCCTTCTAAGGCCCACTTGACTTCACATTCCAGAATGTCTGGCTCTAGGTGAGTGATCATACCATCGTGATTATCTGGGTCGTGAAGATCTTTTTTTGTACAGTTCTTCTGTGCATTCTTGCTACCTCTTCTTAATATCTTCTGCTTCTGTTAGGTCCAGACCATTTCTGTCCTTTATCGAGCCCATCTTTGCATGAAAAGTTCCCTTGGTATCTCTAATTTTCTTGAAGAGATCTCTAGTCTTTCCCATTCTGTTGTTTTCCTCTATTTCTTTGCACTGATCGCTGAAGAAGGCTTTCTTATCTCTTCGTGCTATTCTTTGGAACTCTGCATTCAGATGCTTATATCTTTCCTTTTCTCCTTTGCTTTTCGCCTCTCTTCTTTTCACAGCTATTTGTAAGGCCTCCCCAGACAGCCATTTTGCTTTTTTGCATTTCTTTTCCATGGGGATGGTCTTGATCCCTGTCTACTGTACAATGTCACGAACCTCAGTCCATAGTTCATCAGGCACTCTATCAGATCTAGACCCTTAAATCTATTTCTCACTTCCACTGTATAATCATAAGGGATTTGAGTTAGGTTATACCTGAATGGTTGATTGGTTTTCCCTACTTTCTTCAATTTAAGTCTGAATTTGTTAATAAGGAGTTCATGATCTGAGCCACAGTCAGCTCCTGGTCTTGTTTTTGTTGACTGTATAGAGTTTCTCCATCTTTGGCTGCAAATATAATCAATCTGATTTCAGTGTTGACCATCTGGTGATGTCCATGTGTAGAATTTTCTCTTGTGTTGTTGGAAGAGGGTGTTTGCTACCTTATTGCAAATTCTAGGCCCTCCAACATACTGTTGAATAGCAACAATAAAAAATGATGATATACTGAGTTTTACCATTTCTTCCTAAATTCCAATCTCAAAAGTTTTTAGTAATTCATCATTAAATATAAAGTTTGCTATAACACTTTATAAATATTCATCAAATTAAGGAAGTTCTGTTCATACTTTGCCATGATTAGTGGCGCAGTGGTAAAGAATCTGCCTGCCAATGCAGGAGGCGCAAGAGACATGGGTTTGATCTCTGGGTCAGAAAGATCTTCTGGAGAAGGAAATGGCAACCCACTTCAGTATTCTTGCCTGGGAAATCCCATGAACAGAGGAGCCCAGTGGGCTACAGTCCATGGGGTTGCAAAAAGTCAGACACAACTGATCAACCAAACACACACACACACAAGATTATTTTAAGTCATGTATCGATGTTCAGTTCAGTTCAGTCACTCAGTCGTGTCTGACTCTTTGCAACTCCATGAATCACAGCATGCCAGGCCTCCCTGTCCATCACCAACTCCCGGAGTTCACTCAGACTCATGTCCATCGAGTCGATGATGCCATCCAATATTAAATTTTATGAAGTATTTTTTCTAAATCTATTAACATGACTACCTGATTTCTCTTCTCTTTTCTATTAATGTACCAAATAATAACAATGATTTTTAATATTAAATCAACTGTGTTTTTTGGGGGAAAAAAACCTGACTTGATAATAATGTGTACTTTTTTGTATATCTTGTTTATATATATATTTTGTTTAAAATATCATCATGTATATTCATGAGGAAGATTGAATTCTTTCTTATAATACCCTTGTCAGGTATCTTACTGACCCAATAAAAGCTGAGACGTAGCCTTTCTGTTACTAGTCTCTGAGAAATTTTATCTAAGATTAGTGTTATTTCTTCCTTAAATGTTTGGAAGAATTCATTAGTGAAACCATCTGGACCTGGATTTTTCTTCATAGGGTGATTTAAATTATGAAGTTACTGTTTTTAATAGATATAGAATTATTTAAATGTTTATATCTTCTTGTGTTTTTCTGGGAATTTATCCATTTTATCTCAGTTGACAAGTTTATTCATAAAAAATATTTATAATAACCTATAATTATCTCTTTAATGTCTGTCCTTTTGTTAATACTGGTTATTTGTGCTTTCTCTCTCTTTTTCTTTTAATTATTTTTCCTAAGGTTATCAATTTTATTAGTCTTTTCAAGGAAACAAATTTTGGTTTTGCTGATTATTTTCTTTCCAATGTTTATTTTTTATTTCACTAATTTCTGCCCTTATCTTTATTATTTCCTTCTTCTACTTTCTTTGGATTCAATTTTCTGTTCTTCTGCCAATATTTATGATAGATTGTTAACCATTGATTTTTGACCTTTCTTCTTTTATAATATATTATGTATTTAAGGCTCTGACTTTTCTTTCTTCTCTGCTTTAGTAGCATCCCACATTTGTTTTTCCTTAGCAAGAAGAAAGAGGAGGAATGCTTTTTATAGTGGAAATGGTCTCAGAGCTCTGCTTCATGAGGCTTCATAGCCCCGAGTCCCTCCTTCAGAGTTCCCCCAGGCCTCTCTGTTCCTTTCCTGAAATTCTGAGGAGAGGCACGTTCATGCAAAACTGTTTTCTGGATCCAGCTGGCTCAAGTCCTTTCCTGGGTTTAAGATTTTGCAAGTCAGTCAGGAAAACAACCACTCAACAGAGGAGGGACAGGTAGACAGTCCATACATTGTTATTCAATTTAAAACATTTTTAATTTTCAACCTGATTTTTTAAAAAATTTGACCCATGAATTATTTTGAAGTATACATAGGATTGATTTTCTGGGTACCTTTAAGTTTCTCTCTTAATTGTACTATGGTCAGAAAATGGTCTCTGGATGATTGGAATTCTTTCAAATTTGTTAAGCCGTGCTTTATAGCTCAACAAATAAGTACAATTTCATGCCCATTTGAAAAGAAAATAGGTTCTTTGGTTCTGAAGTACAATATCCAATATGATGTTTGTTTTGTTGTTCAGTCGCTCAGTCATATATGACTCTTTCGACCAGAGGGACTGCGCACGCCAGGCTTCCTTGTCCTTCACCATCTCCCAGAGCTTGCTCAAACTCATGTCCATCACGTCAGTGATGCCATCCAACCATCACATCCTCTGTTGTTCCCTTCTCCTCCCGCCTTCAATCTTTTCCAGCATCAGGATCTTTTCTAATGAGTCGGCTGCTAGCATCAGGTGGCCAAAATATTGGAGCTTCAGCTTTAGCGTCATTCCTTCCAGTGAATATTCAAGGTTGATATATCCTTTAGGATTGACTGGTTTGATCTCCTTGTAGTCCAAGGAGTCTTCTCCAAAAGTTAGCCATGTTCAAATTTTCTGTTTCTTACTAATTTTTTTGTTTTTTTCTTTCACTTACCATGAGAGATGTTCAAATTTCTAACTCTAATTGTAAATTGATCTATTTCTCCTTCTAGTTCTGACAAGTTTTATTTTTGATGCTCTGTTATTAAATATTATAAAGAAATATTCTATATTTCAGTGAAAATGAAACTTTCATTATTGCAAAATATTCCTCCTTATAACCAGTAATGCTTTTTGCCTGAAGTTTGACTCTAGGTTTAGTATTCAGATGGTATATACTTTCCTGTCCTTTTACTTTCACGCTTTCTGTAGTTTTACAGCATTCAGACCATTTCTTTGTATTTTAATTGGAGTAGTTTACTTACATTTTATGTGATTACTGATGTCATTTGACTTCTATTTCTCACAACAATATTTTTTATTATCTTCTTTCTTGACTCCCTTTGTATTAACCAATTATGTGTAAATTATTGCAGATTTCCTCTATTAACTTCTTCTTTTTAAGATTTTTCTATTTGAATTTACTGATCCCTAATTATAATCTCAGCAAGAAACTACTCAAGAATCAGCAGGGGTTTCTGGGGAGCAGTTCCTCATCATTTTTTTTTAACATATCCATCAGCTCACAAAGTTACCCTGTGTGTGTTAACATCTGCTGTATTAGCAAATTCTAGGTATGCATTTTCCAGTGGTCATGTATGGATGTGAGAGTTGGACTGTGAAGAAGGCTGAGAGCCGAAGAATTGATGCTTTTGAACTGTGGTGTTGGAGAAGACTCTCGAGAGTCCCTGATCAACCCTGGGATTTCTTTGGAAGGAATGATGCTAAAGCTGAAACTCCAGTACTCTGGCCGCCTCATGTGAAGAGTTGACTCATTGGAAAAGACTCTGATGCTGGGAGGGATTGGGGGCAGGAGGAGAAGGGGATGACAGGGGACAAGATGGCTGGATGGCATCACTGACTCGATGGACGTGAGTCTGAGTGAACTCCGGGAGTTGGTGATGGACAGGGAGGCCTGGCGTGCTGCGATTCATGGGGTCTCAAAGAGTCGGGCACGACTGAGCGACTGAAATGAACTGAACTGAACTGATTATTAACTGTAGTAACTATGCTGTACTTTAGGTGTCCAGAATTTAATACTCTTGTAACTAAAACTTTGTACCTTTTGATTAATATATCCCTTTTCCCCCCAACTCCCAGCCTCTAATAACCATTATTCAACTCTGTGTTATTGTGAATTCAATTTTTTCCTTAGAACCTACATATAGGTGAGATCATGAAGTATTTGATTTTCTGTGTCTGGCTTATTTCACTTAGTGTAATGTTCTCCAAGTTCCTCTATTTTTTTTTGCAAATGGCAGGGTTTCCTTCTTTTTATGGTTGCATAATATTCCCTTGGATTGAATAGTAGACCATATTTTCTTTATCCATTCATCTGTCAACATTTTAGGTTATTTCCATGTCTTGGCTACTGGGAATAATGCTGCAATGAACACTGGCGAGTTTATAGCTCTTCAAAATAATGATTTTATTTCTTTTGAATATAGACCCAGAAGTAGAGTTGCTAGATGATATGGTAATTCTATTTTTAATTTTTTGAAGAACTTCCAGATTCATACTATTTTCCATTATGATTGTACCAACTGACATACCTAGCAACTGTGTCCAAGGGTTCTCTTTTCTCTGCATCTTTGCCATTCAGTTCAGTTCAGTTCAGTCGCTCAGTCGCGTCCGACTCTTTGCGACCCCATGAACTGCAGCACGGCAGGCTTCCCTACTTTTTGATAATAGTCATCCTAAAAGTGTGAGGTGATATTTCATTGTGGTTTTGAATTGTAGTTCTTCAATGATTAGTGATGTTAAGCATGTTTTCTTATATCTATTGGAATAGATATATCTTCTCTGGAAAAATATCCATTCAGATCCTTTGCTCATTTTTAATTGGATTATTCACTTTCATTGCTACTGTTGTACCAGTTCCCTATATATTCTGGACATTAACTTGTTACCAATCATATGATTTTCAAAGTCAGACTGCTGTATCCACGGGTTCTACATGCACAGAACCAACAGCCCATTGACAGTATATGGCTGCATCCTTTAAAGATCTTCAGTGTTATTCATCAGTAGTTCTGTGATAGACAACATTTAATGAAATTTTGAACAAAAGTCGGTATTAAGGTTCTCAAGCTTTGGAATAATCAAGAATCCTGTGGGAATCACGCAGAGTCGTGTTTCCTTTCTTCAGAATTCCTGCTTAAAATTTGGGGAGGAATCCAGAAATCTCCATTTTAAAAATTATCCCACAAATTGATTCTAATTCAGTTGTTTTCCAGATTCAGTGCAGTTCAGTCACTCAGTCCCAGATTAGACTTTGAAAAATCTTCATGTGAGAGTTTGTAAATTCTGACAGGTAAAGCTTCAGTGAAAAAAGAATTTTCACTAGTATTTAGCCCACACCGCTGGCTCAGATGGTAGAGTCTGCCTGGAATGTGGGAGACCTGGATTTGATCCCTGGGTTGGGAAGATCCCCTGAAAAAAGAAAATGGCAACCCACTCCAGTATTCTTACCTGGAGAATCCCACGAATGGAGGAATCTGGTGGGCTGCAGTCCATGGGGTCGCAAAGAGTCAGACACGACTGAGTGACTGACACTTTAACTTAATTTTTGTCTTCCTGCTGCTGCTGCTGCTAAGTCACTTCAGTCGTGTCCGACTCTGTGTGACCCCATAGACGGCAGCCCGCCAGACTCCCCCGTCCCTGGGATTCTCCAGGCAAGAACACTGGAGTGGGTTCCCATTTAGTCTTCCTAAGGCTATGTAATTGCTAATGTTCATTTTTTTCATAGGTAATTGACTTGAACCTGTGCTTTTCACTGGAACATGCATCTTTATTGTTTAGAGTTAGTTCAATTACAAGAAAATCTGTTTTAGACACTGCCTAAACCCAAAAGGCCTTACTTCCTTTGTAAATGTTCTGGATCAACTGTCCAGAGCTGGTATTGCAGTTTTGTGAATATATCAAAGACCCAGGGTTTTTCCACTTACTTGGAGATTCCTACTATGTGGTTCCTTATTCTAGATGGCTGCTGGAGCACCAGTCATTGTGTCCAAATTCATTCAAAAGGAAAAAATACAAAAGAAAGAAGAAAGTGATGCTCTTTTCTTTTGAGGAATACTCATAGGAAGGTGCACATATCTCTTCTACTTGCATCCCATTGCCCATGCTTAGTTAAGAGACATTGGGATGGGAAATTTATTGTTTATTCTGAGTAGCTCAGCTCTAACATGAGACATGTACTTCTTAGAAAAGCAGAGAGAATATATATTGGATGACAACTAGCAGTGTCTACTAATAATTTTCTTGTTGGAATAAAATCTCCTATTGGATCCCACAATAACAACTAATCCTGCCCTTGTTCCAGTGTTTTAACATTTACACTTCATTATATCCTCAGATTTCTACAATAACTCTAGGAACTATGAGAGATATTGGGATATCCATAGGAGAAAAAGGCAACTCAACTTCAGCACATTCAAGGGATTAGTTGACTAATCCAGGATACAAGTGATATCTTCTATTAGTAGCACTTGCTCCATTACCCAACAACCCTTTATAAGCAGTAAGTATCCCAGCTGTGCAAAGAAGAGACTGAGGATCAGAGTCCTATACATGATCTAAAGCATAGAAGAAGTCTTCAGGAGATCCAAGACAGTTTGTCATGAGACAAGAAGGAAAGGCTGACTGTGGAGTCAATGCATATTGACTCTGAGAAACAATGCTAACAACTCTCTCTAGTGTTCTTGCCTTAAAGAAAATAGTGGGCTAAGTATAGCACCAGAAGACTTCCACCCAGTCTGTAACAACATGTCTTAACATCTCCATCTGGGTGGTTTCAGTAAAAGCCAAATAGGAGGCCAAGATTTGTACCATTGCCAGCCAGTCCTTCTGCCTTCTCCCCTTCAACACAAGTGGGGTGGGCAGGAGGTGGGGGGCAGAAATGAGCTTCTACTCATAGGGTTGGTATCAGAGGGGGCCTAGTGGAGAGTCAGGACTTTAACCATTGCTCAGGGTTAATGAGCCAATAATTACATTAAATGTAAGTGGTCTAAATAGACCAATTAAAAATGGAGATTGACAGAATGGATTAAAAAACATGACCTAATCATGTTCAGTCTACAAGAAACTTACTTCAAATATAATGATGAGGGTAGACTGAAAGTAAAAGAAGAGGGAAAGATACACCATGAAAACACTAACCAAAAGAAAGTGGAATGGCTATATGAATATCAGATAAAATAGACTTTGGAACAAAGAAAATGACCAGGGAAAGAGAGGGACAATACAAAATGATAAAAAGGGTTACTACACCAAAAAGACATAACTAGCCTAAATGCGTATCCAGCCATCTGATTTTTGATAAAGGTACAGATCTATTCAATGGAGGAAGCATAGTCTTTTCAACATATGGTGCTAGAGCAATTGGATATCCACAGGCAAAAAATGAAGCTTAACCTAAGCCTCACAATTTAGAGAAAAATGAACTCAAAAATGGATCATAGATTTAAATGTAAAACACAAAACTATAGAAATTTTAGAAAAATACATAGGAAAAAATCTTCAGGACTTATAGCTGGTGAAAAGATCTTAGACATGATACCAAAAGCATAATCTTTTAAAAAGTTGATAATACAGACTTCCTCAAAATTTAAAACATTTGCTTCACGAAAGACTTCACAGAGGATGCTGAATAATTCAGCAAAGGCCCACAGAAATGAATCAACATGAAGTATAGACTAGTAATGGATGCTAATGGAGCTCAGAAGACAATTACAGGTAAAGAATGCTGAATAATAAAGAGGATCCGGCCAGAGCCCAGATTAGATATCCCTTTAGCTGCCATGACCAGAAATTCATTCATTCCTTAGTACATACTGATGCTAAGAAACAAAAGAATTAAAGAAAGTGAGAAAGGGAACTCTACCATTGAATATCATTTCATTTCAAAAGTCCAAAGTGACTATAAGGTTTCAGGCTAGGAAAAAAGAAGCAGAAGACTCCATTTGGCGTTTGAAACTATAAGCACAGACACACACACAAACATTCCTGTCCCCAAACTTTTGCCTACAATGTAGGGTCCTGAAAGGAACTGGGTCCTTACAGGATGTCTTAGATGAATCATATAAATAGAAACCTTTCAGAAGTCAACTCTGTTAAAACCAATTCAGAAGTTTGTAGAGAGAAAGTAAACATAGTTATAGTTAGCTATTCTGTAGAAACTCACTCTCCATTTTCTCTGTAAATATGGGTTGCCATATTTATACATTTGTAATTAAGTTACACTTTAATCTTAAACTCACTCACTGTACATGAACTATTTAACTAGACCACTTCTTCACACAAAACAAGTGTCCAACAGAATGTATAAATGGGTTTGAGTAAGGGGTGTGGACAGCAGAGAAACGAAGGGATAGATGGTTTGGAACAAGAAATATAAGATTATGGAAGGGTCTATGGCAATTCTAATTTTGAATCCCTCCCTCCCCCTTCTTCTACCTTCGATCCCTCCCTTTCTCTCTCCCTCCTTCCTTCCTGCCTTTCCTTCTTCAACTAAAATATCGGTTATTCAGGATATGAAAGTGATATTATATATTTCTTATCAAAAGAAAGTGAAACCCTTTCCATTCATTATTACCTATTCTAGAAAAAAATTGATTCCTATGGCCAAGAATAATAATCACCATTTGCTTAATATTTGTTACAGGCCAGCTGAAGTCCTGGGCCCTTTCATTTGATCATCCCGTAGCACGCACAAAGTACAAATCATTCTCCCTGTTTTACAGAAGGGGATATGGCAATTCAGGAAGGCAAAGCAGACTACCCCGATTTTGAAACCTGAATCTTCCTGAATACAAAGCCTATGCAATAAAGAGATCTGCCTTGAGCATTCTGCACCCCACTGCTCCTAGCACAAGAATGTCCCCCGTAACAATAAAGGCCTCATAAAGCCCTACTCTAGTGAAATCTTTCTAATTTGATGAGTAAATAGGTTTCCTGAGTGATGGTCACTTCTCAAGGCCTTCATGGGCAAGTGCAATGAATCTCAGAGAGCAAAGGAGAGTTAGATTGAGAGAAGCTGCCTAGTGGTCACCTCTCTAATCTCTAGGAATCATAGTAGCTCATCTGTTGAGGCTGCCCATGCATCAGCTTGCTCAATTCTCCCAAGGAACAAGGGAACCAAGACCCAGAGGCCTTCACTAGCTTGCTGAGGGCACAATATCAGAGCTTGGACTTAAACCCAAGGAGTTTGGGCCAGGCTTAATCTCTTAACCCCATTTTAACATTTACTTCACCTGTAACCATATGCACAAAGTATGGGGTGCAGCCCTTCAGAGGTGTGATCTCATTTAATCCTGACAACTGGAAGGTGAAGCAATAAGCTGGAGGTGAAACAATGAGCTGGATGTCCCATACCAGCAAGTGGCAGAACAAGGATATGAGCCAGGTCTGTCTCCTGAGCCTGGCATTCAAACCACTTGAACATCTTACTTCTCCCATGCATAGAGATTATTCTGGAGCTGGGTGTCACTCGAGTGTCTGAGACCTGGTTAATCTGCAAGGAACCAGAGATCATGGCATCTTCCTCGACACGCTTGTTAGTTGCTTGTTTGCCTGTTAGGATTCTGGTGTAGGCTGTAGAGTCTGGCTCTGTCCCAACAGTCAGGGAAGTGGGCCACTCGTCTGGCTAAACATAGCACATAGAGCACGACAATTCCTTTTTCATTATATTTAAAACATGTGCACTGACCCTTTAATTAACCTGAAAGGCAGTCTGGGTTGGTGAAAATTACACAGGATTTGGAGTCAGTCACTCAAAACTAAAAACAAGGCCACTCTTCTTTTACTTGCTGCTGTAAAGCACAGTAGATGAACCCCTAGACTCTAGAGTTAGACTGCCTAGGTTCAAAGCCTACTTACACCTACCTCTCTGCCACTTTGCCTCTCTGTGCCTCTGTCTCTTCATCTGTAAAAAGGGAATGATAACGATTGTGTGCTTACCTCCTGGCTGTGAAAATGTAAAGAAATCATGTTTGCAAAACTCTTAGAACAGGGGAACATTTGCACTGATTTCATCTCCAACTTGTGTACAGCACCTGAAAACAAGTACTGGCCCAGTAGGTATTTCTGAAATGCGGGAATTAGGTAGAGCCTGTTTCTTCAACGAAAAAGAGCAGCTATGTCTAGCTACTTCCTGCCACTGACTTTGAGGATTGCCTCAACTCACAAAAAGCACCTGTTACCTTACCCAGCACATGGTGGTACCCAACAGGCATTATTGTTACCCACTTCGTGATTTGAGCCTCAGCTTGCTTTTCAGCAAAATCAATAGCCTCTGGAAGCCCTGCTTGTGTAACAACATAGGTCACATTGCTCTGTGCGTGCATGCTAACTCATTTCTGTCGTTTCTGACTGTGCAGCCCTAAGGCCTGTAGCCCACCAGACTCCTCCGTCCATGGGATTCTCCAGGCAAGAATACTGGAGTGGGTTGCCATGCCCTCCTCCAGAGGATCTTCCTGACCCAGGGATTGAACCCACGTCTCTCACATCTCCCTGCATTGGCAGGTGGGTTCTTTACCATAGTGCCACCTGGGCAGCTTCCTTCACAGTAAAATGGGTAGCCTCAGGAAGCCCTGCTGGTAAAACAATATAGGTCACACTGCTCTGTAAGCAATGAAATACTGTACAATAGTGAGTTGCTACTGTCGCTCACCCCCACCTCCTTTATCAGCATCACTCCCCTCCCTGTGGGCTTCCTTGGCCTCCAGCCTCTCCCTCCCTCTCTTTCCTGTTGGGAAGCTACCTTCTATTCCCCTCGGCTTCCTGGCTTCTCCCATCCCCTGCTATTTCCCAGCTGCCCCAGACTCTCTCCTTCCCCAGGCAGATCCTCTCCCTGAATACATCTGCCGTGCCCTCCTGGCCCAACCAGCCTTCCTGCTCCCCAACCCCTGCCCACGGCCTGCTGGCAGGAAGCCCTTCCCTCCTCACTCCACCCTGTTCCCTTTGGTAACACCCTGTACACATGGGGATTATTTCTCTTGGCAAAAAGATGTCCAGCTGTCAAAGAGACAGATCAGATGTAGCCAAAGGAGGTGAGAAGGGAGATGGAGAAAGAGAATCTGAAAGGAAAAGGGCCCCGCCAGGAACTCTAAGAAATGAGGCAGGTGTGCACAGAGGCCTGGAAGAATGCAGAAAGCAAATCACAGACCTTCATCTGAGGATCCAGACTCTCCCAGACCTGCTTCTTTCCCAGAAATGTGCCATCAAGCCCCTCTGAAGTTCAAGCAGGATGCGAGAAGGTGCTGAAGGAAAGGGCAAGGAGGATGCCAAAGTGAAAGGTCGCTTGCTCAGAAGATTCATTTCTAATCACTTTCATGTTTGTATTCACCACCTCCACAATCTAGCATAGGACTGTTGCGAAGATTAAATTGGTTAATATATGTTATATACATAAAAATAATATATATTAGCTAATTGTATTTATATATATTGTTAATATTTATTAGCTAATTGTATTATCACAGGCTTCCCTGTGGCTCAGGGGTGAAGAATCCACCTGCCAATGCAGGAGGCATGGGTTCAATCTCTGGATCAGAAAGATCCCCTGGAGAAGGAAATGACAACCCACTCCAGTATTCTTGCCTAGGAAATCCCATGGACAGCAGAGCCTGGCAGGCTAAAGTCTAGGGGGTCTCTAAAAGAGTTGGACACTACTGAGCAATTAAACAACAATCTTATTATCATCAACAATGATAAGAATGCATCAGAATTCCAGGAAAGGTGATCATGGATTCTGGAGTCAGAGACCTGTTATCAAATTCCACCTCGGTTCCTTCCTGACTACAGACAACTTCTTTGAGCCTCAGCTCCCTAATGTGTGAAATGACAGCAGTACTGCCTCCCTTGCTGCTGTGGACTGAATTGTATTTCCCCCAAATTCATATGTTCACGTCCTAACCCCCAAAATAACTATATTTAGAGATGGTGCTTTAGGAGATAATTAAAGTCATAAGATGTCATAAGGGTGAGGCCCTGATCCGATAGGACTGTGGCCTCTTAAGAAGATGAAGGGATAGATGATATCGAGAAAACTCCAAATGAGAACACAGCAAGATGGCAGCAGGAAGGCTTCCTGCAAGCCAGAAAGACCTACGCCAGAACCCAACTTCCTGCCTCCAGAACTGGGAGAAAACAAGGGTCTATTGTATAAACCGCCCAGCCTGTGATATTTTATTATGGCAGCCTGAGCAAACTAATTCACTTGCCTTGCCTTGAATGGCGACTGAAAGGTATGCCCTCTCTCTATATTTCTAAGTTGAGACACAAGAGCAGGTGAGGGAACCTTCTATAATAAGATTCTTTCCATAATTCAGAGTTTATAAGAGCCTACAGTGGCTTCTGTGGCCCTAGTCATCTTTCTCCAGCAGAAGGAAGTGAGCAGAGAGAGGGGGCGGGCAGTCAGAGAGGCAGGTAAAATAGGGGAAATGTTGCCGCAGTTGCTGGAAAAACCACTAGTTTGGGAGTCAGTGTCTGGTTCACATACAGACCTGCCATTTACCTGTTGTGAGACTTTGGGGCAAATTATTTTGTCTCCTTGAGAATCTGCATTTGTGGAGGAATCAAAGGAGGAAGAATACAGAAGACTGGAGAAACAGTCAAGACTATTTTGTTTCAAAAGGAGAGAAACAAACTCACGGCAGATCAAACCAAAGAAGGGAGCACACTGGAACCAGCAAGAGTCTGAGTTCCCGAAGTGTAGGCTTTGTCTGTCTCTACACCTCTCAACTGCCTCTTTCCTCTCGGCTCTAACTTCTTTCCCTCTCTGACTACACTGAGTTCATTCTCCTCCAAACCTTTTTCCATTTCAGCCTTTGGCTGTTGCCTTTACAGAGTTTATTGAATTTCCTTTCACCTAAGCTCTGTTTACTTTTGAAAATGCATGTTTTCATTCCAGTCCCCCCCCCCCAGCCCACCCCCATACACTTGTTTCCAAGGAAAAGACAAACAGCAGAAATAAAAACCTCATAAACCCCTTGACCAGAACTTTGACAGGCTTGTGTAGAGGTTTTGAATCCTAACTTCCAGACATTTCTGAAGTTTATTCTTCCAGAAGGTCAAGCTACATATAGTGGATGCATATTTTGAGTCCAAATTCCTGAGGGCACCAGTGACTAACATTTAAACATCATCTTCTTGAGAAGTTTCTGGAAAGAGAATCAGATCCAGGCTAAAAGCGCTGACGTTCCACTTCCGACCCCAGATTACACTCTGGAAACTCAATCTCCATCACCCTGTTCACTTTTACTTCCCATTCCATGACTGACTCCACTCTCAACCCCAAACACACATTCATGCAAATAAACTGTGTTTACAGCTACACAGAGCTATTCTGGGTTCCCAGCCCCAGTACCTCATGTACCTCCATCCTCTTCCCCAGGAGAAAACCCAGATTGATCCTTCACATCCTGGTTCAAGCATAGGGTCTCCAGGAAAGCTGTCCCTTTTCTCTCACATCTTGACACTTTGCCTGAGCATATTGTACTGTGGCCATTTGTTTAACCATCTGTTATTCTTTCTGATCATGAATACTTCAAGGTCAGAAACTGTCTTAGTCACCGAGTTCCCCCAGCACATGGCTCATAATAGGTGTTCAATGAATGTGTGAAAAATGAAACAGTGGAAGATCTGGGAGGTTATTACATACTAAGGAGCCTCATACATCATTTAAAACCTTCCATGGGGCCACCTGATTCCATTTATCTACTGCTACATAACAAAAATCTTCAATACACAGTAGCTTAAAACAACAATAATTACTGTAATATCCTCACAATGTCTGTGTGTTAGGAATTCAGGAAATATTTGGCTGGTAAACTCTGGCTCAGGGTCTGTCACCTGGTTGCAGTTGGATAGTCATTAAAGCTGGAAGAATGTGGGACTGGGAGCATAGCTGGGTATCTTTCTCCATGTAGTCTCAGGGCCTCTCTGTGCAGTCTCTCTGTTGGGAGGGCAGTCAGGCTTCCTCCCAACATGGCAGCTCAGGCAAGTTGGACTGCTTATGTGGAGCCTGGATGTGTTAAGATGAATCACTATCTGTGACCTGCTGGAAAGCTATGTATTGTCACTGCCACTGTATTCTGCTGGCTAAAATATTTACCAAAGCCTGTTTAGTTTTAAGACAAAGGGACATAGACCCCACTTTCCACAAGAAGAGTGTCAAAAAATTTGCAAATGCATTTCAAAAATAGCACATTTTGCAATGTGGCTAGAAAAAGGACAACAGTGGGAAAACTAGTGAAACTGAATAAAATTCAGTTTAGTTAATAGTAATACACCAATGCTAATTTCTTGGTTTTGACAGATGTAACATTGCCATGTGAGATATTGGGAGAAACTGGGTGATAAGTGTATAAAGAGTCGCTGTACTATCTTTACAACTTTTCTATAAATCTAAAGTTATTCAAAAATTAAAAGTTGAATTAAATAGGAGTGCCACACAGCTCCTTCTCCCCACTCTGAAAGATGATAGAGAGAAACTAGTCTTAAACAAAGAAGCTCATGTGCATACCATCACTGAGTACTGATTCTGCTCAAGCAGGATTTGCCACGCCCTCTCCAACTGCACTAGTCACAGTGTTCTATAATCAGCCTCTGTAATCATAGTATCCATCTCCCATATGGATACTATGCACCCTGAAGGACCTTTTCTTACCGTTCGTTTTATCCTCAGTGCCTGGCACAGTGTTAAAGTAATATAGCAGCTGGAACCACATGAGAATTCCAGTTTGTAGCTCCAAAACAGTTGAATAGTGGCAGTTAATTTGCAAACAAAAACTGAATGACATGGACTCTCCTTATATTCCACTCTTTCACTCAAAGGGAAGAAAAGAGTCCAACATTCTTGAAGGAAGAACTCTTTCAGAAAAATGAGTATTGACCCACAGTTTTACACTGGGAGTTCCTCTAAGACCTTGGGATTCCTCACCCATTAGTTTCTTGAGCCCTCTCTAACTTCTTGTCTCCAGAGCCAACGCCTTTGCTGGGCTGAGAAAGTCTGTCTTGCTCTAGTAGGCCAGCAGCCAGAGGCCGAGAGACCTCCAGATGCAGACAGGAACGTGCAGCGTGGGGTCCAGATAGCAGAGTAGCCAGGGCCAGCTGGAAGGCAGCCATGGGCGCTGCTGGAGCAGGAGGCTGCAGGAAGTGGAGGAAGGAGGAAGCTCTCTCGTTGGCAAGCCCCACCCCTCTTCCATTTCCCAGGAGGTCAAGCAGATGTCATCAGATGAATTTTTCCAGACTTGAATGGAAGTGCCTAATAGCATTCTAACAGGAGACAGTGGTGGGGGCCGGGGGTTGGGGGGGGGGTGGATAGTCACAGTTTTGCCACCATCTTTAGTCCTTTTTCTCTTTTTTAACCCAAATTTAGGAGCATCAGCTGATGCCCTGGTTTCATGCTACCTTGTGCATCCATCTGCAAGGCCCATATCAGCAAGAAATTGTCACCAAAAGGACCAAGGCAAATTTGCCAAGCAGTTTTGAGCAATGTAGCATTGCAATGTGAGATATTGGGAGAAACTGAGTGATAAGTGTATAAAGATTCTCTTGCCACTTGACTTAGTCCAGGATGGGACAGAGACATGGCTTCAGCCAATCTGAGGGAAGAAGGTAGGGAGTCCTGCTTAGCGGCCAACAGAGTTCTGCCCACATCATAGCTTCCAAGTAGTTGTTGAGCCAGATCCAAAAATGTGTTGCCTGTTTCTGTGTTTATGAATTATCCTTCCCCATACAGAACAGCTGGGGCATTTTGTTCTCCATTCTTTGACTCTGGGCTGGACTTTCCAATTTCTTGTTCTCCATAGTTTAACACACAGAGCAATAAAACAGGGCCATTTTCTGTGGTATTCAGCTAACAATGTAGAATCTGGCAGCCTCTCCTCCTTCACCAAAGCCATCCTTGGGAAAAGGTCTCATTCAAACACTCTAGGAGTTGTTTTTAACCAGCAAGTCCCAAGGCTTAGACATTTGAGGCGGGGGTGGCAATCTGGTTCTTATTTTAGCTGAAACTAGTTTATTTTCCTCAGAACAAAAGAATGCCAATAATCCAGCAGTTCTTTACACTCTACATCACCCGCCAGAGTCCTCCTGAGCTCTGAGGAATAGCCCAGTGTGGCTTTGGGAGATGAGAAATAGAGAGAGGACCCGCTGTTTGGGCAAAGTATCTGGTTTTATTGGTCTTTATTCTATGGGACCATGCAGCCAGCAGTGTGCTGAGACCCAGTGAACCTCTTGACCAAGAGCCTTTGGGGCCAGACATGACCACAAAGTTGCAAGTCACACTCCAATGAAAACTGGCTGCAGGGGCAAGGGCTCATTTTTTGTTAAAGACCAGGAATGCTATACTGGATGGAGGCCTGCATCAAACTGAGTCTTCCTGCAGGACATCCTGACAGTCTATATTTCTTAGATTAGAGGCACCAAAGGGGACTGGTAATACCACACTCCGTGATTAACACGTTGACTACCTATAAAAGAGCAGGAGCACCCCCACGGCTCCCAGATCCCATCACAAAACCAAGCATGCCTGCCTTTTATGATTATAACTCAGTTTTGGAGGCTTTGCAAAGTCCGTATTTTTCTAGATGGAAGAATGTTAATTGTTTTATGATGAATCTACAGAAGACAACCCATGTGAGTCATTTTAGTTAACTTCATTATAACACTCTTCAGCAGTTTTCCTCCCCTCTTCTTCCCACCTTTCCTTTCTTCTTTCCCTCATTCAACTGGTCAACATGTAATCATTGAGAGTGTTTAGTCATGTGCCTGACTGTCCTGGGGCACCAGAGGATATAGCATTATATCTGTCAGAATGGGCTCTGTTATGTTGCAGCAACAAACGATTCCAAAAATGTAATGTTATAAAACAACAAAGGCTTATTATTCTCCTCTTGCTTTTCATTCATTGTGGATTGCAAAATGATATGTAAAAGCAGGAAAATAAAAAGGATGTATTGATTATCTCCTATATACCAATAAAGTAGCAGCTCATTTGCCCACATTATCTTGTTTAATTTTTACAACAGCCATACAAGATGGGAAACTGAGCTTAGAGAAAAATTAGTAACTAACTCTTTAGTTGAGACCCACCCCATATTAGGTGCTCTATAGACATTCAATTCAGTTCAGTTCAGTTCAGTCGCTCAGTCGTGTCCGACTCTTTGCGACCCCATGAATCGCAGCATGCCAGGCCTCCCTGTCCAACACCAACTCCCGGAGTTCACTCAAACTCATGTCCATCGAGTCGGTGATACCATCCAGCCATCTCATCCTCTGATGTCCCCTTCTCCTCCAGCCCTCAATCTCTCCCAGCATCAGGGTCTTTTCCAATGAGTCAACTCTTTACATGCGGTGGCCAAAGTATTGGAGTTTCAGCTTTAGCATCAGTCCTTCCAATGAACACCCAGGACTGATCTCCTTTAGAATGGACTAGTTGGATCTGCTTGCAGTCCAAGGGACTCTCAAGAGTCTTCTCCAACACCACAGTTGATATTAGCTGCTATTATTATCATTGCTATTATTACTAGAGAAAAGGAGAGAAGGGATTGAGGGCAGTGCATTCTACACAGAATTCCAGGTGGAAAGGTATGTTCAAAGTAGGGAGGGAAGCCCAAGCTAGGAGTTCTCTAAAACTAAGAATGAGATCCACTTGGGCAGAGAGACTGTGACTCTTGGTAGGTCTGATACCCCTTTGAGACACAAATGAAAATTATGGACCTGCTTCCCAGAAACATATATGTTCACACAAAGTTTGCATAAAAGCCCACCCATGGACTCCAGAATAATATAATAAATATTAACAGTAACCATATAATGCTGGCATAGTTGTGAGCCAGGCTCTAGTCTAAGCCTTTCACACAAATTATCTCATTTAATCCTTACAGCAACCCTAAGAGGTAGCTACATTTCCTCATTTATAAATAAGAAAACTGAGAGTGAGGAGTTAAATAACTTGCCAGAGGTCACACTAAAGTGTGAGAGCTACTGACATTGCTGAAATTCGAACCAAGCTGGCTCTAGAGAAAGTACAACCACCTACCACACCCTTGCTGTTGTTGTTTAGTTGCTCAGTTATGTCTCACTCTTTTGTGAACCCATGGACTGGGCTCTTCTGTCCATGGGATTCTCCAGGCAAGAATACTGGAATGGGTTGGCATTTCCTTCTCCAGGGGGATCTCCATGACCCAGGGGTCGAACCCATGTCTCCTGTATTGGCAGGAAGATTCTTTACCGCTGAGCCACCAGGGAAGCCCACCACACTCTGCCTCTAAAGACTCTACTCCCTGGAAGAGGTACTGAACTCCCCATCTGCATCCAAAGGAGGAATGTTCTCTTTCGAGAGCAGACCCTTTGGGGCTTCCCTGGTGCTCCAGCAGTTAACAATCCACCTTCCAAAGCAGGGTACATGGGTTGGATACCTGCCTGGGTTGGGCAACTAAGCCTGCACACCCACAACTAGAGAGAAGTTTGTGTTGTGCAACAAAAGATCCCACGTGCCGCAATGAAGATCTCGTGTGCCACAACTAGGACACAATGCAGCCAAATATATGTGTACTTAAAGAGCAGCCTCTCTGACCAATCAATCAAGAGCAGGGGCCACTTGTTCCTCTATCTGACACCTGCAGACCAAGCCCTTTTTCTCAGCACAACCACCAGGGTAAAAACCATTGTTTCCACAGTGCAACCACCAGGGTAAAAACCATTTTTTCCACAGCCATCCTGGTTTAGTGATAACCAGTTCCAGAGGTGATACTGAGACCCCAGCAAACCCTATAAAACAATGAGCTGCCTCACTCAGGCAGAAACTCTCCCCACCTGTCTCCTCATCCCCTTTCCTGAGGAATATGCAAAAATTCCTTTTCCACTTCTGAGTATCAGCCGTATTGATGGATTAAGCACGTCCCCACACTGCCCCTTCAGTGGTGCCACCAATCCTTCTCCATTAAGCCCAGCAGTGTCACAGGACAACAGAGACAAGAGGCCAAGAGCCGAGGGAAGGTCTCAACTAGCAGAGACAGGTAGCACACCCACAATTAATTACACACATGTATTGGAGAGCTGGTAAGCAAATCAATGTCACTGGTGATTTATTCTCTAATTTGCCTCGAGTATGCACCTCATAAATCAATAATGGAAAATGGCATTAAAGCATTGGTGTTAACTGTCAGCAAAAGGGAGTGTACCGATCCTTTTAATTAAAAGAGTGTGTGTGGTGAATATGTCCATGTGTTATATTAGATATGGTACATATTTAAATTGCTTTTTCACATCAAAAGAAATGCTAGGAGTTTGGAAGAGGATGCAGAACTGTAAATTCACAGTGAGTGTCCAAGAGTCCTGGCATTCCTGGGTAATGTGTGGTCATTTGATGTGGAGTCTCATCCACGAGCGTTCTGGAAATGGAGACAGTGTTCTCTGGTTGCAGGCCAGGCTAAATGAAAGCAGGAAAAGGGCCATTGCTGACACTCCATCAGGAAGACATGGAACACAGTGAGACGTGGAATTCTGTCCTTTAGGTACCAGGTCAAACTGATTCTATCTTTCCTAAGGAGGTATATACAGATTATGATCATTGTTTATCCAAAATTAGGACAGTCAAGGTTAGTAATGTTCTCCCCCTCCTCCAAAATTCTGAGGCTCACATAGCATTTTTAGATAAGAAATCAAGAAAACTTAATATAAAAATCACACTGTTTGCCTGGGTGAAGAAAAGAAGAAGCCACTACACTATAGCATGAATTTCGATTTGTCTTGACTGAAAACACCGGCTGTTACAATGAACGGCACATGGAAGAAACACGCTTTTGCACTTTGTCTTAATCAAGTGGCCAACAGGCAATAGGAAATGTACTTAAAGGAGAGGCAACTGTTCCTTGTGTACAGGAACACCTATGTCACAAGGAGAATATAGACTATTAGTCAATCAATGATTCTAGCCTAAAAGCAATGAGGCTTCCACAAGGGAGAAGCTGTGTGAGAGGCATTGTGGGTGATTAGACAGGAGTATGCTATGCTCTGAGTCAGGCTGAAAGAGTTGAAATCCTGCCTCTGCTAAACGCCTGCTGTGTGAGCTGGAGAAGAGGACTTCAGTCTCCTGCTGCTGCTAAGTCGCTTCAGTCATGTCCGACTCTGTGCGACCCCATAGATGGCAGCCCAACAGGTTCCCCTGTCCCTGGGATTCTCCAGACAAGAGCACTGGAGTGGGTTGCCATTTCCTTCTCCAATGCATGAAAGTGAAAATTGAAAGTGAAGTCGCTCAGTCATGTCCGACGCTACTTCAAATACAACTAAGGATCTAATCGTAAAGTACATTAATATCACACATTGTCAAGAAGTCTCCTAGTGTGTCTATTTTTGCAGCTATAAAAGGGGGAGAATAATTCCTATAACTTAGAGGTGGGTTATAGGGTTACAAAAGATGATGCATGTAAATCAAATTAGCAGAGTCCCTTGGCCCATGGTAATGCTCTGTAAGTGGTCAAGAACAGGGGAGTTCCCTGGTGGTCCAGAGGCTAAGACTCTGAGCTCTCAATGTAGGGGGACCGGATTCAATCCCTGGTCAGGGAACTAGATGCCACAAGCCTCAACTAAAGATCCCATGTGCTGCAACTAGGTCTGGTGCAGCCAAATACATAAAGTGATTATATTTTTTAAATTCTTAAGGACAAAATAAAACACTGCAAAATAAACATACAAAAACCAGAGGTGAGGGCAGGGTAGGGAGAACAGATGCACAATACAAAGCCCACCATGAATGGGTGCAGGTGCCTCAGGGTAGAGAAATGTATTAAAGCTATTGGGGTGGAATGGTCTTGATCACTGTTTCCTGTACAATGTCACAAACCTATGTCCATAGTTCTTCAGGCACTCTGTCTATCAGATCTCATCCCTTGAATCTATTTGTCACTTCCACTGCATAGTAGTAAGGGATTTGATTTAGGTCATACCTGAATGGTTGACTGGTTTTCCCTACTTTCTTCAATTTAAGTCTGAATTTGTCAATAAGGAGTTCATGATCTGAGCCACAGTCAGCTCCCGGTCTTGTTTTTGCTTACTGCATAGAGCTTCTCCATCTTTGGCTGCAAAGAATATAATCAATCCAATTTCAGTATTGATCATCTGGTGATGTCCACGTGTAGAGTCTTCTCTTGTTATTGAAAAAGGGTGTTTTCTATGACCAGTGTGTTCTGTCGGCAAAACTCTTATAGCCTTTGCCCTGCTTCATTCTGCACTCCAAGCCCAAATTTGCCTGCTACTCCAGGTATTTCTTGACTTCTTACTTTTGCATTCCAGTCCCCTATAATGAAAAGGACATCTTTTTGGGGTGTTAGTTCTAGAAGGTCATGTAGATCTTCATAGAACCATTCAACTTCAGCTTCTTCAGCATTACTGGTCTGGCATAGACTTGGATTACTATGAAACTGAATGGTTTGCCTTGGAAAGGAACAGAGATCATTCTGTCGTTTTTGAGATTGCATCCAAGTACTGCATTTCAGACTTTTGTTGACTATGATGGTTACTCCGTTTCTTCTAAAGGATTCTTGCCCACAGTAGTAGATATTATGGTCATCTAAGTTAAATTCACCCATTGTAGTCCATTTTAGTTCACTGATTCCTAAAATCAGCAGTGATTAAGACCACCCCCAAGAAAAAGAAATGGAAAAAGGCAAAATGGTTGTCTGAGGAGGCCTTACAAATAGCTGTGAAAAGAAGAGAAGTGAAAGGCAAAGGAGAAAAGGAAAAATATACCCATTTGAATGCAGAGCTCCAAAGAATAGCAAGGAGAGATAAGAAAGCCTTCCCCAGTGATCAGTCAAAGAAATAGAAGAAAATAGAGTGGAAAAGACTAGCGATCTCTTCAGGAGATGGAAATGGCAACCCACTCCAGTATTCTTGCCTAGAGAATCCTGTGGACAGAAGAGCTTGGAGGGCTGCTGTCCATAGGGTTGCACAGACTCGGACATGACTGAAGCAACTTAGCAGCAGCAGAGATCTCTTCAAGAAAATTAGAGATACCAAGAGAACTTTTCATGTAAAGATGGGCACAATAAAGGATAGAAATGGTATGGACCTAACAAAAGCAGAAGATATTAAGAAGAGGTGGCAAGAATACACAGAAGAACTATACATAAAAGATTTTCATGACCCAGATAATCATGATGGTGTGATCACTCACCTAGAGCCAGACATCCTGGAATGTGAAGTCAAGTGGGCCTTAGAAACCATCCCTACGAACAAAGCTAGTGGAGGTGATGGCATTCCAGCTGAGCTATTTCAAATCCTGAAAGATGATGCTGTGAAAGTGCTGCACTCAATATGCCAGCAAATTTGGAAAACTCAGCAGTGGCCACAGGACTGGAAAATGGCAGTTTTCATTTCAATTCAAATGAAAGGCAATGCCAAAATATGCTCAAACTACTGCACAATTGCATGCATCTCACACGCTAGTATAGTAACGCTCAAAATTCTCCAAGCCAGGCTTCAGCAGTATGTGAACAATGAATTTCCAGATGTTTAAGATGGATTTAGAAAAGGCAGAGGAACCAGAGATCAAATTGCCAACATACATTGAATTATCAAAAAAACAAGAGAGTTCCAGAAAAACATCTATTTCTGGTTTATTGATTATGCCAGAGCATTTGACTGTGTGGATCACAATAAACTGTGGAACATTCTGAAAGAGATGGGAATACCAGACCACTTGACCCGCCTCCTGAGAAATCTGTATGCAGGTAAAGAAGCAACAGTTAGAACTGGACATGGAACAACAGACTAGTTCCAAATAAGGAAAGGAGTACATCAAGGCTGTATATTGTCACCCTGCTTATTTAACTTATATGCAGAGTATATCATGAGAAATGCTGGGCCGGATGAAGCACAAGCTAGAATCAAGATTGCCGGGAGAAATATCAATAACCTCAGATATGCAGATGACACCCCCCAATATGGCAGAAGGTGAAGAAGAACTAAAGAGCCTCTTGATGAAAGTGAAAGAGGAGAGTGAAAAAGTTGGCTTAAAGCTCAACATTCAGAAAACGAAGATCATGGCATCTGGTCCCATCACTTCATGGGAAATAGATGGGGAAACAGTGGAGACAGTGGCTGATTTTATTTTTCTGGGCTCCAAAATCACTGCAGATGGTGATGGCAGCCATGAAATTAAAAGATGTTTACTCCTTGGAAGGAAAGTCATGACCAACCTAGACAGCATATCAAAAAGCAGAGACACTGCTTTGCCAATAAAGGTCCATTTAGTCAAGGCTATGGTTTTTCCAGTAGTCACGTATGGATGTGAGAGTTGGACCATAAAAAAGCTAAGCACAGAAGAATTGATGCTTTTGAACTGTGGTTGGAGAAGACTCCTGAGAGTCCCTTGGAATGCAAGGAGATCCAACCAGTCCATCCTAAAGAAATCAGTCCTGAATACGCATTGGAAGGACTGATGCTGAAGCTGAAACTCCAATACTTTGGCCACCTGATGCAAAGAACTGACTCATTTGAAAAGACCCCGATGCTGGGAAAGATTGAAGGCAGGAAGAGAAGAGGATGACAGAGGATGAGATGGTTGGAAGGCATTACCGACTCAATAGACATGAGTTTGAGTAAACTCTGGGAGTTGGTGATGGACAGGGGAGCCTGGCGTGCTGCAGTCCATGGGGTGCAAAGAGTCAGACACGACTGAACGACTGAACTGAACTGAACTGATTGAGGTGGAAGAAGGGTGGAAGATGCTGGGGAGGGAATAGAATTCCTGAGTAAAGGGCTTCATAGTTTGGTGATGGTCTCTTCCCGTCCTGCTTCAATTCCTGGACAGTAAACTGGAGCTTGGGGCTGGATGATCTCTGGTTTCCGAGTCAAGATAGATGCTGCCTTTGCTTTCTTTGCTGCTCAGTGGTGGTAGCGTGGAGACCCCGAGGACTATTGAACAACTAGCTGCTGTTCTGTGTGTGCCCATGTGCTATTGAGAATCTCCGGAAGAAACAGGCAAGGCAGGAGAAAGGGCTGGTGATGAGATCTTTAATACCCACCCTGACTCTGAAAGTGAAAGTCACCCAGTCGTGTCAGACTATTTGCAACTCCATGGACTATACAGTCCGTGGAATTCTCCAGGTCAGAGTACTGGAGTGGGTTCCCTTCTCCAGGGGATCTTCCCAACCCAGGGATCGAACCCAGGTCTCCTGCCTTGTAGGTGGATTCTTTACCAGCTGAGCCACAAGGGAAGCCCATGAATACTGGAGTGGGTAGCCTATCCCTTCTCCATTGGATCTTCCCAACCCAGGAATCAAACCGGGGTCTCCTGCACGGCCGGCAGATTCTTTACCAGCTGAGCTATCAGGGAAGCCCCACCCTGCCTCTGCTGATCCCTTACTCTACATGCTCTTCTCTCTGCCTGTAGCACCCTTTTTACCCTTCATCTCTCTCTCCCTGTAGTAATTCTTCCATACTTGTTTCAGGGTCCGAAGGAAAGGGCACCCTCCCTGGGAAATAATTTCTGTTTCTTTCAGATAGATCTCTCTCCCCTAAAGACCCCTGCAGGCTGCTGTGCTCCTGCACTGCTCTTGACAATATTTTTCATGACTTACAGCCCCTGCCCGTATGCCTCCTTGAGGGTCCAGTCTTATTCCAACTGCCCACTCCATGGCAAACCTGGAGCTCACAACCTTTCCCTACAGAGGAGTGTGGTTAAGAGCTCTGGTTAGGACAGCCTGGCTCCATCACACCTACCCGGGTGATCATAAGCAAGTTACTAACTCCTCGGGTGGTTCTTCATTTGTAAAATGGAGATAAAAGTCCTCCTAATTTAGATCACCTTGTCAATGTTCTCATGGCATCCTCTCCTTCTTTCCCTTGTTGCACATATCAACCGTGTACTTAGGTCACTGATTAGGTAATATATGCTTAAACATACACCTTCTCTGTTAGGATACAGTCTTCACTGAGGCGGAGGGCACATCTACACTAACCATTGCTTTATTTCAAGTTTCTAGAAGTCTGTTGAAGGAGTGAAGGAATGAATGAACAAATGAGCATATGTATGAGCAAATTATATACTTGTTATATTCTTCGACTAGATGGTTCATCCCTTGAGGAAAGTTTGCTTTCTTCTCAGCTTTATATCCCTCCCAGTGCCAAATATGACATAGGTATCGAACGCAAAGCAGAACTGAATCAAAGGGCCTGCTCCTTGGAGGGGCATGTACACGCTGGGGAGCACTGAGAACTCTCCCCATAAAGCCTCGTGTCCTTCTGAAGTAGACCAGTTGTCTTCCTACTACTTTTGTCTCAGCTTCTCCACCTGTGAAAGCAGAGTAATTGGCTTATGACATGCAAACACACATCCCCAGACCTTAGGCTGTCAGCTTGGAACCCAGGGCAAACCTTGTCCAGTTCCCATGACCTCATCAAATAAACTCATGGGTCAGGGTGGACCCCACCCTCACTCTAACTCACTGGCATGAACACACAGTCAATAATAGGGCAGGTTCATCTTTGCTTATTCAGTGGAATTAAGAGTCTCAGCCATGCTCATGGGGTTCAATAAAAGATATTTGTGTTGACTTATACTATATGCTGTTGCTGGAGGTGAATCCATTTTAGACACAGTGAATCTGAAATTAGGGTATATGGATATTTTTTTAAAATTTTAAAATTGTGAATCTGTGATACCCAAACATTTGCAAGTACATTGGTATTTAGTATCCTCTCATATAGCTATGTAAAGCATGGAACCCAAGACCTGCAAAAATCTAAAAGATCATATAAATACAAAGCTATAAATACATGCTTGTAGGTACATTTCCATTAAGATATGCATTCATTATCCACTCTATATCAAATATAATGTGCTATCTGCATCGAGGAATACAAATACAAACATAAATATGAAACAGACCCAACCCCAGTAATGTTCTTGATAAGCAGTGGAAGTGATAACAAATAATAACTTATATAAATTAAAGTGTCTTTGGATGCAAATAATAGGATATGCCAATTCACACTGACTTCAATAATTTGGAAAGGGAGCAACAAGTCCAAAAGTGGGTAGGTTTGAGAATTAAGTAGTAATTCTGAATTTGTGGCTGACAGTTGTATCAAGTGCCCAATTCCTTTCCATTTTTCCACTTTGCATTTTCAATATCACCTTCTTCCTCAGTTTAGGAAGTTATTCAATTCCTCTGTACCAGGTCCAGATGTGACACCTAGACATGACAGCTTCCAGAGGCAGAAATGAGGCTGTCTCTTCTCTTGTCTTCTTCATAGAAGCAAGGATACTTTTCCCACAAAACCTCTATCCCTTCTCATTGTCCAGACCCAGGTCACATGCCCACTCCCACCCCAACCTCTAACAAATGCATCTGGGACCACCATAGTGAGGATTTATTCCTGAGGCTATGGCTATGGTCAATGATGCCAGAAATATAAAATATGTGGGAGAGACAGACACCAAGATGTAACTGGGTCTCTGGAACTCGGGAGACACAGAATGGATGCCAAGAAGGCAACCAACAACATCTACTAGAATAATGTTAATTTGCTAGTTAATGTTAACTTGGCATTGATGGTATTCAAATCCTTTTCATACTCAGTACCACTTTAACGTAAACTCCATGAGCTCAGCAATCTTTTGTATGTTTTGTTCAAGACCATATCGCAAACTCATGGACATGAATCTGAGCAAACTCCAAGAGATAGTGGAGGATGGAGGAGCCTGGCATGTTACAGTCTGTAGGATTGCAAAGAGTCAGATGCAACTTAGCAACTGAACAGCAACAACCTTAATATGTCAACATTTACTCTAAGTTATAAAGTGCAATTGGAAAATGAAACAGTGGAAAGGGATAGAATCCTAGTGTGGTAGGGGGAGAAGAGGATGCTTTTTCATACACAACAGAAACAGCCTCTTAGCTAATGTGATACTTGAGCAGACTTGGGTGAAACAAGGGTGTGAACACAGCAGTCATCAGGGTAAAGAACATTCCAGAACAAGAGAAGAGGAAGTACAGAGTCCCTGAAACAGGGGGATTCTTAATGTGTTTTGAGGAACCATGAAGAGGTCAATGAGAGCAGAACAAGAGGAGTGAGGGGTCCGAAATGTAGCAGGACATGAGGTAAGAGGCCCCTAGAACCTGCTGATGAGGTTCACGGGCTCAGCAGGCACGGCCACGGCAGGGGAGGTGCAGGAGTGTTCAGCCTCACTGAACTCCATCTGGGGAGAGACTATGCCAGCAAAGGGTCTTCCATGCTGGCTCAGAGAGTAGATAATCTACCTGCAATGCAGGAGACACAGGTTTGATCCCTGGGTCAGGAAGATCCCCTGGAGTAGGAAATGGCAACCCATTCCAGTATTCTTGCCTGGAAAAATCCCATGGACAGAGGAGCCTGGTGGGCTACAGTCCATGGGTTCGCGAAGAGTTTGACATGACTGAGCGACTAACACTCTCTTTCACTTTTTCTTTTTTATGTCGGCAAAGGCCATCACATAACATTCACATGCACAGATGCTTGGCATCGGAGAGAAGTCGTGTGATGTAGCAGCTACAAGGCTGGGCTGGGGAGTCAAAAGAACAGTGATAGAATCACGCTCTGTCAGGTACTTGCCATCATGTAACTTTGTCCCTGGGCAAGTGATGTAAGCTTCCAGAGACTCAAATTTTTCATCTTGAGATGAGATGGTCATTGTTGTTTAGTCACCTAGTCATGTCCAACTCTTTGCGACCCCATGGACTGCAGCACGCCAGGCCTCCCTGTCCCTCACCACCTCCTGAAGTTTGCCCAAGTTCATGTTCATTGCATCGGTGATGCCATCTAGTTATCGCATCCTCTGATGCCCTCTTCTCCTGCCCTCAGTCTTTCCCAGCATCAGGGATCTTTCCAATGAGTCAGCTGTTCGCATCAGTTGACCAAAATACTGGAGTTACAGCTTCAGCATCAGTCCTTCCAATGAGTATTCAGGGTTGATTTGTTGTAACTACTACATATTGCTGTAAGGAGGGCTAAGAGAAATAATGCATGCAGTGCAATCAAAACAGTGTCTGGCACATATCATGGGTACAGTTAAAGCTCACCTCTGCTATTACCATTGTTACTCCTGGTGCTGTTTACTGGTTTTCATTTGGCATGGCAGACATACTCACTTAAGTCGGGCTCTTCCCTAGTCATGCTAACTATTTAAAACTAAAAGAAAGCTTCCAGAAACAGCAGTTCTGTCCCTTAGTGAGGGTCTGGCAGCTGCACAAGGTGGCTGAGAAGCTGGCATCCCTCTGTGTGAATGAGCAGAGGACAGCCCCCCAAGGCTGGGGAGCCAGGTAGAAAGAACAAATCACCCTCTCTCATAGCCCTACCACACTTCCTGGGATTCCACACTTAATAAGCTCTTCAGGGTGCTCTCTAAACTTCCCTGGCACAGACTGTTTTCCCTGCATTTTCTCCAAAGAGTGAAATCTGACTCATTCAGACCACACACCTGGGCCTGTTGTGGTTTGGGCCATGGCAGAGGGTGAGAGAAAGGGGAGCTACTGTAAGGCTGGGGATGCATGTGGGAGACCCCAAGGCTGCTTGCCTGCACAGCCTCGCTTCCCTGCACCATCTCCAGTAAGATGAAGGGGCCTACTTGTCTTCCTCAAACTGGGTTGAAAGAGCTTCACCTGGAGTGGGGGAAGATGGCTACGTGCAGGAGTCACTGAAGTGTCAGGCGGGAGGGGAGGGAGGACAGGGCAGGCATGTACGATACACAGGCAGTATTGAAAGGTGGCTGTTGTATGCCGGGGCAACACAGAGACAGAGGATGCGTCTCCTTCTACTTCCTGGTCCCAGACACTTCCTTTTTGACAAAAACAAGGGGAAGCAACATATCTTATTGCTGTTGCATGTTACAGTCTAAAAGCACATCTCTTGGGCAGTTTTTTGTTAAAGCTTCATTGTCCTGAGCCAGAATTCCTTCTCTTGCTACGAAAAGGCTCAGCCCTGCCCTGGTCCCAAGCCAACTTGGGACTTCTGATGCTTTCCTTTTAGTGCATTTAAACAAATACCTGAAACCTCCTGGCACACGACTGGGCAACAGCGTGCAATGTGCCGAAGACTAGACCTCTGCTTTCATATCTCACAGGCTACTCCCAACCTCATGTACAAATACCCACCTACCCCCTGACACACACTGCCCCCAGGCCAGTGGGCTTCTTCTTAAGCTCTGGGTTCAACCTCAGTGCTACGACTCACCAGCCGAGTAACTTTAGTCAGGAAGTGTATTCTCTTAGAAACCGCTTTCTCATTTGCAAAATAGGAATAAACACTCCAGGCCTGCCCAACTCAACATAGAAGCTATGAATCTTTGAGACAACAGTCACAGCATATTTGGGAAAAATTAAAATCCAAACATCAAAAAAGAGTTGAAATCCCTCAATCAGCATAAACAACAAATATGGGGGGAGTACTTTAGGCATGATACTATGCCCCGCCAAAGACATCAATGATAGGGTTCTATCAGCCTGCAGGGTCCTTATCAGCTTTCTTCTGATGGTGATTAAATTCCTTGGCCACATGTAAGGATCTAAAATGCTATCCAGAACCAAAGCAAGTAGCCGCAAACACCTACGCAGCTTCCTTCCTTGTTCTCCTCAAGTGACTTGTTTTTACTGGAACATAGTTTCCTCTTCCTGTCTGGGAAACTCTGTTTACAAAATCTATCTCCAAAAGGAAAGCAAAAAAGAAAGCTCTTTCCACCAACCAGCCTTGGAATTTCACCAGGTTACCCTTTTAACCTGAACCAAAATAGGCCATGACTCACCATTTGTGTCTGGGGGATCCCATTCCCCATTTATCTTACCAGGAGATCATATCTTGCATGATTATCAGTAAAAACCATGCTGCAGGGATGCTCCCATAGGGAAAAAAGTTTAGGAAAAAATTCACTTTTGGAAACTGCATCCTCACAGCACTTACTTACAATATCCAAGCTCCCCTGCAGGCAGTTCTCTACCATCTTAGCCTTGTCTAGCCCTTTAGCACTCTCCTGTCAACTGAAAAAGAATGCAAAATATGAGAGTGGTGAGTTAAGTTTTATTTGGAGCAAAATGAGGACTATAGCCCGGGAGACAACATTTCAGATAGCACTGAGATAGTACTCCAAAGAGGAATGGGGGAAGGTCAGTATATACACATGACTTTGCTGAAGGGGAATACATGCAACCAAGCACATATTTTCTGCAGTTTTCTGCTAGTTTCATAAAGGTTACTGCAGTCACAAGGAGTAGACATCACCATGAAGGATTTTAGTGCTTTTCTAGATATGAAGAGATGTAAGAATTGGGCTCATAATATCTTCTCCTGAAAATATCTATCTGAAGACCTGTTGTGCCAGTTTACCCAGAGCACAGAGGGCCTCATTCCTGATCGCCACTCTGGACTCCTTTCAGGGGGTGTCGATAGCAGCTGCAGCAGCTCATAATTTGATCCTTGTAAAGATAGACGGCAAGTATCAATCTGTAGGTGACACTCCCCATTGCATCTGCTCATCCAAGTCAAAAGCTTACCCCATCATCTGAAGTTGACAGATTCTTGGCTGTGTGACCCTAGACACAGCTCTTCAAATTTTAGTTTCCTGACCTATAGCAATTGCAGGAATAGACTGTGTTGACAGAACCCTTTATATTTGTCACATATTAGTTCATTTCATCCTCCAAAGAAGCCTGTAAGGGGAAAGCTATTACTATCACCATTGTGCAAATAGTGGTGGTTTAGGTGCTAAGTCGTGTCCAACTCTTACAACCCCATGGACTCTAAGCTGCCAAGCTCCTTTGTCCATGAGATTCTCCAAGCAAGAATACTGGAGTGGGTTGCCATTTCCTTCTCTAGGGGATCTTCCCAACCTAGGACTCACCAAAGCACCATAGCTACCAACCCAAATTCATCAGCATGTTTTGAGGGTTAGAAGAAATAACCAGAAAAAGGTAGGCATCTAACAAAATATTGTTACATTATTGGATGAAAACGTATGCCTTTACCCACTCAGCCATCTTAGGAAGCCCTTTCTGGATGATACTTTAGTTCAAAGTCATTCAACCATGGGTGCCAGTGCCATGAGTACAACAGAGATTCTACAACCTTTTTCAAGAAACTATGGCTCTCGGTGAGAAAGCAGAGTTGTTATTTTCCATGAGGGGACTCTGCACAGAGTAACATCCCTGCCTTTCCCCAGCATGTCAAAGTACCTGTCTTAGTGCCTGATTCATAGCCAACCTTCCAGTTATGTGAGTTTCCTTCCATTCTTCCATCTTCCAACACAACCTTCCTGACCAAGATCTTCCCTGCAGGTAGCCCAGAATGTACCCTTTGAAGGTTACTCCTGAGAGAGTTATAGTGCTCAATACATTCCTCCTGGAAATAGTCTTCTAAGTAATGTGAATCACTGAGGTGGGATCTGCCACTTTCTGGATGGTGTGTGTGC
This sequence comes from Ovis canadensis, assembly GCF_042477335.2. NCBI lineage: Eukaryota > Metazoa > Chordata > Mammalia > Artiodactyla > Bovidae > Ovis > Ovis canadensis. The sequence continues at coordinate 180,445,378 of NC_091247.1, read as the reverse complement.
ATGTATGCTCAGTCACTCGGTCATGTCCAACTCTTTTGTGACCCCATGGAAGAGCCCACCAGGCTCCTCTGTCCATGGGATTTCCCAGGCAAGAATACTAGAGTGGGTTGCCATTTCCTTCTCCAGGGGATCTTCCTGAACCAGGGATCGAACCCACATCTCCTGTGTCTCCTGCATTTGCAGGTGGATTCTTTACCCACTGAGCCATCTTAGGAACCCCTTTCTAGATGATACTTTAGTTCAAAGTCATTCAACCATGGGTGCCAGTGCCATGAGTACAACACAGAGATTCTATAACCTTTTTCAAGAAACTATGGCTCTCGGTGAGAAAGCAGAGTTGTTATTTTCCATGAGGGGACTCTGCACAGAGTAACATCCCTGCCTTTCCCCAGTATGCTGTCCTGTCTCATTTCTCACCAAGGACAAGGACAGGTGTACCTAACAACAAGACTGAGAGAAGAAATGAGCATGCACCTCTCAGCCTCTTAGGATTCTCTTTTCTTTTTTCTTTTTTTTAATTTACTTACTTGGCTGTGCTGGGTCTCAGTTGCAGCATGCGTGATCTTCCATCTTCCCTGTGGCATTCAGGATCTTTAGTTGTGCATGTGAGTTTTACCTCCAGGAATTCTGTCAGGTCCCCCCAGTGAATACTGGAAGAAATTGCATGCTTCCACCAGGGGGAGAAAAAAAGAATCATTGCCACTGTGCCAGAACATTTGTGGTTTTTCATAAGGGCTGCCCTCAGGAAAAATTATTTACCAGCACTTCACCTGCTATGGTTATAGCAAAGTCTAGCCTACCTAGGGGCAAGAGAATATTCAACTCCAACCCCCTCGAGCCACCTGGTCCCACTTAAAAAGAAAAAAAACTAGGAAGCACTGGTGAGGCTCAGAGTCCAGGGGAATAAGCTCACCAAAGGCCTGAGACTTCATCAGTGGACTACAGGACTGCCCTCTCTCCTCCCCCCAAGCCCTACCACTACAGCACCAAAGGCCTGTTTGTCATGGTTCCTTCCACCTAGTACATCATGCCTGTGTTTCAACAGAAAACTGCAAGGCATTCTAAAAGGCAAAACACACAGTTTGAAGACTAAACAAACATCAGAACCAGAGTCAAATATGTCATGGGTGTCAGAATTTTCAGGCCAGGAATTCAAAACAATTATGATTAATATGTTAAAAGGTCTAGGGATAAAGTACCTGTTAATCCATCATGACCAAAAGTAGAAGTTCTATCACTGGTATTTCCAAGCCCCAATGTTACTTTCTTTGCACACAATTAGCAGTTGGCCTTCCCTCTCCACAAACAGGCTACTTTTGGAGAGTCATAGCTATGAACCACACAGGGACCCTGATTTCTCATGTTTCGTCAACAATTCACATTTCACATGTACTTGGACACGTGTCATGGGGAAAGCTGCAGGCCTAATGCACTGATAGTAAGATAACTTTTAACAACTAGAGATTACAAAATATCTTTAGTTTCTGACACTGTTTGCTCACAGCATGTATAGTTAGCCTTTGCTTCTCTTAAAGCAGTGGCTCCATTTGTGTGTGTGTGTACTCATACATGTTAGGGCTTTGAGGTGAATGGCAGGAAATCAATGCAACAATTTCCACACTACCTACCATTCTGCAACCTGCTTTGTGACATGTGCCAAATAACTTAGAGTACATTATGACTTCTAATCCTTGCAACTACTATGAAAAATAAGCAATTAAATGAAACACAGTTCTCATGCCTGTTTTACAGAAACTGAGCTCAATGGCAAGTTCCTCAAGACCATGCAGTGGATCTGTGATGAAGCCAAGTTTGAGCACATATCTATCCATCTTCAAAGCTGCATGTACTTAACCACCATGCTATTCTGGCTTTTAATATTTTACTTCCTGTTCTGCTTGGAAAGATGGTTAACACATGACTGGGCCTTAATGAGCACTTTTGCATTCACTGAATCTTGAAATAGATTACTGTAAGGGCGATTTGCGTCCTCAGCACTTACCTCAATCCCAGTGCCAAGCATATAGTGAATGTTTCATAAATAATTTCTGCTTTAATAAGCATTTATTATATCTAAATAGGACATAGTGCTATAGCATATGATGACTCACGTTTAATAAAGGTAGCATTTTATGTCTCTATTTGCAAGCCCTATTTGTCTATTTTAATATAGTGTGATGCTTTTATAAGGAAAGATAAAGCATAGCTGAACAGAAAAGAATACTTCCCTTGACCAATTATTTCTTTTTAACCATCAGTTCAGTTCAGTTGCTCAGTCATGTCTGACTCTTTGTGACCCCATGAATCGCAGCACACCAGGCCTCCCTGTCCATCACCAACTCCCAGAGTTCACTCAGATTCACGTCCATCGAGTCAGTGATGCCAGCCAGCCATCTCACCCTCTGTCATCCCCTTCTCCTCCTGCCCCCAATCCCTCCCAGCATCAAAGTCTTTTCCAATGAGTCAACTCTTCACATGAGGTGGCCAAAGTACTGGAGTTTCAGCTTTAGCATCATTCCTTCCAAAGAAATCCCAGGGCTGATCTCCTTCAGAATGGACTAGTTGGATCTCCTTGCAGTCCAAGGAACTCTCAAGAGTCTTCTCCAACACCACAGCTCAAAAGCATCAATTCTTCGGTGCTCAGCCTTCTTCACAGTCCAACTCTCACATCCATACATGACCACAGGAAAAACCATAGTCTTGACTAGATGGACCTTAGTTGGGAAAGTACTGTCTCTGCTTTTGAATATGCTATCTAGGTTGGTCATAACTTTCCTTACAAGGAGTAAGCATCTTTTAATTTCATGGCTGCAGTCACCATCTGCAGTGATTTTGGAACCCCCCCCCCAAAAAAAAGTCTGACACTGTTTCCACTGTTTCCCCACCTATTTCCCATGAAGTGATGGGACCAGATGCCATGATCTTCATTTTCTGAATGTTGAGCTTTAAGCCAACTTTTTCACTCTCCTCTTTCACTTTCATCAAGAGGCTTTTTAGTTCCTCTTCACTTTCTGCCATAAGGGTGGTGTCATCTGCATATCTGAGGTTATTGATATTTCTCCCGGCAATCTTGATTCCAGCTTGTCCTTCTTCCAGTCTAGTGTTTCTCATTTTTAACCATAGAAGCCTAATTATTCATTCCAGGAGGCACTGACTTTAGTAATACATGTTACCTTCTTGCAAACAGAACATACAAACATTTTGAGAAAACAGCCTGCTGAGTGTTGATGAGCCCAGGGCAAGGAAGAAGGATAATCTTATTTTTGCTACTCCAGTATCCATTCCCTTTATCCCATCAAGAACATTTGGATTGTTTTATGGTGAACTAACCCTGCCCCCAGAGAAGGCAATGGCACCCCACTCCAGTACACTTGCCTGGAAAATTCCATGGATGGAGGAGCCTGGTAGGCTGCAGTCTATGAGGCCGCTAAGAGTTGGACATGACTGAGCGACTTCACTTTGACTTTTCACTTTCGTGCATTGGAGAAGGAAATGGCAACCCACTCCAGTGTTCTTGCCTGGAGAATCCCAGGGATGGGGGAGCCTGGTGAGCTGCTGTCTATGGCGTCGCGCAGAGTCGGACACCCCTGAAGCGACTTAGCAGTAGTGGTAGTAACCCTGCCCCGTTCTGAGGCTGCATATTCCTAAAGGTTTGCCCCATCCTCATGCATCTGCACCCTCCAGACGCAGGAGTGGGCATGAGACTTCCACATGACCTTCCGATCTACTACCCAGCTTGATGGCACAGTAACTTTTTCTAGTAGTAATTTTAATTGGTACCTAATTTCTTCCATTTTATGTTTTATCAGAGCTAGAGCAGTGTGGCTTACAGCAGAAACAATGAGGAAAAGATTTTCTTTTCTGGACTAGAACCTTGTGGAGGAGAAGCCTGGAGGTGTGACAGCCATTTTGTCACATCAAGAGGGACTGAGAATGTCTCTGATGCAGAAGAAAGCTGTCACTTCCTTTTTTAAAAAAAAAAACATTTATTTTTTTAATTTAATTTTTGGCTTCATTGGGTCTTAGTTGCAGCATGCGGACCCTTCGTTGTGGCTTTCAGGCTCCAGGGCGAGCAGTCACAGTTCACCTGTGGCACATAGGATCTTAGTTCCACAACTAGGAATCAAACCCAAGTCCCCTGCATTGGAAAGATTCTTAACCACTGGACCACCAACAAAGTCCCAAAGCTGTCATTTCTAGTCATAACATTTAGGTCTATAGACCTAGCTTCTCTCGAACTAAACCACTAGCCTCTCTTGAACTAAAATCTATTCAAAATCATACAGCTAACCTAACAAATTCCCATCTATGCTCAAGCCACTTTGAGTTTCTATCATTTGCAACCAGGAGTCCTAAGAGGAAGGGAACCAAACAGTTATTGTGTCCCACTTGCCTGGGTAATATCACTTCATTTAATTGCAGGAAGTATGCATTAGTTTTCCCCATGTGATAAATAGGCAAACTAAGACCCAGATAAGTTAAGAAACTAGGCACACATGACTAGGAGTAGTTAACTTGGATCCACTCCTATCTCTCCCTGACTCTAAAAATCTAGGTCCTTTCCACAGCTGAATACAGCAAGAGCAAATTTCTATGAAAAATCACCCTTTCGGGATGGTTGTGTAGAAAACATACTAAGCAAGAGAGACAGATTCCTTTTTTTTTTTTTTTTTTGCCTGGCTCACCGTACCTTTCTTGTGACTTTGAGCAATTTTCCTCTTTAAATCTCAGGGAGTTTTTGTTTGTTTGTTTTTGTTTTCTGGTCTATGAAATCATGAGGTTTGAACTGGATACACATGACCCAACTTCTTTCCATCCCTAAAACTGTAAAATGTCAGTTCTTGACTTTTCTTGAAATTTCCAAGTTAGGTGCTAGAAGAACCAGACATTGAAGCAAGCCAATAAGTGAGGGTTCCCTCTGCAAACCCTCTCTCCTAATTTGGGCAAATGGATGAGGTATGTGTAATTAAAACTGCAGAAGTAACAAGCTTCTGGCCAAGTCCTGCCCTCACTTAACCATACTCCTGGGGGTTGACTGGGGGGAGGGGAGCAGCGGATGTTGAACCCAGGGTGGAATTTGGCTTGATATGCAGATTCTTATAATTTCCAAATGATGTCAGTGCACTTATTTGAGAGACTGAGAAAGTGCTGAGTTTAGTCTATTTACCTCCATAAAGAAAAACTGAAAACCGCTGGGCTAGGGCCAGTGTCGATCAGTGTTATAAGGCTAAGAACACTCTTGGCAGGGCAAAGTCATTTGGGGACGATCGTACCCAATTCATGTCGATTTATGGTTGTGGCCTTTCTTTCTGATTATAGTTTGTCCTGAGATAGGAAATAACAGCCCTGTTCTTGTCAACTGGCTCAGAGAAAATGGATCTGCTAAAAAGTTTCGTCATTCCTTGATCCCAGAACCACTGAGGTTATAGAAATTTGAACAGCCACTAAGAGGGGCCAGAATTCAATTCTTATTCAAAAGAAAGTCAGCAAGCAATTGAAAAAACATATCTTTCTAGTTAATGCAACTCAAAATAGAGTTTTGGCTCTTATTAGCCAGATAATGTCTTTGCACTTACGTGTCCTTTTGCCTTTGAGTTGGCCTCAATTAGGAATTTAGGTGAATTTTTTATAATATTAAGAAGGTATATGTCCAGGGGACCCAAGAATTATAACATTCTATCTTGATCACCCTTTCCGTCCCCCAGAGAGTTACTAACATAACAAAGTATGGTCAGAGTAGTGGGAAAGATGAGGCAGGTGGCCTAGGCTTAAATCTTGCTCACTGTCAGTGAGAAAGCCTTAGGCACTTTTTTCGTCTAGAAAAAAAGTGCATAATAATAGTACTTTCTCACAGGTTTGTTATGAAAATAAAATTAGTTATTTTACTCAAATCTTTTGTTCTTTGGCACCTAGTAAAGCTGAAACCCCAATGCTTTGGCCACCTCATGCGAAGAGTTGACTCATTGGAAAAGACTGATGCTGGGAGGAATTGGGGGCAGGAGGATAAGGGGACGACAGAGGATAAGATGGCTGGATGGCATCACAGACTCAGTGGACATGGGTTTGGATGAACTCTGGGAGCTGGTGATGGACAGGGAGGCCTGATTTGCTGTGATTCATGGGGTCGCAAAGAGTCGGACACAACTGAGCGAGTGAACTAGAACTATGCACTCAGTAGGGGATTCTCAGGTGGTGCTAGTGGTAAAGAACATGCCTGCCAAAGCAAAAGAGGTAAGAGACCCTGGTTTAATACCTAGGTTGGAAAGATTCCCTGGAGGAGGGCATGGCAACCCACTCCAGTATTTTTGCCTGGAGAATCCCCATAACAAAGGAGCTTGACAGCTTACAGTGCATAGGGTAGCGAAGAATCAGACACAACTGAAGCACGCATGCACATATGCATTCAGTAAATGCTAGCAATTAGTCCTAAAGATACTATACACATAGGAAATAAGACTAAACATATACAAGTTAAAACTTCACTTTTATAGGGATCGATGCCCTTTGTTCCAACATGTGGCACTCTGGTAAGCAAACTAGTCTAATTGCCTCCAAAAGGCCTTACCTCCCAGCTGCAATTCCTGGGTATTAATGACTTTCTGGTTAGACCAGACCATCCAGAGAACCAGAGTTTTCATGACAACATTTAGGAAGGCATGCAAACAAAACAAAAGACAGGATAAATTCATCAGATGCCAAGGGATCTTGACTTGGCATAGTGATGTCACATCAAAACAGCAGCAAGGAGCAGAAAAGAGGGGGAGAAAATACAACTGCTTAATGGCTGAACACCGAAGAATTGATGCTTTTGAGCTGTGGTGTTGGAGAAAACTCTTGAGAGTCCCTTGAAATTCAAGGAGATCCAACCAGTAAATCATAAAGGAAATCAATCTTGAATATTCATTAGAAGGGTTGATGATGACTGAAGCTCCAATACTTTGGCCACCTGATGCAAAGAGCTGACTCATTAGAAAAGTCCCTGATGCTGGGAAAGATTGAAGGCAGGAGGAGAAGGAGACAACAGAGGAATCGATGGTTGGATGGCATCACTGACTCAGTGGACAAGAGTTTGAGCAAGCTCTGGAAGATGGTGATGGACAGGGAAGCCTGGCATGCTGCAGTTCATGGGTGGCAAAAAGTTGGACATGACTGAGCAACTGAACAACAACAAATCAGATCTATCAGTAAGTAGAGCTCGGGTAAGTTCCCAAAATGTGGCCCATCAGATAAGCAGCTGCTCATCAGGGTGGAGGTGGGAGGTGGCCAGGAGAGGAAACAGAAAGGGACTTCGATATCCTTTCCCCACCCCCAAACACTCTAATTTCAGTGATTCTCAAAATGCAATGGGTGAACTATCCCATCAGACTCACCTGAAAAGTGAAAGTGAAAGGTTAGTCACTTAGTTGTGTCTAACTCTTTGCAATCCCATCGTCTGTAGCTCACCAGACTCCTCTGACCATGGAATTCTACAGGCAAGAATACTGGAGTGGGTTGCCATTTCCTTTTCCAGGGGATCTTTCTGAGCAGGGATCAAACCCAGGTCTTTTACATTGCAGGCAGATTCTTTACCATCTGAGTTACCAGGGAAGCTCCTAGGAAGTTTGCTAAAATGCAGATTCCTGAACTCGAGGCAAACATAAGGTGATGGTTAATTTTATATACCAACTTGACTGGGCCATGGGATGCCCAGATGAAACATTATTTCTGGGTGTGTCTGTGAGGACATTTCTAGAAGAGATTAGCATTTGAATCAGCAGACTGAGTAAAAGTGATGACCCACCCCAATGAGGGAGACAGGGGCGCTCAGCCAATCCACTGAATTCCTGAATTGAACAAAAAGGTAGAGAAAGGAATTATCTTGCTCTGGTGAGCTAAAACTTCTCTCTGAGCTGGGACATGAGGCTGGATAGACCCTCAAACTGGAACTTTTACGCTTGGCACTCCTGGTTCACAGACCTTGGGAATCAGACTGGAAGTACACCATCAGCTTCCCATGGCTCCAGCTGGCTGATGGTAAAATGTGGGACCTCTCAGCCTCCATCATCATGTGAGCCATGTTCCTCATAATGTATCTCTTTATAGAGTGATAGATAAATAGATATATGAATCTTGTACATCATCTATCTCTACATCTATATCTTATGTTTTGTTTCTTTGGAGAACCTGACTAATACACATACTAGCATCTTTGTTCTTTGAGGGATGACGATCAAATGTCTGTATCTTACAAGTTTCCCAAGTGAATTGAAACATCTAATGCACTATGAGGTCATCAAAGCATGGAGGTAATATTGTAAAATGCTTTTAAGTAGTCTTTGTTTTTTATTTTTATTTTTTAATGTTTTTTTGGTAGGATGAATACTTCCTTACGAGGCCTCCTGAGTTGCTGTCACCCCCTACACTCAGGATGGAAACAGCACCAAGCCCAGCTGGTTTGGGTTCTGGTCTCATCATGGGCTCAGCCACTTGAGAATCTGGACACGTCAGAGGGCTTGCCTGTATCTCTCTTTCCTCCTTTGTCAACATAGGAAAGGAGCTATGCCTTGCTTTCTTCATAGAGTTCTTGTAAACACTGAAGGAGCTGATGTGTGAGAGGCTTTTAAAGCTTATATAACCCAAAGAATTATGTATTCCTGTGAACTCAGAAACAACCACACTTCCCACTTCCCTGGCAGTTATGGGGAATCAGAGGTCTGTGTTTTTCCTCCGCAAAGATCATGTTCACCAGATAATTACACACTTCATTTTATTCAACCTGTGGATTCAGTCACAGGACAGATGCCTATAACTAATGGGAAAGAACCCCACCATTTCAAGCAAAACCTTTCTTAAAAATCTATCTTTCATTAGTATCACTAAATAGATACCACATTTAAACTCTGCTTCCCTGGTAGCTCAGACAGTAAAGAATCAGCCTGCAATGCAGGAGGCGCAGGTTCAATCACTGGGTCAGGAAGATCCCCTGGAGAAGGAAATGGCACCCCACTCCAGTATTCTTGCCTGGAGAATTCCGTGGACAGAGGAGCCTGGTGTGCTACAGTCCACAGGGTCACAAAGAGTCACACACGACTGAGACACTAACACTTCCACACTTCGAACTCTATTGACTTCTCTCTTGAGCTACAGGCCTGGATGTCCAGCTGAGCCCTGGTTCTCTCCCTCTGAATATGCCTCTGCTAAACCCACAACGTCTCGTGTCTCAAACTGAACTTCTCACTTTCCATCCTGAATCAATTCCGCCTCTGGACTTCCTGCTTCCTGTTCATGGCTTCACTGTCCCAACACCTCCAACTGAAGAATCTGAAGCCCCTCCACTTCCCATCACTTTCCATCTGGAAAGAGTGTCTTGCTCACAGATTTCTTTCTTCTCGAAATCTGCCACCACTGCCCTCATTCTGGCCCCCATCTATCACCACTTTGTCTCAGACGCATGGCTGTGCAGTAGTAAAACTGTTGTAAAATAAAGCCTAGAGAGTCAGCCCAGAGCGGAGTCATTCTTAAATAAGTGATCACAACAATAAGACAAAAGTCATCACTTATGTTGACACACATGTGCTCGCTGCTTGACAAGACCCAGGAGAAGATTTTGGAGGTTTTTCTCCCTATGGAACATCTGCTCTGGAACACATTTGGGGAAGCTTATAGCTGAAACTGAGAGCAGCATCTCTCTTGGGAACCCTAAGATACACAGAGTGATTCTGCTTGTTTATCTCACTATCATTGGATCCTTTCCTGAAAATAAACTACATTCCATGGAGATGGGGGAGGGGGTTGTATTTTTGTCCCATGACAACAATCCCCTAAGGATGCGGGGCAGGAAGCTGGAAAGAACTGCTCCACAATGGAATCCCTGACTATGATGGCCCTGGCCTGCCACCCTCTGGACCCCTAGTTGTGTGAGATGAATAACTCCCTTCAAGCCATCACTGGTCAGCTTATTTGTTGCTTGCGATCAAATGAACTCTTGACCAAGAGTGAAAAGACAGAGCTGGAACTCAAGCCCAAATCTGTCTGAGGTCAACACCTGTTCTCTTAAGTGCTACTCTACTGTGCTGTGGCTTATCTGAGGCAAGAGTTGTACAAATGGAGAAGAAATGAGATGTCCTAACATGGCCAGAGAAAGTTCAGCTGGCAGCTGGTGCACTGCTTTGAAATTACAACCTGTATAGCCATTCTTAGAGGTACCCTCCACAGCCAGCCAACTCTAACTTTAGAGCCACGTCCCATGTGCTAGGAACAAATTTGGTTGTGTCTTAGGGATGAGGCTGGACTGACACTGATTTGGTTTTCAAAACGTTGCCAGAGGCCTGTCTTTTCCTTTGACTGTTCCCCGGGCCTTTAAACCAGCACCTATGCCTCAGGAAATTTTATAAAATCAGAATCTCAAAAACTGAAGGCAGGGTCTCCATCCACATTTGGATCATATGCTCCTTCCACTCTGGGTGATAAAAAGGAATTCTCTTTGCCTCATGTCCTAAGAAACAAGAGACCCTCGTCTAATTTGGTCTGTATCTGAATCTTGCAGCCTGGCACCAAACGAGAGACATGGATGAAAATAAATCAAGGTGGGCAGTTTTGTACTAATCAGAACCTGGCTTCCAGATCATGCCTAAGGAGTTAGAATAAAAGCAAATATCATGGCAGGGAAAAAAAGAGGCTGGGGGAGCTGGAGAGAGAGAGAGGAGGCAGCTGACTGATGGCAAAGGAATGCAACGTCAGTTTTTATCAGGTTTGACATGGCATCCGTCCTCCACTGCAGGGCCCATCCTCCAGTGTTTACACTTGTCAGATCTCTTTTCCTTCCAAACAAAAGATTCCTGACGGTCTGAACGGGTAATTTGTAAGGTGCCAGGGCTCCTCAGCCATCCGTGCACATGCATTTTTGGATGAGGAGAGGCCAAGTGGAGGGCAGCAGCTACATTTTGGAGGCAATGAGGTCGCAATAGACCTAAACCTGCCTTGCACAAAAATGACCTATTGTGAACCATTCTGTCTATTGCATAAAACTTAATTAACAACCCGCTCACCCACTACAGAGGTCACTGTACACCACGACTTCAAAAATAAGGTGTAAAACAGATTTGCAGAAAAAATTCACTGATTTTGACTTTTTTGCCCAGACGAATGAACTTATTCATGTTTGCAAAACTCTCATTTCAGGTTTGGTTGTCCTGGCCTCACCTATAGCATGAAAAATGGGTTCACAATTCTCCCATCAGATGTTTAGAGTAATTAGGGATTTGCCTCCATTTTTGCAACAGGATTGAGAGGGGATGTGTGTGTGCAGTGTGAGCATGAGGTTCAAGCCTCCACTGAATCTTGCAGTCTTTTTTGTTTTTTGCTGCTGCTGCTCCTGCTGCTCAATCGCTTCAGTCGTGTCCTACTCTGTGCGACCCCATAGACAGCAGCCCACCAGGCTCCCCCGTCCCTGGGATTCTCCAGGCAAGAACACTGGAGTGGGTTGCCATTTCCTTCTCCAATGCATGAAAGTGAAAAGTGAAAGTGAAGTCGCTCAGTCATTTCCGACTCTTAGCGACCCCACAGACTGAAGCCTACCAGGCTCCTCCATCCATGGGATTTTCCAGGCAAGAGTACTGGAGTGGGGTGCCATTGCCTTCTCCCTAATTTTATTTATTTACATTTTGGTTGTGCTGTGTCTTTGTGCTGCTCAGGCTTTTCCCTGGTTGTGGAGAGTGAGGGCTAGTTGCAGGCTTCTCATTGCAGTGGTTTCTCTTGTTGAGGAGTATGGGTAGTAGGGTATGTGGGTTTTCAGTAGTTGCAAATCCTGGGCTCCAGAGCACAGGCTCACTAGTTGCAGCTCAGGGGCTTGGTTACTTCATGGCATGTGGGATCGTCCAGGATCAGGGATTGAATCCGTGTCTCCTGCATTGCAGGCAGATTATTTACCACTGAGCCACCAAAGAAACTCAGAACCTGCAGTCTTGATTGGAGTTTTGGCCACAGTAGCTGGGCCCGATCCAATTTTTTTCAGTTTTGCAAATAAGCTCAAACAGTTGATCAGCTACTTGATTTTAATCACATCCATCATCAAAATACCAAACACTCTCAGCTCAGCCAATCAGCACATTTACTGGCGTTATTGTTCTAAGCAAACACAAGACAGGACTGAGACAGGACCCAGGTCTTTAAGGGATGACAGTAGAGACAGGGGAAAAAACAGGAGTGCAGTTTTCTGTTTAAGTGCATGTACGAATTTTTCTTAGAAATGGCTCTAACCTGCACCACATTCAAGGGATCGGGGATACAGTTAAAACATAAGAGAGAGCACCACCTAGTAGGCTCTGGAGATAACTGGATGGTTGGGCCAGGGGCCCAAGGAACCGTGGTTTCCTCATTTGTTAAATGGAGATGACACCCTGCACTTGGTAGGAGGTTAACTACAGTATCATAGTTACAAGAAATATTGTAGAAATACAAGAGCATTTCGCAAGGTGCCTGGCACATAGGAGGGCATTAATGCATGTTAGCGATCATGAGAAGAAGGGGGAGGAGGAAGAAGAGGAGGGGAAGAGGAAGAAAAAGAAAGAGAAGAAGGAGAAAAATAAAACATTGGTATAGGGAATTTTCTAAAACATTACCATGCTTTGTGAGCCCCAGGTGTTCTGGGGCTGGAGAAATCAAGGAAGCCTGTTTTTAAAAAGGAGGATGGTATTTCACCCTTGAAGAGCAAAAATTATTCAAACTGAGAGAATTAGTGAGTGTTAGCATTAGAGCTGGAGTACCGAAGAATTGATGCTTTTGAACTGTGGTTTTGGAGAGACTCTTAAGAGTCGCTTGGACTTCAGGGAGATCAAACCAGTCAATCCTAAAGGAAATCAGTCCCTGAATATTCATTGGAAGGATTGATGCTGAAGCTGAAGCTCCAATTCTTTGGTCACTTGAGGCAAAGAACTGACTCATTGGAAAAGACCCTGTTCTGTTGCTGGGAAAGATTGAAGGCAGGAGGAGAATGGGACGACAGAGGATGAGATGGTTGGATGGCATCACTGACTCGATGGACATGAATTTGAGCAAGCTCCAGGAGTTAGTGATGGACAGGGAAGCCCGACGTGCTGCACTCCATGGGGTGGCAAAGAGTTGGACACGACTAAGCGACTGAACTGAACTGAAAAGATAGAAATTGAGTTAAGGGCAAGCAGATGTACTATTTAGGCCTCATGAGGCTTAGAGTGGCCATTGAGACAGGAGGTCAGCCTGGGTGATGACTGAAGTGCTCTAGGCTGGGCCTTATGTCTGTGTGCTCATTCGTGTCCATGGACAGACGGTAAGCGGTCAGACTCCTCTGTCCATGGAATTTCCCAGGAAAGAATACTGGAGAGGGTTACCATTTCCTCCCTTAGGGGATATTGCCAACCCAGGAATCGAAACCCCGTTTCCTGCATCTCCTGAATTATAAGTGGATTCTTTACTGCTGTGTCACCTGGGAAGTCTAAGTTAAGATTTAGTCCTTTTTTTAAATAGGAATAGAATTGCTTTACAATGTTGTGATAGTTTCTGCTGTACAATGAAGTGAGTCAGCTCTATGTAGACATATATCCCCTCCCTCTTGGACCTCTCTCCCACCCTACCCCCTATCCCACTATCTACGTCATCACTGAGCACCACAGGAAGCTCAGCAAAGTTTAGTCTTAACATTGAGAGTCCCTTGAACTGCAAGGAGATCAAACCTGTCAATTCAAAAGGAAATTAGTCCTGAATATTCATTGGAAGGACTGATGCTGAAGCTGAAACTCCAATACTTTGGCCACTTGAAGCAAAGAACTGACCCATTGGAAAAGACCCTGATGCTGGGAAAGATTGAAGGCAGGAGGAGAAGGGGATGACAGAGAATGAGATGGTTGGACAGCATCACCGACTCAATGGACATGAGTTTGAGCAAGCTTTGGGAGTTGGTGATGGACAGGGGAGCCTGGTGCTCTGCAGTCCGTGGTGTCACAAAGAGTCAGACATGACTGACTGAACTAAATATCTAGGCTGAGAAAACAGAAATATTGTAGCACAGAGAATTAGCCAAGTCCAGCCCAGGAGATGGTGGCAAGGAGAACTGGCCAGGCCAAGTGGCTCTTGTAGCCTAAAAGTGGTGACAAGTTAGAGAGTCTTGCAGCAAAGCAAGCAGTTTCTTCAGAGTGTTGTTACAACTACTTCATCAGCCCATCTGCCTTGTTATGCAGGTCTGCACCAGCTCATCCAGGGGGATGCCATGAGCTCATCAACAAGGGTCACTTTGCATTCATCTCAGGCTCCCCAGCTCTCAGCCCAGTTCTGCACACACAGCTGCTGCTGCTGCTGCTAAGTCGCTTCAGTCATCACCAATAAATACTGGCCCAAAGTCCAAGCTAAAGGAAAGTCTCTTAGAAACAGAAGGGGGGAGAAAAATGCCACTCCACAGCCACAGCCCTGCCAGCTCTCCTGCATGTCTCATTTTCTGTTCTTCCCAACACCAGGTTCTCCATTGCCCTCTGTGATATTGCTTTGTGATATTTTCACCCAGGGAAGAGAAAACGGGACATGGGTGTGCCTTCTCTTCTAAATCTTCTACTTCGGCTTCTAGAAACCACTTTCAAGACACAGGTTGATGTAGTCAAAGGAGGAAACAAATGAGGATTCTTCAAACACAACCGCTGCTGTCTCTGCGTACATGACTTATGGTTGTCTTTAAAACTCTCTTTGCCAGGGTTTCGTCATGGGTAAATGTAGTGTTAATGACAACTTTATCAGGCTGCAGTCGGTTTCGGACAGTCACTATTTCTGGTGATTTTCTAAAGACCCACATCCTTTTCTTTCCAGGAGTCCTTTTCCTTCAGACTGAAGAGTTTCACTTTGCATTTCTCACAGTGCGGGTCTGGTGGCAGTGACTTTCCTTCTGGGGCTGCATGCATTTGTGCTCAGTTGCTCAGTTGTGTCCAACTCTCTGAGACCCCATGGACTGTAGCCCGCCAGGCTCCTCTGTCCATGGGATTCTCTTGGCAAGAATGCTGGGGTGGGTTGCCATTTCCTTTTCCAGGGGATCTTCCCAACCCAGAGATCAAACCAGCGTCTCCTGCAACTCTTGCCTTGATAGGCAGATTCTTTCACCTCTGAGCCATCTATAATACCCCTTTGCTTAGCTTATCGTTATCTGAAGATGTCTGTATTCTGCCTACATTACTGAAGGATGTATTTGCTGGAGATAGAATTTTAAATTGACAGATCACTTTTAGCACTTCAAAAATGTTCTTGGACTGTCTTCTGGCTTCCATGGTTTCTCATGAGAAGGTGGCAGTCAGACGAAAGCTTTTCTCACCTATGGTAACATCTGCTTTTTTTCCTCTGATTTTAAGACTTTTTCTTTACCTTTGCTTTTCTATCATTTGATGATGATTAATCTAGATGCAGTTTTCATTGGTTTTAATCCTGTTTCCACTTGCTGAGCTTCTTCCCAAAATGTAAAGTGCATCAGGGCAGGGCTCTTGTCTGTTATCTCATTGTTGCATCTCTAGAACCTAGGAAAGAGCTGACTTTGTGTTGTGAGACTCAGAGAGTGTATCCATCCCATATTCTGCAGCCATCAGGTTGTAGGCATCAGAATATGAAGTCATTTCCCTTTGACTCCCTGCTTGTGTTTCTGCTCTACATGAAGACAAGTCAATGTCACACTGTGTTTCTCATATTAGTAGATTCTCTACAGAGGCTTCCCTGGTGGCTCAGCGGTAAAGAATCCACCTGCCAATGTATGAGATGCAGGTTTGATCCTTGGGTCAGGAAGATCCCCTGGAGGAGGGAGAAGCCAGGGAGCCCCTGGCTACCCACTCCAGTATTCTTGCCTGGGAAATCCCACGGACAGAGGAGCCTGGCAGACTACAGTCCATGGGGTTGCAAAGAGTCAGACACAACTGAGGGACTAAGCACCAGCCTCTCTACAGCTATTTTCCACTTAGGAAGTATGCACCATTCTGTCTTTTAGCCTACTACACTTGGCAATAGGACCTGACTTCAAAGTATTTAATTTGCATTGAATTAGTAGCCTTAGGATGAGATGTGCTATCTTCTCTCTATATGAAAATGTTAGAGTCTGTAAAAGGGAACTAATATGAAAGAAATTTTATTCTAATAGAAATTTACTATGAAAATCAGCAGAGCAAAAAGTTTTACAACCATGTTAAAATTTCAATTACTACAAGGTAAAACAAACCTGTATAGTTATTTTATTTGCATCAGGATGCACTTAATAAACACCAACTTAAACACAATTTTGCAGATAATCAAAGGAGCCCACCTCTATGACCTTTCACGTGAAAATAGAAAAGTACAAAAAATGAAAGACGTAATTGAAACAAACTCATGAAATAATACATTTCTAAAACTCTGCACAAGTTTTCTAAATGCACTCACATGCATTGTTTCATTTGATCTGACATTTTTGTGAGAAGTATATGATATTTATTATTATTAAATCCACTTTTTAAATCTAAAACTTGGGGAAGTTGTTACTAATACATGAAAGAGCTAAGATTTAGATTCAGAGCAAATCCTATTTTCTTAGTGTTTACCAGGTTGCTTGAATCAGCTGTACACAGATAAGGTAAAATATTTACACTAGCTAAGACTAGAGTGAATAATTTGAGTTTCATATGAGGGCAGTGCTATTTACATGAGGTGAGATTGAATTGTGTGTGTGTGTGCAAGTAGTGTTTATATGACATGTGTACATATACTGATGCATATATTTTCATATATGTACACATAGACATACACTCACATGTGTGTAATATATTGGAGGATACACATATATACACAAACATATATATGCAGTTAGAAAAATCTTAAAATGAGCGTGAAAATATCATAAACCAACTGAGTGGAGAAGAGCTAAGTGGGAAAATTTGGGGAGAAGAATCAGAGAGCAAACGGGAAGAACAGAAGAAGAAGAACAACAACAAAAAAATGGTCCCTGCTGCCAGTCAGTCCATTCAACAAGGGTATAAAGCATCCAGCACTCAAGTCACCATTTTCTCCACACCCATGGCTGACCACACTCACTGATGATGGCATTCTTTCCATTGAGCTTGGATACAGCCATGGTTCTCCCTGAAACTGTGCTCCAAGCAGCCATTGCCAATAAATCAGAGTTAGCACCAACACTGCCTCAGGAAATATTTCCTGACTTTATACTCAACAGTATTTTTAATTCAGCACAGTAAACTGCAAAGACCTCTCGCTTAGATTCATCCATTCTATTAATCACTGAGCAGTCAATACACTCTCCTACAGCTAGTTCCTCCGTGTTGTGATCTTACCTTACATGACCATCCTCAGAGAAACTGCCTCATGGAAGGAAGTCTTATAACTTCCTGTTTATGTATAAATAATTCCTATATGTAAATAACTTCCTAAATATAAATAATCCCTATTTATAACATAGTAAAATATATCATGTAATACATTCCCATTTCTTTATCTCCCTGTTTGCTTCTTTCCTAGAGGTTGTTCATTTGGCCACTGTGCTTCACTGTGCTGTTTGTCTCCATCACTAAACTGAAAAGGATGGCATGTCTGCTGCCATCTCTTTTGTATTCCTATCTCTAGCACAGCGTACATGTGTGAGACGTCCTGATTCAGTTACTGCAAATGAACAAATGAATGACTACTTCCTGCCTGACTTCAGTGGGCTCACAGTCTAGGGCAGGAGACTCTCATACAAAGAAACTGTCACACTGTCAACAGACTCAAACACAACATTGAACAAAGTGCCAGAAGAGCACAAAGTGTAACCAGGACATTCCTTGAGGGGAGGCCGGGGACTGCTAACACACAGAAGCGAGAAGGGATATTCAAGTTCAAAGGATAGCATTGAGAATGAACCTGAGTTTGATTAAGGCTGACACCAAGGAAGGCTTTGGTCTGGGAGTGACCAGAGGGTGCCACATCCACCAGGGTCCCCAGTGGCTGGCTTCTTCTGTCCTCTGCTCACTTCTATGGTAGCTCAGCTGGTAAAGAATTCACCCGTAACCCAAGTCTGGAAAACCCAGGTTTGATCCCTGGGTTGGGAGATTCCCTGGAGAAGGGAATGGCTACCCACTCTAGTATTCTGGCCTGGAGAATTTCATGGACTGTAAAATCCCTGAGGTTGCAAAGAGCGACTTTCACTTTCCCTGCTCCCCACCCTCCTCTGGCTGCCTGGCCAGGAGTCCTGTTCAATTTTACAACGAATGGACTTCTCTCTGGTAGACAGTCTCAGCCCAGAAATGGCAAAAGATTATCTTTGTGTTTATTTTAGTCTCACTTTAAGGATCTTATCTCTAGCAAATCCGCTATCATGGTTCACCGCAGCAGGACGCAATAGGAAGAGCCACTCTCCCCTCAGAGGGCAGTCATTTTCTCCAACCCCCATCAAACTGTCAAGAGGTTATTCCTTATTTACAAATGCGGATACATTGCTTACAATCCACAGGCCCCAAGCAAGGAGGGCAGAGATCAAGTCTGGAGGGCCACGGCAGTGTTGATGTCTGGACTTTGGGGAAAACCATTCAGGGTTTTATGAAGAATTAGCTTTCACACTGAACTTTATTAAATTCTGTCCCGGAATTATTTCCCCTTTGGAAGGATCTTTCAGTCTTTAAGCCTGGAGAACAGCCCATATCAGATGAATTCCAAACAAAATGTAGCAGAAGGTATGGAATCATCTGAGTACAGACAACAGAAGTCCCATTAAATGTGTAAGAGATGCTCACAACAATGATGTTTACATCCCATGATCAGAGAGACAGACTGGGGTGAGGCCTGGTCAGTGTTCTCATAGACAAACACAAAGACGGCCCAAGAAGAAGGCAAACACCGTTCTCCCTCATGAAATTTTCTTTGGTCAATTGCTAAAGGAAAATCACCTGGAAACACCATTAGCCTCACTTCTTTCTGTCCATTCTAATTCCTTTTCCCTTATCTGTGACAGCTTAATCTCAACTCAAATACAAGGTCAAATATTTAGAGGCTAAAAATGGTTTAAAAAAAGAAAAAGGCTGAGTGAAACCCTAGTCTGGACCCCAAGTATTTAATTTACCTTGATGTAATAACTGCATTGGTAATACCTTGAAAAAAAGAAAATCACAATCTTGGATGAAAAGAGCCGAGCTCTCCCATTTTCTCCCTTATACTCTTCCCAGAAAGCAGAAAGAGTTAATCCTTAGCTGCCAGCAATAGAGAACAAAGATGTGAAGACTTTTGTTTGTTTGTTTGTTTGTTTTTGGGGGCGGCAGGGGGTATGGGGGGCAATGTTCCAATTTTCAACAAAAGTTTTTTTCCCTTAAAGGACAGATAATGTTGTACAGTGAAAACACAAGCCACTTATTCTCTTTACAGGCCTAATCAGCTTGGGCCAAATATACTGTGTGAAGTTTGATTTTCGCACAAGAGAGTGATCTAGAAAGTCATGTACAGAGGGGCAGGACTACACGGTGGAGAGTTCCTTGGAGACAGAATGAAGCAAGAGTCTTCAGGTAAACCAGTACGGAGCCCTTTGTTGACAATAAATAGTACCTATTAGGATGTGTCTTCAACTCTCAGACTTAAATTTTTTCACACTTCAATGTTTCTGCAATTACAATGTGTCTTACAAGTAAAATGTTCATTTATTTAGTGTAGTTGTGTTTCTTTCCTTCCTGAAATGCTATTACTAAATTGAAAGTGAACCTTATATAAACAACCCTTGAATATTGAAGAAACTATTATTATTATTACTCAAGTGAAGAATTGATATATAAAGATATCACATGGGAAGGGACTCTAATGGATCATTAAATAGACAGACCATGCAGGCCGAGAGCAATGCTTATGAATTTGTTAAGATTATGATCTGACTATTCACAGGGCAGGAATAGAGACACAAACAGAGAGAACAGACTTGTGGGAATGGGGTGGCATGGAAGGAGAGGGTGAGACAAAATGAGAGAGTTGCACTGACATATATTACCATCTTGTCAAGGCAATGGTTTTTTGAGTAGTCATGTATGGACATGAGAGTTGGACCATAAAGAGAGCTGAGTGCTGAAGAATTGATGCTTTTGAACTATGGTGTTGGTGAAGATTCTTGAGAGTCCCTTGGACTGCAAGGAGATCCAACCAGTCAATCCTAAAGGAAATCAGTCCTGAATATTCATTAGAAGGACTGATGCTGAAGCTGAAACTCCAATATTTGGCCATCTGATGCAAAGAACTAACTCATTGGAAAAGATCCTGATGCTAGGAAAGATTGAAGGTAGGAGGAGAAAGGGATGACAGAGGATGAGATGGTTGGAAGGCATCACCGACTCGATGGACATGAGTTTAAGCAAGCTCTGGGAGTTGGTGATGGACAGGGAAGCCTGGCATGCTGCAGTCCATGGGCTCGCCAAGAGTTGGACATGATTAAGCAATTGAAGTGACTGAATGGATGCCATTTGCTTAGTCCCATCGCTTCATGGCAAATAGAAGGGGAAAAAGTGGAAGCCGTGACAGACTTTATACTCTTGGGCTCCAAGATCACTGCAGATGGTGACTGCAGCCATGAAACTAAAAGACGCTTGCTCCTCAGAAGAAAATTTATGACAAAACTAGACAGTGTATTAAAAAGCAGAGATATCACTTTGCCAACAAATGTCCCTATGGTCAAAGCTATGGTTTTTCCAGTTGTCATGTATGGATGTGAGAGTTGGACCATAATGAAGACTGAGGGCCAAAATACTGATGCTTTCAAATTGTGGGTGCTAGAGAAGACTCCTGAGTATGAGATGGTTCGATGGTATCACTGACTCAATGGACATGAGTTTGAGCAGGCTCTGGGAGTTGGTGATGGACAGTGAGGCCTGGTGAGCTGCAGTCCATGGGGTCACAAAGAGGTGGACACGACTGAGCAACTGAAGTGAACTGAACTGATATACACTACCATATGTAAAATAGATAGCTAGTGGGAAACTGCTGCATAGTATAGGGAACTCAGCTCAGTGCTCTCTGGTGACCTAGAAGGGTGGGACGGGGGTGGGGGATGGGAGGAAGGCTTAACAGGGAGGGGATATGTGTGTGTGTGTGTGTGTGTGTGTGTGTGTGTACACACTCAGTCATGTCCAACTCTAGGCAGCCCCATGGACTGTAGCCTGCCAGGTTACTCTGTCCATGGGATTTTCCAGGCAAGAATACTGGAGAGGGTTGCCATTTCCTCCTCCTGGGGAAGTTCCCGACTCAGGGACTGAACTCGAACTTTTGTCTTTCCTGCATCAGCAGATGAATTCTTTACCACTAGCATCACCTGGGAAGCCCAGATATATGTCTACATATAGCAGCTTTGGGAGAAGGAAATGGCAACACACTCCAGTACTCGTGCCTGGGAAATCCCATGGATGGAGGAGCCTGGTAGGCTGCAGTCCATGGGGTCGCAGAGTCGGACACGAGTGAAATGACTGAGCACATAGCAGCTTTGGACTTCCCTGATAGCTCAGGTGGTTAAAAATCCACCTGCGATGCAGGAAACCCCGGTTAGATCCCTGGGTTGGGAAGATCCCCTGGAGGAGGGCATGGCAACCCACTCCAGTATTCTTATCTGGAGAATCCCCATGGACAGAGGAGCCTGGTGGGCTACAGTCCATGGAGTTGCAAAGAGTCGGACACGGCTGAGTGACTAAGCACAGCACACAGACCTGATTCATGTTGTTGTACATCAGAAAATGGCACAACACTGTAAAGCAATTATCACCCAATTAAAAATAAAATTTTGAAAAAAGATTATGATCTGAAATACCCAGTGTTTTGTGAGCCAAGGAATAGCATCCCTGGTGATATTAATAACTTGATACAGAGGGGGAGTAGGAGGAATGCAAGGCTAGAGGAAGAGTGAATAAAGACAACTGGATGGTGCTCTGGGACAACAGAGGGTGGGGGTGGGGGCAGGGAGGTGGTAGGGGGACTCAGGACAGGGGACACATGTGCTCCTGTGACTGGTTCATATCGATGTATGGCAAAAACCATCACAATCTTGTAAAGTAAGTGCCCCCCAGTTAAAATTAATTAATTCTTTTTTTAAGAAAACACAACTGGAATATGCTGATGAGAGTCAGGAAAACCTGAGCTAGAGGCACACAGTGTCCTATCTCTCTCCTAGTGATGGAGAGAAATAGCAAGGTTTGAGAGATGTCCGGAATATAGACAATAGTGATAAATTATCACCATTCAGTCATCGCCTGATGGTAGACAACTTGCCTTGATTTCCACTTCACACAGACATGGATGTTGTGTTTCCTCAGTTAGCATGAAGACTTAAATGGAAACATCCAATGAGGGCTCCAGGCCATGAATTCAGGACATCCTTTGGAACCCTAGTGCTTTGCAGCACACACTACATCTTTCAACAATTCAGCCTGGGACCCTAGAGAACAACAGGTGTGCCAACACAGGCCCACACAGGCATGCCAACCCAGGAAGACAGAGAAAAACTGTTACCCATGCCACAGGGACAAGTCTTAAAGGTAGCATTGTTTGTGTCTCAGGGAGAAGACACACAGAAAGATATCTAAACTTCACTAAGAGCACCGTAATGTTCGAAGTTCAAATGATTTTAGCTTTCAAGGAATTATATAGGTCTAAACCATAGTAGAAAACCTGATCACTTCCCACATTATTACACGTTTCAAATAAAATTCAAATTCCTTAGCTCCATATCCAACCACCTATCTTCCACTGCTTTTTGCACCTGTGCCAATAACTGTTAATAACTATCACTTACTGAACATATACACATACCAGGCATTTTGCTAAATTCTGCACATTATTTCACTTAATCTTCAGACTAACTATATAAATTATTATCATCATCATTATTTTATAGATAGGATGGTAAAAGTCCCAGAGATCAGTCAACCTGTTTCAAGTCAAGATGTTAGTAAGTGGCAGATTTGAGAATAAAATTCAAGTCTAGTCTATAATACAGCTATGTATCTTCTATAGGACCAACTCTCTCATAGAGTATAACTTAAAAACTCTGGGAGATTTAAAAAAAAATATTTGAAGGCAGTACAGAGTAACTGAAAGCAAAAAGACACTAGATGGGAGAGGGTAACAAGGCTCTTTAAGAGCTGTATTAAATTTGAGAAAGCTAAGCTGCAGAGGCTTACCGAGACACTTGCTTAAAGTTATAAGGATGCCCCTGCTGGCTCAGATGGTAAAGAATGTGCTTGCCTTGCCAGAGACCTGGGTTCAATCCCAGGGTCAGGAAGATCCCCTGGAGAAGGAGATAGCAACCCACTCTAGCATTCTTGCCAGGAGAATTACATGGACAGAGAAGCCTGACAGGCTATAGTCCATGGGGTCACCAAGAGTCAGACATGACTGAATGACTAATACTTGGGCTTCCCTGGTGGCTCAGAGGTTAAAGCGTCTGCCTACAATGCAGGAGACCCGGATTCCATCCCTGGGTCAGGAAGATTCCCTGGAGAAGGAAATGGTAACCCACTCCAGTATTCTTGCCTGGAGAATCCCATGGATGGAGAAGCCTGGTAGGCTATAGTCCACGGGGTCGCAAAGAGTCGGACATGACTGAGCGACTTCACTTTTCACTTTTTTTGCTCTTCAAGCTGCAGAGACCTACCAAGAAACTTACTCAAGGGTATAAAGCAAATGAGACACAGAGCCAGTCGACACTCCTGCCTCTCTGGTTTTAAAACCAAAGGTAGCCACTGACTTTACCAAGTAGGTCTAAGGGCACATTTCTCCAGAATGAAGTGACATGCAGGGAACCTAAGCCCAAACCCATGTCATTGACGAAACACAGACAGTAGGTGAGAATGCACTGGTCCTTATCACCCACCTGGGAGCCTCAGGGCTAATTAATCATTCTGACAGCTCCCTGGATGCAGTAAGACATTTTTTTTTCCTTGAATGTTGCTAGTTTAACCTGAGGCAAGACTTCCCTTCACGACACCAGGATGAAGCCTTGTTGAACATGATGAATGCCTTTTGGAAAAGAATAACAATTTGATAAAGGCCCTTCCAATCAACCTCCAGGTTAGAATAGAGTGATTTTCCATGCCTGTTTGCATAGTCATTGTACAAGCAAAGCCAGCTTTATCTCTGGGCTCCAAATCAACTAACCTAGACAGGACTTTTATGATTAAATATCAAATGAATAACTTGCCCTGGTCTCTGACTTTTCACCAGTAATTACAGCTGGAGCTACCATTTAGATTCTAACCTTCTGCCAAAGCCCTGTGGGTATCTCATTATTTCAGTTTCTGACTCTCTAACAGCCCCCGAGGATCTTGATTTGGGTTTAAGCTACAAAAAAGGCTTCCCCCTTGGCTGGGAAAGAGATGTTATACAAACTTTGGAGGCATTTTGCTGCATGTTGCTATTTTATCCTGCGTTTTGGGCATTAGATTGGACCTTTTTCTCATTCATCTAATTCTAATTCTCTGTTTTCTTGTTGAAAGACACTTCTGCATGAAGAGGAAGAAGAGGCAGGGGAAAAAGAAAGAAACAGCCATAGAGGGAAGGAGGAGGAAAAGTAAAGAAGCATTTGGAAACCTACTCATGGGAAGAGAAGTTTCCCGTTTGTTTCTGCTGCTTGCAGTGGAGGGGCTGCCTACCCTGGAGTTGTGATCTTTCAGGGACCTGCAGTAGCCTGAATGCCCCTTAGTGAGGGTAGTGGGAGGGCGGGTAGGATGAAGCCCAGCTGGGAAGGTCCCAGGAAAGCCAACTTGGCAGGAAGCAAGCCTCATCTTCAGCCCAAATTCTGGGCTCCTAACTGGCTGGCTACTCTATTGCAAATGCAGATTCCAAGGTGAGAGAACCAAAACAGATGTCAGCAGCCAGAGTATGGGATAGGGTTCTGCAAATCACCTAGGAAAGTAAGGATGAAGTGATGGGTCAAGACTGTGAAAGGAGCTGATTGTACGACAGGGACTGCTGGCTGTTTGTGTACATGAGGGACTCAGCAGCACTTATATTGTATATGCTCACAAGCGCATGTGTGCAAGCACACACACACAGACACTCATATACATAGGTATAGGTGATAGCGCCTAAAATTCAACAACCAGCTATAATATACACCATGTTTAACTAAGGCCTGGATTGAGCCTCTCTGTTGTTTTTTTTTTTTAATTTACTTATTTCTAATTGAAGGATAATTGCTTTACAATATTGTGTTGGTTTCTGCCATACATCAACATGAATCAGCCATAGGTACACATATGTCCCCTCCCTCTTGAACCTCCCCCCTACCTCTCACCTCATCCCACCCCTCTAGATTGTCAGAGCACTGATTTGAGCTCCCTGTGTCATACAGCAAATTCCCACTGGCTATCTATTTCATGTAAAGTAATGTATATGTCTCAGTGTCTCTCTCAATTCATCCCACCCTCTCCTTTCCCCACTGTGTCCACAAGTCTGATCTCTAGGTCAGCATCTCCACTGCTGCCCTGCAAACAGATTCATCAGTATCATCATTCTAGATTCCATATATAACAATATATGATATGTGTTTTTCTCTTTCTGACTTATTTCACTCTGAATAATAGTTAACCTCTATATTTTAGCTGTGTCTGTCTCCTTTGCCACTTTGGTTTATGAACAATTCACCTATATCACAGACTATTGCTGCTGCTGCTGTTAAGTCCCTTCAGTCATGTCCAACTCTGTGCGACCCCAGAGACGGCAATCCACCAGGCTCCCCCATCCCTGGGATTCTCCAGGCAAGAACACTGGAGTGGGTTGCCATTTCCTTCTCCAATGCATGAAAGTGAAAAGTGAAAGCGAAGTTGTTCAGTCGTGTCTGACTCCTCAAGACCCCATGGACTGCTGCCTACCAGGCTCCTCTGCCCATGGGATTTTCCAGGCAAGAGTACTGGAGTGGGTTGCCATCAGACTATTGCTAATAATCATTACTAGCACATCTAGATGCACCTTTTAAACTTCAAAAGTTAAAAGGGAAACAAGGCCTTATCCCAATAATTCTACTTTCCACTAAAATTTATACAAAGGATATAACCGAACATACCAGAAGATTTATCTAAAAGAGTATTGGTAGAGACTAAATGTTTATGTTCTCTCAAAATTCTTCTATTGAAACCTAGTCCCCAGTGTATGGTATTGGAGGCTGAGGTCTTTTGGGGTGATCAGGTCATGACAGTGGGGCCCTCCTGATGGGATTAGTCCTAGAAAAGAAGCCTGAGAAAGAGCCAGTCCCCTTCCACCATGTAAGGTTACAGGAGAAGTCAGAAATCTGCAACCCAGACAAGAATTCCCATTAGAACTCAGCCATACAGGCACCCTGATGAAGTTCCAACCCCCAGAATTAGGAGAAATAAATTTCTATTGTTTATAAGCCACTCAGTCTATGGCATTCCATTATAGTCATTCAAAGGGATTAAGACAAACATGAATGGCAAAGTAATTGTTAACAGAAATATCCAAAATACAGGATTAATTAAATCATGGTTCAGTTCAGTTCAGTTGCTCAGTCGTGTCCGACTCTTTGCGACCCCATGAAACGCAGCACGCCAAGCCTCCCTGTGCATCACCATCTCCCGGAGTTCACTCAGACTCACGTCCATTGAGTCCGTGATGCCATCCAGCCAACTCATTCTTGGTGGTCCCCTTCTCCTCCTGGCCCCAATCCCTCCCAGTATCAGTCTTTTCCAATGAGTCAACTCTTTGCATGAGGTGGCCAAAGTACTGGAGTTTCAGCTTTAGCATCATTCCTTCCAAAGAAATCCCAGAGTTGGTCTCCTTCAGAATGGGCTAGTTGGATCTCCTTGCAGTCCAAGGGACTCTCAAGAGTCTTCTCCAACACCACACTTCAAAAGCATCAATTCTTCAGTGCTCAGCCTTTTTCACAGTCCAACTCTCACATCCATACATGACCACAGGAGAAACCATAGCCTTGACTAGATGGACCTTAGTTGGCAAAGTAATGTCTCTGCTTTTGAATATGCTATCTAGGTTGGTCATAACTTTTCTTCCAAGGAGTAAGTGTCTTTTAATTTCATGGCTGCAATCACCATCTGCAGTGGTTTTGGAACCCCAAAAAATAAAGCCTGACACTGTTTCCACTGTTTCCCCATCTATTTCCCATGAAGTGATGGGACCAGATGCCATGATCTTCATTTTCTGAATGTTGAGCTTTAAGCCAACTTTTTCACTCTCCTCTTTCACTTTCATCAAGAGGCTTTTTAGTTCCTCTTCACTTTCTGCCATAAGGGTGGTGTCATCTGCATATCTGAGGTTATTGATATTTCTCTCGGCAATCTTGATTCCAGCTGTGTTTCTTTCAGTCCAGCGTTTCTCATGATGTACTCTGCATAGAAGTTAAATAAGCAGGGTGACAATATACAGCCTTGACGTACTCCTTTTCCTATTAGGAACCAGTCTGTTGTTTCATGTCCAGTTCTAACTGTTGCTTCCTGACCTGCATACATACTTCTCAAGAGGCAGGTTAGGTGGTCTGGTATTCCCTTCTCTTTCAGAATTTCCACAGTTTATTGTGATCCACACAGTCAGCTTTGGCATAGTCAATAACGCAGAAATAGATGTTTTTCTGAAACTCTCTTGCTTTTTCCGTGATCCAGAGGATGTTGGCAATTTGATCTCTGGTTTCTCAGCCTTTTCTAAAACCAGCTTGAACATCAGGGATTTCATGGTTCACATATTGCTGAAGCCTGGCTTGGAGAATTTTGAGCATTACTTTACTAGCATGTGAGATGAGTGCAATTGTGCGGTAGTTTGAGCATTCTTTTGCATTTCCTTTCTTTGGTATTAGAATGAAAACTGACATTTTGCAGTCCTGTGGCCACTGCTGAGTTTTCCAAATTTGCTGGCATATTGAGTGCAGCACTCTTACAGCATCATCTTTCAGGATTTGAAACAGCTCCACTGCAATTCCATCACCTCCACTAGCTTTGTTCGTAGTGATGCTTTCTAAGGCCCACTTGACTTCACTTTCCAAGATGTCTGGCTCTAGATTTGTGATCACATCATCGTGATTATCTGGGTCGTGAAGATCTTTTTTGTACAGTTCTTCCTTGTATTCTTGCCACCTCTTCTTAATATCTTCTGCTTCTGTTAGGTCCAGACCATTTCTGTCCTTTATCGAGCCCATCTTTGCATGAAAAGTTCCCTTGGTATCTCTAATTTTCTTGAAGAGATCTCTAGTCTTTCCCATTCTGTTGTTTTCCTCTATTTCTTTGCATTGATCACTGAAGAAGGCTTTCTTATCTCTTCATGCTGTTCTTTGGGACTCTGCATTCAGATGCTTATATCTTTCCTTTTCTCCTTGGCTTTTCACCTCTCTTCTTTTCACAGCTATTTGTAAGGCCTCCCCAGACAGCCATTTTGCTTTTTTGCATTTCTTTTCCATGGGGATGGTCTTGATCCCTGTCTCCTGTACAATGTCACAAACCTCATTCCATAGTTCATCAGGCACTCTATCTATCAGATCTAGGCCCTTAAATCTATTTCTTACTTCCACTGTATAATCATAAGGGATTTGATTTAGGTCATACCTGAATGGTCTAGTGGTTTTCCCTACTTTCTTCAATTTATGTCTGAATTTGGCAATAAGGAGTTCATGATCTGAGCCACAGTCAGCTCCTGGTCTTGTTTTTGTTGACTGTATAGAGCTTCTCCATCTTTGGCTGCATAGAATATAATCAATCTGATTTCGGTGTTGACCATCTGGTGATGTCCATGTGTAGAGTCTTCTCTTGTGTTGTTGGAAGAGGGTGTTTGCTATGACCAGTGCATTTTCTTGGCAAAACTCTATTAGCCTTTGCCCTGCTTCATTCCACATTCCAAGGCCAAATTTGCCTGTTACTCCAGGTGTTTCTTGACTTCCTACTTTTGCACTCCAGTCCCCTATAATGAAAAGGACATCTTTTTTAGGTGTTAGTTCTAAAAGGTCTTGTAGGTCTTCATAAAACCGTTCAACTTCAGCTTCTTCAGCATTGCTGGTTGGAGCATAGACTTGGGTAACTGTGATATTGAATGGTTTGCCTTGGAGACGAACAGAGATCATTCTGTCATTTTTGAGATTGCATCCAAGTACTGCATTTCAGACTCTTTTGTTAACCATGATGGCTACTCCATTTCTTCTGAGGGATTCCTGCCTGCAGTAGTAGATATAATGGTCATCTGAGTTAAATTCACCCATTCCAGTCCATTTTAGTTCGCTGATTCCTAGAATGTCGATGTTCACACTTGCCATCTCTTGTTTGACCACTTCCAATTTGCCTGGATTCATGGACCTGACATTCCAGGTTGCTATGCAATATTGCTCTTTACAGCATCGGATCTTGCATCTATCACCAGTCACATCCACAGCTGGGTATTGTTTTTGCTTTGGCTCTATCCCTTCATTCTTTCTGGAGTTATTTCTCCACTGATCTCCAGTAGCATATTGGGCACCTAATGACCTGTGGAGTCCCTCTTTTGGTATCCTAAATCATGGTACATCATAAAAATCAAAGTTCAAACTGTTAAAAATGACACTGTTGGAATACATTAATTCATTTAAGCAGACGAGAAATATTTATTTGGCACCAACAATATATGAATAGGATAAAGTAGAAAAAAAACAGGTTTAAAACAGTGGTCATAATATCCTTACTTAAAAAAAAAACTTTACAAACACATGTATAAAAACATCTGAAAGACAGACAGCAAAATGTTAATCAATATTCAATTGGTGGGCTATAGATCACTTCAATATTTTTTTTAATTTATAATGAACATACATAAATTATGTAGTCAGAAAAAAGTAATATCAATATGATTTTTTCAAGTTTTTTTTAATTTGTTTTTTCTATTGAAGGATAATTGCTTTACAGAATTTTGTTGTTTTCTGTCAAACCTCAACATGAATCAGCCATAGGTACACCTATATTCCCTCAACAAGTTAATTTGTTTTTTACCCATACATAATAGATCTAATATGAAAACCTATAAAGATCTGATATTTAATGCTAGTGTCCTCCAGATACTAGATTGCCCCAACTAGCCCACCTCCCCATAACCTTAAACCTTGGGTATTATTA
Source organism: Ovis canadensis (assembly GCF_042477335.2). NCBI lineage: Eukaryota > Metazoa > Chordata > Mammalia > Artiodactyla > Bovidae > Ovis > Ovis canadensis. The sequence continues at coordinate 180,415,328 of NC_091247.1, read as the reverse complement.
TTTTTAATATCTGTTCCAATTTGATGGGAAGACTATGCCAAAGCCTTTGACTGTGTGGATCACAATAAACTGTGGAAATTCTGAAAGAGATGGGAATACCAGGCCACCTGACCTGCCTCTTGAGAAATATGTATGCAGGTCAGGAAGCAACAGTTAGAACTGGACATGAAACAACAGACTGGTTCCTAATAGGAAAAGGAGTACGTCAAGGCTGTATATTGTCACCCTGCTTATTTAACCTCTATGCAGAGTACATCGTGAGAAACACTGGACTGGAAGAAACACAGCTGGAATCAAGATTGCCGAGAGAAATATCAATAACCTCAGATATGCAGATGACACCACCCTTATGGCAGAAAGTGAAGAGGAACTAAAAAGCCTCTTGATGAAAGTGAAAGAGGAGAGTGAAAAAGTTAGCTTAAAGCTCAACATTCAGAAAACGAAGATCATGGCATCTGGTCCCATCACTTCATGGGAAATAGATGGGGAAACCGTGGAAACAGTGCCAGACTTTATTTTTGGGGGCTCCAAAATCACTGCAGATGGTGACTGCAGCCATGATATTAAAAGACACTTACTCCTTGGAAGAAAAGTTATGACCAACCTAGATAGCATATTCAAAAGCAGAGACATTGCTTTGCCAATAAAGGTCCATCTAGTCAAGGCTATGGTTTCTCCTGTGGTCATGTATGGATGTGAGAGTTGGACTGTGAAAAAGGCTGAGCACCGAAGAATTGATGCTTTTGAGCTGTGGTGTTGGAGAAGACTCTTGAGAGTCCCTTGGACTGCAAGGAGATCCAACTAGTCCATTCTGAAGGAGATCAGCCCTGGGATTTCTTTGGAAGGAATGATGCTAAAGCTGAAACTCCAGTACTTTGGCCACCTCATGCAAAGAGTTGACTCATTGGAAAAGACCCTGATGCTGGGAGGGATTGGGGGCAGGAGGAGAAGGGGACGACTGAGGATGAGATGGCTGGATGGCATCACTGACTGGATGGACGTGAGTCTGAATGAATTCCGGGAGTTGGTGATGGACAGGGAGGCCTGGCGTGCTGCAATTCATGGGGTCAGAAAGAGTCAGACACGACTGAGCTACTGAACTGAACTGAAATTAATAGTCATCCCAGTCTTTCAATCTGCCCTTCCTTGATTTTTTTTTATGAGATTCAACATGTTTTCATATGACTGTCAACCATGTAGGTTTTTTTTTTCGTTTGCTACAGTTCTGCTCTTTTAGATTACAGAAGAAAAAGTTAGTTGCTCAGTCATTTTTAACTTTTTGTGAGCCCCATGGACTATAGCCCACCAGGCTCCTCTGTCCATGGGACTTTCCAGTCAAGAATACTGGAGTAGGTTGCCATTCCTTTCTTCAGGGGATCTCCCTGATTCAGGGATCAAATCCAGATCTAATCTGCATTGTAGGTGGACTCTTTATCATCTGAGTCACCAGGGAAGCCCTTGAGATTACTGAAATTCCCCCCAAATTCAAGCATGCTTCGATTCTGAACCACTGAGCCCAAGCATCCAGCCCTCCATTGCTTCCTCCCAGCTTCTCCCAGGTTTTCATTAGCTCAATGATCCTCAGCCTTGCCTACATATCACAATGACCTGAAGAGCCTTAAAGATCCTGATGCCTGGCTCCTACCTCCAGAGTTGTTGGTTTAACTGACCTAGGGCTTCCCTGGTAGCTCAGATGGTAAATAATTTGCCTGCAATGCAGGAGACCTGGGTTTGATCCTTGGGCCAGGAAGATCCCCTGGAAGAGGGCATGGCAACCCACTCTAGTACTCTTACCTGGAAAATTCTATGGACAGAGGAGCCTGGTAGGCTACAGTCCATAGGGTGGCACAGAATCAGACACCACTGAAGAGACTAAGCAACAAGCAGAAGGAGGTGCAGCCTAGGAAGCGGGAATTATTAAAGCTCCCCAAGTTACTCTTTTCTGTTGTTGGTGTTGAAGTATAGTTGATTTACACTGTTGTGTTTCAGGTGTACAGCAAAGTGATTCAGTTATATGTATGTACGTGTGTGTGTGTGTGTGTGTGTGTGTGTGTATATATATATATATATATATATATTCTAACATATGCATGCATTCTTTTTCAGATTCTTTTCCTTCATAGGCAATTATAAGATATTGAATATAATTTCCCAGCTCATTCTAATGTGCATGATACTGAGAACCACAGCTTCAGAGAGGCTCTGCTAATGGCATCCCAATGAACATCCTGAGATGCTGGGAAATGCCTCCCATTAGCATCTATATCTGCTGTGAAGAGCAAGGCGATGAAGACGCACACAAAAGACAGAGATGAGGAGGGAAACAGATTGATCTCCAGTGTCATCTCATTCATTTAACATATTGACTCAATAAATGTTTGAGCATCTACTAGGACAATAATGGGCTTACCTTGTGGCTCAGTGGGTAAAGAATTCACTTGCAATGCAGGAGACCTGGGTTTGATCACTGGGCTGGGAAGATCCGCTGGAGAAGTGAAAGGCTACCCACTACAGTACTGTGGCCTGGAGAATTCTGTGGACTTCTTGCAAAGCCCTGTAAACTATAGACTATAGCCCATGTGGTCACAAAGAGTCAGACATGACTGAGTAACTTTTACTTTCACTAGGACAATAATAATCGTGCACAATTATTGAACGTTTACTATAGGTCAGCCTCTCTTCTAAGCCCTTTACATGTAGTCCTTATCTCATCTTGTCTCCATTATATAGGAGAGGAAACTGAAGCACAGAGAAGTTGAGTTATTTGCTTACAGTCACACAGCTATTAAGGAGTAGAGGCAGGATTCAAACACAAACAAGTTAGCTCTGACATTCATGTCCTAACACCACAGGCCAGATGCTGCAAAGGCAGCTGGTACATCATAGTAAAAACATAAAACAGTTAAGAGTTCCTGCTTTCATATGTCTTAAGGTTTGCATACATGTCAAGTCGCCTCAGTCATGTCCGACTGTTTGCGACCCCATGGACTATAGCCTACCAGGCTCCTCTGTCCATGATTCCCTAGGCAAGAATACTGGAGTGGGTTTCCATGCCCTCTTCCAGGGGATCTTCCTGACCCAGAAATTGAACCCACGTCTCCTGCAGCTCCTGCGTTGCACAGATTCTTTATCACTGAGTCACCAGGGAAGCCCTGTTTTAATGTTTACTGGAGAGCAAATGAATAAACACATAATATATGAAGGAAGACACAAGACACTATAAAAAATATAATCATATACACACATTCATAGCAACATTATTCGCAATAGCAAATGTAATATAAAAGATGGAAGCCACCCAAGTGTCCATCCACAGATGAATGGATAAAGAAAATGTCGTATACACATACAAAGGCACATTATTCAGCTTTAAAAAAGAATGAAAATACTGCCCCATGCTACAACATAGATGAATCCTGCAGACATTATGCTACGTGAAAAAAAAAAGTCACAAAAGAACAAATACAGATTCAACTTCTCTGAGGAATAGAGTAGTCAAATCATTAGAGACAGAAAGTATAATGGTGGTTATCTGGGGCTTGAGAGAAGGGAATGGTGAGTTTTTATTTCATGAGCACAGAGATTGCACTTTGGAAGATGTAAAAAAGTTCCAGAGTTGGGTGGTGACAAAAGTTGCTCCAAAATGTGAATATATTTAAGCCGCTGAGCCATACACTTAAAAATAGTTGAGATTGTAAATGTTCATGTTCTGTACCTTTTACCACAATTTTTTAAAATAATTTTTAAAATTATAAAGAAAATAGCCAGAAATCTCAAATTAGGATGGGGAGGGAGTCAGGGAAGGTCTATTTCAGGAGGTGACATTTAATGGGAGATTTGGGGATCAAAGGCTTGGCAAGGTAAAGATTAAAGCAAGGCTATTCTGAATAGATGGAGAAGGCAATGGGACCCCACTCCAGTACTCTTGCCTGGAAAATCCCATGGACAGAGGAGCCTGGTGGGCTGCCGTCTGTGGGGTCGCACAGAGTAGGACACGACTGAAGTGACTTAGCAGCAGCAGCAGCATTCTGAATAGAAGGAACAGTATGAAAGGGCCTCCAGTAATGGTCCCTGTATAACTCCTCCATCTCAGAGGCAAGAAACTGTGGCATGGAGAAAGAAAATGACTCGTCCCAGGTCACATCATTTCCTACTGTCCAAATCATCCAGGCTCCTTCTAAATGCTTGGAAAAAGTAACCCAGCTCCCTGTTGGTAGCAGCCGGAAGTAGACCTCACACAAAAACAGTGGCAACAGCTACGGAAGAGGAGGGAGAATTTTCCTAAGAGCTGAGCAGGCACTGGCCAAGAAAAAGAGAAGTGGGAGCAGCAGAGAAGTTACAGAGTGAGATCTGGAGCTTTGCACTGTGTTCTGCTTTTAGGAAAAGAGGAATATTGTGGTGGGAGACATCTGGGCTATAGTTGTGAAGACTGAGCTAATGCCCTGATTATCAGTCTGCCTACCACAGCATAGGTGCCCCATAAACAACAGGAGAGCCAGGGAAGCTTTTCTCGAGTGTGGCTGAAAATATTTCTGAGTAACCCCTCAGCAGGAAAAAAAAATTTGATCAGGAGAATGTCGTTTGGAATATCTGAGACTCGGCTGTAAAAGTGAGATTTTCATTCATTTCCGGGAAGGGGGGTTGGGTACAAGTAAGGGAGGGAGGGATCCAAGGAAGATAAAACATTTCTGCATCCCAGGCTGACACACTGAACCTTTTCAAGTATGAGAACAGTTGGAATTCAGCAGGGGCATTTTGACAGCACTGAAATTTATGCCTGCCTGGGAGGAGATAGTACCCTACGTTTTTAAACAGTTTTGGTCAGAGGAGAAAAATGTAAAATTGGTCCCGAGCTAATGAGGCCTGATCATCCTTTTATGGCACTCTAGTATGCAATTAAGGTTAGCTTCATGTAAACTGCCAGCAGGCTCAGACTTTTAACAGCCTTATGTATGTCAGGAAGGAAAATAAATAGTCCGCTGTTTGTGCTTTATGTGGGGAAATTATTGAGATAAACAGTGTGAGCCTGACAGGTGTGACTTCTTGCAGCTTAATGTGATGGATTCGCCAGGGGCAGCTGGAGCTGATAGCACCAAACTGATGATGGAGGAAAAGCATGGTGAAGATTCTGACAATCATGGAATTGCCAGAGCCAGGCTGGGTCTGTTGTTTGACTGTGAGGCATGCAGACTTTCAGGGTGTGGGAATGTGGATGGAGCCAGAAAGCAAAGATAGTTTCATTCTATCTTTGAGGAGGTAGAATCCTCAAACTCCAGAGGAAATTAAAGATGGGGACAGGGAGACCTAGAAACGTCTAGTGACCATACAGCTGTTCAGAATTGGCCCCCAGGTCTCCCAGCCTATTCTGCTTCTGTTACCAAATTTGCGTCACCTGCAAGGAGTGAAAGCAACTTACTGACACCAGTTTGTGCTGAAGGAAAGCGCCGTGTCTATGGCAGGGCACCAAGCAAGGAGTCAGTCCAGGCAGCTAGAGCTTAAAAGACCCCAACTCCAGATGGCTTTCAGGGAAAGGTTTTTAAAGATAAGGTGAGGGAAGGGGGTTGTGTGCTGTGTGATCAGCTCAAGGACATTCTTCTGATTGGTGGGTGGTGAGGTAATCAAAGACATTACTTTGCCAACAAAGATCTGTATAGTCAAAGCTATGGTTTTTCCAATAGTCATGTATGGATGTGAGAGGTGGACCATAAAGAAAGCTAAGGGCAGAAGAGTTGATGCTTTTGAACTGTGCTGTTGGAGAAGACTCTTGAGAGTCCTTTGGACAATAAGGAGATCAAACAAACAAATGCTAAAGGAAATCAGTCCTGAATTTTCATTGGAAGGATTGATGCTGAAGCTGAAGCTCTAATACTTTGGCCACCTGATATGAAGAGCCAAATCATTACAAAAGACTCTGATGCTGGGAAAGATTGAAGGAAGGAAAAGAAGGGCATGACAGAGGATGAGATGGTTGGAAGGCATCATTGATTCAATGGACAGGAATTTGAGAAAGCTCCAGGAGATGATGAAGGTCAGCGAAGCCTGGCATGCTGATGTCCATGGGGTCACAAAGAATCAGACACAACTGAGTGACTGAATGATGACGACAAGGTAATCAGGAGTCAACATTATCAACCTTTTGGTTCCAACCATCTGGGGTCTACATGCTTGTGAGCAACTTATAGTTAACTTCTTCTACCTTGTGAGAGTTTCAGTTTAGTTCAGTTCAGTCGCTCAGTCTTGTCTGACTCTGTGACCCCGTGAATCGCAGCACACCAGGCCTCCCTGTTCATCACCAACTCGTGGAGTCCACCCAAACCCATGTCCATTGAGTTGATGATGCCATCCAATGATCTCATCCTCTGTCATCCCCTTCTCCTCCTGCCCTCAATCTTTCCCAGAATCAGGGTCTTTTCCAATGGGTCAGCTCTTCCCATCAGGTGGCCAAAGTATTGGAGTTTCAGCCTCAGCATCAGTCCTTCCAATGAATATTCAGGACTGATCTCCTTTAGGATGGACTGGTTGGATCTCCTTGCAGTCCAAGGGACTCTCAAGAGTCTTCTCCAACACCACCGTTCAAAAGCATCAATTCTTCTGCACTCAGCTTTCTTTATTGTCCAACTCTCACACCCATACATGACCACTGGAAAAACCATAGCCTTGACTAGACAGACCTTTGTTGGCAAAGTAATGTCTCTGCTTTTTAATATGCTGTCTAGGTTGGTCATAACTTTTCTTCCAAGGAGTAAGCGTCTTTTAATTTCATGGCTGCAATCACCATTTGCAGTGATTTTGGAGCCCAGAAAAATAAAGTCTGACACTATTTCCACTGTTTCCCCATCTATTTCCCATGAAGTGATGGGACCAGATACCATGATCTTAGTTTTTTGAATGTTGAGCTTTAAGCCAACTTTTTCGCTCTCCTCTTTCACTTCCATCAAGAGGCTCTTTAGTTCCTCTTCACTTTCTGCCATAAGGGTGGTGTCATCTGCATATCTGAGGTTATTGATATTTCTTCCAGCAATCTTGATTCCAGCTTGTGCTTCATGCAGTCCAGCATTTCTCATGATGTACTCTGCATAGAAGTTAATTAAGCAGGGTGACAATATACAGCCTTGACATACTCCTTTTCCTATTAGGAGCCAGTCTGTTGTTCCATGTCCAGTTCTAAATGTTGCTTCCTGACCTGCATACAGGTTTCTCAAGAGGCATGTCAGGTGTTCTGATATTCCCATCTCTTTCAGAATTTTCCACAGTTTATTGTGATCCACACAGTCAAAGGCTTTGGCATAGTCAATAAAGCAGAAATAGATGTTTTTCTGAAACTCTCTTGCTTTTTCCATGATCCAGCGGATGTTGGCAATTTAATCCCTGGTTCCTCTGCCTTTTCTAAAACCAGCTTGAACATCTGGAAGTTCAGCATTCACGTATTGCTGAAGCCAGATGAGTGCAATTGAGCGGAGTTTCAGTATCTGCAAAACAGCTCAAAGGACTAAGAATAGATAGCTGAGAATATTATGTATAGACCTTGAGGAAATAAAGTCCTTGACTTTGTTTAGTAACTAAATTATTTTGTCTTTCTTAACTCTTTTCCTGTGTTTATGCACTTTCTCACTTCTCTGATTTAAATTTATTCATTGGAACTCTGGGAAGGCCTAGGAAGCCTAAGTTTTACTACAAGGAAGAGGCAGACAGACATGGGGGTGGGGGGTAGTCCGTCCTGGAAAGGCCCCATAGGATCCTGCTTGGTTACATTTCCACTATTCTAAACTGTTAAGAACCCTGCAGTACAATGAATTGATGGACTCAGACATAAACTTGGGTTTGTTCCTGCTTTTGCCACTGTCTCCTGGCCTCTGGTCACCCCCTCTGTCACCTCATTGTAATTCATATCATTCAGCACCAGTGGAATTTCCTAAAATGCAAATCTCAGCCTGTCTTAACCTCTGTCCCCTGTTTAAAACTCTGTAAGAACTATTCTCTGCTATCTGGATAAATCTGCAACATGGCTCACAAGGACCTTCACAAATCTGGCCTGTGCTTTCGTCTCCAGGTTCATAATCCCTGTTTCCACCCATCCAAACTCTATATGCCAGTCTTCCTGAATAATCTACTCTCTCTACAAATGGTTTGTCAGATAAAATACACAGTGCTGAGTTAAGCATAAATTTCAGAGTGACAATGAGAAATCTTTAGTGTAAGTATGTACCGCGGAATATTTGGAATGTTATCTGACATTATCTGATGTTTTTTATTTGACATTCAAATGGACTGAGGGTTTATTTATCTGCTAAATCTGGCAGCTTTGCTTTAATCAGAGCCTGATATTTCCTCACCTCTGGGCCTTTCAAAAATGCACCATGTTTGCTAGAACATCAAGTCTTTTCCCTATCATTGCTTAGCTAACTTACTAAGTCGGGGACACCAAAGCTTCATGTTCACCTTCCATAGGGTAAGGTTACCACTGCTGGCTACAAACTCAGCAACTATATTTCTAAGCCCCCTGCATCTAGGTGGGGCCATATGACTAGATCTCACCAGTAGAATATGAGCAATGAGCATGCTTGTCATTTCTGGGCCAAAGTGGTTAACAAGTAAGTATATCTTCTCCTCCCTATATCCTCATCTGGCAACCATACATAAGGACCTCAAGGTCTTAAGGGATGGTGGAACTGTAAGCTGGAAGGAATCTGGAACCCTGAATCACTGTAAGGAAGGCCACCCACAGACCACATTGTCACTTACATAAGGGAGAAGGACACTTCTATCATGGCAGTGAAATGTGAGGGTTTGCTTGTTATAGCAGCTAGCATTATCTCAGCTAATATGTGCAATCTTTGAGTCTTTGACATATCCTCCTCATAGAGAGTCCCTCAAATTGGGTTATGACCCCTCTTATGTGCTCCCATAACACACTCATTCTTTCTCATTTCAGTAACATCTACCATGCTGTTGTAATAGGCTCTTGTCTGACATTTTTTCCTACTGACAAAATGTTTCTTGGAGATAGGGACTAGAATTTTCTTGGTCACAATTACATCTGCAAAGCATAGCATCGTTGAATAAATAACTAGAGTCTCTTCAACTCTGTTGTTCTGTTTCCTTGTTTTTTAAATTAAGGTGACAATCAAGTGATTTCTAAGATCACTTCCATACCTATAATTCAGGAGTTATGAATGTAGTGAAGTGAAAACCTGTTGTTTGACTTCCCAGAACCACATTTTCCATGGGGAATGTAGCTTCTTCCATTGGCTACGGTTCTGATGATCATGGCACCCACCCCTCAACTTTCACCACCACAGAAATGGGGCAGGAGATCAGGTTAGACCCTACTGTTTCACCCTCCTACAACAGTGATTGATCAGAGATAGGAAGAAGGCCCATTCTAGATTTTCCCCTTTCCTTTTATCTGCATATTGAAACACAGAAGCTGTTTTTCCCCCCTCTGGGGTCCTTATGGTAGAAGGATGTATATGGTAGCCTCTTAGTGGCAATCTAATAAGTGGCTCACTTATTAGAGAGAATGTTTTAAAAAAATAAAGCTAACACACACACACACAAAAAAAAAACAAAAATCAGAAGGAAATGAAGAGAAAAGATCTCCAATAATTTCTAAGTTTCTGGATCAAGCATTGCCTGAAGCCAACAACCTCTGACCTTTTCACTCACATGGCCAACAAACCCTGATTTTGGCTTGAACCAAACCTTAGATTATGCACTTATATCCAAAAAAAGTTCTGAATAACGTAAAAATAGTAGCCTTCATGAGTTTAAAATATATCCAGGACCACACACTATTTGGTATGGAATACATACAAAATAAACTTGATATTTAATTTTAATTGGTTAGGATGAGATAACAATAGATACAACCAATGTATTAATATTTAGCACAGAACAAAAAGCACGTGCCTGCACTATTCACTATAAAAGTGGATGAATTTAGAAATTTTTTTTTAATTTTTGGCCGTACTGTGCAGCATGCTGGGATCTTAGTTCTCTAATCAGGGATAAAACCTGCGTCCTCTGCATTGGAAGCATGGAGTCTTAACCACTGGACTATCAGGGAAGTTCCTAGAAATGCTTTTTAAGATTTAGTTTCATTCTGTAAGTGCCAACCTAAAGAACAGCTAAACAATATAATTTTAAAGATATGAAGAGTTCTTGTCAGTAGGTACCTGCTCTCATTTTCTCACACGTACTGGAGGAGGGTAGTTTCTAAACAAAATTTCTAATTTGCTATAGGGAAACCAAGTTGAAGCAGCTGCCGAGTTTTTTACCACACTTGCATGTATGCTAAGTCTCTAGTCGTGTCTGACTCTTTCCGACCCTATGGACTGTAGCCCTCCAGGCTCCTCTGTCCATGGGCTTCTCCAGGCAAGAATATTAGAATAGGTTGCCATGCCCTCTTCCAGGGGATCTTCCTGACCCAGGGATGGAAACAGTGTCTCTTAAGTCTCCTGCATTGGCAGGCAGGTTCTTTACCACTAGCGCCACCTGGGAAGCCCTTTTGACAACACCCCAACCACCAAATCTATACCACTCTTTATCCCCAGCACAGCCAACTGATCAAGCAAAAGTACCTGACAAGCCGAAGCAATCAGCTTCTGTCCTACCTGAAATTTGAAGCTTGTACTGAGAGACAGACTGAAAATGAGGGCACTGGGTAACATGAAGAGCCCACCCCAGTGAGAAGGAGCCTAAACATCTGCTTTTGTATTTCAGGGAATGTGCTTGTTTCTGCTCTTTTAATTCTGGATTGTCTATTCCTCCAATCATAGGAGCATCCCAACATCTTTTTCCGAATGTTTTTCTTAATCACGTGGAGTGAGAGAAGAGGACATCTAAAAGTGGACATCAGATATCATTGCTCCTGAGGCCCATCACTCCTGCCCTTCTGCCAGCATCCCACTGGATACTGGAGTGCTCCTCTGCCCTCTGTCATGTTGAGGACCAGCCCACCTCCCACCATCACGTGTCCTGAAACCCAAGCCCCCGGTTCCCCTCAGATATGTAATACTTTCCACAGCTGCAATCTGTTATATTATGCTACATTGTCATGCAGAGTAGTTGAGCTATTCTGTCTCAAATTTCTCTACTCTAGACTAGGATTTTAATTTGACCATTGTGTACTCCAGTATGTTATATTTTTCACAAAATAGAAGGCCAGCCTTACTCCAAAGATGAATTCTTCTACCATTACAGGGAAAATAACTTGTGACAGCTTAATTCTTTTTAAATTTCTTTCCAGTTTCTTTTATTTCTCTTTGTATTTGGAATCACAAAATTAACAATTAACAATAAGCACATGATATATACATACATGGATATATTATATATATGCATGCATGCATGCTACATCATTTCAGTCATGTCCAACTCTGCCACCCTATGGACTGTAGCCCCTCCAGGCTCCTCTGTCCATGGGATTCTCCAGGCAAGAATACTGGAGTGGGTTGTCATCCCCTTCTCCAAGGGATCTTCCCGACCCAAGGATCGAACCCATGTCTCTTATATCTACCTGCACTGGCAGGTGGGTTCTCTAGCACTAGCACCACCTGGGAAGCCCCATATATATGCATACATAAATATACAGGCAGATATCTATCTAGAACAATAAATATACACATAAAATGCAGAAGCCTGTACAACAAACTATGCAAAGTTTGGCCCATGGACTGGCTAGTGGCAGCTTTACAGCATCGGTTTGTTCTAGCTTCCAGCCTAAAGATTTCAGAGCTATTGGAAGTCAGACTCAGTACCCACTTTGCATGTAAAGGCCCAGTTCACTTCCCTTTCTTAGGACACCAAATGGCATCCAGGGAGACATACCTGAACTTCTTCAGTTCAGTGCAGTCGCTCAGTTGTGTCCGACTCTTCGCGACCTCATGGACCACAGCATGCCAGGCCTCCCTGTCCATCATCAACGTCCGGAGTCTACTCAAACTCATCTCCACTGAGTCGGTGGTGCCAACAAACCATCTCATCCTCTATCATCCCCTTTCCCTCCTGCCCTCAATCTTTCCCAGAATCAGGGTCTTTTCCAATGAATCAGCTCTTCACATCAGGTGGCCAAAGTACTGGAGCTTCAGCTTCATCATCAGGCTTTCCAATGAATATTCAGGACTGATCTCCTTTAGGATGGACTGGATTGGATCTCCTTGCTGTCCAAGGGACTCTCAAGAGTCTTCTCCAACACCACAGTTCAAAAGCATCAATTCTTTGGCTCTCAGCTTTCTTTATAGTCCAACTCTCACATCCATACATGATTACTGGAAAAACCATAGCTTTGACTAGATGGACCTTTGTTGGCAAAGTAATGTCTCTGCTTTTTAATATGCTGTCTAGGTTGGTCATAACTTTTCTTCCAAGGAGTAAGCGTCTTTTAATTTCATGGCTGCAGTCACCATCTGCAGTGATTTTGGAGCCCCCAAAAATAAAGTCTGTCACTGTTTCCACTGTTTCCCCATCTATCTGCCATGAAGTGATGGGACTGGATGCCATGATCTTCGTTTTCTGAATGTTGAGATTTAAGCCAACTTTTTCACTCTCTGAGTTCTATCAGTAGTCCAGAGCCAAGGGGAATAATCCAGGGGACAAACGCTTCTGTCTCCAGACTCCCTCCAGGCATCTGGCGATCCTCAGCCAGCCGAGGTGGACAGGCTGCATGGCGACAAGCAAATGGGAAACAGGCCTCTGTCCGGGTGGTCTGCCGCTCTGTGTCCATCACAGGCCAGGGAGCCATAAACAGCTGTCTGGCAAGGAGGCCAGCGCATGCCCAATGTGGACAGTGATGAACCAGCCCTCCCCGCTCGCCACACCTTCTGCCCCAGGCATCCCCCAGTGGGCTGTCAACAAGGAGGAGGGACAGTCTTTTCTTCACCCAGTAGGTCACATCGAGTTGACCAACAGAAACCACCCAAAAGCTGAATCCACACATGGACAGTCATCATGGCAGAGGGGCCAATCAGTTTGTAAATAGGGAATCTCACTCAGGCGTCCCGTGGTTTAGAGAAGAAAAGGAAGCCATGGACATTTAATTGGTTACCCAAGTGCCCCAGAGCCATTGTGTACAACGGGTGGAGATTACAGTTCCTCTGCTCCACCAAATGTGTGGAAATCACTTCATATTTGAAGCTACTTTCCTGAGTGTAAGTTGAGATGGTTGGACCAGACCTTGGAATCATAGAATACTGGAGGATGACTGGTGAGCTAAACCAACCCCCTCATAGGACAGATGAGTAAATTAAGGGTGGTTTCATACATTAAGCATGTTTCTTGAGCTCAACTGTGTGTCAGGTGAAGTGTTAGATGCTAGAGATAAACTAGTAAGAAAAATATACACAGTCCCTTCCCTCAAGGTGCTTGCAGTACAGTGGGGGGCAGGGGGAGAGAGAGACATTGATTGAATAATCACATGTATGAAAGCCTAGCACAAGCTGAGCTCTGTGAAGAGGAATTCAGTATACTAAGAACACATTTCAGGCAGACCTGATCCAGTGAAGTTAGTCCTGTAGGGAAGTTCTTTTAGATCTGAGACCTGAAGGAATGATAGGCTTTGACTCGTTGAGGGAGTGGTGGGGAGGAAGAGGCAGAGAAAAAGCAAATGCAAAGGCCCTGAGGCCGTAGAGAGCAGGGGGGACTCTTCAGTTCAGTTCAGTTCAGTTCAGTCGCTCAGTCGTGTCCGACTCTTTGCGACCCCATGAATCGCAGCACGCCAGGCCTCCCTGTCCATCACCAACTCCCGGAGTTCACTCAGGCTCATGTCCATCGAGTCCATGATGCCATCCAGCCATCTCATCCTCTGTCGTCCCCTTCTCCTCCTGCCCCCAATCCCTCCCAGCATCAAAGTCTTTTCCAATGAGTCAACTCTTCTCATGTGGTGGCCAAAGTACTGGAGCTTCAGCTTTAGCATCATTTCTTCCAAAGAAATCCCAGGGCTGATGTCCTTCAGAATGGACTGGTTGGATCTCCTTGCAGTCCAAGGGACTCTCAAGAGTCTTCTCCAACACCACAGTTCAAAAGCATCAATTCTTCAGCGTTCTGCCTTCTTCACAGTCCAACTCTCACATCCATACATGACCACAGGAAAAACCATAGCCTTGACTAGATGGACCTTACTCGGCAAAGTAATGTCTCTGCTTTTGAATATGCTATCTCGGTTGGTAGGATTCTGAAAACTGCCAGGGGGTGAGGGGCTAGAACAGAGAAAGATAGGCAGAGAGTGGGGCAAGATGAGACCAGAGTGGGAGGCAGAGACACCCTCCAAGACGTAGTATGAAGGGGTTGTGTATTGGTTAAAATTCTAAGATGGTTTGTAACACTTCAAGGCCCTTTTGTTCTTGATGTGCTCAGTTGTGTCCAACTCTTTGCAATCCCATGGACTGTAGCTCGCCAGGCTCCTCTGTCCATGGGATTCTCCAGACAAGAATACTGGAATGGGTTGCTATGCCCTCCTCCAGGGGATCTTGGAGGAAGGATCAAACCTGCATCTCCTGAATTGCACATTGCAAGAAGATTCTTTACCACTTACCCACAGGGGATGCCCCCAATGTCCTGTAATCCCTCTCTTTTGAGTCTAGGTAGGCAGGACCTATGAATATGATGGAATGTTACTCCTAAAGTTAGGCTACATTAAAGAGCAAAAGGGCTTTGCAGATATAACTAAGGTTCCCAATAAATTGCCTTTGAGTAAAATTAAAGGATTGGAGAAGGCAATGGCAACCTACTCCAGTATTCTTGCCTGGAAAATCTCATGGATGGGGGAGCCTGGTAGGTTGCAGTCCATGGGGTTGCTAAGAGTCAGACACAACTGAGCAACTTCACTTTCACTTTTCACTTTCATGCATTGGAGAAGGAAATGGCAACCCATTCCAGTGTTCTTGCCTGGAGAATCCCAGGGACGGGGGAGCCTGGTGGGCTGCCGTCTCTGGGGTAGCACGCCTGAGTCGGACACGCCTGACACGACTTAGCAGCAGCAGCAGAAAAATTAAAGGATAATTATCGTGGGAAGGCCTGATCTAATCAAGATGATCAGTAGCAGCAGCAGCAGACACTCTTCTGCTGACCTGGATAAAAGAGAACTGGCCATCTTATGAGCTGCCTGTGGTGGGGGCTGTGTGACTGTGTCCTGAGGGCGGCCTCTAGGAGCTGAGAGGAATCCCTGGGCAAGAGCCAGCAAGAAAATGGGAACCTCTGTCCTGTGGACACAAGCAAATGAAATCCGCCGACCACCTGATTCAGTCTAAGAGGATCCTGAGCCTCAGTCAATACCTAGATTTCAGCCTTGTGAGACTCTGAGCGGAGAACTTGGCCTGCTACATTCATAATTCTGACCCACAGAAACTGTGAGACAACAAACGGGTCTCTTAAAGCCCTCACCGACTCGATGGACATGAGTCTGAGTGAACTCCGGGAGTTGGGGATGGACTGGGAGGCCTGGCGTGCTGCGATTCATGGGGCCGCAAAGAGTCCAGCATGACTGGGTGACTGAACTGAACTGAACTGAAGTCCTTGAGTGTGTGTGTTTGTTTGTTGTAATTGGTTGTGTTGTGACAGACACTAATACAGCTGTTTAAAGATGTTGGTATTTACCTTTAGAACATTAGGAAGTCACTGGGGAATTTTAAAGAGGGGCTTGGAGGGGATGACATAATCTCCTTGGGTTTCTGAAGATTCCTTAGGCTCCTATATGAAGAATGAATTTGAAAGCAAGAGTCCAGTAAGACAGCAAGAGATGGTAGTGGTTCTGATGGTGGATTTGGTCACAGAGACAGACAGAATAGATAAACAGACAGTAACCAAGGAAAATTCTGACTCTTATCTTCAGAAATATATACTGAAACATTTGCTTCAAAACAATCTAAAAGGTAAGGAAGAGAATAGATGAGACAAAATTTGCCATGTTTTAATAATATTTCAAGCTAATAGAAGCATCATTTTTATTATTATACTAGTATTTCTATTTTGTGTGTATACAACTATATTGATTTTTAGTTAAAATATATATATGGTGAAACATAAATCTCAAGAGTACAGTGCTGATAAATTTTGAAGAGAGCATATACTTACATGACCCATTCTCCCTGCCATCCCAGAAAAGCTCCCTCCAACTCCCTACCCAGCTAATATCAGCTCTCTATCCAGAGGCAAAATTTACTAATAAATTCAATAAAGTTGCAGAATACAAAATCAACATATAAAAATCAGTTTCACTTCTATACACTAATTAAAAACTATTGAAAAAAAGAAATTGAGGACAATTTCATTTACAATATCATTAAAAAGAGTAAAATACTTAGGAATAAACTTGACTGAAGAGGTAAAACTTATGTACATTGAAAACTAAAAAATATTGAAAGAAATTAAAGGCACAAATGAATGGAAATACACGTATTTGTGGATTAGAAGATTTAACATTTAAAATGTGCATACTACACAAAGTGCTGTACAGAATCAATGTAATCCCCATTATGTATCAAATTTTTAATTCATTTTATCTTTATCCTATAGTTCATTTTATCCTCTAAAAATAATCACAAAGCACATAAAGACATATGATTATAACCATGTTTTAGAATGGAAAGAAATTAAAAACACTCTGTGTCCATCACAATGGTACAGTGGAGTATTGTGTAGTCATCAATCTGTTTATGAAGTTCTACATTAACATATTAAAATGTTCACAGTAAATTATTGGGTGAAACAGCAATTACAGAGCATAATGTACAGTACATCCCACTAAAGTAAGTTTGTGACTCTAGGAATATTTACAGATCCATCCAATTCCTAAAAATCTGGGTGAGAAAATTTGTGATTCTTCTTTATAATTTTCCATGATTCTGTACTTTTTGGGGTAATGAACAAAAATGTTTTGTAATTGGATGGGAAAAAAATGATTTTATTTTGGAGTGAGCAAGTGAGTAACAGGAAATGACACAGGCAAGAAACATAACTGGAATGTGATTTCCAATGAGAATGGTCCTGCAAAGCAGGGGTGCATGAGCCTTGTCATGCTTGCTAAGGAAAGGACTACTCGAGAGACTGGCCAGACCTTCAATCTGCCTGTTCTCCAGGTCCCACCTACCTCTGCCCTAGTTCAGCCTCAGATTCCTCATTTGTTAAACAAAATTTTAGTAGGTTGCCTGTAATCATGGAGCTGGGCTTCCCTGGTGGCTCATTGGTAAAGAATCTACGTACAATGCAGGAGACTCGGGTTCGATCCCTGGGTCAGGAAGATACCCTGGAGGAGGGCATGGCAACCTATTCTAGTATTCTTGCCTGGAGAAGCCCATGGACAGAGGAGCCTGGCAGGCTACACCCATGGAATTGCAAAGAGTCGAACATGACTTAGTAACTAAATAACAACAACAACTCATGGAGATAACAGGTGAAAAACACCTGAACTTGAACCCAAAAGCTGTACATCACTGACCACCTGAACAACCCTGACTCTGCTCCAGAGAGCTGAGATCCCCACCTTGGCTGTCTCCCTCCACCTCTTACAGATGTCCATCATAGCCCCCAAAGACTTGGCTACAACACTTTCTTCATGATCCATCATTCAGTTTAGACTTGTGCTGTCACATGAGGCTGTTTACATTGAAACTAATCCAAATGAAATAGCATTTTAGAATTCATTTCTTTAGTTGTACTTCGCACTTCTCAAGCACTCAGTAGCCCCACATAGCTAGTGGCTACCATGTTGGAGAACACAAACACAGGCTGTTTCCATCATCACAGAAGGTGCTGAAATGAGAGGCCAGGAATGGTGCCCTGGGTTCTCAGTGACCAGCCGAGTATCTAGTACCCAAAAGGCCTGCACTGAGTGAGTGAAGAATTAATGATTCAATCCATCAAATCCTAACAAACTGAGGCTAAATGGGAAAGGTATTTTGCAGGAGCTAACTTTTCAGCCAAGTGCCAAAAGGTAATTATATAAATGGGTGGGTCAAGAGGAGGGTAGAGTATTCCATATGGGAAAAGACATTGATTTAGTGAGTAATGTGAAGGGAATTGGCAACATCAAGCTATTGTTCTCAAGCTCTTTTTCGCTGCCAATTAAAAATCTTCTTAGGCGGTGTTTTCTTATCAGACTTCCTCCCTGATTTGGTATTATTGTAAAGTCTGCACTGACTAATTGGGCTTTTGGCAGTTGAACAGTCAGGCAATTTTTTTAAGTCTTTTAATTTTTTTCATTATTTTTCTGATTGGAGGTGAAAGCATATGCCCTAGAGAACTATAAGAAGTTTTCCAAGAGACTTTCAACCCAAATGCCCACTAGTTCAAGTGTTCATATAACCGTCATCAAAAAGGTTGTGTCCTAAATGGCCCTGAAGTGTAGCAGGGAGACAGTTGAATTCTGTGAAGCAGCTGTATTCAATCCCCAGGCAAGATATTTCAAGCCAGTTACTGCTGGAGGCATAAAAGCAAGAGTTGTCCCAAACTAATTCTAAGAATCATCTTCTTTCTTTTCCAAATCTAATACTAGTCCAGACTACATGGGGTGGGGGTGTTAATCCAGTTAGCTTTACCACTTACTAGCTATGTGACATGTCTGAGCCTCAGTTCCTTCTTCTGTAAAATGGGAATAATAGAAGCGTTGTGCTGCTTTTAATCACTCAGGTGTGTCCAACTCTTTGTGACTCCATGGACTGTAGCCTGCCACGCTCCTCTGTCTATGGGGACTCTCCAGGCAAGAATACTGGAGTGGGTTGCCATGCCCTCCTCCAGGGGATCTTCCCAACCCAGGGATCAAAGCCAGGTGTCCCACAATGCAAGTGGATTCTTTACCATCTAAGCCACCAGGGAAGCCCATAGAAGTGTTAGGAGTAATAAATACACTAATGTATATGAAGTACTTAGTGCAACGCCAAGTGAAACTGAAGTCGCTCAGTCATGTTCAACTCTTTGCGACCCCCACATAGGAGTGAATATTAACTACATAATGGTAAAGAACCCGCCTTCCTGTGAAGGAGACACAGAAGACATGGGTTCGATCCCTGGGTCAGGAAGATCCCCTGGAGGAAGAAATGGCAACCCATTCCAGTATTCTTACCTGAAAAATCCCATGGGCAGAGAAGCCTGGTGAGCTACAGTCCATGGGGTTGCAAAGAGTTGGGCATGACTGAGTAACTAAACACACACACATAAACAATAAATAACTAAAAGGTACATGCTTTGCCATAGCTCCAAATAGGTTTCTGCAATTGACTAATGTTAAGAATGAAAGTAATAACCCTTAAGTATCTCATTTATAAAGCTTCTATTAAACACAAATCTTTATAGCAATCTGGAAACCTATCACCCTGTTTCACTATCACCCTGATCCAAACCACCATCACTCCATGCTGGCACTAGTACAATAGCCACTTACCTAGTCCCCTAGTATCCACTCTTATTCCTCATATGGCATTAACAGTATCTTTTCTTAATGGTAAATCAAATTTCATCACCTCTCTATTTAATCCACCAGTGGCTACCTCTCTAACAGGGTGGCAGAGTGGAGTTTTAAATTTGTCACCAATGAAAATTTGCTTAGATATCCACTAGGTCCAAACACCCTGTGTCTTACCCAGTTGACCACAGAACAACAGGGATTTGAATTGTGCAGGTCCTCTTATAGGTGGATTCTTTTCCCCACTAGATAAATATTTCAGTACTACACGATCCACAGTTGGTTGAGTTGTGGATGGCATATGAAGGGCTTACTCTAAAGTTACACCCGGATTTTCTATTGCACATTTAACCCCTTAATTGCTCAAAGGTCAACTATACCATCGTTGTCCTTTTAGCAGGGAAAGGAAACTGAGGTTCAAGAAGGTTCAGAGAGAATAAGGAACTTACCAGAGGTTATGCAGCACGTTAATGGGCGGTGGGGTGGAGGGGGCAGGGGGTGGTGTTGAACGCTGAAACCAAACCTCTTCCTCTTAATCTCAGTGATGAATGGCTGGCCTGTAATTGCAAAACTACAGAGTGTAAGAACTTATAACCCAAGTGCCCTCTGCCCATTCCCAGGCTGGGAGCCTGGGAAAGGTCAATGTTAATCTCTTGATGGCCTTGTCCTTGAAAATACCTTTCACAGAACAGAGAAGAGGTGTATGGGGTGTTCTCTTCTGTCACAGCCTCCTGTTCCTAAGACTCAGTCCCTGTAGAGTTCTTCTGCAAGCCCCCAGACCTTCTCAGCCTGACTTTTCCATGCCTTGATTTTGCGCTCCTTCTCCAGAATGTTCTTAGGCTTGACACAAAGGAAGTGCCTATGCCATGGCTAACATCTACCCAAAATATCTAACATTCTGTGTCCAGTAACTTTGCAGGAGAGGCCAGGAAACATGGGCACACCACTGATCTGTTTATATTGTCCTTGCTGATAGACCAACATGAAATTAAACTATACCAACCTCCAATGTATGATTTCTCCCATTTGGCATCCACTGAACATTGATTAGTAATTAACTTCTCAGGCTGATACTACATCTTCTTCATTCCTGAATACTACTAATAACTTCATTCCATTTTCTGCACAGTTGCACATGTATGTAACTTTCTACTTAAATATTTATAGTCATATATAGTTTTATATATTGTGCTATCATATGTTTTCATGTCTATGCTTGTAACTTCAGTTACAAGCTACATGCTGACAACTCCCAAATTTATATCTTCATTCCAGACATTGCTTCTAAGTTCCAGACCCATATATCCAGCAGCCCACTCAACATCCCCTTTCATGTCTCACAGATGCACAAGCTCAGCAAGCCCCAAATGAAACTCCTGATCTTCCTTCCAGAGCATGTTCATCCTCCCATGCTCCTTATCTCAGGAAGTAGCAGGAACCATCCAACCAGGTGTTCAAGCCAAAAAACCCGGAAGCCATCCTTAACACCATCTCTCCCTACCTACCAGATCCATTCTTTCCGTGTCTGGACAGCTCTGCCTCTTAGTCATTCATTCATCAATCTACTCATCTATGTTACTATGCTACAGTTCCTTGTTCTGTAGCACTGTATGAAAAATGGGTAATACCATGGTGAATAAGATGGTTATGGTCCTTCTTTCTCAGAATTCATAGTCGTAAACCACAACTGCACATTTTGTTGAATGAGTGAATAATATGCATACAGAAAGATGGTTTATACAGGACAGAAAATTATATAATTTCACCAATGTGCAATTGCATATTTTCCACTAAATCTTGTCAAGGACCATCTATAGAGAGAGCGTAGGGGCTTAGGGCATGGACTTTAGAGTCACAGACAGAATTATTTGGTCAATCAGTTATTAAATACTTATGACACACCTATTGTCTTAGTCTGCTCAGGCTGCTACCACAAAATAGCTTGTTGTTGTTCGGTCAATAAGTTGTGTCCAACTCTTTGCAAGCCTGTAGACTATAGTACACCAGGCTTCATCCTTCACTATCTCTTGGGGTTTGCTCAAATTCATGTCCATTGGGTTGGTGATGCTATCTAACCATCTCATTGTCTACCATCCCTTTTCCTTTCACCTTTCCCAGCATCAGGATCTTTTCCAATGAGTCAGCTCTTTGTATCAGATGGCCAAAATAGACTGAGTGGCTAAAACAACCAACCTTTCTTTCTCATAGCCATGGAAGTTTGAAAGTCCAAGATCAAGGTGCCAGTTGGTTCATCTCTTGGTGAGAGCCCCTTTCTTGGTCTGCAAATGGTTGATGTCTTGCTATATCCTTGCATGTTAGGGAAAGAGCAAGAGCCCTGGATCTCTTCCTCTTCAGGTCAGTCACTCAGCTGTGTCCAGCTCTTTGCATCCCTGTGGACTGCAGCACACCAGGCTTCCCTGTCCATCACCAACTCCTGGAGCTTGTTCAAACTCATGTCCATCGAGTCAGTGATGCCATCCAACCATCTCATCCTCTGTTGTCCCCTTCTCCTCCCACCTTCAATCTTTCCTAGCATCAGGGTCTTCTCCAACGAGTCAGTTCTTCATATCAGGTGGCCAAAGTATTGGAGTTTCAGCTTCAGCATCAGTCCTTCCAATGAATATTCAAGACTGATTTCCTTTAAGATGGACTGGATTGGATCTCCTTGCTGTCCAAGGGACTCTCAAGAGTCTTCTTCAACACTGCAGTTCAAAAGCATCAATTCTTTGGTGCTCAGCTTTCTTTATAGTCCAACTCTCACATCCATACATGATTACTGGAAAAGCCATAGCTTTGACTAGATGGACCTTTGTTGGCAAAGTAATGTCTCTGCTTTTTAATATGCTATCTAGGTTGGTCATAACTTTTCTTCCAAGGAGTAAGCGTCTTTTAATTTCATGGCTGCAGTCACCATCTGCAGTGATTTTGGAGTCCAAAAATCTCTTCCTCTTAGACAAGCACTGATCCCATTATGATTTCATCTAAACCTATTTACCTCCCTGGGTCCTTTCAAAATACCAGCACATTTGGGAATTAAGGCTTCAATAGAAGGCATTGTTTCTGTTGAGAAACAGAAACTTTCGGTCCACAACACCTACTATGTGCTGAGCCTTATCCTAGGAACTGGGAGTTTAGCTAAGAATGAGCAGTGCCTCTGCACCCCCAGCATCTTGGAACACTTCCTATGTCTGGGAGATAACTCATCTTGATGGGAAAAAGAAATTTCTTGTCTCTATAACTTACTTTTTCAAACTCCCTTGCAGCTAAGTTGCAGGCATTAACCTGGGCTCAGACTATCAGAAGCCTCTGTAAATTATATGTTGCAAGGAAATTGGCACCAGGGAGAATCTGCTTAAAGAATAGTGGCAGATACATCCAGCTCCCAGAGGCAACAATAGAAGTTCTGGCAGAGCAACCCAACTGTGACATTAGCAGTAAAAGCTGCTGAATGTAGAATGTTGTTCCATGCCTGTTTCTTTAGGGCCAGTCAATATCTTTTTGAAATCAACTTCTTTTTTAAACAAACCAATATTGAGTTTTGTTTCCAACTAAGCTGAGTATCTCTGGGCAAATTATCTAACTTCTTTCAGCTTGTTTCCTCATCTACAAAATGAAAGCCATTCAGCACAATAGTTCATGGGCTTCTTGGGTAGATTGATTGTGATTTTCATCAGGGCTTTCCAGCTTTGATATCTCCATGTTCTCTTATGGAATAAGCATCATTCTAAGAACTTGAGGACTGGGCTTCCATTTCCCCTCCTTCTATGGTTCCTCCCACTTCTTTCTTAGACAAGAATCTCCTTCCTGAGCTTTTAGTTAATCCATCCAGTTTTGGGAATTAAAACCAGGCCTCTTGGAAATAAGGTAGAATTTAAAAACAGGCAGGCATGCATGCATGTATGTGTGTGCAGTAGTGTCCAATTCTTTGCAACCCTGTGGACTATAGCTCACCAGGCAAGAATACAGGAGTGGCTTACCATTTCCTTCTCCAAGGGATCTTCCCGACCCAGGGATTGAACCCATGTCTCCTGCATTGGCAGGTGGATTCTTTACCACTGAGCAACCTGGGAAGCCCACAGTCAAACAGATCTGGGTGTGAATCTTGTCTCTGCCCCTTATCAGTGTATAGCCTCAGGGAACTTTCTCCATATTTCCTGTTTTTGAGCTTTGGACACTTTAATTGTAGAATGAGATCTCTTATGCCCCTGGGCATATCACCACACTCCAGACAACAAATAGCCCATACTGTAGAGGTTGTTTGTAAGTGGTTTATCAGCTAACAGGGAAAAATATTCAGATATATGCTCCTTTGATATAGTATTTAATAGTCTGCTATGTTGTTGATTTTCACAGCAACACTGAGATGGGTATGCAGGATAGTTATTTTAATTCCCATCCCATAAAAGAAGAAACTGAGAGGATCAGAGAAGTTGAACTAAGTCAGTGCTTTTTCAGTTACACTCAGGTTTTAAGGATGGGCAGGGCATTTCACTTAGGTTCTTTGTCTTTTGAACCAAAAGCCGTGACAGTAAATTAAAGCTGTCTAGTTTTCAAGCATACCAGACATTCATCTTTAAACCATCTTCCTACTTTAGGAGAAACCCCCCTACTATGTGATCCCACAAGGAAAGCCAAAGAAGCCTCTCCGCACTGTCTGGAATCAGGCACAGAACCTGGGATCAGTCATTGGGTTGTTCCAACTCAGGCCTGTGAGTACTGAGCAAGCAATCCAATAACATGGAGATAGCTGAGGATCTTTATCCAGTGACATTGAGGTTCAGTGCCAGAAACCTCAGGGTCCAGGAGTAGCAGCAGTGGTGACACAGTGGCAGGGTGTTAACAAGAGGCTTCAATTGTGGCCTGACCCCCCTGTTGTTGTTGTCTAGTCGCTAAATAATGTCCGACTCTTTGTCCTTCACTGTCTCCTGGAGTTTGCTCAAACTCATGTCCATTGAGTCGATGATGCCATCCAACCATCTCATCCTCTTTAGCCCCCTTCTCCTCCTGGAGAAGGGAAGGGCAAACCACTCCAGTGTTCTTGCTTCAATAACTTCCCTGGAATACACTTATTTCCTAAACTTTGTTCTCTAGTTTTCCACCAATTTTGGAAGCTATTCAATATCTCCTCAATACACGCATTTTCTGTCCAAATCTGTGGCTTACACCCCATAACTTTGAATAATACCCTAAGGGAAACATCTACAGGAAATACTGAGATGTTCTCTCTAACACACTTGGCCTCAAAGAAGGATTTATGGATAGACTGGCCCAGCTTGAGCTCTATCCAACTCAAAAATGGAAGGACAGAGGGACTTTAAGCCATCTACAGAGCAGATCCATAACAAAGGTCACATGGGCTGGCCAGGAACATGGGCTGGTTAGGTTCCTGAGTTCTCTGTATTTCTGTACACATTATAAACCCCACGGCCACAAAAAGGCAACTTCAATACAACAGAAATGCATTACAGACCAGGGCCAGTGTAGTAAGTGAATGACTGAAAAGATCCTGGGAGAGAGTGTTTTACAAAATGACCTTAGTGAGAAGCTACCACTAAGAAGAAAACAGGCACTGACTTGGAGCAAAAAAGAAAGGTTAACTTATTAGAAATCCTAATGCAGACTATTTAAGAACTTCCTTCTGTAGAGCAAATGCTGCCTGATTTGTGTTATTTCAGGGTATTCAAGAGGAAGAGACCCATAAAACTCTGCAATTAACCTACAATGGAATCTTCCCCAAATGTCAAAATCTATCTACCATGTGTCTTGCAGGCATGCTTCCACGCATCAACTTGCTTACCTTTTCCAAATAGTTCTGTAAGATGACTATTATCCTCTTTGCACTGTTTATTTTACAAATGAGGAAACCAAAAGTCAAGGAGGTTAAGTGATTCGCCCAGGGTTACCCTGGTATTAAGTGGTAGAGCTGGAGGAGAGCCCAGGGTCTGCCTGGCTCCAAAAGTCACATTCTTTCCACTAGCCCCCCACACCATTTTCCTTCCCAAGGTGATTGTCAAGATCCTTTGCCAAAAATGCTAACAACTAATGTCTCTGGCAGTGGAATAGATAGGAAGTCTCTTGGTGGCCCTGGTGACACACAGGAGTATCTGCCCATGAGATAGGAGTTTGTAGGGATGGGCTGGGCTGTCAGAGAGGCGAAGTGATTTCTGACTTGGCTGTTTGTCTCAGGATGTCCTGGTGGCATTATTAATTCAGGAAGAGTAAGGAAGAGAGAGGTTGAGGGGTAGGGAAGGAGAAAAAAGAGGGGAAAGGGAAAAGGAGAGAAAGAGAGAAAGAAGGGCTTTGCTTTCATGCATAGCCACATTTCTGCCTTGCATGGAGTTCACACCCCCCAAATCCAAGACAGCAGCTCCTCTCCAGAAGTAGTCAGTGCCCCTTCAATAAGCCCCTCACAGCACCAACTCTCTCTTCCACCTCTGAGGCTCTGCGTCAGGGCTCCGTCCTGACAGATTCCTTCATCAGTCTTGCTTCTCCACTGGACAAGAACCTCTTTGGAGCTGTATTTGAAGCTGTACTAGATGGAATTTGGGACAAGAAGTAAGAAAGGGAATAATTTTTTCACCTTGAACAGAATGCCCATGGTAGTGAGTTGCTTCAACCCAGAAATTTCTGAGTCAAGTTGACCCTTCCCCCAGCAACCTAAACAGAATACCAGAGGAGCAGAGACCATATGGGAAGAGCAGCCCCTTGAAGCAGGAGTTGAAAGGATTCAGCTCCCCTGAGGAGACAGCAGCACCCTACCCTGACTATGGATATGATCTCGGGTAGTCTCAGCCTGTAGCAGCTTGGAGCAGGGCCTGGGTTCCCAATCAGAGACTGGGCTGGGTCACAGCAGTGAGAGCACCAGATCCTAGCTACTAGACCAGTGGTCAGTGACAAGGATCCTGGCCTTTGCAGAAAAGAATTTCCACAAAGACAGAAAGTAGTGAAGCAAGTTAAGTATTTATTAGGAGGAAAAAGAGTAAATACAGTACATCTGGAGAGACACACGGGCAGGCTCAGAGGGCGAGTCCCCGAGTTGCTAGGTTGAGCCCTCATGGCAGTTTAAATTACTTTTATGGGATATTTCTTCTAAGTCTCCTTTGGCTAATCATTCTGATTCGCCCAGTTCACAGGCCATATTTAATATATCTCAGGATCTTCCCATGTGTGCACACACATCTCTTAGCCAAGATGGATCCTACTGAAAAGGCGTCTGAGTAGAACATCCCTTGACGTGATTCCCCTTTGGCCTCCAAGAAGCCTTTTCTGCACATGTGTGGTTGAGGAGGTCTCTTGACTTTGTGGGTCTGTGCAGGGTCCAGCCTCCTCCCTTAATTGTCCTGCTATTCTTGTCTTGGAGTTTTGATTAGTAGAGAATAAATTTCCAACCGTTTTACCCTGGGGGGCCCAACTGCCTCCTGCCTCAGGTTGACTACGACAAAAATGGGGGAACATTCAGAGGGGACATGTTTTCCCCACTCTGTGTGTTCACTGTGGTGAGAGGGGTTCCCCTGAGCACACCTAGCCTCTTGTTCCACCTCTCATTATTCCCTGAGGAAACTGTGAGTTAGTTGGTGGGCAAACAAGAGCCCTCTGTCTGTTCCTTAAATGGGTGGTGCTGCTGTGTCAACGATTAGCAAGGATTAGTTGGTCTCTCTTCTGCGTGCTCTTCTCCCTAGCAGAGTGTGCTGTTTGCACACTCCACTGTGCTCTCAGGTTGGTTCCTCCGAAGTCCAGTCTGGGTCTGGGGAGTCAACAAGCCCATGTGGGCTGTCACTCAAAAATGCTCTAGTCGTAAAGGTGACGGTTCAGCCCCATCCACCTCATGCCTTTGCCTTGGCTCTGAACCCAAAGGGAAAGAAAAGATATTAATTTTGCCCCCTCAAAACCCCAGCTAGCAAAAATGAGAGCTGTGATGATTAATATTATCATTTCCTTGTTTCTGAGGCAAATTTATCAACAACAAAAACTTGGGATTTCCATCTCCACTGGTTTATTCAGACACGTCCCAGTATCCCTGCAAACGGCCTCAAGCTCAGCACTCATGCCCTCACAGCAACTCCTCTGTACTCTTCACCCACAAACACCCCATCCATCACTCCGCACCCACATAGTTTCCTGTCTTCTTAGCACATAAACTCTTCGCTCAGTAACAGGGCACTTACAATCCAAGGTCACTTACCATGCAAAAGAGGCAGACATAAAGAATGTTGAGATCCCCATTGTCCCACTGTCTTGGATGAGGCCCTTGTTAAGTCAGTTTTGCAAAAGCCTGCCAAGCATTTAGGAGGAGAAAGGGTCTTACCGCGGGCCTGTGCAGTCCCTGGAGGGTTTGCAGACATTCCTATCCACTGATGTAAGGGGACTGGACAACAATATAGTGCCACAGGGTATGTGGGAATGTGTGCGCATGCACACAAGTACGTGTGTGTCTGCATGAACCCAGGCATCTGAGTCTGTCTGTGCCCAGGCCTCTGAGAAGCCCAGTATCCTTCAGTTTCTAACTAAGAACCAATAGTTGGCAACTTGTAAATTAGCAAAGAAAGGGAGGGAGGAAGTTTTTGCTACAGAATGGCTTACATTGTGCTTGGTAGACAACGTGGGGGTGGGGCCTAGGGGGACTTGAGAATGTGTTTATTTAACCCTTTATTTAACATTAAGGAAGAGGTCACGGGGACTTCCCTGGTAGTCAAGTGGCTAAGACTCTGCACTCCCAAAGCAGGGAGCCTAGGTTCAATCCCTGGTCTAGGTTTAATCCCTGGAACTAGATCCCATATGCTACAACTAAGATTTCACATGCTGCAACTAAAGATCCCATGTGCCCCAACTAAGACCTGGCACAGCCAAATAAA
Source organism: Ovis canadensis (assembly GCF_042477335.2). Classification (NCBI taxonomy): domain Eukaryota; kingdom Metazoa; phylum Chordata; class Mammalia; order Artiodactyla; family Bovidae; genus Ovis; species Ovis canadensis. The sequence goes on along the minus strand of NC_091247.1, from coordinate 180,387,083 downwards.
TAAATAAAAATACTTAAAAGGAAGAGGTGACTGTACAAAGAATCAGGGTGCTGATGGAGATTATGGGGGAAACCTCAAGCTTCCCCAGTGAGAAAATATTTCCTGCCACATCAGTAAACAAGGATGTCACAGTTATCAGCAATTGCAGCCCAGCACAAGCTGGAAGTAAGATTGCTGGGAGAAACATCAATAACCTCAGATATGCAGATGACTCCAACCTTATGGCAGAAAGTGAAGAGGAACTAAAAAGCCTCTTGATGAAAGTAAAAGAGGAGAGTGAAAAAGTTGGCTTAAGGCTCAACATTCAGAAAATGAAGATCATGGCATCTGGTCCCATCACTTCATGGGAAATAGATGGGGAAACAATGTCAGACTTTATTTTGGGGGCTCCAAAATCATTGCAGATGGTGACTGCAGCCATGAAATTAAAAGACGCTTACTCTTTGGGAAAAAAGTTATGACCAACCTAGATAGTATATTCAAAAGCAGAGACATTACTTTGCCAACAAAGGTCCGTCTAGCCAAGGCTATGGATTTTCCAGTAGTCATGTATGGATGTGAGAGTTGGACTGTGAAGAAAGCTGAGTGCCGAAGAATTGATGCTTTTGAACCGTGGTGTTGGAGAAGACTCCTGAGAGTCCCTTGGACTGCAAGGAGATCCAACCAGTCCATTCTGAAGGAGATCAGTCCTGGGTGTTCATTGGAAGGACTGATGCTAAAGCTGAAACTCCAATACTTTGGCCACCTCATGCGAAGAGTTGACTCACTGTAAAAGACTCTGATGCTGGGAGGGATTGGGGGTGGGATGAGAAGGGGATGACAGAGGATGAGATGGCTAGATGGCATCACCAACTCAATGGACTTGAGTTTGAGTGAACTCCAGGAGTTGGTGATGGACAGGGAGGCCTGGTGTGCTGCGATTCATGGGGTCACAAAGAGTCGGAAATGACTGAGCGACTGAACTGAACTGAACTGAACTGACCTGAATGTGAGCCCTAAGGGAACTCAAGAAGGAGAATACCTGCCCTCCAGCAACCATCAGACTATAGCCGCTCCCTACAGTGAGCCCTGAGAAGTTCAGGAGATTAAAAATATAGGATACAGGCCCCAAATAGCTGAGGTATACATCAAAGGAATGATTTCAGTGAGCCCGGAATCTTGCATCTTCCCATACGTAGAAAAGCGCTAAATCCCTTAACTTGGGTTATCTGGTTTTCTTTAATTAACAATAATCTTTTGATGTTCAGGCTACCTGCCCTTTGTTGCAAAACTTCTGTATAACACAGATCCTCTTTTCACCTCTTCGGGGCGGTTCTCTCAGGGTTACTTAAGATGCTGGCTCCCAGACTTGAAGTCCTAAGAATTTCTGCCAAATAAAACATAACTCTCAACTTTCAGGTTGTGTGTACTTTTTAAGTTGACATTATGCTACGGCATTGCCCCTGCCAAGGGAACTTTATTCAAGGCAATTACATCCTGTCACTCAGTTTGTCTGTGTACATGGGAACCATCATTCTTGCCCATTGCTGTTTATTGCAAGTATCTCTGTGCTCTCTCCCTTGTCTCAAGTTTTGCTATTTTGTTTGTGCCTTTCCTATGGGATTTAGGGACTGGGAAGACTTTCAAGGGCAGGGATAGAACTGAATAACTTTGTATCCCAGCCCCCAGCACAGGCTAGCATGGGACAGGTGCTTGGGGAGTGTTGATTGCTAAGCGAAGCATCTTTCTATCTACAATGTGCAAATTCTCGCCTAATTAACAGCACAACATTTCAGACTCTCCCAACTGGCTCCACTGTGAATCATCTAATAAATGGCTCCCATTGAAAGCCTGGCTGAACTATCAACGCTCCAGAGAGAGAAAACCATTAACCAGGATTTTCCCAAGGTTCCCACCATAACAAAGAACAAAGGAGGTAACATGTTGTTCCATTCCAGAGTTTTCAGATTTTGTTTTTGTTTTTGTTTTTTTTTAAGCAGTCCCTAACACTCTTAACCCCCACTCCTGCTAGATTCATTGCTTGAAGACTCTAGAAGAGTTGACATCTCATTTCACCCCTGGCTTTGCTGAGAGCCAATAAAACAACCAATAATGTGTGGAATGTCTCCATGTTAAAAGAAATAACTGCTATTGTGGACATCATCCATTATGATGTCCAGTGTCCCTTTTCTTTTGCTTTAGGCACACTCATAAAGAGATGAAGTGAATCCACATGGTGTGGAATGGAAGAGAGACCCAAGTGTTTGGCTGAGCAGAAGTCAAGAGGTGCCTGTTGATGGCAGAGGATGCTCTCAATAGCCAGGGAAGATTTCAAGCAAATAAGCAGTGACAAAACATATTCAGAAAGGGATAGGTGGCTACAGAAACATGAGAGGACCACCCACTCAGATAACAGGAAGGAGGGCTTCCTGGAGAAAGTGAGAGCTGAGTGAAGAAGATCAGGTAGGAGTTGAAAAGGGTAGGGGTGGGGGAAAAGTTCCTTAACAAAGGAAACAGTGTGAAAAAAGACAAGGACATGGCTCATTTGGAGAAAAAGAAGGCAGTTCACTATGTCTGGAATAGATGAGGCAAAAAGTGAGATCATAGATGGTAACAGGAATTCTGAGAATGATCAGAAACATGTATTTCTGAATGTTTATTTACTTGGCTGTGCTGGGGCTTCATTGTGGCATATGAGATCTAGTTCCACGACCAGGGATCAAAGTGGGGCCCCTGCATTAGCAGCATGGAGTCTTAGCCACTGGACTACCAGAAAAGTCACCAATCAAAAACATTTTGAACTTTTTTCCCCCCCAAAGGCAATATGGTGACACTGAAGAGTTTCAGTAGGGGGATTAATTAACCAGTGGAAATTTCCTGGGCTGCAATGTGGACATGGATGCATGGATGATGGATGGGGTGGAGGGAATGTGGGGAGATGTAGAAAGATGCAATTGCTGTACTGGAAGTGAGGTGATAGCAACCTGGACTAGGAAGGTGGCACACAGGGTTAGGAGAAGCAGATGGATCCGAATGATACTTTAGAAGTACAATCAATGGGATTTGGTAACTAGTTGGGCGGTGATGATTTAGTACCAGACTGAAATAGAAAGGACGCAAGGTCAGCTCCCAGCTTGTGACACTGGGGATGAGACATTCCCTGGGCCATGATTTCCTGTGGGCAGGGTCACCACGTCTGCTCAAGGACAGTATTGATGACAGACATGTCCTCCTGCACTGCCTACATGCTAGACCAAGCCTCAGTGCATCTCATGCACTCTGCTCCCCCATCACCATATCTGCCACTGGATGGACACACAAACGTACTGTTGACAGATCTACCTTGGCTTTGGGTGGAGGCAATAGGAAGCCTGCTTAGGCTTCCAGGCTTCAGTCTTGTACTCCAGCACAGAAAGCCCTTCTATAGCTATTGCCAGGGATGGGGGTGCAGTATATGGAGGAAGGGGGTATCAGGTACTTGCCCAACTATTACTAGAGGAGGATTTTTTTCCTTCCAGTGCTTGTCCCCAGGGAGTTCGAATCTCTTCATGGGGAAACTAACAGGCACAAATGAGAGGATGGTGAGGTTCAAGAACCTAAGTCTTATTCCAAAATCCCATCATTATTCATCTTTTTAACCCTAACATGGGTACTAGAAGGAGCAACCAAGGGAGTGGGGAGGGGGTAAGGAAAGGGGATAAGTAAATAAAGGGACCCTCTATCCATAGCAGCAAGGTCTCCCTCCATTTCCCCACCCACTCCTAAGAGGTCCCCACCCAGGCCCTCAGGAGCAGAGTCCTCCTTCCAGCCTTACCGTGACCATCTGACTCCCCTGCGTCTGTCTCCACAGCAGAATTCCTGATGAAATCTGCTCCCCACCCCCACCCCCTCACCCAGAGTACATTCCTTGGATCCAATCCTAGCTCTTAAGGAAATTGGCACTTTAGTCCAAGTACTTAAAAATGAGGAAGACAGAGAGAGGAGTATAAAGAAAAGAGTCGACAGCTGTGCTGTGCTTCTCAAGGGCACCATGGACATTGTATCTTTGTCAGCCAAGAACCTGGAGTTACGTGGAGTGCCACCCAGCTTGGAAGTCAAGAAACCCAGTCTCATTCCTGCATGGCTGACCTGTGGGCATCACTGTCCCAACCCATCCCACTGCACATACCACAAAGCCTCAAGCCTTGTCTCTAAGAGTCCAGGTATTGGGTTCCTACCACAGGCCCCATGGACCCCTACCACTCCATGCCTCAAATGCAACAGTATTTCCCAAGGTCTTAAATTCACTATACTTACTTGGAATAAGACAAAAAATCCAAAAGGGAAAAAAAGTCAAAACTGAAGAGCCCAGGTTTGACAAAGGAGCAGGGAAAACCAGCCCAACAGTCAAGGGGAAACTTCCCTGAGCCACAAGAGCACTCTGCTCCCTACCACTTTGCTGTGAACTCTGCCAGACCCAAGGCTGGGACGGCTCACCCCACCCCTCCCACAGTCTAATGAATGTGTCCTCTGCTGAGCCTGCAGCCCTCCACTCTCCCCACCACCAAGGCTCCTTAGGGGCTGCGTTGTTGACGTTTCTCTCCAGGCCCACTCGATGACATGATTATAGGAGAAATGAAGGAAGCATATTTGTAATAAATCTTGAACCAAAAAAAGAAGTCATTAAAAAATTGGGTTTCTCCCCAGTGCCTTTGGCAGAAGAGAGCAAAGAGAAAGAGATTTGCTCATTGGTTTCAGTATCTTTAGTTTGCTCCCCACTTTTCCTCCCTGCTATGGACTCTTTGTGTCCTCCTCAAAACTCACAAGTTGAAGCCTAACCCCCAGTATGATAGTATTTGGAGGTGGGGCCTTTGGGAGGTCATCAGGTCATGAGGTGGAGCTTCATGAATGGGGTCCCTAAAAGAAGAGACAAGCAAGCAGATCTCTCTCTGGCATGTGAGGACGTAAGGTCAGGCTTTTACCATTTACTGAATCTGGAGCCCCTTCACCTTGGACTTCCCAACTTCTAGAACTGAGAAACAAATATTTGCTGTTTAAGCCACCCAGGCTATGGTATTTTGTCATAGCTACTTGCTAGCCCATGGGCCTAAAGCCTGCCCCCTTCTCCCAGACTCCCAGGAGTTCTAGCTGAAGGACTCTAAGGCAATGGAATTTTGATGCAATGTGCAGGCGACAGTGAATAAGGAAGATGACTTAAAGAAAAGGCTGGAGTGAAGATGCTGCACAGCTTCTAGGGACCAGTTAATAGGGCTGGGCACCAGCAGATGTTATCTCCTCAGCAGGATGTTCACTCTGACAGGTGTGCAGGCATGCTAAGTCACTTCAGTCATGTCCAATTCTACAGTCCCATGTACTATAGCCCACCGGGCTCCTCTGTCTATGGGATTCTCCAGGCAAGAATACTGGAGGGAGTTGTCATGCCCTCCTCCAGAGGATCTTCCTGACCCAGGGATAGAACCCGGTCTCTCATGTCTCCTGAATTGGCAGGTGGGTTCTTCACCACTAGTGCCACCTGAGAGGAAGAGAACCCATTTGCTATCTCATTCCCTGTAAAATTCTATAGTCCAAATCGTTGTCTAGTATATAGTAGTTGTTCAATAATTATTTGTTAGATGAATAAGTTAATGAATCTCAAAGTCTGTATGGAAACCCTATGGGGGATTAGCATACAGATTTGACAGATGTGAAAGCTGACTCTAAGAGTCAAATACCCTATCCCATGGATGATGTTTCAGACTTTGAACACGATGGACACACAGAGAATATGCAGATAGTTGATATGAACCCAAGGTCCTGATCCATCAAATAGAAAGCTCTTCCTCTCTAAAATGCTTAGAAGACCACCTTGAGCTTGTTTTGTCTACATGACACTTCAAATATCTACTCCATTCTATTTATGGCAACATGCACCTGTCACTGCTTTCTTTGTCCCACCATAACACATGAGATGTGGCACAATCATGGCACTTAGTATCATTACTGCAATTGCTTTCTAACAGTTCATTAGACCATGACTTCCTTGACAGCATCTTGTTTACTGGATGCTGGGAATGCTGAGATAGTCTTCACAAAGATTCATGGAATAATTGAATAAATGACTTCGTATAAACCCTCCATTTCCAAAAATACTTTTGGTTACATTATCTCATGCAATCTTCATGTGACTTAATGAGTTATTACTTTTAGTAACCTCAAGTACAAAACTTCCACTTGGAGGTGTAACAGTCTTGTGGGAAAACACTTCAAGATGGTAGAGGTAGATGAGAACCACAGGGCCAGAGATGTTGACCCAGACAACAGAGAAGAACAACGAATCTTGACTTTGGATAAGATGCAAGGCAGTGAATATGCTGAGATCAATTAAGAGAAGAGAAAACAGATGATACAAAGAAAGGACTCGAAGAGAGAGAAGTGAAAGTGTTAGTTGCTCAGTCACATCCAATTCTTTTGCAACCTCATGGACTGTAGCTTGCCAGGGTCCTCCATCCACGGGATTTTCCAGGCAAGAATACTGGAGTGGGTTGCCACTCTCTTCTCCAGAGCAAAGAAAGGGAAGCACTTAGTTAAACAAAAAGTGATGCAAGGAGCTAGTGAGACCCTCTCATGGGGGAAGCGTGGCCGAGGAACATTTTAGGGACAGTATAATGCATACCACCCTTTTAAGCTGATCAGATTTCTACCATGCAAACCCTCATGCCTCTTTCTCCTGCCAAAACAAGATGGAAAAAAAAAAAAACCCAGCAACAAGACACTCTGGTCAATATTACTCCTCTTATTCTTGCTGCTCTGCAAGCAGGCTGTTCTGGAACTTCCCAGAAGGACCAGGCTTCATACTGGGTCCATATAACATAGAACAGAGACTGCATATAAGGAAGCTGGAGCCCAGAATTCAGACATTCAGAAGATTTTTATGAGCTGTGGTAGGAGAGGGGAGAGGTATGCGAAAGTGTTAATCACTTAGTCATGTCCGATTCTTTGTAACCCCATGGACTGCAGTCCACCAGGCTCCTCTGTCTATGGAATTCCCCAGACAAGGATACTGGAATGGATTGCAATTTCCTTCTCCAGGGGATCTTCCCAACCCAGTGATCTATCTCGGATCTCCCGCATAGCGGGGACGGTTCGTTCCCATCTGAGCCACCAGGGAAGTATCTCCTTTTCCACTTTCTATCTGAGAGAATGTCCCTAAGTTTCCAGCTGGGTCTTTTCTGTGAAGAAACCAAGGCCCAGAGAGGTTAAGGACCTTGTCCAAAGTCACACAGGTAGCACTTGGAAGAAAAAAATTCTAAACTCAAGCTATACACTTGACCTTAAATCCCTTGCTTCCCTTGCATATTGCGGTTCCTGCACAAAGAACACTGTTAGCACTGACAAGATGGGCCTGAACCTGACTTTTGGACTGCATGGGTCAGAACAAATGACCACTCACCATCTCCCCTACCACAGGAGACACCACTGCGGTTTGCCCTGGCTATTAACACAGACCCAGGAAGACTGCAGTAAACGTGCCCCCCGCCAACACACACACACACACACTCCCCCAGTACAAGCACCTGCTCCACAGAGATCTCCTGCTCTAGCTCTCTTATGTCTGTTTTTGGAGACAGGAAGAAGGGGTGCAGGAGGGCTTGTCCTGGAGCTCTGCAGACAACCCTGCCCCCACCTCCACCCAACAGGCCAGAGCAGCCAAAGGGGCCAACTTGGCAAGCAGAGGCCCCATTATATCTGTCACCGGCCCTCACACACACTCAGGCTTTATTAGGAACAGGCCCAGGCATGAGCAGGCAGGACACTATAGTGGAATGTTTACCCGCCCATCTGCCTGTCCTCTCAACACCCTGGCCTCACACCAGGCAAGGCACTGGCCACATCTCAGGAGTGGCCAAGCCACTGCAAATGCCCACCTGCCTCCCACTAGCCATCATCACCATGCCAATGGCCATCCAGGTAGGCCTAGGAGGCTTGAATGCCTGATGCTCAGCCCAGATTCCAGCAGGGTCTTCCCAGAGTTCCCCTGGCTCCAGCACTGCACCAGGAGAAGCTGTGCTCAGCCATTTCTTTGAAATACTGTTCCATGAATGAGTCTGTCCAGCTCCAACCAGGAGTGACTTGGAGAATGCTCACTCCCTCCCACCCAATCCTCTTTCTCCAACACATGATGAAATGCTACAAATCCTCATTAAAGCTTAAATATCTCCTAACTGGGGAAACACTTGAAAGTTTTTTTTAATCAAATGACATTTAATATTTATTAGGCACCTACCATGTTCCAAACACTTTATATACATCTTGTTTAATCCTCACTATAGCCTCACAAAGCAGGTGCTATAAACGCAGCCACCAAGGCTCAGAGGGTTGGTCAAACAGCTAATAAACTGGGAGGGAAATACTTGAACCAGTGGACCTTCTGGCCCCCATACCCATGTTTGGCCTACCATACTGTGTAGCCGCTAAGGGCAGGTTTTAATGTGGGCTAAAAGGAGGGAGTCTGGGTTTGCTGTGGGCTTGCAGGGTTACAGGTGCTGGGTTGTGGGGCAAAGCGGTTTGGGGTGGGACCAGCAAGAAAGGAAAAAGATGAAGAACTTGACTCCAGAGAGAGGTCATGAATTTTCAGAGGATCTGTGGACAGAATTCAGAGGCCCCATGAACTTGTAGGAACTTTTCATCTTTTTTCTACTAATTGAAACTGAAATGTATTCAGTTATGAATGTGGACCACAAACCACAGGAGTATAAGCAGTTCCTGTGACTTTGCATGAATAGAAATCACAGATTTTTTAATCGCTTTATAGTTGTCACAGGTTTTCAAGATATGATTTTAGACTCATCACCACCTTGAAATTACAGTAGCTATCAGCCCCGCTGCTAATTCTTATACACAGTAGGTTAATAAGGAACCACTTATAGTACTAATTTTAGAAGTTTGTTTTTTTTAATTGTCTTATTGTATATTTCAATATATTTGGCTTCCTCTGTAACCCTATGTATTTTGCTTTAGTCATTTAGGAAATAGCAATATACACTATTTTGAGGAAGGTCTATGGGCTTCAACAAATTGCCAAAGACCAATGGCAAGAAAAATTAAGAACTCCTGGTTTAGGAGGTCTAATATATGGTTTTCCTACTTTAAAATTTTATTCACTCCACCCCTTCCCACCTATGTTTCATTAAATGTACTCTGGCCATGAATTAATTACCTAGAAGTTTTGTTAAAATGTAGATTTCCAGGACACACATCCAAAGTACAAAAGCAGAATCTGAAAATTGGAAACTGGGAATCTTTGCTTCAACCCCTTCACCAGTAGAGGTGCTTCCCAGTTGGCTCAGTGGTAAAAAAAAAAAAACAAACAAACACAAATCTGCCAGTCAATGCAGATGTGGGTTTGATGCCTGGCTTGGGAAGATCCTCCAGAGAAGAGAACGGCAACCCACTCTAGTACTCATGCCTGGAAAATTTCATGGACAGAGGAGCCTGGCAGACTATAATCCAGGGGGCTGCAAAGAGTCAGAGATGACTGAGCACCCATGCACTCACAGGATAGGTGCCCTGTATGATCCCCCCTCATGGATGTGCTCCCTTGGGGTGGGCTGGACGCCCCACCTTCAACCTTGGCTAGGTAGGAAAAGTCTGCAGGGATTCACCTGGGGATCTGATCCTCCAGGTGATTTCCAGTACTTACTAAAGTATCTCAGTAAGGAAGAAGGGACAAGTCATTGCTTTTGGTGTTGGTTTATGGGGATTTTTGGCACTGGTTTTTTGTAGGGGTGTTTTTTGGGGGGGTTGGTTTTCATTTTTTGCATTTTCTCTTGCATTTTAGGGGATTTTTGTTTCTTGGGGCTGCCATAAAACACTATCACAAACTAAGATGTCTTAAAACAATAGAAATGTATTTATTCTCTCACAGTTCTGGAGGCACAAGTCCAAAATCGAGGTGTCTGCAGGATTGGTGCCTACTAAATTTTCTGAAGGAGAGCCTGTTCCATGCTTCTCTGCTAGTTTCTGGTGGTTGCTGGCAATCCTTGGTCTTCCTTAGCTGGTAGATAGATCACTCCCACTCTAACCTCTCTCTTCATCTTCACTGGCATTCTCCCCTGTGTGTCTCTGTCTTTGTGTCAATAAATCTAAGTTGCCCTGTTCTTAGGACACTAGCCATAATGAATGTAGGGCCCTCCCTAATCTAGTATGACCTCTTAACTTGATTATACTTGTGAAGACCCTATTTCCAAACAACATGACATTCACAGGCTACACATAGACATGAATTAGCAAGGGGCACTGTTCTACCTAGTATGGCGGTGCGATGTTTTGTTTGTTTCGAATACCTACATCTAACCTTCCTCCCATCCAGGAGGAAACTATTAACCTAAAACAATGGTTCTCAGGGTTTACCTGGTGGTCAAGTGGTTAAGAAACCGCCTTGCAGTGCAAGGGACACCAGTTCAATCCCTGGTCCAGGAGGCTCCAGGTAGAGCCTTGGAGCTGCACACTCCAAGGTGCAGCTGAGCCTGTGTGCCACAACTAGTGAAGCCCACTTGCCTGCAGCCAATTCTCCAAGAGCAAGAGAAGCTACTGCAATGAGAAGCCCACACACAACCAAGAGTAGCCCTGGCTCACCACTAGAGAAAGTCCCCATGCAGTAACAAAGCCCCACTGCAGCCAAAACGTAAATAAATAAACCTTTAAATTAGGAAACAGAACAATGGTTCTCAAAGCATGGTGTCCAGAATTTGCCTTGTCTGTGACCATATTAAAAATGCTATCATCCAGCCTCTAGAATCAGAACTCTGAGGTGGGGCCCAGTGATCTGTGCTCTAACAAGTCCTCTGAGAAATTTGGATGCCTATTCAAGCTTGCGAACCTTTGCTCTCTGAGCAGGGGGATCTGGGCGGATCTTCCCTTCAGGCTGAATCATCCATTCATTTCACAAACACTTAGATGGCAGTGTTAGCTACTGGGGATGCCACCAGGTGCAAATCCCGTCTCTTCACACTGGGAACTCTCATTCTAATGGTGAGATGGGTGCACAAGACCAGATATCTGACATGCACTGGGCTGCAGCATGTGTAATGGTCAGTAATCATCTGTGACCACAAAACAGGCAGTTCCACATGGCTCATCACTAAAAAGCAATGAATTTCCAGGGTGCCACAGAAGTCTCTCAAGAGACATGAACACACAGCCTAGGACTGGAGAAATGACTCAAGGAAGGCCTCACAAACAAAGGAGGGGAGGAATGTGCAGACAGGAATCCGCACATGCACAATGGAGGCTTTCACAATCTTCCAGACTGACCCTCCCCCACCTGCTGTCTTTGCCACAGACCACTCCACAGTCATCCAGGTCTCAAGAAACAAAGCTGCATCTAGATACCAGGCATCGAGACACTGGAACCTCCACCGGGAATGGAGGAAGCAACTGTCAAAGAAGGAAGGTATAGATAAGAGTGGAGAGAAGAGGTTCAGAAACCCTGGGGGATTCTCAGGAACAGGGCCAACCTAACTCATCAGTTTACCATTAGGTTAAATGAGACACCAACAACACACAGCTTCTCAGGGTTCCAAAAGGAAGACCTAAGGGGGGAAGAATGCGGAGTTGAAGCTATAGCCGTAAAACTGAAAAGAAGATGGGAGACAAGGTAGGCCTGCCCCTACATGAGGGTCACCTGGTTCATAAGAGAATGACTAGATCTCAGGATTGATACTGCAGGAGATGAGGGTGGGTGGGGAGTGCAGAAATTAAAAGGACCAAAACTGGGTCAAGAAAAGGGAGGCACTGGAGTCTCCGGACCATGCTCAGAAGGACGGTGCCCACAGACAATAGTCCACCATGGAAGTGAGCATCCCAAGTGGACAGGACAGAGGAGCCACCTTAGCTATTGTGTCAGTGTGGGGCCTACAAGTTGTCTATTGATCACCCAGGAGAAAGTCACTTGCCTGTGACCTGAGATTTACCTGAGCCCCATCAAACTTTCCTTGTAGCATACTCCTACTTTTTTAAACAAGCTGGCTCACAGGTAAACCCCACCGAAGCCAAGAGTAGGTAGGGGAGAAAAGTCCCAGAAGTAAACCTTAGGAAAAGCTGGGCAATGGGGAAAGATGTGCTCAGTCACTCAGCCATGTCTGACTGTGGCCCCATGGACTGTAGCCTATCAGGCTCCTCCATCCATGGGATTTTCCAGGCAAGAATACTGAAATGGGTTGCCATTTTCTACTCTAGGGGATCTTCCTGACCCAGGAATCAAACCTGAGTCTCCTTCATCTCCTGCATTGGTAGGTGGATTCTTTACCACTGTGCCACCTGGGAAGCCCAACTCCACTCCAGATTCTACCCTAAATTCTTGACTTATGTCTCATCATCCTCACAACATCCCTGCTACAAGGGGCCACGTACCCTACCTTTAAAGGAGAAAGTCACCCTCAGAGAGCATAGGTAACCCAAGATCACACAGCTAAAATGATGACAAATTCAGAGAAGTGGTTCCATCTTGTTCTTGCCAGAAGACTCAGAAAATAAAAAGCTCATTTTTCTCCTTTTCTGAACAAACAGCCAAGGGGGAAAAAATCTAATATAATTTTTGTTTACTTTGGTTTTCTGCTTTTCTGGCTGATTGGTTGGTTTGTTTGGCTTTTAAGAAAGGCTTAAAGAACTTAGTTACCAAAAGGGAAAGGTGGAGAGGGATAAATTAAAAGGTTGGGATTAACACATTCACATTGCTTTATTTAAAATAGATAATCAACAAGGACCTACTGTACAGCACAGGGAACTCTACTCAATATTTTATAACCCCTGTATGGGAAAAGAATCTGAAAAAGAATGAATATATATCTCTATCTGAGGCAGTTTGCTGTACATTGGAAAATTAACACAACATTGTGAATCAACTACACTCCAATATAAAATTAATTTTTTTAATTTTAATTTTTAAAAAAGCCTTAAAGAGATGAGAAAACCGTGCTAAGAGGGGACCTGTTTTAATAAGGGTAGGAAGACAGACGAGAAGTGACTCAGCCTAAGGGGCTACATGTCTTCCCTGAGACTGAGAAAGGATCAGTAGTTTACATGCCCCTGAGGGTGGAGACTGCAGCCTGGGATGGTGGGGCATGAGAATGACTGAGGGGTGTGCCCAGGGAAAATGTCAGCTCACTTGCCTGGGGAGAGCCCTGCCAAGACCCCAGACCAGGCTTGTGGTGGAGAAACATGGTGGCTACCTTCAAAATGGTGCATGCAGACCACGAGCCAGAATTTCTCAGCCATGGACCCAACACCTCAAACTTGCCCCTGTCTTGCTGAGTTCCCTAATTCCCAGGGTTTCCTATGTTCCCAAGAACGAGAGAAAGCACCCTTCAGCACCACACCTCCCCAAAACACATTAACTAAGTTTCCTGCCAGCCCTGGCAGGTGGGGGACGAAGCCTGATTTAAATGCTTTAGAAAAATTAAGAAAACGTGTGGCCACTCACACCCAAGTGTTTCAGAGCAAATCCTCATGGGTTCCATCTGGTGAGCAGCAGTATTAGGCATCCAACCTGAACCATCGTCCCTCAAAAGAACCAGGGGCATACAGAGACCCTGCCCTCATAAAGAACCGATCCTTTCCGTACTCAAACCATCACTTCTGGCTCGGTGCTCGGAAGGCACTGCAGCTGGTGAACGTGCAGTAATGAGGCTGAGCGCGCCTGAAAGATGATAACAATAATTTCTATTTCTCCGCCACCCTCCATCCCCTCATGAGTTTTGCAGATTTCACAGCCATGACTCACCTCCGCTACTGTGGCGGGGTAGCTCAAGGGAGTGCACGCTCACAGCACGCTGAATCTAGGCAGAACATGAAAAAAAAGAAAAAGAAAAACCGCACACCCTGGCTAATTACAAGAGAAACGCTCCCCGTCACGCGCCGTCCAGCTGACTTCATGCCTGGGCGGCAGAAATGCGATAAAACTCCCAAGTTGGTCCTTAGAATTTCAAGAGTCAGATGGCTCAGCCATGATCTCACAGCCGGTGGCCGTGAGCCAGGCTTTGAAATATGACCTAAGTGGGGGCTGGTGACCGAGGGGCCTTTTCTGGCAGGGATCATCCTAAATCAATTTTCCTATGAGGTCGCATCCTTCTCTGGCTGCCCAGCAAGGCTGCCCCACTGGCAGCTGCTGGCATGATTGGGTGGTGGGGGCCACCTGACAGCCCAATAGTTTCACAGATGGTCCAGATTTCTCTATTTCTATGGTGATGCTCTCTGTACTGGGCACTTGGCCCTCAGCCCCATGCACTCAGGTGGTGCTATTCAACCCCATTCAATCAGCAAATGTCTGCTAGGCATGAGAGCATGGTGCCTGTGAGTTTGGATTAAGAAATACTGTGGGTTTGTATTCTGCCTCTCTCCAACTGCATGAATGAATGTAGGCAGGTGATTTCATCTGAGCCTCATTTGTCATTGGAGGAACCTCACATATCAGATGTGGGCCATTATACAGTGCCTGACAGTTGGGACAATTACACCCCACCAACAATACTGTTTCCTCACTAGCAGCAAAGTGCACCAATTCCAGGAGCAGCAGCAGGTTAGGAATGTTCTATGAAAGGTGTGAATATGCATGGTGAGGGTGAGTTCCCCATTGCCCCCGTGGCATCAGGGGCAATGTCTGAACCAGGCTTTGAAGGACGGGGCCAATGTGGCGACCTCACAGGGGAAGCAGCAGAAGGAGACGCTCAGGGGAAATACAGGGGAAACACAGCATTTGTTCAGGGAGCGGCAGGCTGGCTCTTGGGGTATCAAGGTGGGGAAGCAGAGCAGAGTCATGGGGGGAGCCTCCAAATTCCAATATGAGGAGAGGAACTCTTCTTCTTTTAGGCAGTGGGGTCTCAAAGTGTGATTCATGGGCCATTGTGAGCAGAAGCAGGGGTGGGAGATGCCCATGAGGAAGTTACACCATCCACCAGAAATGTGAAAGGAGAATCCAGGCCTGGAAGCAGGGATAGGGCAAAGGAAATGAAATGATGGGAGTTGGAGAAAATGAACCACAGGATGTGGGAGATTCACATTCTGAGTAGAGGAGCAGGATGAGAGAAAGAAAATAAACCAAGATGAAACTGGGATTTCAAGCCTAAGGAAGGAGCAACAGAGGGCCATATGGAGGATATCAGTTTGAGGACAGAAAAGATGCCCCTGGGTCTGGGGCAGTGGGAAAGCTAGGGGAGAGACCCCTTCTCCTGCCTCTTTCTTCTCCCATCCCTAAAAACCCATTCTCAGGACCTCAATCAAACACAAATGCAATGGCCAAGACCACCTTGAAGCCATCCAGGTTGCAAGAGCCTTGGATCCTGAGTTCTTTCTGGCTCCTTCTGAGGCTGGTCCCAACCAGTGATGCTGAATGAGGACTTGACCCACCACCCAACACCTTCCCTTGAGGGAGCACTTCATGTAGATGGTCTCATTCTGCCTTCCATAACCCTGTGAAGCAGGCACGGTCACCTCCCCTGTCTCACACAGAAGGAACTGAGTCTGTGAGCATCCAGACGTGTAGGTCCTACACCAGCAAGCAGCTTGAGGCTCCAAAGCAGGCCCTTGGAGGCCACATCTGCTCCACTGCACAGATCACACAGAGGGGAAAACCCAAGGGTGAGAAGATTGAAACCCAAGTCTGTCCAAAGGCCAAAAGCTCAAGTACAATCATTGTCCTGAAATGGACAAGGTGGTGGTGGCTCCTTACAGTGAGTGAGACACTGGGTCCAGCATCTTGGAGGAAGCAAAGTGTCAGTTGAGACCTCCTCCCTCAAACACCTGCAGGTCCATGGGGCAGACGAGACTCCCAGCCAAAACAAACATGCTAGCAGAGTGAGTAAATGAGCCTCTCCTTGTGTTTACTTCATGGCACTTACCTCTAACTGAATTTACCCTGCTTAGCTAACTGTGTATTTACTGAGTGTCTTCCTGCATTGGCAATGACCAAGAGCAGCTGTTTCTGGTGACTCCCCAGTGTCTAGAAAAGTGCCTGAAACCTAGTTGGAACTTTGTAAATATTAATGTTTGTTAAATGAACACCAAGCATGTGGCCAGGCAGGAAAGCGGAAGTGAAGCTGAGAGGAGCAAGATAGTCTTAAGACTTCACTGATGCTGGGAAAGATTGAAGGCAGGATGAGAAGCAGGCGACAGAGGATGAGATGCTTGGATGGTATTGTCGACTCAGTGGACATGAGTTTGAGTAAAATCTGGGAGATCATGGAGGACGGAGGAACCTGGTGTGCTGCAGTCACTGTGGTCGCAAACAATCAGAAACGACTGAGTGATTGAACAACAGAGACTTCACAGTAAGGAGGAGTAAGAAGGATTTGAAGTCCAGCATGTAAGAGAGAAGAGAGAGATGTAGGTAAATATAGATATTGAAGAGGAGAGCATTATTTCTCTACACCTTTCTCTTCTCATCCTAGCACACCTGCCCCTATCCCTTCTCACCAACCCCAGATCCACTTCCTCCCTTATCTCCAAAACAGATGAAACAGCTAACACCAAAAAAGATGTCCTTTCCATCATAGGGGATTGGAATGCAAAAGTAGAAAATCAAGAGATACTTGGAAAAGATTGAAGGGAAAAGGAGACGGGAGCAGCAGAGGATGAGATGGTTGCATGGCATCACCAACTCAATGGACATCAAGTCAGTTCAGTTCAGTTGCTCAGTCGTGTCTGACCCTGTGACCCCATGGACTGCAGCACACCGGGCCTCCCTGTCCATCACCAATTCCCAGTGTTTTACTCAAACTCATGTCCATTGAGTCGGTGATGCCATCCAACTATCTCATCCTCTGTCATCCCCTTCTCCTCCCGCCTTCAATCATTCCCAGCATCAGGGCCTTTTTAAATGAATCAGTTCTTTTCATCAGGTGTTCAAAGTATTGGAGTTTCAGCTTCAACCTGAGTCCTGATGAATATTCAGGACTGATCTCCTTTAGGATGGATTGGTTGGATCTCCTTGCAGTCCAAGGGATTCTCAACAGTCTTCTCCAACACCACAGTTCAAAAGCATCAATTCTTCAATGCTCAGCTTTCTTTACAGTCCAACTCTTACATCCATACATGACTACTGGAAAAACCATAGCTTTTACTAGACAGACCTTTGTAGGCAAAATAATATCTCTGCTTTTCGATATGCTCTCTAGGTTGGTCATAACTTTCCTTCCAAGGAGTAAACGTCTTTTAAGTTCATGGCTGCAATCACCATTTGCAGTGATTCTGGAGCACCCAAAAATAAAGTCTGTCACTGTTTCCACTGTTTCCCCATCTATCTGCCATGAAGTGATGGGACCAGATGCCATGATCTTAGTTTTATGAATGTTGAGCTTTAAGCTAACTTTTTCACTCTCCTCTTTCACTGTCATCAAGAGGCTCTTTAGTCCTTCTTCACTTTCTGTCATAAGAGTGGTATTATCTGCATATCTGAGGTTATTGATATTTCTCCCGGCAATCTTGATTCCAGCTTGTTCTTCATCCAGCCCAGTATTTCTCATGATGTACTCTGCATATAGGTTAAATAAGCAGTGTGACAATATACAGCCTTGACATACTCCTTTGCCTATTTGGAACCAGTCTGTTGTTCCATGTCCAGTTCTAACTGTTGCTTCCTGATCTGCATACAGATTTCTCAACAGGCAGGTCAGGTGGTCTGGTATTCCCATCTTTTTCAGAATTTTCACAGTTTATTGTGATCCACACAGTCAAAAGCTTTGGCATAGTCAATACGTCAGAAATAGATGTTTTTCTGAAACCCTATTCTTTTTCTGATAGTCTAACAGATATTGGCAATTTGATCTCTGGTTCCTCTGCCTTTTCTAAAACTGGCTTGAACATCTGGAAGTTCATGGTACTGTTGTAGCCTGGCTTGGAGAATTTTGAGTATTACTTCACTAGCATGTCTGACAAAATGTGGTCCACTGGAAAAGGGAATGGCAAACCACTTCAGTATTATAGGAGACTGGAATGCAAAAATAAGAAGTTAATCCACCAGAAAATTACTAGAGCTAATCAATGAATATAGTAAAGTTGCAGGATATAAAATTAACACGCAGAAATCCCTTGCATTCCTGTATACTCACAATGAGAAAACAGAAAGAAAAATTAAGGAAACAATTCCATTCACCATTGCAATGAAAAGAATAAAATACTTAGGAATATATCTACCTAAAGAAACAAAAGACCTATTTATATAAAACTATAAAACACTGGTGAAAGAAATCAAAGAGGACACTAATAGATGGAGAAATATACCATGTTCATGGATCAGAAGAATCAATATAGTAAAAATGAGTATACTACCCAAAGCAATCTGTAGATTCAATGAAATCCCTATCAAGCTACCAACGGTATTTTTCACAGAGCTAGAACAAAAAATTTCACAATTTGTATGGAAATACAAAAAACCTCGAATAGCCAAAGCAATCTTGAGAACGAAGAACAGAACTGGAGGAATCAACCTGCCTGACTTCAGGCTCTACTATAAAGCCACAGTCATCAAGACAGTATGGTACTGGCACAAAGACAGAAATATAGATCAATGGAACAAAATAGAAAGCCCAGAGATAAATCCACACACCTATGGACACCTTATCTTCGACAAAGAAGGCAAGAATATACAATGGAGAAAAGGCAACCTCTTTAACAAGTGGTACTGGGGAAAATGGTCAACCACTTGTAAAAGGATGAAACTAGAACACTTTCTAACACCATACACAAAAATAAACTCAAAATGGATTAAAGATCTAAACGTAAGACCAGAAACTATAAAACTCCTAGAGGAGAACATAGGAAAAACACTCTCCGACACAGCAGGATCCTCTATGACCCACCTCCCAGAATATTGGAAATAAAAGCAAAAATAAACAAATGGGACCTAATTAAACTTAAAACCTTCTGCACAACAAAGGAAACTATAAGCAAGGTGAAAAGACAGCCTTCAGAATGGGAGAAAATAATAGCAAATGAAGCAACTGACAAAGAATTAATCTCAAAAATATACAAGCAACTCCTGCAGCTCAATTCCAGAAAAATAAATGATCCAATAAAAAACTGGGTCAAAGAACTAAACAGACATTTTTCCAAAGAAGACATATAGATGGCTAACAAACACATGAAAAGATGCTCAGCATCACTCATTATCAGAGAAATGCAAATCAAAAACACAATGAAGTACCATTTCACACTAGTCAGAATGGCTGCGATCCAAAAGGCTACAAGCAATAAATGCTGGAGAGGGTGTGGAGAAAAGGGAACCCTCTTACACTGTTGGTGGGAATCCAAACTACTATACCCACTATGGAGAATGGTGTGGAGATTCCTTTAAAAACTGGAAATAGAACTGCCATATGACCCAGCAATCCCACTGCTGGCATACATACCAAGGAAACCAGAATAGAAAGAGACATGTGTACCCCAGTGTTCATCGCAGCACTGTTTATAATAGCCAGGACATGGAAGCAACCTAGATGTCAAATAGCAGATGAATGGATAAAAAAGCAGTGTACATATACACAATGGAGTATTACTCAGCCATTAAAAAGAATACATTTGAATCAGTTCTAATGAGGTGGATGAAACTGGATCCTATTATACAGAGCGAAGTAAGCCAGAAAGAAAATGCCAATACAGTATAATAATGCATATATATGGAATTTAGAAAGATGGTAATGATAACCCTGTATGTGAGACAGCAAAAGAGACACAGATGTATAGAACCATCTTTTGGACTCTGTGGGAGAGGGTGAGGGTGGGATGATTTGGGAGAATGGCATTGAAACATGCATAATATCATATGTGAAAAGAATCACCAGTCCAGGTTAGATGCATGATACAGGATGCTCGGGGCTAGTGCACTGGGATAATCCAGAGGGATGGTATGGGGAGAGAGGTGGGAGGGGTGTTCAGGATGGGGAACACAAGTACACCCATGGCAGATGCATGTCAATGTATGGCAAAACCAATACAATATTGTAAAGTAATTAGCCTCCAAGTAAAATAAATAAATTTATATTTTAAAAAGTAGGAAGTCAAGATACCTGGAGTAACAAGGAAATTTGGCCTTGGAGTACAGAATGAAGCAGAGCAAAGGTTAAGAGTTTTGACAAGAGAACACACTGGTCATAGCAAACACCCTCATCCAATAACACAAGAGAAGACTCTACAATGGACATCATCAGATGGCCAACACTGAAATCAGATTGATTATATTCTTTGCAGCCAAAGATGAAGAAGCTCTATACATTCAGCAATATCAAGACCAGGAGCTGACTGTGACTCAGATCATGAATTCCTTGTTGTCAAATTCGGACTTAAATTGAAGAAAGTAGGGGAAAGCACTCGACCATTCAGGTATGACCTAAATCAAATCCCTTATGATTATACAGTGGAAGTGACAAATAGATTTAACGGATTAGATCTGATAGACAGAGTGCCTGATGAACTATGGATCGAGGTTCATGACACTGTACAGGGGACAGGGATTAAGACAATCCCGAAGAAGAAATGCAAAAAAAAAAAAAAAAAAAAGGCTGTCTGGGGAGGCCTTACAAATAGCTGTGAAAAGGAGAGAAGCAAAAAGCAAAGTGAAAAAGAAAGATATACTCATTTGAATGCAAAGTTCCAAAGAATGGCAAGGAGAGTTCAGAAAGCCTTCCTCAGGGATCAATGCAAAGAAATGGAGGAAAACAATAGAATGGAAAAGACTAGAGATATCTGGGTGGATCACAATAAACTGTAGAAAATTCTGAAAGAGATGGGAATACCAGACCACCTGACCTGCCTGTATGCAGATCAGGAAACAATAGTTAGAACTGTACATGGAACAACAGACTGGTTCCAAATAGGAAAAGGAGTACGTCAAGGCTTTATATTGTCACCCTGCTTATTTAACTTATATGCAGAGTACATCATGAGAAACGCTTGGCTGTATGAAGCATAAGCTGGAATCAAGATTGCCAGGAGAAATAACAATAGCCTCAGATATGCAGATGACACCACCCTTATGACAAAAAGTGAAGAAGAACTTAAGAGCCTCTTGATAAAAGTGAAAGAGGAGAGTGAAAAAGTTGGCTTAAAGCTCAACATTCAGAAAGCTAAGATCATGGCATCTGGTCCCATCATTTCATGGAAAATAGATGGGGAAATAGTGGAAATAGTGGCTGACTTTATTTCTTGGGGCTCCAAAATCACTGCAGATGGTGACTGCAGCCATGAAATTAAAAGACGCTTACTCCTTGGAAGGAAAGTTATGACCAACCTAGACAGCATATTAAAAAGCAGAGACATTACTTTGCCAACAAAGATCCATCTAGTCAAGGCTACGTATGGTTTTTCCAGTAGTCATGTGTGGATGTGACAGTTGGACTATAAAGAAAGCAGAGTACTGAAGAACTGATGCTTTTGAACTGTGATGTTGGAGAAGACTGTTGAGAATCCCTTGGACTGCAAGGAGATCCAACCAATCCTTCCTAAAGGAGATCAGTCCTGGGTGTTCACTGGAAGGACTGATGTTGAAGCTGAAACTCCAGTACTTCGGCCACCTGATGTGAAGAGCTGACTAATCTGAAAAGACCTGGATGCTGGGAAAGATTAAGGGCAGGAGTAGAAGGGGATGACAGAGGATGAGATGGTTGGATGGCATCACCGAATCAATTGACATGAATTTGGGTAAACTCCAGGAGTTGGTGATGGACAGGGAGGCCTGGCGTGCTGCAGTCCATGGGGTCACAAAGAGTCAGACATGACTGAGTGACTGAACTGAACTGAACTTACTAACGTGTGAGATGAGTACAATTGTGCGGTATTGGAATGAAAACTGACCTTTTCCAGTCCTGTGGCCACTGCTGAGTTTTCCAAATTTGCTGGCATATTGAGTGCAGCACTCTTACAGCATCATCTTTTAGGATTTGAAATAGCTCAACTGGAATTCCATCACCTCCACTAGCTTTCTTTGTAGTGATGCTTCCTAAGGCCCGCTTGACTTCACATTCCAGGGTGTCTGGCTCTAGGTGAGTGATCACACCATCATGATTATCTGGGTCATGAAGATCTTTTTTGTACAGTTCTTCTATGTATTCTTGCCACCTCTTCTTAATATCTTCTGCCTCTGTTAGGTCCAGACCATTTCTGTCCTTTATTGAGCCCATCTTTGCATGAAATGTTCCCTTGGTATCTCTAATTTCCTTGAAGAGATCTCTAGTCTTTCCCATTCTACTGTTTTCCTCTAAACACTGAGGAAAGGCTTGCACTGATCATTGAGGAAGGCTTTCTTATCTCTCCATGCTATTCTTTGGAATCTTGCATTCAGATGCTATATCTTTCCTTTTCTGCTTTGCTTTTCGCTTCTCTTCTTTTCACAGCTATTTGTAAGGCCTCCTCAGACAGCCATTTTGCTTTTGCATTTCTTTTCCATGGGGATGGTCTTGATCCCTGTCTCCTGTACAATGTCATGAACCTCTGTCCATTGTTCATCAGGCACTCTGTCTATCAGATCTAATCCCTTAAATCTATTTCTTACTTCCACTATATAATCATAAGGGATTTGATTTAGGTCATACCTGAATGGCTTATTGGTTTTCCCTGCTTTCTTCAATTTAAGTCTGAATTTGGCAATAAGGAGTTCATGATCTGAGTCACAGTCAGCTCCTGGTCTTGATTTTGCTGTCTGTATAGAGCTTCTCCATCTTTGGCTGCAAAGAATATAATCAATTTTATTTTAGTGTTGACCATCTGGTGATGTCCATGTGTAGAGTCTTCTCTTGTGTTGTTGGATGAGGGTGTTTGCTATGACCAGTGTGTTCCCTTGTCAAAGCTCTATTATCCTTTGCCCTGCTTCATTCTGTACTCCAATGTCAAATTTGCCTGTTACTTCATTCTGTACTCCAAGGCCAAATTGCCTGTTATTCAGTGGACATGAATTTGAGCAAACTCCGGGAGATAGTGGAGGACAGAGGAACCTGGTTTGCTGCAGTCCATGGAGTCACAAAGTCAGACATGACTTAGGGACTGAACAACAATGAAGGACAACTGTGCTCCATCTCTCAGCAGCTGGTTAGGAAACTGAAGCCCAACCACCCTCAGACAGAGCCATCTCTTTCTCTTGGATACTATGCATCCTATCTGGGAAACTTTCTCTTTTGATCCTGTCAGTGGGGACAATGTAGGCCTGCCACTTCCTCCACTGTCACTTGATTTAAGCCTGAATCAAGCCATCTAGACTAGTTCTGCTCTGGCACTGGGAAAAGTATATGCTCTGTGGTCTCCCCACTTCTCCCTGTGAGTATGACCATCCCTCTCGCCAACATGGTAAACCCCAGAATCAGGTGTGGGCCCTGACGGGGTAAACCCTTTAGCTGACTTGGCATGCTTATCTGTTTTACATCTGGTTCCTTGGAAGCAGAGCCTGAGACAAGGATTTGGGCACACATATCTTACTAAGGAAGTGAGCAATGCCAGGATAGGGTCTCACCTTGGATCTGTCTGAAGCCTGATGCCCACAGGGAGCTCTGGAGCATGAACTGCATGTCAGAGTTGATCCCACTTTGAAACAGGGGCTCATCTTTTATAACTCCTATTGGTTACTCATTGGATGCAGATTGCAGAAGATAAATGGGGGAGATTGCATTCTCCCAAATAAAGAGACTCCAAGGATGAAGGCAAACCTCTAGAGAAGGGGCATATGTGAAGTTTTAGCAGACAGCGTACAGAGCAGTTGGGATCTGGAGGCACCAGACTGGTAACAGGGATGGGGTGGGAATATGAACAGCAACCCCTCAAGACTCCTTGGTGCCACTTTTAAAAAATGTAATTGAAATATAGTTGATTTACAATGTTGTTTTAATTTCTTCTGTACAGTAAAGTGATTCAATTATAAATATTTTTCTTTTTCATATTCTTTTCCATTACAGTTTGTCAGAGGATATTGAATATAGTCCCCATGCTGTACAGTAAAACCTTGTTGTTTATCCATCCTATTTATAGTAGTTTGCCTCTACTAATCCCAAACTCTCATTCTTTCCCTCCCTCTTCCACAAGTCTGTTCTCTATGTCTGTGAGCCTGTTCTTGTTTTGTAAATATATTGATTTGTGTCATATTTTAGATTCCATACTTGGTGCCACTTAAGAAGACGAAGTCTTCAAAAGATGGAGCCTGGGTCTACTGAGGTTTGTAACTAGGTTTTGAGTCAGGGTCTTAACAAATAATTCAGGGTTGCTTTGCCTTGTTCTGTTCTGTTCCCATTTCTTTCCATTGAAACCTATCCTGGAAGGGGTTGGTACAGATGAGCCTTAGTCTCATGCCCACCTGTGGAAGCACTTAATGGTGACATCATTTCTCTGGGAGAGTATCTTAAGGGAGACAAAAGAAAAAAATCTGGGACTTCCCTGCTGGTCCAATGGTTAAGACTTCATTCTTCCAATGCAGCAGGCACAGGTTCAATCCCTGATTGGGGAACTAGGATCCCACATGCCTTGTGGTGTGGCAAAAAAAAAATAGAAATAGAACAATAACTTCTGTCCACTCCATAAAATCAATGTTCATAAGGCCTGAACAGAAGCAGTGCTCAGTCCACAGGAATTCCTCAGGAAACCCTCTCCAGAGCAGTCTCTCTGCACAGAGGCATGTAGAGACTTGCCTACTATACAAAAAAGCACCAGAATTTTTTTCATTTGGGGAGGTTGAGTTTTAAGTGGAAAATTCTTAACCTTTCAGCTAAATGACATAAATTGATTGCAAATGCCCCATTCAGAAAAGAAAGCAAAGAAAATCTGTGGAAAACTAAGTACATATTTCCACTCCTAATATTCTGCTCCAGCCACCCCGTCAGGTCACATTGGACCAAATAAGGAGAAAATGACACACGATGTCTTTGAAGAGAAAGCTGAGAAGGCGCTGGGGGGCTGGGAGAAACAGCTGAGGTGGAGGGAGAAAACTGGGGGAGATTGGAAGTGACAGAAGTTTCCAAAGAAAGAGATTAAGATCAGAAGTCCACACGAGGGCCAGTGTGACAGAGAAAGAGGGGGGACGTGGCAAAGCTGATAAGCTGGAAACAGAGCTCTGGGCCAGGAGAAAGGGCCCCTCCTGGAGGAAGGACCCCCGATAAAGGGAACCCTACTGCCCCAATAATGATGATGAATAAATGGCAAGATGTTAAGAGCAAGGCAGGGAAAATGAGGCACTGGGGACCCCGTTCTGTGTTTCATACCCAGGGTGGAAGGGATATCTGGAACCATGGTGACCAGATGTATGAGACTGTGAAATCCCCACCAAGATAGGGGAAGTTGAATGTCAGCCTTGCTTGGCCACACTTTTCCCTAATCTGTGAGTCAGATTTCTAGAGAGGGCAGAGATAGGTTTATCCTACCCCTGAGAGGCTGGGGCTTTGTCCCCTTGGCCATCTGGAAGGCCAATCTGCAGATCCCCTGGCAATCTAGAACAAAATCAGAGACCACCGCATGGGGATGGGGGTGGCTAAGTGGATAAGTCAAGAACAGCCAGCTGGTGTCGGCTCCTGGGCCAGTAGGGCCAATTCCAGAGCCCACTCTCTAGGCACTTGGCCTAGTGGCAGGAGATGCAGACAAGCCATCCCCTGGGCCAGCCCCTGAGTTGGGAGAAAGATCTACAATGCTCCACAGACTCCCCAATCCTGACCATACTCCTCAACCTATGATTCTCAAATGTCGCCTTCTTCACTCAACCATTCACTTTATTCATTCAACAAATAGAGCTGAACCTAGTCCACATTTCAGGCTCCAGAACCAGGGAAAGCCGGGTATGCCCTGAAGCCTCCCTGCCCCCTAGCTGTGTGTCCCAAGTCAGTTGTGCAACCCTCTCAGCCTATTTTCTCAATTGCCCTTCTTCCTCACTGAAAGCTATTCCTTCCACATGGAGGAGGTCCCACTTCATTCCTGGTTTCTCTCTGTTTCACTGACTCTCAGGGGAGAGTGATTTTTTTTTTAATTGGGATATAGTTGCTTTACAATGTTGTATTAGTTTCTGCTGCACACAGAAGTGAATCAGCTTTAAGTACACAGATGTCCCCTTCTAGGACCTCCCTCCCACCCCCTACATCCCAGGCCTCTAGGTCATCACAGAGCACCAAGCTGAGCTCCTTGTGCTATATGGCGGCTTCCTATCAGCCATCTGTTTTACACATGGTAGTGTGTATATGTCAACCCCAATCTCCCGATTCATCCCCCCTCCCCCATCATTTCCACACGTCTGTTTCCTACATCTGGGTCTCTATTTCAGCTCTACAAATATGTACATCTCGACTACTTTTCTAGATCCCACATACATGAGTTAATAAACAATATTTGTTTTTCCCTTCTGACATAACTTCACTCTGTGTGACAGACTCTAAGTCCATCCACATCTCTACAAATGACCCAATTACATCCCTTTTTGTGGCTGAGTAAAATTCCATTGTATATATGAGCTACATCTTCTTTACCATTCCTCTGTCAATGGACATTTAGGTTGTTTCCATGTCCTCTCACTGAACAGAATGGCCATCATCAAAAAATCTACAAACAGTAAGAGAGGGTGTGGAGAAAAAGGAACACTCTTCCATTGTTAGTGAGAATGTGGATTAATACAGCCACTATGGAGAACAATATGGAGGTTCCTTAAAACATTAAAAGTAGAACTACCATGCTGCTAAGTCGCTTCAGTCATGTCCAGCTCTGTGCGACCCCACAAACGGCATCCCTCGGATTCTCCAGGCAAGAACACTGGAGTGGGTTGCCATTTCCTTCTATGACCCAGCAAAGAGTGATATTTTTGTTCTAAGTTTGAAAAAAGGAGTTAAGAATGTACAGCCCATTCCTTTCTTTACATTTTCTCTTGGGAGAGAGCCTGTCTACCCAGAGCATGCTCTGCTCTGCCCCTTTGTACAGTGTTTCCAAGGGCCTGTCCAGAGCTGCTCTGCCTGAGGGAGTTAAGTCTTTTTAGGTTGGGGACTCAGTAGCAAGAAATCTACCCGTCCATAGAACACATAGGTATAAACTTACATTTCCCACTTCATCAGTAACAAAGATGGTGCTGTATTTCAATCTCCAGCTGCCAAGACTTTTGTTTTAGTCCTCAACCAGTTCATAACTCTGGTGAAAAAGAGAGGTGCTATTTATGGGGTGAACCTCAAATCCCAACAATTAGAAATAATTATTTGCACACGCATAACTGAGATTCAACCACATTAGTTCAATGAAACAGTTCAAAGGGAACAATGAATTCAAATCCTCAGACTATTTTTTCCCCTTGAATCCCACGGGCATCCCCATCAACATTCCAGACATTTGATGACCCTGTGATTTCTAACAGAAATTTACAGTTTCATTATATGAAAGGCAAAAATAAGGCTCCTTGCCCATTTACTCTTTTTAACCCAGTTCCGTCCTGGAGCCAAGGTTCACAGTTTTCATGACCACCACTTACTTTTTGTTTAGATCATCCTTCCCTGCTGAATTCCAGATCCTTATCCAGGACCTGGTGCAGGAGAGGACTTCTTTCATGTGGTTTTTCTTTATGAGCGTCTAGGGCTGAGCTACCTTCAGTAACTAAGAGCATCTTTGGCTCCCTGGTGACCACAAGGGTTTCATTTGTGGAGGCTGACTCTTGTTTGGAAATGGTGATTATACAAAGCAGAGAGATGCTGAGATTAGGCGAGACGGAGCATTCCAGCTCAATAAATCAATCCCTTTTTAATTGTGTCCTTGTCAGTCAACATTCTTCTAGAGACTGGAGGTCGAGGAGCTTGTTTAGCTGAGAGATTTCTCACTGCCCTTTGTGTGCTAACCTGATTGTCAATCACATTAAGCCAGAGGGAGCAGAGGCCATGCAGAGGCTACTGGGTCTGTCACAGTCACTAGAAAAAATTCAAATAGATCATCCACACGCTTGGCTCTGATTTGGAGCTTCTGAGCAATTTTAACCTGAACTGTCATCTCTGGGGGTAGACAACCGTGTTCTGACCCCATCTGGCAAAACCAACCAGCTCACTTTGCATATTTCTAATGCCTTTACCTTAAAGATTATTAAATTATCTGCTACATTTTCCAAGTAGCTTCCAAAAGCTGTTAGACAATACAGCTCCTGCTACTGCTAAGTCATTTCAGTTGTGTCCGACTCTGTGCGACCTCATAGACAGCAGCCCACCAGGCTCCCCCATCCCTGGGATTCTCCAGGCAAGCACACTGGAGTGGGTTGCCATTTCCTTCTCCAATGCAGAAAAGTGAAAATTCAAAGTGAAGTCACTCAGTCGTGTCCAACTCTTAGCGACCCCATGGACTGCAGCCTACCAGGCTCCTCTGCCCATGGGATTTTCCAGGCAAGAGTACTGGAGTGGGGTGCCATTGCCTTCTCCAATACAGCTCCTATTTGGCGTCTAAATGTATCTTTCCTCACAAGTGTTTCTGCCTCTTACTCTATCAGCCACAGGCCAACAGTCAGTTTACATCCACCTGCAAGGTGAATAAAAAGCTTAACTATATGATGATTTGCTATCTTACAAAAGCTAAAAATTTCAGGATATTGAACAGTGTTTGGATCTTTGTCTTGTTTTACTTCTCAATTTTTAATATGAATGAGAGTTACTTTAGAGGCTTAGGAAAATGTAGATTCTTTTTTTCTTTGTCTCAATCACTTTATTGGGCTATAATTTACATACCAAAAAGCAGTCTTCTTAAGTGTACAGTTTGAATTTAGACAAACCTATTATCCACCACATAAAACAGGGAAAATGTAGGTTCTGATTCAGTAGGTTGGAGTAGTGTTAAGATTAGAGTTAGGAGCTGACATTGTGCATTTTGAAGGAAGTCCCAGTTGATCCCGTGGCTGTTGGGCCATGGACCAGACTTTGAGTAATAAGAATCTAGACTTATACTTTCATCTGGATCACATTCCAAAATCCTTGACATGATCTCCTTTATCTAAGATTTGCAGTTTGGCAGACCTGGACAGGTTACTTAAACTCAGTGAGTCCCCTTTCCTCACTGGTATCTCAGGAGATAGAGCATGAAGGTACTTGAACAGTCTAGCAAAGATGATGCATTTAATAAACAGTACTGTTTATCAACATCTACATCAAGGTGGGGCAAACCACAGTCCACAGCCAAATCTGTACTGCCACCTGCTTTTAGAAATAGCTTGATCAAAACACAGCCATGCTAATTTATTTCTACATAGTCTATGGCCACTTTTGCGCTACAACAGGGAGTTGAGAAGTTAGAACTTAAAACCCAACATAGTTTGTGTTTAAAACACAAAACCCAAGATAGCTGCTATGGGGCCCTCACAGAAAAGGTCAGTCAACCTCTGATCTATTTCACTTATTCAACAATAAAAACACTGAGCACTTTTTCTGTACCAGGAGGTAGTCTTCAAAATGGAGGCTATAACAGCATCAACTTCAGACTATTT
This sequence comes from Ovis canadensis, assembly GCF_042477335.2. Taxonomy (NCBI): domain Eukaryota; kingdom Metazoa; phylum Chordata; class Mammalia; order Artiodactyla; family Bovidae; genus Ovis; species Ovis canadensis. Next base: position 180,357,688 of record NC_091247.1, on the reverse strand, counting down.
GCCTTGTGGACCTACTGAGTTAATGCATGTTAAAGTCTTAGAACAGGCTTCCCTGGTGGCTCAGTGGTAAAAATCTGCCTGTTAGTGCAGATTCCATCCCTGGGTTTGGAAGATCCTCTGGAGGTGGAAAAGGCAAACCACTCCAGTATTCTTGCCTGGGAAATCTCATGGACAGAGGAGGCTGGTGGGCTACAGTCCATGTGGTCACAAAAATGTCGGACACGACTTAGCAACTAAACAATAAAAAAGAGTCTCAGGACACTGCTTACAACATATTAAAGGTTTATAAATTTTTATCATTATTATCTTTACCCTTGTAGGTGTTTTCATTTAAATTGTACACCCAAGAGAGAGGATTGCCATTGCTATCTTATAGATGTAGGAAGTGTGAGCAGTTAGGATCCTTGGTCTTAAACGTTTAAAGCCTCCAAGGCAGTTGACACAATCTCCTCCCCATCATCCTATTCCCAGGCCTCTCTCTCCTACAGTCTGGCCCAGGACAGCCCTCGTTTCGATACAATAATGATGGTAAATATTACCAATAGCTAACACATACTGAGAGCACTTTACAGGCACCACTTCGAGTGTATTATGACAATCAAGCACCACTAGTATGACACAGGCCACTTCTGTTTTCCCCACAGGCAGAAATAGTGAAAGAGGCCTCAAAAGGCTTTGTCTCCCAGCTAGAGAGTCAGGATTTGACCCCATTTTTCTCTGACTCCAAGACCCAAAAATAACAACTGCAAGCATCAAATAATTAGCGGGCAAGCCATACATATCTGAAGTATCCTTGTAAACAGAACGTAGCATTTCAATGCCGAGCAAAAAGCATTACACCTCTCAAATCAGCAAAAACCTTCCGGCGCCTTTATGTTGCTGGTAACAGATGAGTCAGTCACACGACTGTATTGATCTCTGCTCCTGGGATAATAAACCAGAAAGCAAAGGCAGAGGATGGCCAAGCTATTCAGTAGGCCATGTGGCCTGAGGTGAGAAGCGGCTGAGGATTTGGATTTCAGTCTTGGTTGATAAACATGCCTTTACCTAAAGCCTTAGCCCTGGGCCTGGCCCTTGTGAACATGCGATTCATGGCAGCTGTGTATGTTACATGTAAGACTATGTAATATCGAGCTTTAAAATCAAGGAGAAAAAAGGATTGAAATCTGAGCTCCAGTCATTTCCAGCGGTGCTTTCTCAGACAGGTGCTCATCTTGAGACCTCGGTTCCTCTTCTGTACTATGGGTCCACAGCAGAGCCAGCCCTGGAGGGTCACTGTGAGGATGGAAGGAATGTCCCGTGTAACTGGAATGCTCCCACCCAGTAAACCCACAATGGGTGCCTGCTCAGCTGTGTCCAACTCTTTGCAACTCTGTGGATATCACCCACCAGGCTCCTCTGTCCATGTGATTTCCCAGGTAAGAATACTGGAGCGGGTTGCCATTTCCTTCTCCAGGAGATCTTCCCAACCCAGGGATCAAACTTGCATCTCCTGCTCGGCAGGTGGATTCTTTACCCCTGAGCCACATGGTGCCACCCTGTAAATCCACAATATGTGCCTTTATTTCATGACCCCAGCACAGCCTGGGCCCTTTATAAGTGTCCACTATATGTCATGTCCCTTCCCTCTAATTTCCCTGATGGAGACCTGGTTGGAGACATGTGCTCTAAGGGCTTCCCATCCTGAATCAAGCCTTCATATCTTTTAACAAGTTTTTCCTCTAAGTCTAGTTTTATCAGAAGAGAACATAGCTTTCTTCTAAGAGCGGATGGATTACAAATATTGCATGGAGCGTAATCACCTGACTCTCCACTTCTCCATGGACTTACCATTTTCATTTAGACATGTTCTACTTTTGTTGCTGATGTTTTTTCAAAGCAGTGAATCTTTATTGAGCACCTGTGAAGTGCCTGGCTCTATTCTCAGTGCAGAGAATACGGAATCAAACAAAGCAGACAGCAGGCTTCTTCCATGGAGTTGACGTTCTTGTGGGGATAAACAGAGAATGAACACGTGAACATGTACATGTAACTTCACATGGTGGTTCATGCTCTGAGGAAAACAAAGCAGGATTGTGTGACAGCAACTGGGGTGGGAGACAAGTTGGCTCCAGATTGCAAGGTCACTCGGACTCTGAATGAGGGGAGAGCAAGACGTGGCAAAGTGGGAGAAAGCATTTAAGGCCAGCGGAATGGCCAGTGCAAAGACTGTGGGACGGGGAAGAGCTCGGTCTGTTCCAGCAACACACAGGCATGATGGAGGAGCAGAAGAGACAGCTATAGGTGAGAGGTGGGGACCTGGGTTCAAGAACCACTGAAGCTACAGGATGGAGTGGGGAATCTTTTTGCAAGAGTAATGAGAAGCCGTGTGAGGGTTTTAACGTTGGAGAGGGCTATGATCTGATTTCACTCTTAGTGCGATCTCTTTGGTTACTAGCAAAGGATGGGCTGGGAAGGGCCGGGTCAAGCAGAAAGACCCCTTAGGTGGCTACTGCAGCTGCAGTGGAAGGGAGATGGTGGTATGGACCAGAGTGGAAGTAGTGACAACACAGAGAAGCAGACAGGGTTGGGATATATTTTACAAGTCATTACAATTCCAATGTATCCCCCTCTCTTCCAATCAGTTCTAGTCAGGCTCCTCTCCATAGCTCACAATGGCCTTCACAGCCAAGAACTGTAGTTATTATTTTGTCAAATTTCCACCCCAACCTGGAGATCATCTCCCACCCCTCTGGAGACTCCCTTTCATTCATAGAAGACTTTGGTCCAAGGTGCTGACTCCTTCATCTCCCTAAGCCCTCCTGGTAACTGTGCCATAGATAATCAATTCCAGCCCTTGATTTTCATCTCCATCTACTGCATTCCTGCTCCAATCACACGTTCCTGTGGCCACATCTGAACACAGGCTTCAGAAGGATGGCTCCATAGCTGAAATCCAAAAATCAGACAACTCACTTTCTGCCCGAAGCCTCATATTTCAGAAATTAAACAAAGGTGGTACACAGACCACTCAAATGAGAACTTCTTGAGATATTTGTTACACATATAGATCCCAGACCTCACCTCATACCTATTGGTTCAGAATCACTAAGAGACATCCTCAGAAAGCCATACTTTTTACACATTCCCTAGATGATACTCATGCACAGATGAGTTTAAGAACCACTACCAATCAACCCAGTGCTGGCTTTACTCTCACCACAACTGTCTTTCAAATCCACAGAACCCTCTAGTCCTTGCTTCCTCTGTGATCAATCTACCAGCCTTTCTGCCTTCACTTTCTTTCTGTCCAGCACACACTCCATCATCAACCACTTCAGCCCTCTTGGCAATATCAGTTTCCTTGTCCAGAGAGGCTAGTTTTGTCCAGCAAAACCCTGGCCCTAGAACAATTCATTTACTCATCTTTTCCACCAGGACTCATTGATTCATTTATCCTTTCAATACAATTTTGCTTAATGCCCCAAATATTCCAGTCACTATATAAGAGTTTGTTTTGCTTTGTTTTTTAATCCATGATCCTTTGCCCTTGAGGGGTGGGGAGAGCCATAAAAGGCTAAGTTCAGTGAAAGAAGTAAGCACAAGACACTATGACTACATGAAGAAGATGCCAACCCAGTCTGGGGTAGGAGAAGATTAGCAAAACCTTCTTGGAGGAGATATTGAAGAACGGTGAAAAGGACGTAGATGGACAAAGAGGAGGGGCAAGCGTTCCCAGCAGAGGGCCCTGAATGAGCAAAGGCAGGGAAGTAGAACCACAGTGCAGGTGTGGGATGTGGGAAGCCAGTAAGGGTTGCTGAAGCGTGAAGTTCATGGCATGGAGGGCTGATGATATTTCCAAACAAAAACTCAGGATATATGGCCCCAATGAAGTGGAATGTTCTGAATCAGGAATGTCTCAGAAAATATGAGAGATGATGTCACCAATATGCTGGGTGGTTGGGGCTCAATCTACCACCTCTGCTCTATACTCTGGTGCTGACATGCAGCTTCATTCCTTCCCACCAGAAAATAAAACTCGCCTTGCAAGATTCTTGGAGACCCTTCTCACATCAACCCTAGTAGTATGTATGAGAGTGAAAAATAAAAACTAATCTCACCACCCATCAACAGGAGATAGTTTAAGTCAATTAAGGTACATTCAAATATACCATGCTATCCTATTACACTTTTTTTGGAATAACATAATTATTTTAAATAAAGACAGTCATATTCAACATATTCAAAGTGATTTCTTTTTTTTTTTTTTGACTCTATACATGTGTGGTAATTCATAATGCCATCAGAGAACAAGTAAATAGAAATAATAGTTAGGTTCCATTTTTTTTTTCTAATCCTACTCCAAACTATTCTTCATGCATAGTTAGACTGATATTTCTTAAAATGCAAATCTTGAAACTTCCCTGGTGGTCCAGTGGCTAACTGCACTCCCAATGCAGGGGGCCTGGGTTCAGTCCCTGGTCAGGAAACTAGATCCCACATGCTGCGGCTAAGAGTTCACATGCCACAGCTGAAGATTTCATGTGCCACAGTGAAGACTGAGGATCCCAAGTGCTGCAACTAAGACCAAGTGCAGTCAAAGAAAGAAAGAAATGCGAATCTTGTCCTGACTAAAACTGTTCAAAGCCCAAACTTCATTATCATGGAGCCCAGAACCAGTGTCATCTGGCCCCTTTCCAACCCCTGCCCCTACTTGCCATTGCTCACCTCCAGGCCTTTGCACATGCTGTTCCTTCTCCTTAGATGCCCTTCCCCATTTTCTTTGCTCGCGTGACTAACTCTGCTCTTTCTTCAAGTTGCAACTTAGATGTTGCTGGCTGTAGGCCCCTCCCGCAATGGCCATCAGCCTCTAACCACATCCAGCTCTCCTATATACTCCTTCCCCATCCTGGGCTTTTATAGCACTTTTCACTCTGCAATGTAGTTGTTAGCTTTCTCATCTCTATGCCCCACTAGCAGCATATTAAAAAGCAGAGACGTTACTTTGCTAACAAAGGTCCGTCTAGTCAAGGCTATGGTTTTTCCAGTGGTCATGTATGGATGTGAGAGTTGGACTGTGAAGAAAGCTGAGCGCCGAAGAATTGATGCTTTTGGACTGTGGTGTTGGGGAAGACTCTTGAGAGTCCCTTGGACTGCAAGGAGATCCAACCAGTCCATCCTAAAAGAGATCAGTCCTGAGTGTTCATTGGAGGGACTGATGTTGAAGCTGAAACTCCAATACTTTGGCCATCTGATGCGAACAGCTGACTCATTTGAAAAGACCCTGATGCTGGGAGGGATTGGGGGCAGGAGGAGAAGGGGACAACAGAGGATGAGATGGTTGGATAGCATCACCGACTCAACGGACATGGGTTTGGGTGGACTTCAGGAGTTGGTGATGGACAGGGAGGCCTGGCGTGCTGCGGTTCATGGGGTTGCAAAGAGTTGGACACAACTGAGCGACTAAACTGAACTGAACTGAACTAGAACTTAACCTCCATGATGGCAGAAACCAAGTCTACCTTGAAGATACAAAAAAAAAAAATCCATATTAGTTATCAGTACATATCAAGTGAAAGTGTAAGTGTTAGTTGCTCAGTTGCATTCGATTCTTTGCAATCCCATGGACTGTAGGCCACCAGGCTCCTCTGACCATGGAATTCTCCAGGCAAGAATACTGGAGTGGGTTGCCATTCCCTTCTCCAGGGGATCTTCCCGACCCAGGGATCAAACTCAGTTCTCCCTCATTGCAGGAAAATTCTTTACCACCTGAGCAACCAGGGAAGCTCTGTACCTATCAAATTATTGCCAAAACTTGGTGGCTTAACACAGCCAATATTCATCATCTTGCACAGTTTCTGAGAATCAGGAAACAGGAAATATTTTAACTATGAGATTCTTGCTCAAGGTCTCTCATGAGGTTATAGTCCAGATGCAGGCATGGGCTGGAGTCATCTGAAGGCTTGCCTGGGGCTCAAGGACTCAAGTTGGTTCACTTGCATGGCCATTGGCAGAAAGTTCAGATTTTCTACCACATGCATTTGCTCGTTAGGGTGCTTGAGTACCTTCATGGCATGGCAGCTAGCTTCTCCCAAGGAGGGTAAATGGGAAGAGAAAGCATGGACTTAAGACAGAGTCAACATCTGTCTTAATCCCCATTTCCCATGTAAGGAAGCAAAGAGAGGCCAAGTAAATGTGTCCAGGTCTCATAGCTGTTGGGGTCAGAGGTAAAGCTCGAACCAGGCAGCTTGAGAGCACTTTCTCCTAACCATCATGCTACCCTACCTCTCTAGACCAATCAGTACATATTTGCTGGATACACACATTGCCCCCAAGAAAAATCCCAAGATTCTGGGGTATTCATGGCTTGGAAGAAGGGAAGCCAAAATCCTTGGCGTCAGAAAGCTTGTCTCATAACCCAGTTCTAAGGGCCAGGTTTCTCTGGAAGGTCATGTGAGCTAGGTAACCTCAGGCCTCTTGGGCCAAGAGGCCCAGCATCACTGCTGCTGACTGAGGCAGCCATCTTGTCCTTCAGTACCTCCACCCCAGGAGACGAGCCTGGGACCTGAGTATGCAGGTTGAGGCTGACAGCTGCCATTTGGGCCTGATGATTTCACCAGAGAACCATTCTACAGCTGCCTTCCCCAGGCTGCAAGAAATCCTGGAGGGAGATGGCCCAGATGTGAAATCACCAGTGAGGCGCCAGGTACAATGGCACCCTTGTAGGATACAGCTCGTGATCTCATGGGTCCAGAAACACAGAGCCAGTATCCCTGCCTCAGCCCAGCCCCACCCAGGTGCATCACAGGGCAGTCTGCACTGTCCATGAGCTGGTATTAATCTCCTCCAAATCAAGGCTTAGAATAAATAAGAAGAATCCAGCAATATTCCCTGGAGAAGCAATTTTTCAACTCTCTCCTCAGGCTTAATGTCAATAAGAGGAGAACCTGAATGTCCTTCCACTGAATTGTTATTCACCCTAGCCTGGATACAGGGATTATTCATATTTAAATGCAATATATATACTAAAGGATGATTCTTTTTGCTTTTATAAAACATTTTCCCCACCTTACAGAGGGATGATTTAAGATTTTGACACATACAATGCAGCAAGAAGACACAGATTATGTCAGCAAAAGAAGAGAAATCAAGATTAGAACAATAAATGGCACTAGGAAAAAAGAAAATATAGAAAAAATGCATATAGTGGAATCCTTTATGTTTGGTATAGAAGGTTGTACTTTGGCTCTGAGATTCCTAGCAACCACACTGAAGAAGGAAACCTGATAAAATTCAAAAATCAGCGTTTCACATATTTTTGCCATCATATTTTACTTCAAAATTTTTTTTCAAATCATAATGTTCCTAAGATTAAAACCAGCCAATTACTCAAGAAAAACACAGCTACTAGAAAGAAATTCATTTTAAGATTTATCATAAAAAGAATGTTAAATGAAATAGTGGATAATATTCTTATATTAAAAAAAAAAAAACCTCTTGGTAAAGACCACCAATATTACTGTAAAAATCAGAGAAATTCAATTCATGAGCCAAACTTGGCCTTCACCTTGTTTTTGTAAATAAATTTTATTGGAACATAGGTATGCTCATTTGTTTACATATTGTATATGGCTGCTTCTGCACTATAAAGGCAGAGTTTAATAGATGTTACAAAGTTAAGAAACCTGAAGACATTGCCCCTCAATGAGTCATAGTCTTGTAGAGTCCCCTCCCCTTGAGTGTGGGTAGAACCTATGATTAGCTTCCAGACCAATCAATCACAGCAAAGGTGATGGGATGCTGCTCCCTTGATTGGTGGGTTACATTATAAGGCCAAGGTGACAGGTTATGTTACTCTGTGTAAAGCTCTGTCTAAACAGAATGGAGAGAGAGGGACTTAGACTCTTACTGGCCTTGAAAAAACAACAAACAATGGTGTGACTTGCCTATAGCAAGGGCCACATGTCAGGGAACTGCAGGGGATCTTAGGAGCTGAGAGCCTTAGTCCTACAGCCACAGGGAACTTAACTCTGCCAAAAACCATGTGAACTTGAGTGTAGCTTCTTTCCAAGTTGAACTCCCAGATAAGAACGAAGCCCAGTCATTCACTTGACTGCAGTCTTATGAGACCCTCAGCAGAGGACCCAACTAAGCCATGCTCAGGTCCTGGTCAACTGAAACTGAGAGACAATAAATATGTGTTGTTTAAGGCTAATACATTTGTGATAAGCTGTTACTCAGCATAGAAAACTAAAACATCACTCAGCTCTCCCAGACTCAAATGCATTCTATCTGGCCCTTTGCAGAAAAATTTTGCTAATCCTTGCACTAAAGCACAATTCAGAAAAAAAAAAAAAACAATCCTATGAGGAGTCTATGGAGTTTTCAAAACATGTGGAGAAAAGTAATGAGAATGTTTAGAGGCCCTGCTCTGGGTCAGCATTGTCAGAACCATTGATCTTGACACCAGGAAGTATATGAGCAGGGCCTAAGAGGGCAACTGAAGCAATCAGAGGTCTTTGGTGGCATGCAATAGGAGCTGACAGTGGCTAGCTTACACAAGAAAGGAAGTTCTTGAAGCTTATCAGATAATTCACAGAATCAAAGGAAAATCTGGCTATTTATTCTCAATCATAGTAACCAGGGAGTTCTAGGGGTTTAAATAGCAGAAAGGGTTCACAGCATCAGCAGGACTCTGCCACTGGCATGAATGCTCCCCAACTGCTGGGTTATATTTTTTGCATCACTGGGTTCAAAATTCAAAGTCCCAAGAGAGGGAAGAACTGAGTGGCTGAGGAGGGGCAGGCACTTTGGTTTAATTCACCATGACTGCACAAGGGTGGAAAGAGATTCCTCCCCTAAAGGGAAGCAGGATACTAGACTGGAAAAATGAAGAAAAAGTGCTGAGCAAGCATAACTGGCCGCAACTTCTGTCTCCTCTCCATTCCTGCATCCCCTGCATTACCTCCATCACCTGCATCCCCTGCACTCACCCCACCCACCCAAACCCTCCTGGGAGAATTCTCACAGTTATCTTTACATAGCAATGTCCATCTGGATGGAGTGTAAGCTGCCAGGGGCAGGGATGATGTTCACCTTGTTCTCCATGGTAACAGGAATGCTTAGCATGTGCCCAGCACATAGTGGGTACACAAGAAAGATGTGTCAGGGACCTGCGTACACCTATGACTAATACATGTTGGTATGGCAGAAATGGAACCAATGTGTAAAGCAATTATCCTTCAATTAAAAACAAACAATTAAAAAAAAAAAGAAGAGTGAAGAGTGAGGGGCATTATTAATGAATTCCTCACCTCCTCTTCACTAAACATTTAAATGGATAAATACCAGATAAAGTAATAAGTGAAAAATCATTATGTTAAGTAAACTGCTACTTGATGCATAATGAATCTAGCTGGCACTGATTTTCTATAAATATGAAAATGTAGTGATTGTCCCTGAGCTAGTCATTAAACTTCAAAGTCAATGAAAAAAAAAAAAAAAGGAAAGAAAGATAAGTCAAGTGGATGTATGAGAGAATGACTGGATAAAGGCTCAGACACACTAATCTCTGGACAGACTTATTTCCTTCCCGATTTCCCCTACCACCCACTCTTCCCCAACTGCCTTTCCTCCCCTCTGCAGGATGGGAGAAGCACCTTGCATCTCTCTCTTCCTCAAATCTTTTTCAGCAGCCCCATCCTTTCCTCAGCTGCAGAGGTGCCCAACAGACCAGCCCTTTCCACAACTAGCCCCTTATAGTGGTATCAGGAAAACAAATATCCACGGCAAAGATGTGGCTATGTACTTCTCCCCGTGAAATGGTCGGTGAAATGCTGTAAACATCACTGCACTACCTCTTGCTGCCTCCAGCAGGTGATGCTTTGAGGTCAGGGGGATGGGAGGGAGGAGCAGCTGCTACAAGGGGGCCCTTTTGGGCACTAAGTATTTCTTGTGCTTCCAGAAAGTCAGGAGCCTCGCTCTGGCCAATGACAAACACAGAAAGCATGGCTCAGTGAGAAAGCAAGCCTCAGACAGAGACATGGAAAGCCATTCTGAACTCAGCACCATATTCATTCCTTCATGCCTGCATTCATCCATTGCATATTTATTTAACTTTTTGTTCACCATGCATCATTCTGAGATGCTGGGAATACCACAGTGAAGCAGCTAGTGATGGTCTCTGCTCACAGAGCTCGAGGTTAATGGTAAACACGACGATCAGCCAGATGGTTATAGTCCAACAAGGTTAAGTGCAAGAGGAGAGGACACCTACAGGAGCACAGAAGCAGGCGATGTTGTTGGACTCAGGTAACCAAGGAAGGCTTCCTGGAAGATATGACAATAACACTGTGACTTGGAGAAAGAGTATGAGTGAAAACAGATGTTCTGTAGCTCACAATAAACTAATGGAGGGTTGGGTATCAATGGCAAACACACTTGCCATACATACTGCCCCTGCCTTTCTTGCCCCCACAGCAGACATAACAAATCAATCACAGACCTCTTTGCCATATGGCCTCAGAATCCTTAACATAGAACTCTAGGAAGCCACTGCCAATCACTCAGAAATGGCATGGGAAAGCCAACCAGCAAGGCCTTGCTTGGTGTAGAGAAGAGAGAGCTAGATATAGAGTTACAGGACCAAGACTATAGGTGGCCCTGGGGAGCTGCAGCCCATGAGAGCTACACCCAGGGGTTCCCTGGCTGGGGTGGGTGGAGGGCGGGGCAGGTGGGGAGAAAGCAGGGAGGAGGGAAAATGCTCGGTCAGGGCTCAGACGTAAGGCTATGATCAGGGGTTCTGCCATTACACTAGGCTGACCTAACAGCAGCTTTGAGGGGAGGTGTAGGGTCAACCTCTTGGTATAAAGAAACCATGTCAGACAAGAGAGCCAGCTCTCCCTCAAGTCAGCTGTGTGACCTTGAGAAAGTTACTTCCCTTCTCTGAGCCTCAGGTGTCTCACCCATAAAGTGGTGGAAACAATCTACCTCATCAGGCTGCAGTGAGAACCAATCTACACAAGATTTTACCTGTGATATGCTGCAGAAACAATATCATAATTACTGACCTGCTGTGGAACCCTGGCAAAGTTCCTTAACCTCTCAGCCCCTCAGTTATTTAATAACTCATCTTAAAAATGGAAGTGATAATCCTAACACTTAACTGCATTCTTTATGCATCAGGCATAAGACTTTCATGATTTAACTCATTTATTCCTCATAACAATACTCTGAGGTAGATGCTGTCATTGTCCGTGGGGCACTGAGGCACAGAGAGGGGAAGTAAATTGCAGAAGATTATACAGCCAAGACATGGACAGAGTCAGGACTCAAGTGCAGAACATGTGACTCGGGGCCTGCATGGACACTCACCCTATGACATGGGCACTCATATGGCTGCTGGGCGGGACAAATGTGTTCATGGACAGAAAGCACTTGAAACAATGCCTGGCACAGGACAAGAGGCAGTAACGCTGGCTGATAGCAGTATTACTAACTAGAAAGTAAAAGACACGCTTTATTTTGGGGATGGGCTGTCATCATGGGGCTTTTGGCAGAGTTTCTGGAAATGAGGTATTTGGGGAAGCTTGACCCATTGGAGGAAGGGGAAGGGAGGTGAGGCTGGTCTTTCAGGAGGAAGACAGGTGAGCCAGGTGGCCCTGCGGCTCTTGACTGGGCACAACCATGAGTCTGTGCTCAGCTGTGGTTGTAGGAAGCTCTGCTGCTGATCTGGGATCGACTCTTCTCGTGTCCGGGATCGGTTGGCTGTTGACTGGTCTAGAACGGCTTCAGCTTGAACAGCTGAGCTCTTCTCCACTTGGACTCTCATCCTCTAGCAGATTAGGCCTTGGTGTGATTAGGCTTGTTCACACCCAAGAAGCGGGGCTCTAAGAAAGAAGAGGGCTGTACACACAGCCTCTTGACAGGCACAGCCTCCCTCAACTCCTCACCTTCTATTGGCCAAAGCAAACCTCAAGGTCAGCCCAGATCCAAGCAAGCAGGCTCCGCCTCTTGATGGCAGCATTGCAAAGTCATTGCTATGACCTTAATTTTCTGTCCTCCCCACCAAATTCACATGTTGAAACCCAGCCCCCAAGGTGACGGATTTAGGAGATGGGGTTTAGGCCATGAGGGCTCTGCCCTCATAAGATTTGTGCTCCTATAGAAAGAGGCCCCACAGACCTCCCAGCTGCTTCCAACCCTGAACCTCACCAGACACCCAACCTTGTGGCTCTGTGACCCTGGTCTTCCAGCCTCCAGAAATGAGAGAGAGAAATGTTTATTGTTTACAAGCCACTCCAGTCATGGAACTTCTGTTACCGCAGCCTGAACAGGCTGAGATGGTCATTTGTGAAGGGCACAGGCTCAGAGAAAGTAGAATTGGGACCGTGGAAGCAGGGACCAGTCCTGGCCACCAGGGCCCCTCCCAGTCCCTGGCCCTGCTGTTCACTCCCTGGGAACCCACTCCTGTGAGGCTGTGAGCTCCCAAGTGGAGAGACCTTGGCGACTGTGCCCCCGGTTCTTTCTCTCTCACACACACCTGGTACACACTGGGGCTGGAGGTTTCAGCATGTTCATCCATTAAAGCAGACAGCAATGGGAAGAAAGTGTGTCTCTCTCCTCCAACTAAGTCTCTATGAGAATCATGTACTGCAGGGTGGTTCGCAGAGGCTTCTGCAGGACAATGATTTGAAAAATTCCTCGAACTTAATACCACCATCGATTCTGGAATCTGAAAGACTCTCCCCACCCCCCAAGAGGAGAAAGAGCCTCTCACCACCAGCAAAGCCCCCACCTTTGTTGCTGGAGTGGTGATGCCTGCCGAGTGAGGCAGACGGAGCATTTCACCTTTCTTTCCATGACATAGAGTGTCTAAGAATGCGCGGCTGCCCCAGCCTGGGTGACGCATGAGCTGAGCTCCCGGCTGGGATGTCAGCCCCCAGCACCCGCTGCTTGGGCTGCAGCAGGGGCTTCAGTTCGGGGGGAGGGAGGGGTGTGGTTTCCCACATGCACAAAGAGAGGAGCTTTTAAGGCTCTCCACCAAGAGTGTGAGTCAGCTAGGATGTCTGGAGATGGACAAGAACCTCGCCATGGTCTCCAAATACAGATGTATACTCACTCACACACACTGCCTAGGATCTACAAGCTGGCAATGCCATCAGACTGCCCCCACTGTGTCCCCTCTTTCGTTATCCCAGTCCATATTCCTTCAGTCAGGAGATACTCCTGACACTTTGGCCAGTGAGTGCCCAGCCCGAAGAACCCATGGGACTCCATGTTGGATGCTGAGTTTTCCTTTGCTCTCTGGTTTTGTACCCACCGCTACTTACCCCCCCTATCCACACCCAGCTCGGGTTCATCCCCAGTTTCTCCTCTAGACTCCAGTCTCAGTCATCCCAGGGACTTAGTTCTATGTCGGGCACCTGCCAATCCATCCTCAACTGGCCCTCACCCAGTGCTTCCCGTCTAGAAGAGAACTGTCCTTGCAGTCAGACATTCAGTACCCACCAGGGTGGTCATCTTAGGGGCATTTGCACTGTTTGAGGCAGAGCCTTCTGCAGGCTGGGGGAGGCTGTCTGTGCTGAGACCCCAGGGTACTTTTCAGGGAGAAGGAAATGCTCTGTATTTCATTTATGGTGGTGGTTATACAACTGTCCTAACTTATTATCCTATAGGTCTGAAAAGGGTACATTTTACTGAATATAAAGTATGCTTCAATAGATCAGACTTAAAATTTTAATTATTAAATTTCCAATGTTCATTATTTGACTCTCCTACCCACTCCAACCAATCCTCAAGCATGATGGAGGAGTGTTTTGGAAGATAATAAATTCAAGCAGTGCTTTAGGGGCATCCATGTGCTTGAACAGGAGCTCCTCCAGTCTTTATCTTGTGTCTTCTTGGAAGCAGTGAGAGCCTGGGGGATAGGTCCTTACCGACTGAGATGGTTCATTTTATGTCTCTACTTGACTGAGTCTGGGATACCCAGATAGCTGATAAAATTATTCTTCCCAGTGTTTCTACAAGAATATTTCTGGAGGAGGTTAAGCATTTGAATCTGTAGATGGAATAACAAGATCTACCCCCAGCAATGAGGTGCCAGCCAAGCTCCCTGCCATCTGCTCACAGCGTCCCTCAGGGCTCTGCTTGCAGCCACATTATAGATGCCCTAGGGAAGCCAGGAAGCCATCAGCACAGCTAGACAAAGCCTCACATGGGATCCGGGGAGATAAAGGTGGGGCTTAGGGTTAAGCAGCAGGAAGGGAACATGATGCTCCATGCCGAACTGACTCAGTTTCTCCTTGAGTCCATCCGCGCCCTTCCCAAGTGCTGTCCAATTGACCTCTGACTCCTTTCAAATCCACCCCTTCCACCTCTTCCCCCTCACTGGCTCAGTGGTCACCCCTCATCTGGACCATCTCTCAGCAGCCTCCTGAACGAGCTGAGTTCTCACCCCAGGAGGTGGTCACCATGCAGGCACTTGTGTGGACCCCAAGCTTCAGACTCATCACTGACCTCTTTCTACATCCAGTACCTCAGAAAATCCCATCCACCCTGCCTAAACCCAGAGTCCATCACTTCTAACCTCTCCCTCCGTGGCAGCCCACCCCTCAGCTGGACCACTGCAGGGGCTTCCATCCTGGCTTCCGAGCAATTAGGATCTACACGCTCTGGTGCTAGTGACACCTTTGCAGCCAGGGTTGAGTGTGATAGCAGGGCTGCAGCTTAATGAAAGAGGAGAGAAGTCAGAGTGGAGCTTGTCACTGTCCCACCATAGGGGGACATAGTCTGGAGCACATAGCTCTTTCTGCCACTACTCAAAATCAGGCCAGTGCCCTCTGCTAGCCCTCAATCATACATAACAATCAGCCCCTGTGAATGAGTCTCTCACCTTCTAACCCTGCTGATCTGAGTGCAGCAGGATCTGGGGAGAACCTTCAGTCCTGGGAGACAAATGATGGAGAGGTTTGCAAACTCATCTGTGGAACCTATTCCCTCCAGAATACGAGGACAGGCAGAAAGGCAGGGGGCCAAGAAGGAGAGGAGAAGGGGTGGACAGTGGGAGGGGGCTGGACAGGTCCCAGCCCAGAAGACTCTTTAGGGCTGAGATCAGCCCTCCTCAGTGCCCTGCCAACAAAGAGCCCTTGCACCTCTGGATACCCCTCTCCCTGTAAATTCCTTCCACGCTCTGTGACAGCCAATTTGTATCCATCTATCTTTGTGAATCTTTGCAGTCCATAAACACTTAGTGAAAAAGAGACTAAAGTCAAGACGGGAACTCTGGCAGACTCCTCATCAGAAATAGAGGAAAGGGCTCCACCTATAATATGTAAATTCTTGCATTTTTTCCTTAATTTGGCAACGATGGATTTGACAAAACATATGACAAACATATGAGAAAACATATGTTTTGTCAAATCCATCGTTGCCAAATTGCTGCAGTGACCGCAGTTGCACTCCTGGTTATATACCCAGGAGAAATCAGTGCATGTGTCTGCCAGAGGACAGGCCAAAGAATGCTCATAGCAGCATTGTCATACCCTGAGCAGTCAACGACCCCACTGTCTATCAGTAGCACAATAGATAAGTACATTTTGGTATATTCAGACAATAGACTGTGATACAATAAGGAAAAGGGGCTGTAGGACACATGAGACATAGATACATCTCTCACTCATACTTTTGAGCAAAAGAAGCCATATTTAAGAGTTGTACATGCACAAGTCGCTTCAGTCGTGTCCAGCTCTTTACGACTGGCCCTATGGACTGTAGCCCACCAGGCTCCTCTGTCCATTGGATTCTCCAGGCAAGAATACTGGAGTGGGTTGCTATGCCGTCCTCCAGGGGATCTTTTTGACCCAGGGATTGAACTCACGACTCTTATATCCCCTGCGTTGGCAGGCAGGTTCTTTACAACTAGCACCACCTGGGAAGCACAGATTTAAGAGTACATGTCATCAACTTCAGTTATACAAAGCTCAAAAACAGGCAAAGTTAATGCACAATGAAGAGTGCAAAGAATAATTGTCTTAAGGGAGTGACCAGAAGGAGCAGAAGAGAAACTACTGGGTGTTCAGAACGCTCTGCTTCTTGATCTGGGTGCTGGCAACATGAGAGCATCTATTTGTAAAACTGTGTTAATTTGTGAACTATATGTATATTGTATTCTAATAAATACACATGTTATATCCACCTATGGCTGTCCATCTACAAATACATGTGAATATAGATACATAGAAATAGAGAGAGCCAGATATCAGGGATTTAACATTTTTAAAAATTATGGGGGAGGGGGGAATTGCACTATCCTCGGCCCTTATGGGACTTAAAAGAGAGTGGAGGGAGAGATGTAAGCAAATGATCACCCAAAGGAAGAAAGAATAACAAACTGGGATCAGAGCAATAAAAGGAAAAGTGGTGGGGGGGGGGGGTGCCGGGTGGTGGTTGGTAACATGAGCTTATTGAAATCTGGTGTCAGAGAAGACTTCTCTAAAGAAATGACACTTCAGCCAATTCTTCAGAAGTTTCCTCCTTCCGGCAGAGCGAGGAGTATAGCAAAGGTTCTGATTAAGATGGACTTCACCCTAGAGAGGGATTGGCAGGTGGGAAAGGAGTGCAAGCGGGCAGCACAGGTGCCCAGAGTAGAAAGGTGGCATATGAGGGGGGATTCCGTGGACTAGGTGAAGGATTTGGGGTTTTCTTCTGAGAGCAGCAGGTACCCATTGGATACTTTCCCCCAGAGAGCAACGTAATCCAATTTTCATCTGTCAGGGACATCTGTCATTGGTGAATAACAAAGAAGGCCAAAGCCAAAAGAATACTTGGGAGACCAGCTAAGAGGTGACTATAAGAGACCCAGTATGGACTAAGGGTCAGTCAATGGAGAATGGTTTACAGATTTCAGTTATTGATATTGTAATTGGACATCAGCCCTGGTGGGAAAAAAAAGACACACTACATTAAGTGGAAGCAAAACACAATAACAAGGAAGACGTCAGTGGCTGACAACAGCACATAGTCACTCATACACTTCAGTATTCCTTGCTCCATCAATATCACGTTCAAAAGGAGTCCCAGAAGCCTCTTTAAACTCAAACCTGAAACATTTTTCGTTTCTACTTTTGGCCGTGGATAGTCAGGCACGACATTGGATGTAATATCGGGAATAATGTGCTGTTTATCCTGATAGCTAACATCATGGAACACTTGCCATTTGTCAAACATTCTTTCTAGTGTTCATGTTGACTAAACTCATTTACTCCTCATGGCAACTCTGTTAGGTCAGGGCTGTTATTATCCCCATGTACAGCTGAGAACATAGAGGCAGAGAGCAGTACCCCCAATCCCCTAGCTACTGAAAGGCAGAGCAAAGGTTTAAACCCAGGCAGTGTGGGCTAGATCTACATTTTTAACAAATAGGCTGTAAGTTCTCACGATTAGATCTTTTATCTTGACCTCTCAGGAAAACTTTCGATGAACAGAGTAATTTCCCGGCATATCAAATTACACTGAAGTTTGTTTGCATTTCCGGATTTGGTTAAAATGAATTGCTCTGTTTTTTCCTCTATTGCAGTTTACCTTCCTGGAAGTTCAATAGCCCTCTCTTGAAAGTCAGCCAGGAGCATCTGACAGCTAGATATTGTGTGCTTGGTGTCCTTCAGGACACAGCAGTCAGTCATATCAACTGCTGTTGGCTTTGAAAAGTCTATTCTGCATCCAAAATATTTGGCAATCTCATCTGCTTGAATGGCGTCTGATATATGGTGGAAAACCTGTGATTTTACAAGTTCAGATTTCAATACTTAATCCTAATGTAACTTTTATTGGAGGAGCTTCATGAAGTAGGCAACATAAAACCATAGTTGGCCGTGTAAGGTGCTACCAAAACCAATAAGTCAACTGACGTGACAGTAGAAGAAAGTTACACATACGCTAAAGATGACAATTCTGTTAGAGCTGATTCCAGGGCTGGGGAGTTGGCAAGTTTCTGGTGCATCTATTATGCACTAAGATGCAACCCTTTTCATAAGAACATAAAACTTATGAAATACCAAATTTCAGACTGAGGAAAATAGGATATTTTGAAACTAGAATCTCCCTTTTCTCTAAGCAGTAAGTCAGTTCCCATGCCCCATGACAGGAGCCTGCCCCTTCACCCCTCTAGTCTGGTTCCCAGCATCAAATTCCAGACTTTCAACCAGTTTCACCTGCTTCAATTACCATCATATCCCTCTAATCCAAATGCATCAACTATAAGGTAAATATGTTCTATCTTTTGGAGATTAGCGTGGCCCTAGTATCAGGTAGCATTGTCCCATGTTTTATTGTGATCATTCATTAGCCTTGTGAGTATGAGCAGGTTACTCTGAGTTCAGTTTTCTGTTCCAAAACAATGAAGATAGTAGCACTTACCTCCAGAGCTCTTAGGGGAATAAAATGAGAGAGCACATAGATCTTATACCTAGTGACTTATCAGTGGATGTTAAGCTATTATTACTATTAACATCATCATCATAGTAGTAGATCTCTTAGTAACCAAAATCCTTAATCAACTGATTAAATAAAAAGTCAGACAAGTGAGAAGTTAATAATAAAAAGCTAGTTCAAATGTTTGATTCTACTTATATTGAGTAGCTTGCAGGAGACCAACTTTTATGCCAAGAAAAAGTAGAAAAACCCATTAAAATACAAAAATAAATCTGTTTGAAGGCATCAGAGAGTTACTGAAGCAGCCAGAACATGATAAATCAAGATCCTGGAGGGAAAGGGGCCCCATAGAAGGGAGCCAATATTTCTGCTCCTTTTTCCCCTAGTGGCATCTGCAGGTATCCAGGCAGAGGACAATTGTTAAGGGCGGAGGTGCCAGGAAAGCTTTCAAGAATCTCAGAGAGCTGAGGGGATAAAAATTATAGTTCAGGGCTTCCAAGGCAGCCAAGAATTGAAGGATCAAGATCCCTTAGAGGAGAGAGGCATGGAGAAGGGAACCCAGCACTCTTTTCCCCTCAAAGCATTTGCCCAGAGCAAAAGGTAAAGAATCCAAGCAGAAAAGTGCTAAAGACTTTAACCCTAGAAGGACATGTCTCTTGACTGTTTGGGATTCTAATAGTAAAGCTGAATAAACAAGGATTTTTTGTTGTTGTTTGCATTTACAACTCATTTTTAAAGAGGATCAAAAGAGTGCCAGAGTTCAAATTCTTAATCACTAAACTGTATGGTCTAGGTGACCTATGCATTCATCTTGGTTTCTTTAGTGCATTTTTGTTTAACTGTGTATTTTCAAGAATATCAATGAATCCTGGAGTTTGTCTGAAATAGTGCCAATTTAAAGTATATCTAATTTTAAAACTAAATCTGTTATCTAAAACCTTCCCAAAGAAATTTCCAGCCCAGATGACTTTACTGATGGATTCTTCTAAATATTTAAAGAAGAAATAACACTAATCTTAAACAATCTCTTCCAAATGGAAGCAAAAGAGAAAACACTTCCCAACTTATAACACCAAAATAACTTTGAAAACTAAACCTGATGAAGAAGCTATAAGAATTGAAAATTACAGGTCAATCTCTCTCAAAACAGATGGAAAAATGGTAACCAAATATTACCTAACCATTTATAAAAAGAATAATCATGACAACCAAGTTGGTTTTATTCTAGTAGTACAAGGTTAGTTTTACATTCAAACTCAATCAGTCAATGTAATTCACCACATCAGTATAATATAGAACACCCATTTGTGGGTTTTTTTTTTTTTAAAAGGTCTTAGCAGACCAGGCTTGAAATGGAACTTTTCAAATCTGATAAGTATATCTATTTTAAAAGCTACAACAAATGCTTAACAAATGGAAAGTTTAGTTTCCACCCAAGATTAAAAGGGAGAGAAGGATGTCTGCTATCACCAATTTAGTCCACATTGTACTAGAAGACACAGTCAGTGTAAAAAGGAAAGAGAAATAAATAAGAGGTATAGGCACTGAAAAGGAAGAAAAACACTGCCCTCATTGACAAAATAACACAATTGTGTACATAGAGAAGCTAAAAGTCTCCAAATAATTAAATTAATAAGGGAAGCTAGAAATAGTAGATATAACATCAGTATATTTTTAAAATAATACTTTAATACATTATGAGTAAATGATTATAAATTAAAGTGTTACAGTTACCTATACAATATCAAAAATACTGGCTGCTTAAATTGAAACAAAATATGCATAAGGCTTTGACACAAAAACTAAAAAATTCCTATCAATAAAAAATCTCCCAAGATTGACTCAAGAAGAAATAGAAAATATGAATAGACCAATCACTAGTAAAGAAACTGAACCAGGAATAATACAACTCCCAACAAACAAGGAAATGGCGACCCACTCCAGTAATCTTGCCTGGGAAATTCCATGGACAAAGGAGCCTGGTGGGCTATAGTCCATGGTGTCACCAAGAGTCGGACATGACAGTGACTGAACAACCAACAAACAAAAGTCCAGAACCAAATGGTTTCACAGGTTAATTATGTCAAACACTTAAAGAAGACTTTATACCTATCCTCCTCAAACTATTACAAAACATTGTAGAGGAAAGAACACTTCCAAACTCATTCTACAAAGCCAGCATCACAGGAATGCCAAAATCAAAGACACCATGAGAAAGAAAAGAAAATTACAGCCCACAGTCACTGCTGCACATGGATGCAAACATTCTTAATAAAATATTAGCAAGCTGAGTTCAATGATACACTAAAAAGATCATATACCACCATCAAGTAGGATTCATCCCAGGAATGCAAGGATGCTTTAATATTCACAAGTTAGTTAATGTCATACAAAATGTAAACAAATTGAAGAAGGAGAAATCATATGATCATCTCAATAAATGCAGAATAATCTTTTGATGAAAGTCAATATCCATTTATGATAAAGTGGGTATAGAAGGGAACACACTTCAGTCCAATAAACACCAGCCATGTATGACAAACCTACAGCCAATATCATACTCAATGGTGAAAAACTGAAAGCACTTCCTCTAAGATCAGGAACAAAACAAGGATGCCCACTCTCACCACTTTATTCAACACAGTACTGAAAGTCCTAACTGCAGCAATCAGACAAGAAAAAGAAACAAAAGGAATCTAAATTTCAAAGAATAGGTAAAACTGTCACTGTTTGCAGACAACATGAGACTATACAGAAAATTCCAAAGATGCCACCAAAAGCTATTAAAACTTACTGATAAATTCAATAAAGTTTTAAGATACAAAATTAATATACAGAAAGCTGTTGTGTCACTATACACTTACAATGAACTCTCAGAAGGAGAAGATAAGCAAACTATCCCATTTACAACCACATCAGAAAGAATAAAATACCTAGGAATAAATCTACAGAGATAAAAGGCCTGTATTCAGAAAACTTTAAGATACTGATAAAAGAAATTGAAAACAACACAAGCAAGTTGAAAGGTAAATCATGCTCATGTATTGGAAGAATTAATACTGTTAAAATCACCAGTGTAAGATAGTACACTCTTTGACTTACCAAAATAAAACATATTGACTGCTATATCTCCCCAGGCAAGTGAAACAAAACCAAAGTTAAATGAATAGGACTACATCAAACCTGAAAATTTTTTGCACAGTGAAGGGCAATGCCAAAGAATGTTCAAACTACCACAGAATTATGCTCATTTCACATGCTAGCAAGGTAATGCTCAAAATCCTTCAAGCTAGGCTTCAGCCATACGTGAACTGAGAACTTCCAGATGTACACGATGGATTTGAAAAGGCAGAGGAACCAGAGATCAAATTGCCAACATCTACTGGATCATAGAAAAAAACAAGGGAATTCCAGAAAAACATCTACTTCTTCCTCATTGACTAGGCTAAAGACTTTGACTGTGTGGATCACAACAAACTGGAAAATTCTTAAAGAGGTGGGAGTACCAGACCATCTTACCTGCCTCCTGAGAAACCTGTCTGCAGGTCAGGAAGCAACAGTTAGAACTGTACGTGGAACAATGGACTGGTTTCAAATTGGGAAAGCAGTACATCAAGGCTGTATATTGTCATCCTGCTTATTTAACTTACATGCAGAGTACATCATGCAAAATGCTTGGATGAAGGGCTGAATGAAACACAAGTTAGAATCAAGATTACCAGGAGAAATACCAATAACCTCAGATATGCCATGAAATTTAAAGACACTTGCTCCTTGGAAGAAAAGCTATGACAAACCTAGACAGCATATTAAAAAGCAGAGACATTACTTTACCAACAAAGGTCTGTATAATCAAAGTTATGGCATTTCCAGTAGTCATGTATGGATGTGAGAGTTGGACTATAAAGAAAGCTGAGTGCCAAACAGTTGATGCTTTTGAACTATGGTATTGGAGAAGACTCTTGAGAGTCCTTTGGACTGCAAGGAGATCCAACCAGTCCATCCTAAAGGAAATCAGTTCTGAATATTCATTGGAAGTACTGATACTGAGGCTGAAACGCCAATACTCTGGCCACCTGATGTGAAGAACTGACTCCTTGGAAGAGATCTTGATGCTGGGAAAGATTAAAGGCAGGAGGAGAAGGGGAAAAAAGAGGATGAGATGGTTGGATGGCATCACTGACTCAATGGACATGAGTTTGAGCAAGCTCTGGGAGTTGGTGATGAACAGGGAAGCCTGGTGTGCTACAGTCCATGGGGTTGCAAAGAGTCAGATATGACTGAGCGACTGAACTGAACTGAACTGAACTGAATGCAGATGATGCCACCCTAATGGCAGAAAATGAAGAGGAACTAAAGAGCTTCTTGATAAAGGTGAAAGAGAAGAGTGGAAAAGCTGGCTTAAAACTCAACATTCAGAAAACTAAGATCGGCATCTGGTCCCATCAGTTTATGGCAAATAGATGGAGGAAAAAATGGAAACAGTGAGAGACTTTAATTTCTTGGGCTCCAAAATCTCTGCAGATGGTGACTGCAGCTATGAAATTTAGACACTTGCTCCTTGGAAGAAAAACTATGACCAACCTAGATAGCATATTAAAAAGCAGAGCCATCACTTTGCTGACAAAGGTCCATATAGTCAAAACTGTGGTTTTCCCAGTAGTTGTGTATGGATGTGAGAGTTGGACCATAAAGAAGGCTGAACGCTGAAGAATGATGCTTTCAAACTGTGATGCTGGAGAAGGCTCTTGAGAGTCCCTTGGACTGCAAGGAGATCAAACTAGTCAATCCTGAAGAAAATCAACTGTGAATATTCATTGGAAGGACTGATGCTGAAACTGAAGCTCCAATACTTTGACTACCTGATGCAAAGAGCCAATTCATTGGAAAAGACCCTGATGCTGGAAAAGATTGAGGGCACGAGGAGAAGGGGGCAACAGAGGATAAAATGGTTGGATGACATCACCAACTCAATGGACATGAAGTTGCTGAAGCCCATGCGGTTGAAAAGATATGGACATGACTCAGCAACTGAACAACAACAGAGAAGGAAACTATCAACAAAACGAAATGGCCACCTACTGAATGAGAGAAGATACTTGTCAATAACATGTCTGATAAGGGGTTTACATTAAAAAATGCGCAAATAATTCATACAAGCTGAATTCCAAAAGAACAAACAGCCCAATTAAAAGATGGACCTAGGACTTGAATAGACATTTTTTCAAAACATCATTTGACCTCAGATGATCAACATCTGTCCACATGTTTCTATTTTGCTAGAATTCACTTATATCTCTTTTTGGCTGCCATTTTTGAGCACATAATGTGTACCACTTCATACCTCATAGGACATTATACAACGAGACTGACCAAATGACTGCTACATTAAGCAACATGGATGGATATCACAAGAACAAAAGAAATCTATCCCAAAACAGAAAACGAAAACAGTCTGCTTGATTTATATAACAGGCAAAAGTAATCGATGCTTATGGAAGTCAGGGCGGTGGTCCCATTTGAGGTGGGAAGATGTAATGACCTGGGAAAAGGCATCAGGAAAGATTTTAGGGTACTGGAAAATTCCATTTCCTGATCTGGTTGCTGGATACCCTGGGTGTTCACTTTGTAAAAATACATCCCACTGACTCCTAGATCTGTGCACTTTTCTCTATGTATGTTATGCTTCAGTAAAAAACGTTTCTTAAATCTAAAAAATGATACATAATACTTCAAACCTGTTTAATTTTAACTTAAAACATATACATGCACATTCATTCACCATTCTTTTGATCTGGGGCCAAAGCTTTTCTTTGCGAACGGGTCGGCTCACTGGAGCTTCTTGTCATCTTTCTTACATAAACCACACCCATAATGCATCATCTACAGTTCCCAGCGTCAGTTTCTTTGAAGTAGAAAGAGATCTTAAAGACCTTTGTAAAGCAGTCTGAGTGTAGAATCTTGCTAGAATTTTATGGTTTTCCCAATCTTTTCATTGTCTCAACCACACCCAATTCCACAGCAATTGTTTTTGCTGTTTTCTTTATTTTATTTTATTTTTTTTAGCAGTCCTCCTAAGTATTTTCAAAGCTTTCAACCCAGCATTCAGAGAAACATTTCTCTTTTTACACACTTTTCTGGGGGCGGGGGGGGGGGGCGGTAGGGGTGGCGCTAATGTTTCTTTAAGTAATTAACAGCCAGCATAAGTAGATTTGGTACCGAATATAAATGATCCTTGACTGACACACAACTGAGCTAATGGGAACACACATGAGTAGGTGTCCTGGTCTGTAGCAAGCACTTCCCATGATGCAGATGTGCATTCATCAATGTGTTTTGCAAACTGTGTTTGTCAGGTGAAGAGGTCTTTCATGTTGTTATACATGCTCCTAAACTCCCAGCTGCTACCACAGGTCGTACTGGAATCATCTTTCACCTGGGCCACTACGGAGGTCCTTTAATAATTTTCTATACAGGTACCTTTTCCTTTTCTGAAATACAAAGCATGTCCCTGTGTGCTGCTTAAAGGTTTTAAAATAGAGTGCTTGGTATAATGTAGGTGCTTGATAAATAGGTTGAATGAGTGAGTAACTAAACAAATGGATACACAAGTTTTCAATTCCTCCAGGACTAAGCTCCAGCTCTTTGGTCTGTCCTACAAGGCCCTTCCTAGTCAGATCCTTCTCACCTTCCAATCATCTTGTCTTATATATCCTCAGTACACCCTGCACTGCAGCCCCACCAAGTGACTTGTGATCACTAGCCATGCAGCGTCACACACACTGGTCCTCTGCTGGAAGCCGTGCAGCGTCACACACACTGGTCCTCTGCTGGAAGCCGTGCAGCGTCACACACACTGGTCCTCTGCTGGAAGCCGTGCAGTGTCACACACACTGGTCCTCTGCTGGAAGCCTCCAGTGTTCCCCGTTGTCATCCATGGAGGCACCGCGTAAGACTCAGCCATCCTTTCCTCAGCTCTTTCCCGGATGCAGCAAGTGGTGTTCACCAATAGCTCTGGCCTCCTGTTCTTATCATTCCTGGTCCAATGCCTATTCCTCCCATACACAGTACAACCCAGAGACTTGACGACTAGGCTTCAGTCCCTTTATTTGGTTTCAGTCCCAACGTCTAGCTTGGCCTTGGCAGACAGTTGACTCTCAACACCACTGTGAAGGCAGGAGTTGGCTGGCCTGAGTTCAGATCTCCACCCTGCCACTTGATAGCTATGGAGCCGTAGGCAAATTCCATCTTCAACATTTAGCTTCCTGTCAAATAGGAGCAACGATACCTATCTCTCCACATTCCTATAAAGACTGAATGAGATTTAGGTAAAGGACCTGGCACCCAATGAACCATCCAAAAACTCAAGGAAGGGCCCACTTTCAAGATCTATACAGCTGTCCACCTATGTCCACTCAGAGCAAACGAAAGACCAGTGTGATGTGAACCCCAGTAACTGCACACAGCAAATACTCAATGGATATTCGTTGAAGGAATGAATGATACCCTCTGCCCATGGTTCACTCCCCTGTCCTACTCTCCTCTTTGCCCTTACCATCATTCTCCACATCCAGGCCCCACCAGTCCTGTGGGTAATTTGAAATTAAAATCCCAAAGTTATTTTTCATAAGCAAGAACAATCATTCTTGGGTCTGCTGGCACCACATCCTGACAGGGGCTGGCAACAGCCAGTTCACAGCGAGCCCTGCCAGGGGGCTGTGCATACGCTTCTAAGAATAACTCAGTGTCCAAGAATTCCGCCTGTTCTATCGCAAGCTGGGGCCGGCCAGCAGCTGGTTTGCATTAGCGTCTAGAGTGATGGGATTCCGCTTTACTGTACTAAGGCTGACGCACCTCCTCCCCTTCCTCTGCTCTCACTCTGGGCTCCCACTGAGCAAGTCGAGTCTTTGTTTAACAGTCTTGAAAGCACCAGGAAGGGATCTGGTTAGAGGTACACTATGGAGTAGATGAAGTCTACCTTCTGTGTCCTTTCATCTCATGCCTGGGTCATATCTCACACTTCCACCTGGGTACCATTCTGAGTACCCCCTGTGATCTCGGTACTCTAAGGCTACAGGAACATCCCATTCAAACCTGCCCTCACAAGAGCAGCCAATATTTGGGATCATTCCTGACCTTCTTTCCTTTGTATTTACATTCATTCATTCATTTCTACATGGAATTGCTGAACAATAAAGCTAAAGTGACCATGGAGATCACTTAGGGAATCAGCTTGGCCTAGAGTGGCTCTTAGAGAAGAGGGGGCTGCATGTACACTGTCTTAAGGACATTTGAAATGTCTGAGCACACTTATCTTTGGATGTTGCAAAGAGAAAGAGCACTACTGGCATTTACTGGGCAAGAACTAAGGACACAGAATATCTTGCAATGTACAGAACATTCCCACATAATGAAGAATTATCCAGCCCAAAAATGTTCCTGGCGTCCCTCCTGAGAAACCCCACTGGAGCCGAGTGTGTCATCCTGTAAACTCACAGCACACTGGCTATGAGCACAGGCTTCCTTACTCCTGGCCTTGAGATATCTTGTCTTCAAACATTTGAAGTACATTTGCTTTATGATGGAGGAAAAAAGGTCATGGACTCTGAAGTCAAAAGGACCAGGACAAAGTTCTGTTGCTGCCACTCCACCTGCAGATACTTGAGCCGAGTTCATAATTCTTAGAACCCAGACTCGTCCTCGTCTGTTGTAACGGTGCTCATGATGTCTATGTTGATTATGAGCATGGCTGCCATATTTCACAATTCCCGAAACTGAGTAAAAAGATCCAGCATGCATGTTCTAAGTTATATCAGTCATGTCCAACTCTTTGTAACCCTATTAACTGTAGGCCACCAGGCTCCTCTGCCCATGGGATTCTCTAGGCAAGAATACTAGAGTGGGTTACCATGCCTTCCCCCAGGGGGATCTTCCTGACTCAGGGATCAAACCAGAGTCTCTTACTTCTCCTGCATTGGCAGGCAGGTTCTTTAGCACTAGCACCACTGGGAATTGCTAACAAGGTCCAGCAGCGAGAATAAGTAAGAGAATTTACACAGAATACTGGGTGCGTAGTAGGCATTGAGAATACTGTAGATGTTACACATGAAGTGCCTTGTTCTATGCCTGGCATATAATAGAGGTGCTTCAAATGTCGATTCTGTTCCCTCCCTCCTCCTCCCATAGATGTTCTGTGACTCACTGAAGGTCATCTAGGATTCCTTGAAGGCATGCTCTGTCGCTTTAAGTCATGTCCTACTCTTTGTGACCATATGGACTGTGGTCTTCCAGGCTCCTCTGGTCATGGGATTTCCCAGGCAATAATACTGGAGTGGGTTGCCATTTCCTTCTCCAGGGGATCTTCCTGGGTCAGGGATCGAACCCACATCTCCAGCATTGGCAGGCAGGCTCTTTACCATTGAGCCACCTGGCTCATTAGAGCAGTGTGGTCTCTATTCTCACAGAATTTTAAAATCAAGAGTTCTGATAACTCTTGACTGAAGTCTCCTTCTTCTGTACTCTACTTCTCACTATCTTCAAAGGAATGATCTTTCAATAATTTTGTTCATGTTTTTGTCATGCTGACAACGAGAGCAGACAGATGGATGATACAAGCCTAATTGCTTTTACAAGACAAGATGAGGCCAAAGGTGGGAGGGGGGACGGAGGAGACATTACAGAAAGTGAGGAAGAAGCGGGGTGGGGGGGCGTGGGGGGCGGAAATAAGTAGGTTTCTGAAGAAGAAGAACCTCAGGACAAGAGGCGGTTTGGGGGTGATCAAGCTGCTGGGATGTTTCACTATACAGAGGCTGTCATCAGGGGAGTCACACTGTGAGCACCTGAGATATGGTTTTGACCAGTTAGAGCTCCCAATTCTTCCCAAAGCTTTCTACAGTCATTGTGTAGTCACTGGGTCCAGTTTCTTGCTCTCTTTTGTCAATATATTCAGCTTCACACCACATCAATCCAGATATAAAACTCAACTCTTTCTTCCATTTCGTCCCGAAACTTGCCCACCCAAAGCACTTATAAGAGAGGCAGACTTTTCTAAAGATGTGGAGGAAGCCAAGCAAAGGGACTACAGTAATACAGCAGAGATGACATTGGGAGGAGCACAGGATACAACTCTTTCTAAAAAGCCCTGATCACCCACCACAAGAATCTGCTCTTCACCTCTCGAAGGCGCCACCTTGATGATGTCATGGTTCCTCTCTCTCCTCCCCATTCCTTCCCACCACCTCTCTTCTCTTCCCTAACCCCACCTCCTCTCAGAGGCAGGAAACACATGCCTCTCTTTTCTCTCAGGCACAGCTTCTGAGAGAAGCTTTCTATCTGTCCATGAGCCCTCCAAAACCCATGCCTTTGGGGCTTGCCAATTCCCTTAATGGACATATCAAGGTGTTTTTAGCCAAAGCTGTTCCCTCTCGAAAAGAATGAAGTTAGATCATAGAGGTTTCACCTCATTTTTCCTGTCTGCGATTTAGATAACATATCCAAATTGTCGAGAGAAACAAAGCATTGTGGAAATCCAGTGGGCTGGTCTGGAAGGATTTCTTTGACTTTAAGTAGACCCTTGAAGGATAGATGGGATTTGGAGAGAAACATAGAAGGAATCCAGTGGTATCACAACATAAATAAAAATGCGGAGGCTGAATTGGCACAGAATATACAAGGGATAGGGGAGAACTTGTTCAAGCTGAAGCCAACAATACATTGGCTAGAAGTGAAGGAGAAAAATGTAAGCTTTAGGTGGAATCATCAGTGGAGGACTCTGAATGCGTCGGGTTACAAATATGCCCAAAATCTGATCTCTCCTTTGGGATTGGCTAATCAATTTTTAGGGGGTGGGGGGTTTGTGGTTTCTGTCTTTTTTGTTAGAAAGCTGTATCAATGATCCTTTTAGATATGCAAGAGTAAAGCAAGACCATCTTGGAGAAACATGGGAATCTGATAAATACATCTAATTTAGACATCTAACTTAGACAAGTGAGTTGAATACTTTGTTTGCTTATGCCCAGAGCCTCCAAGAGCAAAATCTCTGTGAGTGCTATTGCTTTCGGGGGTAGAAAAGTTTCTCTCTTATATGGATATCTCTACCATATAGCTGAACATGCTTCTATTCTTTCGAGGTTGGGAGTTTTTTCCTTCAAACAGTTGTTTGCAGTAGGATCAGAATTCAAATGGACAAGTGCTTGGAAGGAACAGGCAAAAGTGCCCTTCTGTCTTTTTAAAAAGCCTTGGTCACCCACCACAAGGAATCTACTCTTTACCTCACAGAGAACTAGTGACAGCAGAAAAGGATTTGGATTGCGTTTGGTAACACTCAAGATAGATCTCACCTGAGGCTCTTCAAAACATTGTTTTCAGGAGAAGGTGGAATAAGTTGAGAGAGTAGCACTGACGTGTGTACATTCCCATGTGTAAAATAGCTAGCTAGTAGGAAGTTGCTGTGTAGCACAGGGAGCCCAGCTCAGGGCTCTGTGATGACCTAGAGGGGTAGGAGGTTGAGCTGGGAGGGAATATATGTACACATATATATACATATACCTGATTCACAGTGTTGTACAGCAGAAACGAACACATTGTAAAGCAATAATACTCCAATGGGAAAAAAGTTGTTTCCACAACTGTGCTTACTGTGATGATGTTGACCTTACAAAACAAATTCAACTTAAGAAAATACTGCTGAATTCATTGATTGTAATATGTGAAGTATCCTTATAAAAATTGTTTTATTACCTTTTCAATAAAAAGAGTCCTATAGTCTGAAACTATGATTTTCCCCTGTGCAGTATTCATTCTCTCTGATTCTAGAGCTAGCACTCTAGTTTTTTCCTGGGATACTGGCTCGCTCTCTCTCTCTCTCTCCTCTCAGGTACTTGGTTTGGATGGAATACTGCCCTGCCTTTATGACACAGGGATCAGTGCTGTGCTAGCAATCAGGTGCCAGTTGACAATGGTGATTGAGTGAGTGGTGGCCAAATCTACTTCACCCAATCTGAAGCAGAAGCCCAATCACTTTTAATCATATCTTCCTTCCTATTTTATTTTTCTGCCCTCATCTGATGTCTTTTCTTATCGTTTACTCACTTTTCTGTTGTGGGGGTATATGTGTGTATATCTCCTACATCTGAAATGAATGCAGGGATCTTCTACATCTTTTTAATGTGATGTCCCCAGTAACCTAAAATGCTGCTACCACATGGAAAGCAGTCAGTCAATGTATTTTGGTTGAAAGGTTTACAAGAAATCTTTAACAAACACCAAACCAAAGAGATAGCTCAACAGTGGAAATGAAACACAAGTATGTCCCATCAAAGCAAATCCTAGAAATGTAGCTGGCATGATCAAGGAAGAGTCATTCAATTGTGAATCTATAAACCTAGAGCTGCCATGAGGTTATCACTTGAGTAAAGCCCCCCATGTTGAGAAAGAAGTCAATACCAAGAAAGAGAGAGATGTGGAGAAGTCACTTCATGATAAAACCCCATCTGCGCCTGGCTCCAGCTATGCCTGAACTCAATAACTGAACTTTTCAGTACTGGGTGTGCATCGTGAGGACTCTTGGCCTTCAGACTGTAGGCGTGCTTGCTGACCTCTGCAATGTAGCCAGAATCAGCTCTACAGAACACTACAGACCCGAGCCCGGGGAGACATTCTCCCTCTAGGAAGGACAGTACTGTACTGTTCCCACTTTTCCTAAAAAGAAGGAAAACATGGCAGGAAACATTAACGTATACATTGTTTCCTGGGGGACTGAGACAATGGCTCAAAGCTCATGGAACAAACACAGGCACGACAGACGCCATGGCCCTGTGCCCACAGTCTATCCCACTTCCCTCCACAGGAAAACTGCCTGAACAAGGAAACCAGACACCACCTTGTATAAGGACTGCAGGGCACTTCTTCAGTATTCTCTCTTGTGGCCCAGCATAGGTGGGAAGGGCACTGATCATATGGCCAAAAATCTGGGTCCCCGTTCCTGCTGTCTTGCTCTCTGGACTAAGACTACAGAACTTTTGGATTATTCAATCATCATGTAGTGAGCCTCATCCTGGGATTCTTCTTGTTGAAGAACCAGTGACTAGAGTTCAGGCGAATTAGTTTAAGCCAACAAGTGTATTTATGAACTCTGGGAACATCAGGAAGAGTTTCAGGAAGTTCAAATTGAGTTAAGTCCAAGATTGGCATAGTGAGGGGAGTGGAGGGGTGCTCAAGTAATTTCCTAAAAATCTGCAGTGCTTCAGAGAATGAGGGTTCAATAGCTGTGGCCTTACACATCAAGAGATGAACAGCTCTTAATATGACAGCGTATTTTATTGCCAAAAGCCCTCTTATCTACTTCTTTCTTCTGTGTCATGGGTTTCATTGTCTCTGTAGGCTGGACTGTGAAGGAAGTGGACAGAGGCCTGTTTGAACATAATGTACCCCACAAGTTGTGATTCAACCTACCATAGAAAATAAGCTTGGAATACAATGTTGGAGTAGGACTTTTAAGGAAATTTGCACTCATCCTATTGAAAACAGGTAATTATTTAATACAGACAGTACTCATTTCTTCTAAAAATATAATACTTATTAAGCCAATAGTATATACAAGGCCCTATATTAAAGATAACAAACAAGACACTGTCTTGGGTCTCAAGAGAAATGTCAGTAGAAAGAAGACTTTAGAAACATCTAGAACAGCGCTAGATGTGCTCATAACATGTGGCTCAGATAATGAACTCCTCATTGCCAAATTCAGGCTGAAATTGAAGAAAGTAGGGAAAACCACTAGACCATTCAGGTATGACCTAAATCAAATCCCTTATGATTATACAGTGGAACTGAGAAATAGATTCAAGGGATTAGATATGATAGAGTGCCTAAAGAATGATGAACAGAGTTTCATGACTTTGTACAGGAGGCAGTGGTCAAGACCATCCCCAAGAAAAAGAAAGGCAAAAAGGCAAAATGGTTGTCTGCAGAGGCCTTACAAATAGCTGAGAAAAGAAGGTAAGCTAAAGGCAAAGGAGAAAAGGAAAGATATACCCATTTGAATGCAGAGTTCCAAAGAATAGCATGGAGAGATAGGAAAGCCTTCCTCAGTGATCAATGCAAAGAAATAGAGGAAAACAATAGAATGGGAAAGACTAGAAATCTCTTCAAGAAAATTAGAGATACCAAGGGACTATTTCATGCAAAGATGGGCACAATAAAGGACAAAAATGGTATGGACCTAACAGAGGCAGAATATATTAAGAGGTGGCAAGAATACACAGAAGAACTATACAGAAAAGATCTTCATGACCCAAATAACCACAATGGTGTTCTTTGGAAAAGAACTGATTCTTTGGAAAAGACCCTGATTACAGCCAGACATCCGGGAATACAAAGTCAACTGGGCCTTAGAAAGCATCACTACAAACAAAGTTAGTGGAGGTGATGGAATTCCAGTTGAGCTATTTCAAATCCTAAAAGATGATGCTGTGAAAGTGCTGCACTCAATATGATAGCAGATTTGGAAACCTCAGCAGTGGCCACAGGACTGGAAAAGGTCAGTTTTCATTCCAATCCCAAAGAAAGGCCATGCTAAAGAATGCTCAAACTACCGCACAATTGCACTCATCTCACACACTGGCAAAGTAATGCTCAAATTTCTCCAAGCCAGGCTACAACAGTATATGAGCCGAGAACTTCCAGATGTTCAAGCTGGATTTAGAAAACACAGAGGAACCAGAGATCAAATTGCCAACATCCACTGGATCATTGATAAAGCAAGAGAGTTCCAGAAAAACGTCTTCTTTTGCTTTATTGACTATCCCAAAGCTTTTGACTATGTGGATCACCACAAACTGTGGAAAATTGTTCAAGAGATGGGAATACCAGACCACCTGACCTGCCTCCTGAGAAATCTGTATGCAGGTTAAAAAGCAACAGTTAGAACTGGACATGGAACAATAGACTGGTTCCAAATCAGGAAAGGAGTACATCAAGGCTGTATATTGTCACCCTTCTAACTTAACTTAAATGCAGAGTACATCATGCGATATGCCAGACTGGATGAAGCACAAGCTGGAATCAAGATTGCCAGGAGAAATATCAATAGCCTCAGATATGCAGATGACACCACCCTTATGGCAGAAAGTGAAGAGGAACTAAAGACTCTCTTGATAAAAGTGAAAGAGGAGAGTGAAAAGGATGGCTTAACACTCAACATTCAGAAAACTAAGATCACAGCATTTGGTCCCATCACTTCATAGCAAATAGATGGGAAAATAACAGAAACAGTGAGACTTTATTTTGGGGAGCTTCAAAATCACTGCAGAGGGTGACTGCAGCCATGAAATTGAAAGATGATTGCTCCTTGGAAGAAAAGCTATGACAACTTAGACAGCATATTAAAAAGCAGAGACATTACTTTGCTAACGAAAGTTCATCTAGTCAAGGTTATGGTTTTTCTGGTAGTCATGTATGGATGTGAGTTGGACTACAAAGAAAGCTGAGCACTGAAGAATTGATGCTTTTGAACTGTGGTGTTGGAGAAGACTCTTGAGAGTTCCTTGGACTGCAAGGTGATCAAACCAGTTCCTAAAGGAAATCGATCTTGAATATTCATTGGAAGGACTGATGTTGAAGCTGAAACTCCAATACTCTGGCCACCTGATGTGAAGAACTGATTCTTTGGAAAAGACCCTGATGCTGGAAAAGATTGAAGGCAGGAGGAGAAGCGGACAACCGAGGATGAGATGGTTGAATGGCATCACCAGCTTGATGGACATGAGTTTGAGTCACAGGAGTTGGTGATGGACAAGGAAGCCTGGCGTGTTGCAGTCCATGGGGTTGCAAAGAGCCAGACATGACTGAGCGACTGAACTGAACTAAAAACAGCACTGTCCAATAGAAATATGTGAGCCTCAAAATGTAGCTTTAAGTCTTCTAGTAGCCACATTGCAAAAATAAAAATAAATCAGTGAATATCATCTTAATGATGTATTTTTCTTTAATCCATTATATTTAAAATTATTTCAACATGTAAACAACATATGGAAATTATCTTTTTATCCAGTCTTTGCTTTTCTTTTTTTTTTTTTGGCCATGCCATGTGGTATGTGGAATCTTAGTTCCCCAACCAGGGCTCAAACCCTCACCCTCTCCTGGGGAAGTGTGGAGTCTTAATCACTGGACCACCAGAGAAGTCCCTAAGGAAATTATTAAGGAGATAGTCTTTTTCCTGATAGGGCAGTTGGTAAAGAATTCGCCTGCAATGCAAGAGACCCTGGTTCGATTCCTGGGTTGGGAAGATCCACTGGAAAAGGGATAGGCTACCCACTCCAGTATTCTTGGACTTCCTTTGTGACTCAGCTGGTAAAGAATCTGCCTACAATGTAGAAGACCTGGGTTTGATCCCTGGGTTGGGAAGATCCCCTGGAGAAAGGAAAGTTTATCCACTACAGTATTCTGACCTGGAGAATTCCATGGACTGTATAGTCCGTGAGGTTGCAAAGAGTAGGACGTGACTGAGTGATTTTCACTTTCAACTTTCCTATTCTTTTTTTCTAATCAAGTCTTTAAAACTCAATGTATATTTTATACCTCAACTTAAACTCACTTCATCTAAGCTCTGTCTGACTCTTTGTGACCCCGTTGACTGTAGCCCACCAGGCTCCTCCATCCATGGGATTCTCCAGGCAAGAATACTGGAGTGGGTTGCCATTTCCTTCTTCAGGGGATCTTCCCAACCCAGGAATCGAACCCAGGTCTCCCACATTGCAGGCAGATGCTTTAACCTCTGCACCACCAGGGAAGCCCTATCACACTAGACAACACAAACCTCAATGGCATTTGTGGGAAAATAATCACAATTCTTAAACGTCCACTGAAGGGAAGTAAAGTGAACATTTGTCTCTTCCATTTTAATTGTTTTTCTTGAATGATACCCTGATAGTCCTCTCTATAGCCACCTGTCCCCACATGCATGTGTGTGCTTAGTCATGTCCGACTCTGTGACCCCATGGACTGTAGCCTGCCAGACTCCTCTGTCCATGGAATTCTCCAGGCAAGAATACTGGAGTGAGTAGGTTGCCATTCCCTTCTCCAGGGGATCTTCCTGATTGAGAGATCAAAACCAGCTCTCCTGCATTGAAGGCAAATTCTTTACCATCTGAGTCACCAGGGAAGCCCTGTCCCCTACTTAGCTCATATACATTTAGGATGGAGTATAAGCCATGCCTGATCCAGAGGTGGCTACTCAGGTCATTATATGGCTCTAGGCACAGTGATTCATTCAGGCATAGATATATGACCTAATCAGAACTTTGAAATTCAATAATTTTCTTATTAGGACTTCCTAAAAGAGAAACAGGTACTCTTTTCCGCAGGACTTAAGTCTGGAAGTACGTGAGCTTAGAGCATCAAAGGACTCCTTGAAGAACCTGAGACTGAAGCCATCTTGTTGAAAGTAGAGCTATGAAGAGACAGTCAGTTCTCATGGCATCAGCCAACCTCTTAGAGAATCTTGAGCTTTCTCAGTTATATGGGCCCATAAATTCTGTACTCAAGCCTGAGTATGGAGATTTCCTAAAAAGCGTTTTGAAATGAGGGAACTTCTATTCCACTCCCCAGGAGAAGGTATTAGGTTGGTGCAAAAGAAATTGCAGTTTTTTGCATTGTTGAAATTTTCCTTTAATATTGGAATACATTCTTTAAAAAAATATATGGTTATCTTATATATCATTTTAACACACATTTCTCATTTTATGTTTTTTTGCTAATGGCTTATTACTTGCTGCTTATTTTATATTTATTTTAGACTACAGAAATGATGTTAAACAAAAAGCAAATTTGAGAGATTTTATTTTTTGAGTTCAAAAACAGGACGTAAAGCAGAGGAGACAACTCACAACAACAATGCATTTGGCCCAGTATCTACTAATGAACGTACAGTGCAATTGTGGTTCAAGAAGTTTCACAAAGGAGACAAGAGTCTTGAAGATGAGGAGCATAGTGGCCGGCCACGGGAAGTTGACAATGACCAGTTGAGAGGATCACTCAAGCTCCTACAACTACACAAGAAGTTGTCCAAGAATTCAGCATCAACTATCATATGGTCATTCAGCATTTGAAGCAAATTGGAAAGGTGAAAAGGCTCAATAAGCGAGTGCCTCATGAGCTGACCAAAAATCAAAAAACTCATCATCTTGAAGTCTGGTCTTCTCTTATTCTGCACAACAATAACAAACCGTTTCTCAATCAGATTGTGATGTGTGACAAAGGTGGATTTTATACATCAACCGGCAATGACCAGCTCAGTGGCTGGACCAAGAAGAAGCTCCAAAGCACTTCCCAAAGCCAGCTCAGTTTAGTCACTCAGCGTGTCTGACTCTCAAGAGTCCCAAAGCCAAACTTGCACCAAAAATAGGTCCTAGTCACTGTTAGGTGCTCTGCTGCCCATCTGATCCTCTACAACTTTCTGAATCCTGGTGAAACCATTACATCTGAGACGTATGCTCAACAAATCATTGAGATGTACTGAAAACTCCAACACCTGCAGCTAGCATCAGTCAACAGAAAGGGCCTAATTCTTCACGACAATGCCCGACTGCATGTCACACGTCCAACTCTTCAAAAGTTGAATGAATTGGGCTACAAAGTTTTGCCTCATCCACCATATTAACGTGACCTCTCACCAACCAACTACCACTTCTTCAAGCATCTTGACAGCTTTTTGCAGGAAAAATACAGCCAGCAGGATGCAGAAAATGCTTTCCAAGAGTTCATCCAATCCCAAAACATGGATTTTTATGCTATAGGAATAAACAAACTTATTTCTCATTGGCAAAAATGAGTTGATTGTAATGGTTCCTATTTTGACTAATAAAAATGTGTTGGAGGCTAGTTATAAAGAAATTCATGGTCTGAAACCATAGTTACGTTTGCACCAACCTAATAGTATACAGTGATTTCATCCAGTTTTTCTCTCTCCACTCCTGTATAGTCTACCTAAAAAGGAAGTAACATATGTGGCGACATCAGTGAAACCTAACGTCCACTGGGCTACATGTACCAGGAGACAGTATCACTATACTGAAATAGAAATAAGGTTTGTCTCTCATTTCCACTTGTCTCTTGCTCTCCTAGACAGACCTAGCCAGGGATCTGTCCTCTCTGTTTCAGATTCTGCCCTGTAATTGAGTTAGTTGAATCAGTTCAGTTCTGGAGAGGCTGGATTTTTATTATTCTTACCTCTATGCTGGTGCCTGCTTTATACTAGCAACATGTTTACAATTATGGGATATTGACTCAGTTTCCCCAATATGATTATGCATTAGTGGTAAGAAGTGCATTTTTATTAAAAGGAGATGAAGTAAATGTCATATCAGATATATGTATATGTATGGCTGAGTCCCTTTCCTGTACACCTGAAACTTGTTAGTCAGTTACACTCCAACACAAAATAAAAGACTTTTTTTTAAGATACAAATGAACTTATTTATAAAACAGAAGCAGGCTTGGTCATGGATAAGAAAATTTTCTATCCTTAAGGGAAAATTCTCAACAAGTTTAATTAAATTATACAATCCTTAAATTTCACTATTTATTCATCAAACATTAAGAGCATACCTACAAGGCATGATAATAGCCGCTAAGGGTACAAAGATGAATGTGTCACTGAACTCAAGGAGACAATGTCAATTTTATTTATAAGTTTTACAAGTGTAATGAGAGACAAGAACAGAGAGAAGACATTGAGAAATGACACTTTAAAAGGCCAGGAGTAGTACTTACATTGAATTTATAAGGACAACAGAATCCAATAAAAAGTCAGAGGCTGGCAAAAGGTATGAGAGAAAAATCATCTAACTATATGCTATAAAAAGAGATATAATTTATATTTAACAATGCAAATAGGCTGATGGAAAATGATGGAAAAATAAATACCATCAAACAGCATCCAAAAGAACCTGAGTATTTATGTTCTGTCAGACAAAATAGACTTGAAGACAAAAATTGTTACTTGGGACAAAGAGAAATATTTTGTAATTATTAAAGGAACAATCCTTTAGGAAGTTGTAACAATTATAAAAATAGATGTATCTAACAAGAGAACCTCAAAATCCATGAAGCAAAAACAGATTTAAAGGGAGAAATAGACAATTCAACAATAACTAAAGACTTTCAATATCCCCCTTAAAAGATAAGATATCCATTTTTGATAGATTCATTTCAATAATGAGCAGAACACTAACAAAGAAACAGAAGACTTGAACAACACTTAAAAATCAACTAGACCTAACAGACATTTATTGAATACTAGCCACTAGCAAAATGCATATTCTTTTCAGTGCATAGAATGTTCCCCAGGATAGACTACATGTTAAGTCATAAAACAACCCTCAATAAACTTTAAACACTTGAAATTATATAAAATATACTGTCTAACCACAACATACAGAAATTAGAAATCAAAAACAGAAGTAAATTTGGGAACCTGACAAATATGTGGTTGTGGAACAAGGCATTCCTAGCCCCAAAAAATTGGCTCAAAGAAAAAAATCAAAGTGAAATTTGAAAATTCTCTGAGACAAATGAAAGCAAAAAACACAATATACCAAAATTTATGGAATGCAGCCAAAACGATGCTGAGTAGGAAATGAATAGTTGTAAATGCCTATGTTTAAAAAGAAGTGGAAAGATCTTAAATCAATAACCTAACTTTCTACCTTGGGAAACTGGAAAAGGAAGAGCCAACTAGACCCAAAACAAGCAGAAGGAAAAAAATAATAAAGATTAGAGCAGAAATGAATGAAACAGAGAGCAGAAAACAATAAAGAAAACCAGTAAACTAAAACTTGTGTCTTTGAAACATCAACGAAATGACAGACTGATGAAAACAAAGAGGGAACAGTCAAATTACTAAAGTCAGGAATGAAATAGGAGATATCATTACCTACCTTACAGAAATAAGAGATTCTAAGGTGATCACATAATTGTTTGCCAGGAAATTAAATAATATAAATTAAATGAAAAAATTCCTAAGTCTAGGTGAAAGTTGCTGTCATGTCCGACTCTTTGCGACACCATGGACTGTATAGTCCATGGAATTCTCCAGGCCAGAATACTGGAGTAGGTAGCCTTTCCCTTCTCCAGGGGATCTTCCCAACCCAGGGATTGAACCCAGGTCTCCCTCATTGCAAATGCATTCTTTACCAGCTGAGCCACAAGGGAAGCCCAAGAATACTGGAGTGGGTAGCCTACTCCTTCTCCAGCAGATCTTCCCAACTCAGGAATCGAACCAGGGTCTCCTGCATTGCAGGCAGATTCTTTACCAACTGAGCTATGAAAAAGACACAACTACGAAAACTGACTCAAGAAGAAAATTGAAAACCTGAATTGTAGCAGGAGATTACACTAACCATCAAAAGTCCTAAAATAAAAAGTGCAGGCCCAAAAAAATCACAGGGGAATT
Organism: Ovis canadensis; assembly: GCF_042477335.2. Taxonomy (NCBI): domain Eukaryota; kingdom Metazoa; phylum Chordata; class Mammalia; order Artiodactyla; family Bovidae; genus Ovis; species Ovis canadensis. The sequence goes on along the minus strand of NC_091247.1, from coordinate 180,317,829 downwards.
CCACCAAACATGTGAGGAATTAGTACCATTTCTTCACACACTCTTTCAAAAAATAGAAGAGAATATGTTTTCAATCACAATTCAACAATAAAAAGACTACTCAATTTAAAACTGGGCAAAGAATTTGAAGAGGCATTTCTCCAAGGAACATATACAAATGACCAACAAGGCTACAAAAAGAAGCTCAAAATTATTAGTCTTCAGGGAGATGTAAATCAAAACCACAATGAGATATCACTTCATACACACTAGAATGGATATAATAAAGATAATAACCAATATTGGCAAATATGCGGAAAAATTGGAACTCTTATGTTGCTGGCAGGAATATATAGTGCAGCCACTTTGGAAAACAGTTTGGCAGTTCCTCAATAAATTAAACATTGAGTCATCATAAGACCTAGCAACTCCACTCCTGGGTAGATGTCCAAAAGGAACTGAAACTATTCCCACACAAAAACTAGGACATGAATGTACACAGACGAATTATTCATAAAAATCAAAAACCAGAAACACCCCTGAATGTCCAACTGATGAATGAATAGTCAAAATGTGGTATATCCATAAAATGGAACATTATTCAGCCATGAAAAGGAATGAGGTACTGCTACCTAGATAAGCCTTGAAAACATGACAAAGAAGCCAGTCACAAAAGACCACATACTATATGATTCCATTTATATGAAATAGCCACAACAGGTAAATCTATAAAGACAGAAATAAAGTGGTGGCTGTCTTGACCGACAAGGAGAAGGAGAAGGCATGGAGAAGTTAGTGGTAATGGGTATAGGGTTTCTATTTGGGCTGATGAAATGTTTCAGAATTAGAGAGTGGTGATGGATGTACAACTCTGCGAATGTACTAGAAACCACTGAATTTTACACTTTGAAAGGGCAAATTTTATGGGATGTGAATTATATCTTAAACTGTTATTTTTTTAAAAAGACTTCAAGAGCTCAAGGACTACTTCCAAAAAAAGACACCCTAAAATTGATCTTAAAAAAGAGAAAACAATTATTAGAAACAACCAGAGCACATTTAGTTAGGAATTTTAAATGTTTAAGTTTACAAAGTACTAAAATTACGTGTTAGAGAAATTCCCCAAATTAACAGATACACAGTCTGAATGTCTGCTCAGTCACTTCAGTCGTGTCCTACTTTTTGTGATTCACTAGACTGTAGCCTGCCAGGCTCCTCTGACCGTGGGGATTCTCCAGGCAAGAATACTGGAAGGGATTGCCATGCCCTCCTCCAGAGGATCCTCCCAACCCAGAGATCAAGCCCACGTCTCCTGTGTCTCCTGCACTGCAAGCAGATTCTTTACGGCTAAGCTGCCAGTGAAGCCCATATACGTTCTAGAAGCTTACAATCTAGTTGAAGATACACTGGCAGGAAATAAGAAAGTGTGTGTTACTTACTATTTGCTAAATTCCTATGTATCGGGCTCTTGCACCTACATATTTTATTTTTGCTTATGTCTCACAACAATCTATTTTTGAAACCTAAAATTAATGAAACTAAGAAAGACTGGTTGGCTATACTTAGCCACACCCTTGTACAAATGACTTACTTCTTCTTAAATATAGCTGTTTGCTCTTGTAGAGCTACAACTTTTGTGTTTCCATCAGAGGCGTCATGACTTTGGATCTTCATTCCATTTTAGCTGTGAGTCAAGGAATCCTGGTTGGTGTTCAATATACCAAACGGTAACCAACATAAATATCCTGGAAGCCAGAACCCTAAGGTTGCCTCCCACTCTGGAGGTTGTGAGGTTTCCGTTGTCAGTGTATGTTTCCCTTTCAAGACAAGGCAAGCTATGTATGTGCTAAGTAGGAGTGTTACATGATCCACCCCCTCACTGGTGCTAAAAGGAAAATAACGGGTCGAGTAGAAGAGGGGAAAATGGCGCCAGAAAGAAAGAAGAGCCAAACTAAATTTGGCATTTCACCTTTCATTTCCCCCCAAACGCTGCCTACCCACAAACCCGACTCAGTGTCAGATGTTTCAAATGTTTTCATTGTTCCTTCCCCCAGCCCAGCTCCAAATCCCAGAAAGAAAGTAGGAAGGGAAAAAAAAAAAAATCAATGTCATACAGATGTGTTTATCCCCTCTTGCCTGGATAAAAGACTTCTTTCAAGTACAGTGCATATCTTCCAGGCCGAATCTCTGCACGCTTAGGAATGCCACATGGCAGTCAGGTCAGGGCTGTTCTTTTGCTGTCCTTTTCATGTCAAACCCAAGCTTTTGTTCTCTGATGTTAAGGTTGACAGATGTGTTCTCAGGCAGCCAGCACACTGAAAACACGTGGCAGGCTGAAGCCCCTGGTCTCCTTGGCCAAAGCACGGCCAATGACATGAGCGAAATGATTCCACAGTTTCCCGAGAGGCTCCTCCACTGGGGTGAAGGTTGGGTGAGATGAGAATGATGTAGGCTTAGGACCATGCTCAGGGGGGTGGTGATGCAGGAAGAACTGCAGTGAGTCCTCAGTTCTTCCTGGGACCTAGAGGTGTTACCATTAGAGCTGGTCTACTGGGGAGAGGGTTAGTTTTTCATCCTAAGTGATAGTCGAGGCTTGCAGCACCTTCTTCACTCAACTCTCTGCTTCCCGGTGTGCACACACAGGTAATTGCACCTCCCTCCCTTCCTTCCCTCTTCCCTTCCTTCCATTTTTTTCTGTCTCTTTCCTTCTCTCTTTCCCTCCCTCTCTTCTTCTCTCCCTTTTTCTTTCCTTCCTCCCTTCTTTCTATCCATCTATCTTTCTATTCTCTCTCGAACACCCCTTTTTCCATGATACTCATACTTTCCTCTCTCATACTCATTTCCCATCTTTGTTTCTGCTTTCCCTCCTCATAGCAGGGTTCCCTGGTGGCTCAGATGATAAAGAATCTGCCTGTAATGCAGGAGACCTGAGTTAGATCCCTGGGGTCAGGAAGATGCCCTGGAGCAGGAAATGGCAACCCGCTCCAGTATTCTTGCCTTGGAAGTCCCATGGACAGAGGAGCCTGCCATGGAGTTGGGCTTCCCAGGTGGTGCAGTGGTAAAGAATCTGCCTGCCAATGCAGGAGACTCAGATCCAATCCCTGAATCTCCAGGGGAGATTCCCTGGAGAAGCAAATGGCTACCCACTCCAACATTCTTGCCTGGAAAATCCCGCAGGCAGAGGAAAAAGGGGTTGCAAAGAGTCAGATGTGACTGAGCAACTAACACTTTTCCCTCCCTGTGTCTATCTTTTTATGCTTCCCCTTCAGTACATTTCTCCCTCCCTTTTCCCCTGTGCATACACACACAGACACACCCCTCTCTCACTCTCATGTCCTAATCAAGTCTCAGTGACCCAAACATATTGAAGGCTCCACGTTTCTGCCCTTTGTTAACTCTGGGTCCAGCTCCTCTTTGTATGGCTTTTTTGCAGAATCCTGGGCTGCTGTTTTAGGCCTCTGGGACTGCTCTGGCTGCCTGCTAAATTTAGAACTATCCACCCATCTTAGCAGCAAATCATTTTATATTTACAGAATAGAGGGCATTTCTACAAATGTCTGACCTTCCCAGAAGTTCTTGTCCTTGTCTCTCGGCACTGTACAAACTCATTTCTCCCTGTGGCCTTGGCAGTGGGCAGTATGGTGCTTTGGCATGCTCCAAGCACAGACAAGGGTTTCCTCAACAGGAAGGGCCCAGCCAGACAGAAGGCATTTGTATTACCACTGCCCTGGTTCTCTCCCCACTTTATTCTCATCCGCTCTCTGTCTGTACTCTTGCCAACTTGTCTGAGACTGGAACTTGCCAGCTGCTACCCCTTGCGACCAGAATTCTTCAGGAAATTTTATTAAGAACCCAAGAGAAATGTAATCTAAATTTGCGGTGCTATGGAGAGAACATAGGTTGGAGGGGGGCAATGCATCTCTATTTGAATGTTACAGGAAAAGTACTGTGCTATCTTAGTGTGACAAGATACACTGCTGGGTGTCCCCAGAGATGAATTCTCCCTTTATTCCTCTATGATAGAACCCCCCAAATAGAACCTGGCAGGGTACATAGCCACCAGAATAAATACTACACTCCCCCAAGGCCTCTCATAACTAGACACAAATATACACCAAATTTTAGTCAATGGGATATAAGTGAATATGACTTGTGTGATCCTTATGTATATAAATTCTTATATGTATAAATCATTATACATGTATGATATGACTCAAATAACTTCCATCATGTATATAAGTGTAATGTCTGTGTCATTCTTTTTCTTTTTCCTTTTCCCAGAGGTTTGGATTAAAGTTGTGATAGCTGGAGCTGGAGCAGCCATCTTGGACCACAAAGTAGAAGTCTTGTATTAAGAACAAGAAAGCAACAAGCTTGAAGGAGAATAGTTTCACTAGCCTACAAGCCTGGGCTACTGATATCTTATGTGAGAACAAACTTCTATCTTATTTAAACTACTGTTTTTTGGTAGGGGAGAGGGATCTCTCAAAGGAGGAGGTGAGACTATATGATCACTTAGTCTGTTCCAGATCTGAAATACCAATGGATCTAGTTGAAAGTCATGGATGCATTTACAGAGCTCAAATCTCTAAGTGTAACTTCAAACTAAGCAATAGGTCAGAAGGACTGGCACAGCTGAAAAGAAACCCAGAGCTTTGATCTCTTTTCTCCCCATCACTCTACTTAGTGACCATGAATCCCAGCGACAGGAAGACTAGAACTGAAATGAAAGTTAAAAACAGCTACATTTATTGGGCTTTTGCCTTGTACTGGGCATCATTTAACCGTCACATCAACCCTAGTAAGCAAGTACTACTATTATCCTTTTTGATGGTTGAGGAAACTGATTCCTAGGGATGTAGCATCCTTACCAAGGGTCTCCCAGATGTGTATGACAGAGCCACCTTCCAACTCAACTTCCTGATTCCTGTCTGGCACCAACTAGCTGTTTTTATGTTGAAGGAAGACTGCAGAAACTAGTGGTTCAGCCTGTGAGTTCTGGAAGCCACTGTCTCAGGCTCAGATCTCAGCCACATTACCTCTAAGGCAAGTAACATTACATAGTTTCTTTGGATTTCTGTGTGCGTTCTCAGTCGTGTCCCACTCTTTTTCGACTCTATGGACTACAGCCTGCCAGACTTTTGTATCCATGGGATTCTCCAGGCTAGAGTACTGAAGTGGGTTGCCATTCCCTCTTCCAGGGGATCTTCCCAACCTAAGGATCAAACCAGCGTCTATGACATCTCCTGCATTGGCAGGTGGGTTCTTTACCACTAGCATCACCTGGAAAGCCCCAGGTTTCTTTAACCTCCCTATATCCTACTCTCTTTATGTGCTGCTGCTGCTGCTGCTGCTGCTGCTAAGTTGCGTCAGTCGTGTCCGACTCTGTGCGACCCCATAGATGGCAGCCCACCAGGATCCCCTGTCCCTGGGATTCTCCAGGCAAAAACACTGGAGTGGGTTGCCATTTCCTTCTCCACTCTTTATGTGCACTTGGAGATAATAATAGTCCCTGTTATGATGAGCAAAGGAGGTGATGCTGGTACAGCAATCAGCATGGTCCTGACACACAGTGACTCCCCATGGTCTCGTTAACATCTGAGCATAAGCCAGTAACCTGCAATGGACCTGTCTCAAACAAGGGTGACCAAGGCATCAGGGAAGAGGGATAAAATTTAAATAAGCAAAGCGAGCATGAGCTCTTTCCCCCATCTCAAGCTGACAGTGATAAATAGAACCTGCAGATCATACCCTATCTCAGAGAAAGAATTCTAAACAAGGAGACATGGAGCACAGGGCACGGAGCCTCCCACCACTGGGCTCATTTTCTTATCTGCAGAGCCATCATTTAGCATGTGTCTTCACACATCCCCCAGAAGGGTAATAATCAAGTTCCAGTCTTCTCTTCTAAGTGAGAAATTCCTCATCCCCAAAGCGGCAGGATTTCCAGGGATTAGTGTGAAAGGCACTTAAGCATCTAAATCCCTTGGAATGAAGAGTGGGAAAGTCCCACTGTTTCCCCCACCCAGGTCCCCTTTCCCCCCACCTCAAGACCTCACCCTCAGCATTCTCCCCCTTCCCCCAACCCTGAGCCTCTCCAGCAGCTGGTCACTGAGGAGCAGGCAGGAGGGGGCACAGTAAGGAGGGAGGAGAGGGACTTTAGGCAACCACAAACCCCACAAGTCAAAAGGATAGCTGCATAGTCTCACATGGGCTTGAGGACAAATCCTAAGCACCCCAACATTTACAGATTTCAGATTGCATACAGTACTTGTATAAGATGGGCAGGAGCTTCTGTTTTATATTTCCTCCCTAGCTGGACTGCAAGGCTTGTGGAATCTTTAGTTCCGCAACTAGGGATCGAACCTGGGCCTCAGCAAAGTGAGCGTGAGTCCTAGCCACTGGACCACCAAGGGATCCCCTGGGGCTTCAGTTTTTAAAAAGAGTTAGGGTCAGCTCCAGTTTGTTTTCTGTCTGTAATACCCACTGCTGCCTTTACAGAGTGTAGGACCGAGAATACAAGGCAGTGAGATAAGCACAGGTATTGTAGTTAGAGAGGCTGTGGGTTCAAACCTGGCTCCCTAGTCCCTGGCAGGGTGGCCTTCAGGTCATCTGCAGGACTTCTGGCCTACCAAATAACAGCAAGCTTTTTTTCTGAAGGAAGTTACACTGTGTAACTAGGTTTTCTCTCTCTAAATAGTTGCCAGAAAGTTAAGCTCCCAAATTGCAGCCCTTGAAATATAAGGTCTTTATGCTAGCCTTTTCAGCAACTACCCCCCCCCCTTTTTTTTTGCTGGCTTCATTTTAATCTACATTCTTATTTGTTTTGTACCTAATTTTTATTTTGAACTTTTATTTATTTATTTGGCTGCCCTGGGTCTTAGTTGCAGCATGCAGGCTCTGTCAGTTGCAGCATGTGAGATCTAGTTCCCTGACTAGGGAACAATCCCAGGCCCCCTACTTTGGGAGCACAGAGTCTTAGTCACTAGACTACAAGTGAAGTCCCTTGTTTTATGTGTAACATTAAAATCAATGCTGTTCTTTGTAATGCAAATACACTCATGAACCTTCTGAGTAAATCCTTCTGAATCAAGGTGAAAATTGTTTTTAGAATTATCAGTAATGTATCAGAGCTGTCTGGATTTATTACTGAGTAGATGCTAAACAAATAGTCATCATTAATATCCCTGTGACCTTTCACACACATTATCGTGTTTATTCTGTGTAACCATGCCAAGGTGGTTGAGAACAGATTGCACACAAAGAAACAGAAACACAGAGGTTCGACAAGGGGGCTGATCCCCAAATACATTCTCCCAAAGTGACAGCTTTCCAATCATTTTTTCAAGTAATGTACGACCCTTATGGCAGAAAGTGAAGAAGAACTAAAGAGCCTCTTGATGAAAGTGAAACAGGAGAGTGAAAAAGTTGGCTGAAAACTCAACATTCAGAAAACTAAGATCATGGCATCTAATCCCATCACTTCATGGCAAATAGATGGGGAAACAGTGGAAACAGTGGCTGACTTTATTTGGGGGGGGCTCCAAAATCACTGCAGATGGTGATTGCAGCCATGAAATTAAAAGACGCTTACTCCTTGGAAGAAAAGTTATGACCAACCTAGACAGCATATTAAAAGCAGAGACATTACTTTGCCAACAAAGGTCTGTCTAGTCAAGGCTATGGTTTTTCCAGTGGTCATGTATGGATGTGAGAGTTGGACTATAAAGAAAGCTGAGCGCCGAAGAATTGATGTTTTTGAAGTGTGGTGTTGGAGAAGACTCTTGAGAGTCCCTTGGACTGCAAGGAGATCCAACCAGTCCATCCTAAAGGAAAACACTCCTGAGTGTTCATTAGAAGTACTGATGTTGAAGCTGAAACTCCAATATTTTGGCCACCTGATGCAAAGAGCTGACTCATTTGAAAAGACCCTGATGTTAGGAAAGATTGAAGGCAGGAGGAGAAGGGGACGACACAGGATGAGATGGTTAGATGGCATCACCGACTCAATGGACATGAGTTTGGGTAAACTCTGGAAGTTGGTGATGGACAGGGAGGCCCGGCGTGCTGCGGTTAATGGGGTCGCAAAGAGTCGGACATGACTGAGCAACTGAAGTGAACTGAACTGATGAACATGATTGACTGTCATTAATGGCATAATTAGCAACAACAGATGATTGTTGAGAGTATGACTTTAAGTGATGTAGTTTGAAATCTAGATCCTGAAATCCATAGCAAAGGCAGATAAAGGCTGAAGCTTGATACCCCACTAATCAATAATGCAGGTGGACCTCTACCACAAGTCAGTCTCCATCACACCATCATCACTTCCACCAGCATTACCACCATTCTGGCCTGGTTACACACCCTCACTTCCACTCATGATAAAAAGTGTAGCTATGCCATTAAATATAGCCAAAATGAAAAAAAAAAAAGGACTTTTGGTAAAACAGAAGGTGACCCAGGAACTCTTTTAGTATAATATCACCATAAATGATATAAATGCCCATCAAATGCTGTGTTTGTAAAAGCTTTGCTCAGCATTTCATACCTTGGCACAGAACTTCTTGCTGGCATCGTCAAAAGCCTTTAATTCTATTTAGCTTATTAGAGGGAAAGGCTTTGCTAACAGCACCAAGTGCTGTGGCTCCCTTTTCTCCTGTGGTGCCTTCTCAGGAGTCTGTCCAGGCGGCCTCCTCAGTTGGGTAGGGAGGAGGGCATGGCAGATAAGTGATGCAGAACATTGTGTGAGACTCTTTGCCTCTCATCTAGGTAAGCAGCTAGCAACCTGGTGAGAATTTCCTTCATCAGGCAGGACAGACCTTACAGCACAGCCAGGCAATCTGAGATCACCTCCCAGATCAGCTGTTTACTACTATGTGACCTTGGGCTAGTGAATTCCCCTCTCTGCACTGTGGTACAACATCTGTAAATAGAGGCAAACATGGCGCCTACTTCATAGGATTATTGCAAGATTTAAGACTCTGTATTAGCTAAGTGCTCAGACTACTGCCTGGCACGCTTCTCTGAGCTAGTTCCTATTTTCTCTTTCTCTTCTTTTAAATGGCTCATAAAAAACACTTATTGAGGTACTCTGTTGGGGACTGAGGGCTTGGATGGGGCAGACCAAGTCCCTACCCTCGGGAGGCATACAAATTAAGAAGGAACTGCCACCCAGGGGGATGAGAGCAGAGACAGAGAGCAGGACTCTCTAGGGGCTCACAGAAGAACCGACTGACAAAATACAAAGCTGATCGTTTGACTCAGCTGCTTTATATTCTGCAATGGCTCCCAAACACCCTCAGGTCCATCCAAACTCTCCAAACTGGATTACACATCCTCTGTGGTGGGGCCTGTTCTCTCTCCCTCCCCTCATTTGCTGCCGCAGTCCCCTCTGCACAGGTCCTGCTCCTCCTTTGCTGTACTTATTTTCACTTCCCAGGGCAAGTCCTGCTTGCTCTAAAGTCAGGGATTTTGCACATGCTCCCCTACTTCCTTTGTCATTGAGATCACATCTTCAGCATCACTACCTCCAAGAAAGATTCCTCCCCCTTTCAGATCTCGGCAGGTGTCCTTAGCACCTAGGCTTCTCCCATTTTGGCACTTATCACCCTGTTTTCTAATTGTCAGTTGGTTCATTTGTTTTTCTCCACTAACCTTTATCTCCTTAACCCCAAGGACCAAAACTGTCTTACTTGCTCCTGTTACTGAAGCATCTAGCAGGAGCCCTATTCATATCTGGAAAAATAAATCATTTGGTTATGAAACTCCCAGAGAGCATCTATAAGTATAGCCCCAGGCTTTCAGGATGATCTAGCCCACTCCTAAAAGTGTTAGTCACTCAGTCATGTCTGGCTCTTTGCAACCCCATGGAGTGCAGCCCACCAGTCTCCTCTGTCCATAGAATTCTCCAGGCCAGAATATTGAAGTGGATACCCATTCCCTTCTTCAGGGGCTCTTCCCAGTGCAGGGATTGAACCCTAGTCTCCTGCACTGTTGGCAGATTCTTTACAATCTGAGTTACCAGGGAAGCCCACTCCTAAAATTGACTATTTCTGTGTTTTCCATCTTAAATATTTTAAAATAATAGAACTCAATGTAAAGTTTGACAGGGGTGGCTTCCTGAGCAGAAGGAAACAATATCTTTTGAGAGAAATAATCCAGTTTTCAGTAGCATAGGCCAAGGGCTCATGTACTCTGACTAAGAACCCTCAGAGATGCTGCTGGACATTTGTACAGGAAGGAAACAGTGTCTAAAGAGTTTAGCATCTGCCCAGACTCAACTGCTAGCCCAAAAGATAAGCGTCCCATTTTCATGCCTCTGTCTTGGAGGACATGGCCATGTCCACAAGATACCATTGCCTGGGGAAGAGTAGCCTCAGAGAAGTAGCATCCTTGGTGTTTGGTCCTTTAAAACAATTTCGAGATGATTTCCCTCCATCCTTTCTTTAGGGAAGGGAAAGAAAGCACAGAGCAAATTGGAGAGTGGCAACGGGGGCTCTGAAAGTCAAATTTCTGCCATTCCTGCTTTAGGGTTTGTACAATCCCTGGAGACCTATACCAGATCGCACGCATTCCATCGTGTATGTAATGAAAACAGCCTGGTCTCTAGATGCCGGTCTGCATGAGCTCCAGGCTCTCTCGAAAGTCAAGAGTTATGTTATTTCTCAGCCCCTCACATAAAGGCAAGTCAGGCCGCCTCCGGAAAAAGCCAGGGGCCACCATGGAGGGCGCCTTCCTTCTGGGCCAGACTCCCATCCCACGAAACTCCATGTGAGATACTCTTGGGAGTCACTCACTGTTTGGAATTTAAACATCTCCTACTTTTCCTAGATGCAGAGGAAGTATTTTCCAGGGATGCCAAGAATTAACCAGAGAGGGCATCCGTTTAATTGTATTTGAAACAGAAGCTAATTTTGTTAACACACCGACCACATTTACTGAGAGCAAGAAGAGGAGAAGGGCAGCTGCAGAAATTATTAAAAATAGGTGAGACTAGAGCCAGCTTTGAGGAGCTCTAGGGAGAAAATGGCTAAAAGTGTGAAAACGGTCATTGTTTCACTGAATTCATCTTTTCATTAGTAAAGAAAGAAACCCATGGTTCCGTCTACATTCATTGTGTTGTTGCAACATCTTTGATCTCTCAAATCAGCAAGAATCCCAAAGGGAAGCTCGCAGTGTTTTTGATTATTATCTTTAAAGTCTAAAATTCCTTAGGTGAAATTCAGTATGAAACGCATCCATGCAATGGGGAAGGTGAGTGACTCTGTCAACATCTGGGCCTTATTAAAGCACAGCTATTTTCACGAGGCAGTGAACTGAAGAAACCAAATTCCTTGATAAAGCTCGAAATTTCCAGGAACTGCTTGTAAAAGGCATTTCTTCTGTCTGGTTATTTTGCATGACACACAGCACTGTGAGTTCCTGCCCCTCCAAGCTGTGGGGATAAAAGGCATTATCTGTTTGTCGAATTGTCTCTAAAGCTTTAATGCTCTGGTTCACTGTTTGGTTTTGACCTTTGTAGATGGAACACCGTGCAATTTACAATGCCTTCCACAGACCCCCCTGCCTTTTGATCTGCACAGCAGCCCTGAGAGGGCGAAGACACAGATGGGGGCCTCATTTTACAGCTGGAGAAATTGAGGCTGAGAAGACTCCTGTGGGATCTTCTTTGGGCCCAGGTGACAAGACAGTGATTTGATGTCACCCAATGAGCAGGCAAATTATCTAGAGATAAGCTTCCCAGGTGGTGCTAATGGTAAAGAACCCACCTGCCAATGCGGGAGACAAAAGACAAGAGTTTGATCCCTGGGTTGGGAAGATCCCCTGGAGTGGGGCATGGAAGCCCACTCCTGTTTTCTTGCTCGTAGAATTGCTAGGACAGAAGAGGCTGGTGGGCTATAGTCCACAGCATCGTGAAGAGTTGGACACGATGAAAGCGACTAAACACACTCACAGGTAAAATAAGGATTCTGATCCAGGAGGTCTAGGGCAGAGCCCTCATGCTGCATTTCTCTCAGCTCCCAGGTGATGCTGATGTTGCTGGTTCATGGATCACATGTGGAGTAACCAAGAGATCAGAGGCAGATTTGGGACTCAAAGGGAGTCTTAAGTTTTCAAGTCCAAGATTACTGGACTAAATCATGCTGCTTAAATAAGGGGTAAAAGCACAAGTTCCAGAGCCTGATTCTTAATCCCACCTCTGACACCTGGTAGCCTTGCACCATCTTCTTATTCTCACCGTGCATCCATTTTATCATCAGCGAACAGGGATTAAGTGGTACCAACATTCACAGGATTGTTTTTTAGCATTAAAGGAAATGACATATTGAAAAATCTAAAAGAGTTCCTGCCACCTAGTAGGTACTTGGGAAGTATGGGATATGTTTATTACTTATTGAACAGGTGGAACTCAAGCCCTCATGGCAGAGTCCCCCTTGGAGCCTACAGGTTACTAATCTACAAAGTGGGAACAACAAAAGATAACTACAAGGGTTGTTGTGAAGAACAAAAGAGATAATAAATGAGTTATACCACCAAAGACAAGAAAATTATTATTTTTCTTGAGCCTGCTCAGGTAGCCCAGGGACCCTCAGATGCTTCTTGAGGCCAGGTTTGTGAGGTTCACTGAAATTGCTAGTAACTGTGCATGGCCTGTTGGCCCCCGCCCAAAAGACCTGCAGTTCCTAGAAGTGTCTTCTTTCTGTCTCTTTCAATCATCATGCTTAGCATAATGTGAGTATAGAGTAGGGGCTCAATGAAAGTGTTCTCTTTGATTGATTTAAAATAGTTGCCTATATATATAATATATGCATTAATATATGATATTTGTTTTCCTCTTTCTGACTTCACTTTGTGTGACAGACTCTAGGTTATTTGCATGGCAGGAATAGACACAGAGACACAGAGCACAAACTTATAGACACAGAGTGGGAAAGAAAGGGTGGGGCCAATTGAGAGAGTAGCATTGACTACCATGTGTAAAATAGATGGCTAGTGGGAAGCTGTGTATAGCACAGGCAGCTCAACTCTGTGCTCTGTGATGACCTAGAAGGGTGGAATGGGAGTGGGTGGGAGGGAAGTCCAAGAAGAAGGGGCTATATTTATACATATGGCTGATTCACATTGTTGTATATCAGTAATTAATACAACACTGTAAAGTAGTTATCCTCCAGTTTAAAAAAAAAATTTTTTTTTTAGACAGTTGCCCATTTACCCAAATCTACCACTGGGGCTGGGGAAGAAGCTTTCATTTGGTCAATCCTATTGACAACAAAAATAGCTTTAAAACTTTATTCTTTTAAGGCTAAATAAAGTTCTTTGGATTCTTTTGTTAAAGATTCCCAGCCCAACCAAAGATTCTCCAGACATGACTGGGAAGGGAACTTTCCTACTGCCCTTTTGAAAGCACTTTCTCTCTTCGCCTCCATCCACACTTTTGCTGTGGCCTTAAGGGACATTGAACAACCTTCTGACGTTGGGTTTTCTCCAGGTGGAAACCTCAGAATGAAAAAAGGGATAGGAAGAATGATTCCTAACCAAGTGGAATAGACCTGCCATCAAAATACTAAAACCAGCAGGATCCCTCAGCAGATTAGCCCTTTGTGAAATGAGGAGGATCACGACACCAAGATACAGAGATTTGAGATCTGGCTTGCAAAGCTGACTTCCTGACACATATTTCAGTTCAGTTCAGTCACTCAGTCGTATCCAACTCTTTGTGACCCCATGAATTGCAGGACGCCAAGCCTCGTCCATCACCAACTCCCAGAGTTCACTCAGACTCATGTCCATCGAGTCAGTGATGCCATCCAGCCATCTCATCCTGGGTCGTCCCTTTCTCCTCCTGCCCCCAATCCCTCCACCATCAAAGTCTTTTCCGTTGAGTCAACTCTTCGCATGAGGTGGCCAAAGTATTGGAGTTTCAGCTTTAGCATCATTCCTTCCAAAGAAATCCCAGGGCTGATCTCCTTTAGTATGGACTGGTTGGATCTCCTTGCAGTCCAAGGGACTCTCAAGAGTCTTCTCCAACACCACACTTCAAAAGCATCAATTCTTCAGCTCTCAGCTTTCTTCACAGTCCAACTCTCACATCCATACATGACTACTGGAAAAATCATAGCCTTGACTAGGCAGACCTTTGTTGAAAAAGCAATGTCTCTGATTATGAATATGCTATCTAGGTTGGTCATAACTTTTCTTCCAAGGAGTAGCATCTTTTAATTTCATGGCTGCAATCACAATACACAGTGATTTTGGAGCCCCAAAAATTAAAGTCTGACACTGTTTCCACTATTTCTCCATCTATTTCCTGTGAAGTGATGGAACCAGATGCCATGATCTTAGTTTTCTGAATGTTGAGCTTTAAGCCAACTTTTTCACTCTCCTCTTTCACTTTCATCAAGAGGCTTTTTAGTTCCTCTTCACTTTCTGCCATGAGGGTGGTGTCATCTGCATATCTGAGGTTATTTATATTTCTTCCAGCAATCTTGATTCCAGCTTGCACTTCTTCCAGCCCAGTGTTTCTCATGATGTATTCTGCGTAGAAGTTAAATAAACAGAGTGACAATATACAGCCTTGATGTACTCCTTTTCCTATTTGGAAGCAGTCTGTTGTTCCATGTCCAGTTCGAACTGTTGCTTCCTGGCCTGCATACAGGTTTCTCAAGAGGCAGGTCAAGTGGTCTGCTATTTCCATCTCTTTCAGAATTTTCCACAGTTGATTGTGATCCACACAGTCAAAGGCTTTGGCATAGTCAATAAAGCAGAAATAGATGTTTTTCTGGAACTCTCTTGGTTTTTCAATGATCCAGCAGATGTTGGCAATTTGATCTCTGGTTCCTCTGCCTTTTCTAAAATCAGCTTAAACATCTGGAAGTTCACAGTTCACGTATTGCTGAAGCCTGGCTTGGAGAATTTTGAGCATTACTTTACTAGCGTGTGAGATGATTGCAATTGTGCAGTAGTTTGAGCACAATTGAGCTGAAATTTGATCACAGTTGATCATAGTTTGAGCTGAAGTTGAACGGTTCTATGAAGATCTACAAGACCTTTTAGAATAAACACCCCCAAAAGATGTCCTTTTCATTATAAGGGACAGGAATGCAAAAGGAGGAAGTCAAGAAACACCTGGCGTAACAGACAAATGTGGCCTTGGAATATGGAATTAAGCCCGGCAAAGGCTAATAGAGTTTTGCCAAGAAAATGCACTGGTCATAACAAACACCCTCTTCCAACAACACAAGAGAAGACTCTACACATGGACATCACCAGATGGTCAACACCGAAATTAGATTGATTATATTCTTTGCAGCCAAAGATGGAGAAGCTCTATACAGTCAGCAAAAACAAGACCGGGAGCTGACTGTGGCTCAGATCATGAACTCCTTATTGCCAAATTCAGACTGAAATTGAAGAAAGTAGGGAAAACCGCTAGACCATTCAGGTATGACCTAAATCCAATCCCTTATGATTATACAGTGGAAGTAAGAAATAGATTTAAGGGACTAGATCTGACAGATAGTGCCTGATGAACTATGGATGGAGGTTCATGACATTGTACAGGAGACAGAGATCAAGACCATCCCCGTGGAAAAGAAATGCAAAAGCAAAATGGCTGTCTGAGGAGGCCTTACAAATAGCTGTGAAAAGAAGAGAGGTGAAAAGCAAAGCAGAAAAGGAAAGATATAAGCATCTGAATGCAGAGTTCCAAAGAATAGCAAGAAGAGATAAGAAAGCCTTCTTCAGCAAACAATGCAGAGAAATAGAGGAAAACAACAGAATAGGAAAGACTAGAGATCTCTTCAAGAAAATTAGAGATGCCAAGGGAATATAAAGATGGGCTCAATAAAGGACAGAAATGGTATGGACCTAACAGAAGCAGAAGATATTAAGAAGAGGTGGCAAGAATACACAGAAGAACTATACAAAAAAGTCTTTATGACCCAGATAATCACGATAGTGTGATCACTCATCTAGAGCCAGACATCCTGGAATGTGAAGTCAAGTGGGCCTTAGAAAACATCACTACGAAAAAAGCTAGTGGAGGTGATGGAATTCCAGTTGAGCTATTTCAAATCCTGAAAGATGATGCTGTGAAAGTGCTGCACTCAATATGCCAGCAAATTTGGAAAACTCAGCAGTGGCCACAGGACTGGAAAAGGTCAGTTTTCATTCCAATGCCAAAGAAAGGCAATGCCAAAGAATGACATGTATTTAGGAGTAGGTGTAAAACGAGATCTTGGCATATGTAAAGCTCAGTATCAATCTTTTGTCATATCAGAGGAATCATGGTCAATTCATTCATGCATTGTTCATTTGACAATTATTAAATGAACACCACAGTAAATGAAGAAGATAAATTCATGCCTGAACTCAAGACTTACATAGTCTTTGGGAGAAATCGACACATATTAAGCCATTATAATATACTGTGTTAAGCATATAATACAATAAGGAAGGGCAGACTTCTAAGTCAGATGAGCTCCATGTGATATAATAATACTAAACTTGTATACATTTAATATGATAACCTCATTTTATCCTTTCACTTCATAACTTACAGCACCAAAGAGAATACTAGGGAAATCATACTAGGGGAACCTTCAAAATTTTGAAGATTCTTCAAAATCTTTGGAATGTGGACTGTTACTCTTTCAGCCCAGCATCGCCAAGGACCCAATCAGGCAGCTTACCTCCTCCAACCTGGGCTGTATCTGTCTGAACTTGACCTCCTTAAGACATATTCCCAGTTCTCAAGGGAACTCTAGGTTAAAGTGTCATGGTTTGTGTTGGTTCCTAATGAGCTTCCTATCTTAGAAGGGGAAAACAAAGTCTATCTAATAAACACAGCTGACTGGCAACGCCCAAAATATCCCGAATTCCTAAGAGAGGAAAGCCAATTGTGTGCAAGGGTGTGTAAACTCACACAGGGCAGTATAATTGAAGGAAACCCTCAAGGAGTAGGCGTATTTCTGAGGCATGCATCACCTGCCACAAAGTTGGGCTCCTGTCCCACCTATCTCAGCAATCGCCCTAACACTGGCCTTGGTTTAGCTGCGGGAAACCCACTGCCAGAGAACGGGATGTGACAGTCAGTGGTGACCCATTCAAAACATCCTCTCTTCAATCCAGGCTCTATTAAACAGGGTGTGTGTGTGATGTGCTTCTACGAGAAGCACCAAGCTTCTTAGGAAATCGCAAGTCCTTTAAGCCAATTAATGTTATCACGTCCCCACAATGACCTGGCCCACCAGCCTGATTTTGCTTCCTGACCAGGAATTCATAGAAGGCCAAGTTCCTTAGTGCTCTCCCTACTCAACAACTCTAGCATTGCCAGCAGGCTACAAAAGCCACAACCAAGAGCATCTTCATGTTTGTTAGCCTTTATCAAGAGTTCATTGTGTCCCATGCACGACACTGTTTTCCCACATCATCTCAGCCAATACTCATGACAACTCAATCAGCTAGGTAGCATTTGCAATCCCATTTTATAGACAAGTAACCAAAGCTGAATGACTAAGCATTCCAGCAGAGGTCGTGTGTCATCAGTGGTGGAACCTAGATTCCAGCCCAGCCCTCCAGACTCCAGAGATGGTCTTAACCATGGGCTACACTGCCTCCTCAAAGACTAATCAATCATAGGTTAATCTTCAAATGAGACCTCTTTAAGGGAGAACTCTAGGCACACAAGAAAGGGAACTCTGGAGGCCTCTGCTGCTCTGATTGGAGCAGGAAAGCACACACACATTAAACAGAAGTGCAAACTTTACAAGTAGCCCCTCCGTATTTTGTGAAAGGCTCTGTGTGTGGCAGTTCTCCTCAGGGGGCTGTAAGCACTGTAAGGGCAGAAACTGTGTGTGATATTTCTCTGTTTGTCTCCCACAGCTAGCAAGCTGAAGCTCCAGTACTTTGGCCACCTTTTGCAAAGAGTTGACTCATTGGAAAAGACCCTGATGCTGGGAAAGATTGAGGGCAGGAGGAGAAGGGGGCAAGAGAAGATGAGATGGTTGGATGGCATCACCAATTCAATGGACATGAGTCTGAGCAAACTCCAGGAGATGGTGAAGGACAGGGAAGCCTGGCGTGCTGCAGTTCATAGGGTCGCAAAGAGTTAGACACAACTGAAGGACTGATCAACAACAACACACCTAACAAAGTTCCTGGCCTCTAGCAGGTGATATGGAAATGCATTCCAAAGAGGGCAGTGAGGATGCTGATCATAAGGATACTGCAGTCTGGGTCAATTAAGTTTTCCAGGCTAACCTTCTCTTCCAGTCCCCAAGACACCCCAGAATTTTCACACCTCTGTGCCTTTGCTGACAATGTGCTCCACACCTGGAGTGCTGTCTCTGTTGTTTTCCCATGCTTCCCTCAAGTCCCTTCTTAAATGCCCTCTCCCCAGGGAAGCCTCTTTGGGTAACCTTCTCAGTTAGAAATCATCTCCTCTCGCTCTGAACTCCCTTCTTTTCTGCCAATTCCTTCCCTCCTTCCCTCTCCTGCATCTCAGAGGCTGGATATAATGTTGAAGTGAGACAATGTTCTAGAAAACTCTTTGTCAGCCAGAAGGCACTGTCTAAACATGAGGGCTTATAAAATCTCCGAGCTCATCAAGAAGAAATAAGACTGTCTCTGGCTTCAGATTCAACATTGCCCAGTGCCAGGAGCCAGCGTGAGGAACTCCGCCCATGGCAAAGGTCATGAGGAAGGAGGCTCAGCATACACAAAGGCAGGATCGAGCCTCAGGAGACCCCCTGTTCCCGAGCATCTACCCCCAAAACCAGAGTCTGCCTACTTTACTGCTTTATGCTCTCACCTACGCCTCTGACTTTACAGGGGGCTATCCCCCACCACCTCTCTCTGTAAAGGAGTTAACTTAGGACTCCAGTTAATAAATCTCCTGGGCGTGGTCCAAAAACTCCTCTGATGGCTCTCTAGCCTGCCTTACAGGATTATCCAGCCACATGTGATTGTTTACAGCCTCCCAACCGTAAGAGGCACCAGATGCTTTAAACTTTCTAAAAACAGATTCTTTTGAGAAGTTAGAAAATTATTAGTATAGTATTAGTGAGTTAGTTAGAAATCATGTTGGTGCAGGGTTTCATTGCTGAGTTGATTGCCACCAGGCCTCCATATCCTTAGGCACCTGGGAGTATGTTAAATGTAGAAAAGGAAATATAGTAGTTTTGATGTTAGCAATACTAGACTTTTTTAGTTTAAGAATTTTCTCTTTTGTTATAGATCACTGTACTCTTCTGTCTTTGTTATAAATCACTGTGTCCTTGATATGTAAAAATGTAACTTTATCACTATCTTAAGACTGAATAGATCTTAAGGGGAACAAGTTTTCTGATCGATTAACCTTTATCAATAGAAAGAAAGGTGGGGCCATAAAATGTTAATCAGTCTCCAGACCGGAAGATATTGTAAGACAAATGTAAGACCCTTGTAAGAACAAAGATATGCTGAGAACACATTTATCTGTATGTACAACTAAAAGTATAAAAGTGGACCTGGAAAATAAAGAAATGGGACCAGTTCCTGGAAAGACTGGTTTCCACTATGTGGTCTTTTCTCGTTCTCTTCTTTTCTGGCTGAATTCCCATCTGGAGCATGGAGGCTCACCATGTCTACTTACTTGCCCTGGCTTCTAAGACCCACATGAGAGGGAGCCCAAGGCGGGGCACCCTCCACTATTCAAGCGGGCGCCAGTGGCCTACGTAGATGGTGCAAACTCCTTGTCTTGGAGTTTTATTTGTTTTCTACATAAACCAAGTTGTTCAGCCTCTTTTCTCCACTAATTTTCCTACTACACTATTTCTTTCTAATCTCCCTCCATATCTTTAATTAAGTAATTAATTCCTCAGACGCCAACGCCATCTCCACTTCAAATTCCCTGGATCCACCGGGGCTGGACTCCGGCAGCCCAGTCCAGAAATTCCCACACCCAAGGCACAAGGAGCATTTGCTGAAAACCTATCTGCAGACTCCTTTCTTCTCTCCCTCTTCCTTGGAGCCATGGCTATGCCCTTCCAATGAGGTTGAAAGGACTTCCATCAAGTCAAAGTCAAATCTTGTTAGGAATGGATTGGAAAACCACGGGAAAGGAAAAACTGGGATTGTCCACTGAACACCTCCCCCTAAGGACTAGTACGTACCATGACAGTTCCCAACTCTGTACTGTCTGTCCTATCCAAAGTCCTCTTTTAGTAACAAATATTTTGTAACTTTTCCTTTCCAATTGACAATGAAATCCACAGGTAATGTAGATGGCAGTGACTGGCTACCTGCTCACCACACAAGTCCTTTCTCCTCCTGGCAGCACTGAACTGGATTTCCCAGCCTCCCAGGCAATGAGGTGTTACCACATGACTGAGCTTCAGCCAGCGGATTAGGAGCACCACCTCCAGACCTGGGCCCATGTAACCACCCACTAGCAAAATCTAGGTCTTTTCGATGTCCTTAGAAGCCATGGTTTAAAGCTGACCGAATCCAACTGTGTGGATTCCAGTTGCTGAAAGGACTTAATGGGAGAGAGAGAATCAAATTCTACTGTTTAAGCTACAGAGACTTGGCAGTTTATTTCCGATGGCTACTAACATTGCCCTAGCTAATACACTCTAACATATTCCCATATATCTATGGCTCCCAATCCTGAATAGATTCTGTTTTTAGAAGATTTCAGTAAAAGTCTGGGCCTGGGATCAATAGACTTGGCTTCTAATCTGGACTCTGCCACTAAATAACTGAATGATAGGAGTCAAGTTCATTTGCCCTCTTTGGGCATCAGTTTCTATGACTGTGAAATAAAGGATTGAAGAGATTATCTTTAAGGTTCCATCCTGCTCTAGGATTCCAAGACTCCACTGTCAGCTCAATGATGCCCCAGGGGCCACATCTGCCTTGGGGATCTTAGAGTCCCACTTTTGACTCTACACTGAATACAATGCCTGGGACATGGTTTCGTTGTTATTCAGTTGTTAAGCTGTATCCAAATCTACATAACTGCATGGACTACAGCAAGCCAGGCTTTTCTGTCCATAGGGATTATAGGTACTCAAAAAACACTTCTTGAATGAGAAAATAATTCTATTCGTGAGAGAATAATTCATGACCTTATACTTTACCCACTTACAATTGCCAAATAGCACATTATTGACCACAAGGGTTTTGCAGAAACTAAAGCCTGTGACTGGCGATTTGTTAATGTAAGTGAATATTGAAACGTCTCCAGTCAATAACATTTGGTTAACAAAAGACATAGGCTTCCCTGGTGGCTCAGACGATAAAGAATCTGGCTGCAATGCAGGAGACCAGGGTTCAGTCCTCGGGTTGGGAAGACCCTCTGGAGAAG
Organism: Ovis canadensis; assembly: GCF_042477335.2. Taxonomy (NCBI): domain Eukaryota; kingdom Metazoa; phylum Chordata; class Mammalia; order Artiodactyla; family Bovidae; genus Ovis; species Ovis canadensis. Next base: position 180,296,498 of record NC_091247.1, on the reverse strand, counting down.
GGAATGGTAATGCACTCCAGCATTCTTGCCTGGAGAATTCCATGGACAGAGGAGCCTAGTGTGCTGCAGTCCACAGGGTCACAAAGAGTCGGATACAACTGAGCAACTAACACTTTAACAAAAGACGTATTAATACATTTTCAGTCAATAAAAGTTGATAGCAACAAATTGCATGAACTGTTAAATACTTTCTTCTTGTGTAATAGGGATCATTGATGGTTTCCTCCTCTCTGCCTCTCCCCCTCCCTCCAGCACACCCCCCTCAACACACACACACACACACACACACATACCCTTCCCACTAAATAGACCCCAGACCCAGGACCTCCTGCAAACTTCCATTTTCTGCCCTTGCACATTCTGCTTCTGTGCCCTCTGGTCCCCACAAGCCACCAACCTCTGTGAGTCCCCCAGCCCCACCCCATCATTCCTCTCTTCAAGAACCAAAATGCTAAGTATTTTTATTTTAAGATGGAAGAAAATTACAGCCTACAATTAGCACATTTTTCCAACACATTGCCTAAACCACTGCTGTGTAGTGGAGCCAAGAACAAGTGCTAGTAAAGTTAACACGATTTATTAAATAGGAGAAGCCATCCAGAGCTGAGCTAATAGAGCAACCATATGTAAGGTCCACCTCTTCATGGGGTTAGCTCCATCAAGCAGGCTTTAATGGGGAAAGGCACTCAGCTCCCAAAGTCAAACTATGGATTGCAGCAAGGAGGGCAGACAGCTGGATTTCAGCTCTAAGACCTATGTGCTGTGTGATCCTGACTTAGTCAAACAACCTCGCTGAGTCTCAGTTTCCCAACCACAAAATAATGACAACCTCTGATATACCTCACGGGACAGTTAGGATCACACCAACATATACATGATCTAATGCACTAATACATGTAAAAATGTTTTCTAAATCAGAAAAACTCTATGCTTTTAGTTTATTGCTTGCCATTTTTGTCCATCCATCTTTCTTTCTCTCTTTTTTTTTCTCTTTATTCCTTCCTTCCTCTCTTTCTTTAGTTTGTAGAAGACAAAACTCGTTCTAACCCCTGTGGGTAGAAGAATGAACAGTGTGTAGTCCCTTCCTCACAAGCTCAAGAGTCCAGCTGGGGACACCAGCATTATACATGGCTACAGGGTCATGGGCCACTACAGATAGAGGGAGGGTGTCCTGGTGACTCTCATGCACTCCTGTTACCAACCCCTTGATGTAGGATTGTGTTGGCTGAGTAGAAGGGGAGGCTTTGTCTAACTGAACGAAAGTGATGCTGGTCTATACATCAGCCTTTTAAGCACAGTTAATGTGAGTCAGCCCTTGAAAGTCACTCCTGAGCTGATAAGTCAAGTCTCTGAATCTACAAAACTGAAGGCCATAGAGCAGAATGCAGCAAATCCACAAAGGGGATTGCTTCCTATGATACCCGTAGTAGAGAAGTAACTGGCTTCTCTGGCAAGAGCCCTCCACCGCCAAATACTGTGTATGTAATCTAGCGCAAGGGTTCCTAGGCTGCCTTATAGGGCAGCTCCCACCAAAATGGGTTTGTGAACATTCTTTCCTGAAATACTTGTAAATAACAACAATAAAAAAAAAAAACTAACTTTCAAACCCAAAATATATCCTTAAAATGGTAGTTTTCTGAGTTCTTCATATATACCGGTGTTTTACAAATTATTTGTAAAAAAAAAAAAAAAAAAAGGCTCATCTATCAAAATGGAAAAAACTCTGGGAATTTCTGCTCTAGAATAATCTATCCCATTTCAGTTCCAATCCCCGAGAACTATGATGGTGTCAGTGGGGTAGAACTATCATGTTATGTGTCTGTCACATATAAAAAGGGGTTCAAACCACCTTGCCAGGGGTTCTCTTCTTCCTATTGAACCAAGCATAGCACAGAAAGAGCCTTTCCTCACATAGTGAAAGAGGCACTGTTGGGCCTAGAATTTTATAAGCTCACAAGTTAGCATGTTCCTGGATGCTGGAAGAAGACACAAGACACTTGGATCAGAGACAAAGGATGACACTGCTCCCAGCACAGCAAGCAGCCTGAGCAGCAGCACGTCTACATCCGTTCCTCTGGCCTCCAGTTTCCACGTGACAATGTAATAAGCCCGGAGGGAGGCTTTACATCAGTGAGTCCAAATTGCAGCTGAGGGACACTGAGCCTTGGGGAATCCACTACTTTTGTAGCAAGAGGTAAGCCCGCCTGCCCTTTGTCCTTGAGGGAGATGTTACTTCATCCCTCAAGGGTGCTCACTGCAGACACAACTCTGAGATATGTCCCAGGTAAAGAGGTCAGTCTTGCATTCTCGGCATACAGAAGCGTAGTGATTCCCAGATATTTTTGTCCAGAGAAACAAACAGCATGGAGTTTAGAAAATGCACTGAAAGTTGTTCTTGAAATCAAAAAGTCAGCTTCTTCTGGATGTCACCCCCACACTCCCAACTTGATTTGACTCTTCCTTCTCGGAGAACAGAGCACTTTATCTCCTGTCTGAGCCATGACATATAGTCCATATATGTACTCTTCTTCAGCACCCCCTACCCACTACACACTCAGCACCATGAGGGGACGGGCCATGTCTTTGAATCTGCTGTGCTTCAGAGCACCTCACACAGTATCAGGGCTCTACTGTGTGCCTACTGTCTGTTGAAATAATTTGTGGTTTAGAATATCTTATTTGAAGAGAGGATCCTGAGCCTAAGCAAACCCTACTCCTTCAATCATACCAGGATTTGGCAACGACCATTGCTGCCACACCTACACAGATCTACAAGGAGCCCAGGGCTGGAAAGACACAGATGCATCCTGAGGCCACTTGAAGGCTTTTTCACCCTCCCCTCAAAAGCTAGCCCCACTTCCTGAATGCACACTCTTAGCCAGCACACACCATCCAGTCTGCTGATCTCTGCCAATTGTGCCAGATTTAAAAGATAATTGGAAACAAGGGACGACATCCTGGACAGAAAGAAAGACCAGCTACTGAATCCTTGTCTCCAACACTGGACATTTCCAATGGACCTAGGAATAGGAAGTCTACTTGGAGGATTTGGTTTTTCATCCATATAAAAGATCACATAGGGGGACTTCCCTGGCAGTCCAGTGGTTAAGACTTCACCTTCCAATGCAAAAGGTGCAGGTTCGATCCCTGGTCTGGGACCTAAGATCCTACATGTCTCACTGCCAAAAAAACAGAACACAAAAAACAACAGAAGCAATAATTGTAACAGATTCAACAGAGATTTTTAAATGACCCACATCAAAAAAAAAAAAATCTTAAAAAAAAAAAAGTCATATGGTATTTTTCCAGAAGGGAAAAGGGAGATTGTGGCTGCAGTAAAGGATCTCATTTCTAGCAGAGTCTCTTTCTATGTAACTAGACCATTTCAGCCTTGGGAATCCTATGTTATCAAATGCCCAGAGAAAGATTCCGGAGAAAGAGGATTGTTTTAAACTGGCCCTCTTGGCCTCCCACAGCTAATCATTCTCCCAGGACATTACCCACAGCCCTTTCCCCTCCCAGCAATATCTGCCCCTCCAATCTCACTAGGAAATCCAGGCCAGCTGGTGATTTCAAGCTCCTTTATCTACTATGATAAGGAGTATCCAGCATGCCATGGGGCCCCACTGCCAACTCCTAGGTCACAATGCCAAGTGGAATCATAAAAAGTTGCCATGTGGGCCTGTCCCAACACCCTCAAAAAGGAAGAGCAAACAATGGCTTACCAACAATACTCACGTGCATTCACTTGAGATGTCTCATTCCCAGGCCAGGATCCCAGATACACACAATTCCCACTCCTTTCAAAGGGAGATGACGTTAGCTGAATGGTTTTCAGGCCAAGCCTTTAATTGTTTCTTTGCTATCAGTATTTTATTTTTATAATTCTAATGAATCTGATGTCAACTCTTGATAGGAGGGGACTGACTAGCTAGAAAATAAAAAGCATGGATTTAGAATCAAAAGGCAATGAGTTTCAATCTCCTTTTCCATTCCTACTATTACAGTTGAGGTGCTTTGTTTCTGAGCCTCAGTTTAATTATTGTAAAATGGTACCAACAACAAGTATTATCAGTCTATTGTGGAAATTAAAATGAATAACCCATAAGAATACTTAATAAATAAATGTTTGTTCCATTCTCTAATGTTCTGTGACTTGACAAGGACCACCACATGCCACATGGTGTGGCCAAAAAATAAATAAATGTATTTTTTTTTTAAACCAAGTGATTGAAAAAAGAAAGATGTCACATATGACTCCTCTTCTTAGAGCCCAGCAATGGTCAAAGAAATGTCCTCATGGCAGTGTCAGAAGGTAGTACCTAGCTTTCAGGAGCCTCCCGTGACCTCCTCTCCTCTACGCTCCTGCTCACTCACTCCCTCCACACCAGCTTCCTGATGGTCTTCAGACACGCTGGGGGCAGGGGGCTCCTCTCAGAGCCCTGTACTTGCTGTTCCTTCTGCTTTTCATGTTCTTCCCCCATATATCTACATGGCTCACTCTTTCCCTGGTTCAAAGTCCTTGCATAAATATCTTCTCACTGAGAACTTCCCTGACCACCTGTTTAGACTTAAACTCTAGCATCCCTCCTCCTTTTCTGCTTCATTTTTCTTCCTTTTGCTTTGTATCATCCATCACTCCCTATAATTTACAGATTTACTTTATTATCTGCCACCCCCTTGAGCATAGAAGCCCCATGGCAGCAGATAGTTCCATGAGGTCTTGTCCATTGCTGTGTCCACAGCACCTAGAACACTGTCTGGCCCAGAGTGAGTGTTCAAGATATCTTTGTTGAATGGATCAACGAATGGATGCTACTTTTCCTCAAAGGTATTGGTTGCAACATTGAAGGGCCAGGCAAAGATGAAAGAACCAGTCAAACTGAGAAGAGTTGTTTCAAGGGTGAGAGTAGAGGAGAGGGTGATATTCTAGAAGGCAAGTGGTCATGAAGTTCAAATGCCACAGAGAAAGGGATGATACAAGAGGAGGAATGAAAAGTGAGGCTGGAAAGATGAATGCAAGAATATGGCATGAAGACTTCCCTGTGAAAACCTGCTACAAAAATATTAAGTGACATTTTTGTTGTCATAACCATCTATCACAGTTTGATGAATTTTACCATGAGGAAACAAGCAATATTTTGACCATAATAGCAATGAGAAGTGGTTATCTTACCTAACTTTTTTTCATGCTTCTATAAAAAGTTGCAGAATGCCTAACTTTATGGTGATGCCAGGAAGTAGGCAAATCTTATGGCACTCTGTAAATATTTCTCTATTATGAATGCTGCTATATGGGGCTTCTCTGGTGGCTCAGATGGTAAAGAACCTGCCTGCAATGCAGGAGACCCGGGTCTAATCCCTGGGTTGGGAAGATCCTCTGGAGAAGGGAATGGCAACTCACTCCAGTACTCTTGTCTGGAGAAATCCATGGACAGAGGAGACTGGTGGGCTACCATCCATGGGGTCACAAAGAGTAGGACAGGGCTGAGTGACTAACACTAACTAATATGGGGCTGGTGACATTAAGAAGTATCATTAGTTATTGAGACCCCTTGGAGTTCCTGTAGGAGCATAATGTCATGATTTAGGAAAGAGTTAACCCACAGTCATGGCAAGAGTGAATGTCGACATTCTAGGAATCAGCAAACTAAAATGGACTGGAATGGGTGAATTTAACTCAGATGACCATTATATCTACTTCTGTGGGCAGGAATCCCTCAGAAGAAATGGAGTAGCCATCATGGTCAACAAAAGTCCGAAATGCAGTACTTAGATGCAATCTCAAAACTGACAGAATGATCTCTGTTCGTCTCCGAAGGAAACCATTCAATATCATGGTAATCCAAGTCTATGCCCCAACCAGTAACACTGAAGAAGCTGAAGATGAACAGTTCTATGAAGACCTACAAGCCCTTTTAGAACTAACACCTAAAAAAGATGTCCTTCTCGTTATAGGGGACTGGAATGCAAAAGTAGGAAGTCAAGAAACACCTGGTGTAACAGGCAAATTTGGCCTTGGAATGCAGAATGAAGCAGGGCAAAGGCTAATAGAGTTTTGCCAAGAAAATGCACTGGTCATAACGAACACCCTCTTCCAACAACACAAGAGAAGACTCTACACGTGGACATCGCCAGATGGTCAACACCAAAATCAGATTGATTATATTCTTTGCAGCCAAAGATGGAGAAGCTCTATACAGTCAGCAAAAACAAAACCAGGGGCTGACTATGGCTCAGATCATGAACTCCTTATTGCCAAATTCAGACTGAAATTGAAGAAAGTAGGAAAAACCGCTAGACCATTCAGGTATGACCTAAATCCAATCCCTTATGATTATACAGTGGAAGTGAGAAATAGATTTAAGGGCCTATATCTGATAGATAGAGTGCCTGATGAACTATGGGATGAGGTTCATGACATTGTACAGGAGACAGGGATCAAGACCATCCCCATGGAAAAGAAATGCAAAAAAGCAAAATGGCTGTCTGGGGAGGCCTTACAAATAGTTGTGAAAAGAAGAGAAGCGAAAAGCAAAGGAGAAAAAGAAAGATATAAGCATCTGAATGCAGAGTTCCAAAGAATAGCAAGAAGAGATAAGAAAGCTTTCTTCAGCAATCAATGTAAAGAAATAGAGAAAAACAACAGAATGGGAAAGACTAGAGATCTCTTCAAGAAAATTAGAGATACCAAGGGAACATTTCATGCAAAAATGGGCTCGATAAAGGACAGAAATGGTATGGACCTAACAGAAGCAGAAGATATGAAGAAGAGGTGGCAAGAATACACAGAAGAACTGTACAAAAAAGAGCTTCACAATCCAGATAATCACGATGGTGTGATCACTCATCTAGAGCCAGACTTCCTGGAATGTGAAGTCAAGTGGGCCATAGAAAGCATCACTACGAACAAAGCTAGTGGAAATGATGGCATTCCAGTTGAGCTATTTCAAATCCTGGAAGATGATGCTGTGAAAGTGCTGCACTCAATATGCCAGCAAATTTGGAAAACTCAGCAGTGGCCACAGGACTGGAAACGGTCAGTTTTCATTCCAATCCCAAAGAAAGGCAATGCCAAAGAATGCTCAAACTACTACACAATCGCACTCATCTCACATGCTAGTAAAGTAATGCTCAAAATTCTCCAAGCCAGGCTTCAGCAATATGTGAACCGAGAACTTCCATATGTTCAAGCTGGTTTTAGAAAAGGCAGAGGAACCAGAGATCAAATTGCCAACATCCGCTGGATCATCAAAAATGCAAGAGAGTTCCAGAAAAACATCTATTTCTGCTTTATTGACTATGCCAAAGCCTTTGCCTGTGTGGATCACAATCAACTGTGGAAAATTCTGAGAGAGATGGGAATACCAGACCACCTGACCTGCCTCTTAAGAAATCTGTATGCAGGTCAGGAAGCAACAGTTAGAACTGAACATGGAACAACAAACTGGTTCCAAATAGGGAAAGGAGTACGTCAAGCTGTATATTGTCACCCTGCTTATTTAACTTCTATGCAGAGTACATCATGAGAAATGCTGGGCTGGAAGAAGCACAAGCTGGAATCAAGATTGCTGGGAGAAATATCAATAACCTCAGATATGCAGATGACACCACCCTTATGGCAGAAAGTGAAGAGGAACTAAAAAGCCTCTTGATGAGAGTGAAAGAGGAGAGTGAACAAGTTGGCTTAAAGCTCAACATTCAGAAAACGAAGATCATAGCATCCAGTCCTATCACTTCATGGGAAATAGATGGAGAAACAGTGGAAACAGTGTCAGACTTTATTTTTGGGGGCTCCAAAATCACTGCAGATGGTGATTGCAGCCATGAAATTAAAAGACACTTACTCCTTGGAAGGAAAGCTATGATCAACCTAGATATCATATTGAAAAGCAGACATTACTTTGCCGACTAAGGTCCGTTTAGTCAAGGCTATGGTTTTTCCAGTAGTCATGTATGGATGTGAGAGTTGGACTGTGAAGAAGGCTGAGCGCCAAAGAATTGATGTTTTTGGACTGTCGTGTTGGAGAAGACTCTTGAGAGTCCCTTGGACTGCAAGGAAATCCAACCAGTCCATTCTGAAGGAGATCAGCCCTGTGATTTCTTTGGAAGGAATGATGCTGAAGCTGAAACTCCAATACTTTGGCCACCTCATGCGAAGAGTTGACTCATTGGAAAAGACTCTGATGCTGGGAGGGATTGGGGGCAGGAGGAGAAGGGGAAGACAGAGGATGAGATGGCTGGATGGCGTCACTGACTCGACGGACGTGAATCTGAGTGAACTCCGGGAGTCGGTGATGGACAGGGAGGCCTGGTGTGCTGCGATTCATGGGGTCGCAAAGAGTCAGACACGACTGAGCGACTGAACTGAACTGACTGAACCCACAGTTTTAAAGCACATTGGTTAAAAAAATCCCCTACTAATGACTGGGAGGCTCTTGTGTGTCAGGCACTTGTCCACCCCCTTTCAGCTTTCGCACAATAGATAATCTTCAGAACAAGCCAGTGAGGAAATACCATCCTTCTAATATACAGCAAGAGCTAGGGTCCTCAAGTCACACAGCCTGGCTTTCATTCCTGTCCTGCTACTTACCAGCCATGTGGCCTTGGGCATACTTTATGACCTCTCTGTGCCCTGTACTAACTGCAACTATCTCATAATATGTGGAAAGTTCCCAACAGATTAAGTAGCCCACAATAAGCTCTCAGAAAATATTTTGTTATAATAATTAATGAGAATTGAACCTGAGAAAGCCCAGGTAAGTAATGTCCCCAAGGTATTCTAACCAGTAAGTGAGAGAGTCAAGATTGGAACCCAGGTCTTCCGTGCTCTGATATAATTCTTTTTCCACGTCATCATAGGTATCTCACCACATTTCCTAGTGACAGCGATGCACCCTTTGTGAATGTAAAAGCTACACAAATCGGGAGGATCTTCTAAAACTCAAGGTGACATCAGATGGGGCTGTAATCCTTCAGGACTTCTATTGGTTTGGCACATTCAAAGGGCTCACCTACATGTCTGGGGACTTGACAGGGATAGCAGAATACTGGGCATACAAGAGATGCTGGGACAGCTACAAAATACAGCACCAAGGCACCCATAGCTGACTCTTCGGGTACATGCATTTCCACCACCTTCACATGTGCCTTATGACAATCACCTAAGGTGTCAGTTCCTTGAAATTGAGAACTAATCTGCCTGGTTCATTGCTGGACCCGAAGAACTGTGCCTGGGATGTGGCACATGCTTAATAAATATTTGTGGATAAAGTTTAAGGAAGGGAGAGAGGATAGAAGGCAAGAATGAGTGGAGAGAAGGGAAGGCAGGAAATGAGAAAAGATCTCCCACTCAAGGTATGTTAATTAAAATTAAAGAATTAGAAGGAGGTGTTGCTTTTGGGCTGTGGAAGCCTGCTTCATGAAAATACAACCCAGAGACCACCTCCTTCCTCACCCACCCCAGAGAAGAGTAAAGACGGTATCTCCCATCTGACTCACAGAAACTGTGCTCTCCTTCGCACCACCACCATTTTTCCTATTTATCAGCCAAATCAGATGAGCCCCAGAGGTCAGCCAATCATCCAACTTGAACTCGTCCATCCCTGTGGGTGTCCCCCCAGAGTCAGACTCAATTGCTTCAGAATTTCTGGGGACAGAGCCTAGCATCAGTACTTCTTAAAGATCATCAGTTAACTCCAATGTACAGCCAAGAAGCCAAGATTGAGAATGAGAGCCCTTTATCCAGAGAACTGAGAGCTTTTGGCAATCACACACACACACACACACACACCCTCTAAGTCTAGTTCTTAAAGCCCTTAGAGAAGATTGTAGTTTCTCATAGTCTAAACTCCTCTTAGCATCTCTTAGCTATCTGTCATCTCCACATTTTAATTTTCATTAGGTTAGTACTTGTCATCTCTTCTGTCTGGGTGTAAATTCCTGGAGGAAAGGATTCATGCTTCCTCCACTTATCGGGCTCCCTGAGCACCTGGCATGCATCAACACTCCATCTGCTCCTGACCACACAGCAAGCTCTCAGGCAACAGGCCTTCAAATAGGTGCATTGACCAGCGGAGCTGCTCTTGGAGGGAATCCTGCGAGGATGTTTCCTACGGGGCTTCTGCTTCTCTCCTCTGACTCCCTCTTTTCCTCTGTTCTGATTCTGGACATTCTCAGCTCCCTAGCAGAATAGGAGGATGCTGGCTCAGAACCCAATTTCTCAGCACTGGGCTGTGTCCACCCCGCAGAGAGGCTGCTGCTCTAAATACAGGCATCTGGGCATTACAGCCTTGCCCTGCGGACCCATCTTGATCCTTGGGATGGCTTCAGGCCATTTGAACTGGTTCAAGAGGGAACCCGGAGGCTCAGACTCCCACAGTGAGGCAGCTAATAAGATGAAGGGAAGGGAGACTGTCTCACCAAATGGGGGCAACAGGGATCCTGGCAAAATTCCCCATCGAATACAGAAAAATCAATTTTGAATGGATTTGGACAGACAGTCCTGCCAGGACATTCCAGCGGCAGGTCTAAATACCAGCAGCAGACAAAGAGAATACGTGTGGTTCTGTGGGATCACTATGGGCCACCAGAGCTGCCAGGGAACTGCACCCCTCCAGCTCAGCCCACCCAACTCCAGCCTCTGACCCCCTCCTTCTCTACTGGGACCCTCTGGATGCCTGTATCCTTGTAATGTATCACCTATTCCTTCCTTCCCAAGGAGCAGATGCACTGCTACCCTAAGCGTAGTTACTTCGTGCACTGTGTGTTTCCTACTCAGCAGAAAAAATGGATATATCCCAGACAGGCCCAAAACAGGTAACGCTTTTGAACCAGGTAAAGTTTTTGACCTGAAAGCTAAATTCACATGCAATCTAAGAAAACAGCTCTTTTTATATTCCTTCCCAGTTTCCAGGCCTTGTTAGCTGTGGGCTGCTGAAGAACTCCTCCTCTTCCCACCCTCCTTTGTGAACACAAAATCATTGCTATGCAAAGGATGGCAACTGGGTTTGCTCTCCAAGGCCAACTCCAATAGATTGATAATGTCTGCTGAGGTGCAGCCCTCCCCAAGGCTCAATGGAAAATCACAGTTGATTAGTGATGTCTGCCACATGCCTGGAAAGGAGACATATAGAGTGTTCACCTTGCTTTTATCAACTCAAGGAGAAGATTAAGGCTCCCCACTAGGGGAGAAGGAAGTCTCACCCAGATTAAATACACAATGAGGTACACTGGGGCTACTGAAGTAAGTGTAGTGTGGCTTGGGTTGGAGGTCAAAGCAGAAATGACTCTGATTCTCTCCCATGGGATGGGCTCTTCCTCTTTTTCCTTAGTGACTAAGGAAATGAGATAACCCCCTTAGTGGAGGGCATCCTGCATCTCAGAGGACAAAGATAGGAGGAGAAAGAGGACAGGCATAGGTGGCTCTGGGAAAATGAGCAAAGGGAATTCTCTAGAGTCACATCTCAGCTGCCTGGTTAGAAAGAAGCCAGAGAAGAACAAGGGCCAGAGCTCTGGCCTTGCCACACTTTATCCTGCACAGATATCCCTAGATTTCTCAGTGGGATGGGCCCAGGGCCGTTGGATTGTGAGAACCACCATCCATACCACATAGCATGCAGGATCTTAGTTCCCTGACCAGGGATTGAACCCATATCCCCTGTAGTGGAAGCTCAGAGTCTTAAGCGCTAGACTACCTGGGAAGTCCGTGGAAGGGTCTTACTGCAAAGGAGATGGAAAGAAATGGGCATCTTATCTGTGTTGGTGGGGAAGGGGAGAATAATTTAAATACATTTTTCTCATCTATGCAAATCACCTAGAAAAATGGAGTGTACAACCTACAGGCCAGAGAAATCCTTGTTATGTAAGAGTCCAGTGGGGGAAAAGAATTTCAGAGCCACAACAAACCGTAAGCTGGCTCTGAATTTGCAAAACAACTTCTGTTTTGTTTGTTGGTCGGCTTGTCCTCTTTTAAAGCAAAAACAATAACAAGAAGGCTGGACTGCTGCTAACTTTGATGCTATCTAATAGCATTGGCTCTGCTCCTACAAGTTCCCCACTTGTCTGTGTCTGAGTAAAAATAAAATGAGAGTACGTTATCTGGGATAGGAAACGAGGCATGACTTCCCATTATCACATGAGCAGATTAGCTAGACTCCAAAAGCAGGCTCCAAGGAAACAGAAACAGGACGTCCACATGTCAACAGGGAGGAAAGAGGGTCCAAAAGGTCCTAAGTGGGAAGGGGTCAGATACCCTGGTGTCAGGGCTTCTCCTAAAAAGGGCCACCAGAGGACAATGGAGGATAGGCTGGCTCAGGAAGCAGTAAAACTGGCCAAGAGATATGAAAGGGGACATCCAAACATGCCAATCAGGGGACATGTTTGCCTTCATCTTACTTAGAGGCAGCCCTAAAAGCCCATTCCTCACCATGTCACTGCACATCCCCATGAAGTCTACTAGTATTGAGAGGAACCACTCTTGGGGTGACTTGTTTAAAGATGCTAACTTGCTGTCTTTTCATCAGAAATACAATGTTGTTGTTCAGTCACTCAGTCACATCCAGCTCTCTGTGACCCCATGGACTGCAGCACACCAGGCTTCCCTGTCCTTCAGGAGTATACGTGTATGTATGACTGAATCACTTTGCTACTTACCTGAAACTAACACAACATTGTAGGTCAACTTGTTATTCAGTCACCAAGTTATGTCTGACTCTTTAAGACCCCATGAACTGCAGCACACCAGGTTTTCCTGTCCCTCAGCATCTCCCAGAGTTTGCCCAAGTTCATGTTCACTGAATCAGTGATGCCATCCAACCTTCTCATCCTCTGTCACCCCCTTCTCCACCTGCCTTCAATCTTTCCCAGCATCAGGGTCTTTTCCAATGAGTCGGCTCTTCAAATCAGGTGACCAAAGTATTGGAGCTTCAGCTTCAACATCAGTCCTTCCAATGAATATTCAGGGTTGCTTTCCTTTAAGAGTGACTGGTTTGTATTCCTTGATTTCCAAGGGATTTTCAGGTGTCTTCTCCAGCACCACAGCTCAAAAGCATCATTTCTTCAGTGTTCTGCCTTCCTTACTGCCAACTGTACTCCAATATAGTTCCAGAAAAACATCTATTTCTGCATTATTGATTATGCCAAATCACATAATGTGTGGATCACAATCAACTGTGGAAAATTCTGAAAGAGATGGGAATACCAGACCACCTGACCTGCCTCTTGAGAAACCTATATGCAGGTCAGGAAGCAACAGTTAGAACTGAACATGGAACAACAGACTGGTTCCAAATAGGAAAAGGAGTACGTCAAGGCTGTATACTGTCATCCTGCTTATTTAACTTCTATGCAGAGTACATCATGAGAAACGCTGGGCTGGAAGAAGCACAAGCTGGAATCAAGATTGCCAGGAGAAATATCAATAACTCAGATATGCAGATGACACCACCCTTATGGCAAAGAGTGAAGAGGAACTAAAAAGCCTCTTGATGAAAGTGAAAGAGGAGAGCGAAAAAGTTGGCTTAAATCTCAACATTCAAAAAACGAAGATCATGGCATCCAGTCCCATCACTTCATGGGAAATAGATGGAGAAACAGTGGAAACAGTGTCAGACTTTATTTTTGGGGGCTCCAAAATCACTGCAGATGGTGATTGCAGCCATGAAATTAAAAGACACTTACTCCTTGGAAGGAAAGTTATGACCAACCTAGATAGCGTATTGAAAAACAGAGACATTACTTTGTCAACAAAGGTCCATCTAGTCAAGGCTATGGTTTTTCCAGGGGTCATGTATGGATGTGAGAGTTGGAATGTGAAGAAAGCTGAGTGATGAAGAAATGATACTTTTGAAGTGTGGTGTTGGAGAAGACTCTTGAGAGTCCCTTGGACTGCAAGGAGATCCAACCAGTCCATTCTGAAGGAGATCAGCCCTGGGATTTCTTTGGAAGGAATGATGCTAAAGCCGAAACTCCAATACTTTGGCCACCTCATGCGAAGAGTTGACTCATTAGAAAAGACTCTGATGGTGGGAGGGATTGGGGGCAGGAGGAGAAGAGGATGACAGAGGATAAGATGGCTGGATGGCATCACCGACTCAAAGGACGTGAGTTTGAGTGAACTCTGGGAGTTGGTGATGGACAAGGAGGCCTGGCGTGCTGCAATTCATGGGGTCGCAAAGAGTCAGACACGACTTAGCAACTGAACTGAACTGATACTCCAATATAGAAGCAATTTTTTAAAAAAGAAAAATTGATTTGTTCTGAGGGTTAATAAGGTTATCCATATAAAATGCTTAGCACTTTTTGGCACAGAGTAGGTGCTTAAATTTGGTTCAAATTGGGAAAGGAGTATGTCAAGGCTTATTTTGCACCCTGCATATTTAACATCTAGGTAGGGTACATCATGCAAAATGCTGGGCTAGATGAAGCACAAGCTGGAATCAAGATTGCTGGGAGAAACATCAGTAACCTCAGATATGCAGATGACATCATCCCCATGGCAGAAAGCCAAGAGGAACTAAAGAGCCTCTGATGAAGGTGAAAGAGGAGAGTGAAAAAGCTGGCTTACAACACAACATTCAGAAAATGAAGATCATGGCATATTGTCCCATCACTTCACGGCAAATAGATGGGGAAACAACGGAAACAATGACAGACTTTTTATTTTCTTGGCTCCGAAAGCACTGCAGGTGGTGACTACAGCCATGAAATTAAAAGATGCTTGCTCCTTGGAAGAAAAGCTATGACAAACCTACACTGTGTATTAAAAAGGAGACATCACTTTGCCAACAAAGGTCTGTATAGTCAAAGCTATGAATTTTCCAATAGTCATGTATGGATGTGAGAGTTGGACCCTAAAGAAGACTGAGTGCTGAAGAATTGATGCTTTCAACCTGTGATGCTAGAGAAGACTCTTGAGAGTACCTTGGAAAGCCAGCAGATCAAACTAAAGGAACTCAACCCTGACTATTCACTGGAAGGACTGATGCTGAAGCTGACTGACGTTCCAATGTTTTGGTCACCTGATGCGAGGAGCCAACTCATTGGAAAAACCCTGATGCTGAGAAAGATTGACGGCAGGTGGAGAAGGGGACGACAGGATGAGATGGCTGAATGGCACCACCAATTCAATGGATATGAGTTTGAGCAAGCTCCAGGAGATGGTGAAGGAAAAGGAAGCCTGGCATGCTGCAGTCCATGAGGTCGCAAAGAGTGAGACACAACTGATTGACTGAACAACAAGGTGCTTAATAAATATTAACTATGAGGCTTGAAAATCTTAAGTGAAGAATGAGATGCCACCGCACGCTGTCAGGATAGACTTTGGTACGGAGCCCCTTTCAACCACCATCAAATTATCCTGAGCAGGGAGCTTTCATTAGAATCCAGTATCAGAAAAATCATCTGATTGCTGGAAATAGACAAAAGAGGTTACTGAGCATGTTTTCAGGGCAGTACTGGTCTTTAGTTTTTATTTCCTGGGCTATTTTACAACCCTGTAAGGACAAAGGTTCACTTGCAGAATTTTGTCTCGTAGAGACACAAACAATTTAAGACTGGGGGAGTAGATACCCCATAAGCTGTGATGTATGACCCTGTCGGACTTAAACCCAGCAATCTTTTAAATTAAATGTACATACAATTACACATAACACATAATTATTATATAATACATATAGCCATATAATTGCATATAATTATATACATATATAATTAATATTATATATTCTATTATATATTATCTATAATTAATGCATGTATATATATATTCCTAGTTTCTCAAACACTCTTGGACAGGTTTCAGCTTATTACTGGTTCTCTGATTAATGAATGAATGATGAGTTTTTTTCAATTTTAGAATCATGCCTGTTTAACCTTTTGAAAATTACACTTTTACACTATGCAGAGAAACAGGTCTTTCTCTGGGAGCCCAAATGAAGTCACGTGATTCCTGGCTGCCCAGAGACATCATGCAACCTTGAGCTGCCCACCGAGCAGCCCTGACCTGGCCATTGCCTTCAGCACAGGCAACATGGAAGCTTCAGGACTTTAACCTCGGTGAGGGAAGTGGGACCACTGACAATATTCCCTCCCTGCTTCCAAACAGGGCTCCAGGTCAGAGCAGGAGCAAGACCAGCCTCACATAAACCTGACCGGCTCAGAGATGATACCTAGGTTCTTAGTTTGTACTGTGCTGTTCTTAGTTGCTCAGTTGCGTCTGACTCTTTTCGACCCCATGGACTACAGCCCACCAGGCTCCTCTGTCCATGGGGACTCTCCAGGCAAGAATACTGGACTGGGTTGCCATGCCCTCCTCCAGGGGATCTACCCAACCGAGGGATCAAACCCAGGTCTCCCGCATTGCAGGTGGATTCTTTACCAACTGAGCCACCAGTTCTTAATTTAGGTAAGTAACTATTAATAGATGCAAGATATTATCATTTACTGAGATGAAGAAGACTAGGAGAAATAAATTTGGAGGCAGAAGAATCAAAGAGAGAGTAGCTAACCTCCCAGTTCCTGATACATTTGGAAGCCTTTGGTACAACAGGGCTAGAATTACACAGAGGGGAAATTTGATTCGTTTTATCAACCCAGTTTTCTGTTGTGGACTTCTTTCATCTACTAAAATCTTTGCATTTTGGAAGGTGCATTTGCCTTTTGCTCACCTTACAGACAGCTGAATGCCTGAGTCAAGAGACCATGGGGTGAGTTTCGCAATTGTTCGGTGAGTACCTGTTTCATCAGCTTTTCCTCTCAGAATCCTGGTGCTTTGCTCATTTATATGGGGTACAATCTGGTGCCTCATGCCTGGTGATATCAACCTCTTCAGAGAGGGCAGTGTAACTCTTCGCTTTCACGGGTTTTTTTGTTTTGTCACTACCACTCTGCTATTTGTTCACACTAAAGTTTGAATTGCTTAAAATTTTAGCATCATCTTTGCAATTCAAGAGAAAAATCTTCATGTCTTCATTGTGCTCTGTGTAATGGGTTAATGAAAATAGGCACACAGCCATACTATGCAGAGTAAGGTGTGAAGGGCAATGCTTTGTTAGGCTAACTTAACAAATGAAGCAGTTTTGTCCATTTTGATGTGATTTGCAAGTTGTCTTATTTTTTGTCTTTTTTTTTTTTTTTTTTAGCAGGATGGAAGTCAATTTGAGGATTGAAATTAATGGTGTTTTTCAATTTCAGATGATTCCCCCTATGGTGAGGGATTTTAAGAAAAGAATTGCTCTTATAGAGTAGAGAACCATTTTGGCTATCAGAGGGTGTCAGTAAGGACAGCCCCCAGGTCAGGTCCCAGAGGTTTGACCCACACCTCCTGGCGGGGCTAGAACCAGATGCTGTCCCCATGTCACACTGAAGATGTCAGGTGAAATCGCAAAACACTGAGCCTCATGACAACTGTGCCTTGTTAGCCTTGGTTCCAACTTCCTCCCTAGACTGTCAATTCCCAGGAACTTAGTGACAAGAAGTAGGGCTCCTGACAGTGGGTCTTTGTAAGCACTTAGCACAGTGTTAGCTAAGGCTGGCTGTTTTCATTCAAAAGGAGAGAAAAAGTTACATATTTAGATGCAGATGTAAATATGGATGACACAACATTCACAAATGGAAAAAAAAAAATACTAGAGGAAGTTGAAAGAAAGCATTGGCAAAGGGTACCTCTGGGGACTTCCCTGGCCCAGCAGCTAAGAACCTACTTTGCAATGCAGGGGACACTGGCTTGGGATCCCACTGGGATCCCACTTGCTGCAGAGCAACTAAGCCCACGTACCGCAACTGGGGAGTCTGTGTGCCTCAATGAAAACCCCATGTACTACAACTGACACCCAACACAGCTAAATGCATACATAAAAAGATTATCTCTGTGTAATAGCACAGCAGTTAATTTTCTATTTCTGCTTTTCACTATTTTCTTATGAACCATGTGTTCATTCCTTAGGACTAGAACCCAGCAAGAGTGATAGAAGTCATTCCAAAGATTAGATAAGGTCTAACATCTTGCCCACAATCACTCTGACTCTTCTCACTTGCAAGTTGTCGTGTTGGAAGCTGACCTATAGAAAGACCCATTTGGCAGGAAACTCCAGCCAGCAAGGAAAGGAGGCCCTGAGTCCAGCAGCCACAGAAGCTGAATCCGGTAACTTAGCTGGGAAGTGAGTCCTCCCCCAGTCTAACTCTGAGACCACTCTAGCCTGACCCCTGGATTGCAGACTTACCAGAGACCCTGCACCCAAGGGCCAGTTAATCTACACCTATATGCTTGATCCGTGAGAAGTGGGAAAGAAATACTGGTTGCTTGAAACCACTACATTTTGGCTACACAATAATAGGAAACTAAAAAATATATATAAACTAATGATGATGGGAGGATTGCAAGGGTTGTTATAATATTAAATAAGTCCCATAAAGTGTTTAGAACAGGTCCTGTCATATAATAAGCATTATATACACTTTGCTCTGAGATATTATAAAGCACTGATGCCCTTGGTACCTACAGAAGGTTCTAACTACTTTCTCCGTCACCAAATGGTCCTAGCCTCCTCTGCATCCTGAAAGGTTCCCTCTCCACCTTCCTCTCACTTAACTGCCACTCCTAGTTGGTGTCAGTGTGTCTGCTTCTGGCAGTTCCTCCTCTCCCTGATAAAATAACTTTTCAAAAAGCTGCTTTTAATCTTCCATAGGTTTTAAATTAATAAATAAACTTGTTATGAAGTAACTAAACTCAAAATAACTGGGCTGTGATTTAGAGTCTGGGGAGCTCTCTAATAAGCACACTGCAAGGCTGTTTCTCTTTGCTTTAATACCATCCTTTTTGAGGCTCAGAGGCCCTTGCTGCTTCTAGTTTCTCGGCTATGTTGTAGTCAGTTGAGGCCACTAGATTGAGGAGACATCTCTGACTTTCAACCTCAAGATGCATACATTGTACATCCACTACGTCATGGATCACAGCTCTGATTTTATTCATCCCCAAGCTCAGTGCCTCCTAGCCTGATCCAGAGTTCATTTATTTCAGCCAAAAAAACATCCTTTGTTTTTAATGCTTCAGTTTAATCAAATTTAATTTCTGTCATTGGCTAACAAGAGTCCTCAGGGATTAAGGAGTACACAAGGATTAAGGAGTACACAAGGATTAAGGGAGACTTGCTGTAGGAAGAGAAGATTAAAAGGAGATCCAGGGGATAAGTTGACTGTGAATGAGTGCAGGAGAAAAGGGATTGGAAGGTGGTTTACAGCAAAAGGAACAACTCCTGTGAATTCCCCGAGGTGGGAGAGAGCAAAGCAAGTCTGAGAAATAGAAGTAAAGCCAGTGTGGCTGGAACTCAACACGCGAAGGAGGAAGGCACTAGAAATGGCAGGGCCAAAGCATGCTGGCTTGACACGCCGGGTAGGAGTTTGGGTTTCAATCTGAGGGCACAGGCCAAAGAATAAAGAATTTCAAGCTAGGGGTTAGCCAACAACGGCCCTGAGCCATGTCTGGCTCCCAGCCTGTTTTGGTAAATACATTTTTATTGGAACATAGCCATGGCCATTCATTTACATATTTTCTATGGCTCTTTTCACACCACGATGGCAGAGTTGAGTGGTTGTAACAGACATCACAGAGCCTGCAATGTTGAACATATTTACTACATGACCCTTTACAGAAAAAGTTGCTGACCTTTGTTTCAAGCTTGCGGGTTCTATGATCGGATTTGCATTCTACAAAGATTCTGGCAGCCAGCTGAGAACCTTGATGTAAGGATGGATCTGTTACCACTTCCCCTTCCGTTCCATCCCAGATGGGGCTAGAGCATGGTGAACTATGTTGGTGTAAGAAAGAGCAGGAGGAAGACAGAGGAGAGGGACATGGTATGGATAATAAACAGACAAGTGAATTGGACCCTACATTTTTAATAAGTGAAGAACATTTTAGAGAGTAAGAGAGATGAATAGAGTTATTTTTTCCCTTTCATTGATATAACAAAAAATGTGCATGCTCAGTTACTCTGTGGTTTCTGACTCTTTGCAACCCCCTAGACTGCAGCCCTCCAGGCTCCTCTGTCCATGGGGTTTTCCAGGCAAGAATACTGGAGTGGGTTGCCATGCCCTTCTCCAGATCTTTCCAACTCAAGGATCAAACCCAAGTCTCCTGTGTCTCCTGCATTGGCAGGCAGGTTCTTTACCACTGAGCTACCTGGGAAGCATCAGAAAATTGGGTGGCACGTTAAATACAAAAAAAAAACCTAAACTGAGTTAGTAGCTCAAATGCACAACAAGGACTTCCCTGGAAGTCCAGTGGTTAAGACTCTGAGCTTACAGAAAAGAGACTTGTGGGCACAACTGGGGGAAAGAGAACAAAAGACAAATTGAGAGAGTAGCACTGACGCTTATACGCTAATGTGTAAAATAGATAGCTAGCAGGAAGTGCTATATAACACAGGGAGCTCAGCACGGTGCCCTGTGATAACCTAGATGGGTGGGATGGAGGGTTGGTGGGAGGGAGGCTCAATAATGAGGGAATATATGTATACATGCATATGGCTGATTCACACTGCTGTCCAGCAGAAACTAACAATGTTGTAAAACAGTAATCCTCCAGTTTAAAAATAAGTTAATTAATTAGAAAGAGACCCCAGGCTTCTAGTGCAGGGGGTACAGGTTTGATCCCTGGTCAGGGAACTAAGATCTCACATGCCACTTGGCACGGCCAAAAAGAAAAGAAAAATCTATTCCTCCAGGCCTGATGTCTATGTGTACAAGGACCCACTTGCCCTGGACAATCTCCAAGCTGCTATCAATCTAAGGGTGCTGAGCTTCTGTGATCAAAGGGAGAAAAGTCACAAAGGTATTAAAAAGATGACACTGGCTTAGGTCCTTCTTAGGTTTCCTTAGGAGCAGTTATTTGCTAGGAAAACAATTATTATCCTCTAATTTTGGTTAGGAGCGGTGAGGGTGAGAGAGAAAACGTGAAGCCAAGGGGAGTTGTTCCTTTAGGACAGCTGGCTGAGAACCAAAGTACAAAGTTGTCCACAAACTTCTCGAATCAGTGTGAGACTTGAAAGAGAGCAATGTGCTGGCAGTGTGGGCCGGTCTGCCTTGCCAGAGTGGAATTGAAACCATCCGTCCACCTCCTGCAGACATCACCCACTGGAAGGATGTTCTTATAAATCCTCTCCTCCACAACCCCCTCCCTCTTCCCCTTCTCCTTCACTCCTCAAACCAGAGGAACTTAACAAAAACAGAAGGAACTCATCTCTCCCCAGAGCTGGAAGAAGGAGGGAAACAAAAACACACCAAGGATGCAAATGAGCCCTCTGGTCCCTACTGCTCAAGCTCCTGTAGACTCTACCTTTGTGGTCTGTTTGATCCAGGTCACCCTGAGTGGTACAAAGTCCATGGATGCTGGGGTGGACTCCACAGTGCCCATAACAACAGGAGATCCCCGATCAGGCTGCCCTTTACCTGAGCTACTCCACCCACTTCCCAGCCAAGGAATTCCAGGCTGACTTATGAAAATCTGACCTCAATCTAGAACACCTCCCAAAAAGCCCAGAGAAAACATAAAAAGCTCCATTCTGGGTTGAAAACCAAGGCTAAATCACAGCTGCAGAAGTGGAGCAGGGAGTTCTGATTCTGGGCAGATGCCACTGTTTTCACGGAGAGGTCCTGACCTTGATAGTGAAGATTCTCCATAATTTGACCCAACTCTCCCAACTTTGTCCTTTTCAGTCACAAAACAAACAGTGTCAGATTTTGTCCCTCATCCATGCCATCAATATCCCAGCTCCCATCATTGCTCCAACTAGAAAGTACTTCACCCTCACAGGTCCCTTCCCATTCAGGAAAAAGTTTACACCTATAAAGAGAAAGAGTCTCAGAAAGCTCAGAACCATTTTCAATCCTCTAGGCAAGCAAATTTCATTAGGTCAATACAACAGGGTAGTATGCATGCTCAGTCACTCAGTCGTGTCCAACACTTGATGATCTCCTGAACAGTAGCCCAACAGGTTTCTCTGTCCATGGGACTCTCCAGGCAAGAATACTGGAGTGGGCTACCATTTCCTCCTCCAGGGGATCTTCTTGACCCAGGGATCTAACCCGAGTCTCCTGCATCTCCTGCACTACAAGCAGATGCTTTACCACTGAGCATACTATACCTCAGTTAAAAAAAAATAAGTCTGAACTAGGTCCATATATTGAAAAGATATCCATGTAAAATATTACCATTGTGGATAACTTTTCCTTTGGAGAGGAAGACAAGGAGACTGTCCTTGACTGTTTCTTGAGATATGTCAATATTTTAACAACTGATAGAGGTGAACAAAGGCTTCCCAGGTGGCACTAGTGGTAAAGAACCTGCCTACCAATGCAGGAGACACAGGAGTTGCAGGTTCAATCCCTGGGTCAGGAAGATCCCCTGCAGAAGGGCACGGCAACCCACTCCAGTGTTCTTGCCCATGGACAGAGGAGCCTGGAGGGCTACAGTCCATAGGGTTGCAAAGAGTCAGACACGACTGAAGCAACTTAGCACTCAGAGGTGAATGAGTCTTTAAAGAACCAGAAATTTGAGAGAAATTTTTTAAAAGAAATGATTTAGTGGAAGCAATGGAAAGTGTTTCAGAAAGGAATAAGTACTTGGCTCTGACAAACATTGAATGAAGCACAAGATGACAATATTTTCAAACACCAATGAATTTAAAAATACAAAGGCCATGGATGACTTAGAGGCCACTGATGGCTTTGGCAAGAAGTGTTTCTATTGTACGTAATAGGCTACCAACTACACTGAAGCTGAAGAAATAGAATCACTAATTGCCAACAAATATTTTAATATTCAGATCTATAGAGGAGAGCTATATATGAACAGATACTTGGGTGGCTAAATCACACTTTGGAAACTATACCTTGTGAAACAAGAATTTGTCATTAAAAAAAGACTTCTATAATTTAAAAATTCAGTTATAACTACATTCTCTAACTTTGAATACTTTTGAAATATGTATAATACTGTATTCCCAAAAATAAATAAATAAGTTGATAGCTCCCGTAGTAAACTGAATAGTGGTCTCCAAAAGACACATTCGAGGCCTACCCGGTACTTGTGAACATGAACTTATTTGGATGGAAATAGGCCCTTTGCAGCTGTAATCGAGTTATGGATCTCCAAACAAGATCATCTCACGTTTCAGTAGGACTCTAAAAAAATCCAATGGAGAGTGACCTTTCAAGAGAAGAGAAGACACAGACACACACAGAAGGAAAGGCCATGTGAAGGCAGAGACTAGAGCTAGGCAGACTCAAGCCAAGAATTGCAGCAGCTGCAAGTCCATGGGGTCACAAAGAGTTGGACATGACTGAGAACACGCACACACGCCAGAAGCCAGAAGAGGCATGACTCCTCCCCTGGAACCTCTAGAGGGAACTAAACCTGCTGACACCTCCATTCTGGACTTCTTGACTCCAGAACTGAGAGAGAATAGATTTCTGTTGTTTAAGCTGCCATGTTCGTGCTAATCTGACCACCCTCAAAAATTATCACAGCACCCAAATGTGTATCTGCGCTGTTTGGCCTCTCTCTGAGTTACAGACTAATATCTGAAACTGTCAACTTTGCATCTCACCTAAACTCAACATGTCCCTGATTTAATTAAACATTTTATCCACCTGCATCGGTCAGCTTTCTCCAGAAAAACCGAACCAATAGGATAAATAGAGACACATGAGAAGACATGTATCATGGGAACTGGCTCACGCAGTTTTAGAGTCCAGGAAGCCCCACAAGCTGCTCTCTGAAAGCTGGAAAATGAAGAAAACTGATGGTACCGTATAGTCCAAATCCAGAGCCCTGAGAACGGAGAATCCACTGGTGTAAGTGCCAGAGTCTGAAGCCTTGAGAACCAAGAGCTCTGATGTCCAAGGACAGGCAAAGATGGAGATCCCAGCTCAAGAAGAGAGAGAGAGAGTTTGCCCTTTCTTCACCTTTTTGTTCCATTCAGACCACTGACAGGTTGCATGATGCCCACCCAACTGGTGAGGACAGATCTCTTTATTCAGTCTACTGAATCAAATGCCAGTCTCTTCCAGAAACACAGAAACACCCAGAAAGAATGTTCTACCAGCTAGCTGGGCACCCCTTAGCTCAATCAAGTTGATATATAAAGGCTTCCCTGTTGGCTCAGATGGTAAAGAATCTGCCTGAAATGGGGGAAACCTGGGTTTGATCCCTGAGTCAGAAAGAGTCCCTGGGGAAGAGGATGGCAATCCACTCCAGTATTCTTGCCTGGAGAATCCCATGGACAGAGAAGCCTGATGGCCTACAGTCCAGGGGTCGCAAAGAGTTGGACACAACTGAGCAGCTAACAATCTGCCCCTTGTCAACTTGACACCTATGTGCATCTCCCTAAGCCATGCTTAATCTCCAAATAAAGACATTAACAAGGTCATAATTCCACCTAATGACTGAAAATGCACTAACCCCTTTCCCAGAAGACCTGATAAGCCCTCAAGTGATTTTTCTTCCCTCTTTAATCTCCTATAATTTAAAGACTATGACATAAAGTTAATAATACTTTGACTTTTTTCCATCGTTTTCCATCAACCTTAGTTATGGGGCATGGTAATACCAAGAGACACCTACAGAGATCCCCTGTGTTTCAGATATACTCTTCCTCCTCTTCATTGTAGAGTTGCAGTCCAATGGCCCCCTGATCATCAGGACATGTGACATAAACCTGACCCACCAAAATAACACACCTTCCTGGTCACAGTAACCATCATGATGATCAGAGATGGGCCTGTGACCCAATCATGGAAATTAAATGATCAGAGCTAATCCTGAGACTTTGGTTTGAGCAATCAGAAAAGAGCTGATGAAAGCCAAACTGTCTTCCTCTGGTCTTGGAGAAATGAGGTTGCAAACCAGGAGTGGCCTGATGCCATCAAGAGGGGAAGGCTTCTGACAGTAAAGTGAGCCCAGAGGAAGAAGAACCAAGAGAAAAAGGGAAACCAGGTCTAATGACATTTTTTAAGCCACCAGATCTAGCTATGGGCTTCCCAGGTAGCTCAGTGGTAAAACAATCTGCTTGCCAATGCAGGAGATGCAAGAGACTCAGGTTCGATCCCCTGAAGGAGGGGGATCAAGAAGATCCCCTGAAGGAGGAAATGGCAACCTACTGCCGTTTTCTTGCCTGGAGAATTCCAAGAACAGAGGAGCCTGGCAGGCTACAGTCTGTAAAGTCACAAAGAGTCAGACAGGACTTAGTGACTGAGCACAGGGCGGAGACCCAGCTATACCTGACTCACCTTGCCTCGGGCCTTTTGCCATGTGATGTAATGAAGACTTTTTTTTTTTTTTTTTTGCCTAAACAAGCATAAGTTGGGTTTTCCAGAAAACTGAGGGCCATAAGTGAGGTTTTCCATCACTTGCAGCAAAGAGGGCCATTAACTGCAACTCTATCTTCTGAATACATCTGAATTTGTTGATGCTTTGAACTTGAGAATTCCAACTGCAATACATTATACCAAGTAATTAATGATGCAAGTCTAAGGACACCAAAGCAGGGGTCCCAAATATACAAAGACCCCTTGGGTGACATATGAGATGGGTCAGAGAACTACAGTGATAGCTGTGAAACTTCCAAGGACTCAAACGCTTAGTTAATTGTATCTGAAATTCAAACATCTTCGGAAAGAAGTCACATTTACCTGGCTCAGATGGTGAAGAATCTGCCTGCAAGGCAGGAGACCCCGGTTAGATCCCTGAGTTGGGAATATTCCCCTGGAGAAAGGAGTGGCTACTCACTCCACTATTCTTGCCTGGAGAATTTTATGGACAGAAGAGCCTGGCAGGCTACAGCCCACAGGGTCTCAAAGAGCCGGACACAACTGAGTGACTAACACATTCACTTTTTCACTTTTCAGAATCCATACAGTCACTCCTGTTTCCATGATAACACCTAGAGGGTCCCCATTAATTGGCCTCTATTTATCCTCAATCACTGGCTGCTGTGAGATATTTATGCTGGCGTTTTAGTCAGGAAGACATTAGCTCGGCCTAATTGCGCAGACTGTGTTTAACAGACTGCCTGCGCTATCAGATAGCTCAGGAAAGAAAACAATAGAAGGCTTACAGGGCCGCTCTAGGAATGTCAGGTATGTAGTCATAAAATCTAATAATTTCAGAGCAAGGAGAGCCTTAGATGAGCCACTAATCTCCCCTATGGCCTGAAACACTAAGTGCCCCAAGCTGACTAATGAAAGGCTGAACTCCTTTCCAAATGTTAAAAGATAGTTTTTGAAAAGCTAGAAATCACGATTCTCGTGCAAATATAAAATAAACACGCGTCAAGGATTCTGTTCTATTCATCAAGTAATGAGGGCACCCTAAGGTGTTCAGTTGGTTCAAAGGAGACGTCAAAGAGCAGACACACATGTAGGCAATCAGAAGTGCTGATTGCATTTCAGAAAACCTAGAGCGCGTTTGTTAAAAGATGCAAGACTGGCTTCCTCCACCAGACATTCATTTGCATTGAATGTGGACAAGAATCTGTTACATTATTACGGGGTCTTTTTCAACTTACAGAGTTATGAAACAGCTCAGAGACAATGAAAGGTGCAACCCCTATACATAAAATTTTAAAACTTGAAGAACTGGAGAGCACCCAGCATTTCTTTTATTTTTTAAATTAATTTTTATTGAAGTATAGTTGCTTTACAATGTTGTGTTAGTTTTTTACTGTTCAGCAAGATGAATCATTCATACGTATACCTACCTCGTGTTCCTGCTCAGTCACTAAGTCGTGTCCAACTCTTTGAGACTCCATGGACTCTAGCCCTCCAGGCTCCTCTGTCCATGAGATTTTCCAGGCAAGAATACTTTAGTGGGTTGCCATTTCCTCCTCCAGGGGATCTTCCCAATCCAGGAATCAAACCCACATTTCCTGCATGTCCTGCATTGGCAGGCGGCTTCTTTAGCCCTGAAACACCTGGGAAGCCTCAGGTGTTTGTATCTCCCCTCCCTTTTGGACTTCCCATTCAGGTCACCACAGTGCATCAGGCAGAGTTCCCTGTGCTGTGCAGTGTGCTCTCATCAGCTATCTATTTCATACATAGTATCAATTGCATTTCTTTTAATCCCCATTAATCCCTTTGTCTCCACCATTCAAAGATTTGTGCAATTTTTCCTCTATGTATGTGTTCACTAACCAAATATATGTTGCCCATATTATTTTACCATTTTTGTGGCTTCTGAAAAACCTCATTAAGCCTCAGTTTCCTCACTTACAAAAAAAGGAAATTACAGTATTCATTCTGTAGGATGAGCTGAAGATTAAAGCCAAGCTGTTTGGGAAATGGCTGAGAACCGTCCTAGACACCCAACACCTAGTCTCTTAGGGAAGAATTTGTGCTTCAGGAGAAAACTATGCATTGTCTAGAGCACATCCTTCCGGGGCATCTGATTTTGATTCTATGGGAGATCTGCTGCTTTCATTGCCTTTGAGGTTTTTTTATAGCTCTGTAAATTGTAGATAACTGATTGCAAAGCAAGTAATTTCTGTCTATAGACATGCAAATATATTCTGTCTGGTGGAGGGATAAGCAGCCCCCTCTCTCTTTTTTTTTTTTTTAAAAAGGCAGTTTTGCAGTCATTTGCAAATTCATTTACTTCCAATCTGTAAAAGTCTCTGCAAGTTGACATCGCCTTGAAAATAACTATAACATCCATCAGAAGCTGCCTCTGCAAATACCACCAACACAACCTCTTGATAAGACAAAGCCGAGTTTGTTGCTTGCTGAGGGAAGACAGTGCGTGAATGCGTAGTCGCTTCAGTCATGTCCGACCCTTTGTGACCCCATTGACGGTAGCCTGCCAGGCTCCTCTGTCCATGGGATTCTCCAAGCAAGAATACTGGAATGGGTAGCCATTTCCTCCTCCAAGGAAGAATGCCACCTTACAAATGGTGGCAGTATCTCCAAGGAAGAAAGGGAAAGTCAAAATGTATTAAGAATTGGAAATTTGATGTCAGGCGGGTTTTCAAAACAGGGCTTGATTAGGCATTGAGTAAGGATCACAGTTCTACAGTGCAGAGTTGGAAGACCTCAAAGCAAAGGATTCAAGAAATCTTCACGATGAACAATGAAACTATTTGCCTGGGCAGCAGGCCCTTGGAAGAATCAGGTCATGCTAATGAAGAGAGAGGAAGAATGCAGAATCACATGGATGTGCTGCTGCTGCTGCTGCTAAGTCGCTTCAGTTGTGTCCAACTCTGTGCGACCCCAGAGACAGCAGCCCACCAGGCTCCCCCGACCCTGGGATTCTCCAGGCAAGAACACTGGAATGGGTTGCCATTTCCTTCTCCAATGCATGAAAGTGAAAAGTGAAAGTGAAGTCGCTCAATCATGTCTGACTCTTCGCGACCCCATGGACTGCAGCCTACCATGCTCCTCCGTCCATGGGATTCTCCAGGATGTACAGTGAGGTGCAGATTAGTTCTCAGTGCTCTGAGTGTAAAGATAAACACTTTTTTAATCTTGCTTTGGTCAAAGAATCCCTTAAGAATGTGATTTTGAAATCTGAATTTTCTTTATGCCAATTAAGAAATGAAGACCAAAGGAAGTTTGAAGCTTTCTCCTTTTTTGAACTTTCTTAGTCTTCAGGGCCAGTTTGAGGAAAGGGCGTATTTCAGGACCTACACCTCTTCCTTACAAATTTCATCCTATGGATGGACAACAGAAGTGACAAAGACAGGGAGACAAACAGATTTTCACAAAGGATATAAACTTTTTTTTTTTTTCCAAATTTGGACACTGAGGAAGGGTTTCTTATTTTTAGGAAAGGAGATAAAGTCAGCATCTAGGAGCTCAATGAAAGAGATCAAAGTTCTAATTGATGCAAGTTCTCTTTATCAATACTTGCCCTGTCCTCATAAGCAGAAAGTCCCCAAGGAGAAGGCTCAGTGCCCTGAGAGGGCATTGGGTTTTGTATTCCAATGCACTGGCCATGGCAATAATACCCACGTGGATCTCAGTGGGAACCCCAAATCTGGCTCCCCAAATATCACCAACACAGCCTCTTCATCTGTCAAAGCTGTTAACTGCTCATTGCATTAACACAGCACCATCTCTCAAAGCTTTGGAAGTGCCTCAAAGAGGCAAAGGTAAGGTGGGAATTTATTGTGATTTGAACACATGCAAAAGTAGGAAGTCAAGAAACACCTGGAGTAACAGGCAAATTTGGCCTTGGAGTACGAAATGAAGCAGGGCAAAGGCTAATAGAGTCATGCCAAGATAACACACTGGTCATAACAAACACCCTTTTTCAACAACACAAGAGAAGACTCTACACATGGACATCACCAGATGGTCAACACCCAAATCAGATTGATTATATTCTTTGCAGCCAAAGATGGAGAAGCTCTATACAGACAGCAAAAACAAGACCAGGGGCTGACTGTGGCTCAGATCATGAACTCCTTATTGCCAAATTCAGACTGAAATTGAAGAAAGCAGGGAAAACCACTAGACCATTCAGGTATGACCTAAATCAAATCCCTTATGATTATACAGTGGAAGTGAGAAATATTCAAGGGACTAGATCTGACAGATAGTGCCTGATGAACTACGGATGGAGGTTCGTGACATTGTACAGGAGACAGGGATCAAGACCATCCCCATGGAAAAGAAATGCAAAAAAGAAAAATGGCTGTCTGGGGAGGCCTTACAAATAGCTGTGAAAAAAAGAGGAGTGAAAAGCAAAGGAGAAAAGGAAGGTTTAAGCATCTGAATGCAGAGTTCCAAAGAATAGGAAGGAGAGATAAGAAAGCCTTCCTCAGCAATCAATGCAAAGAAATAGAAGCAAACAACAGGATGGGAAAGACTAGAGATCTCTTCAAGAAAATTAGATACCAACGGAACATTTCATGCAAAGATGGGCTCAATAAAGGACAGAAACGGTCTGAACAGAAGCAGAAGATATTAAGAAGAGGTGGCAAGAATACACAGAAGAACTGTACAAAAAAGAGCTTCACGGCCAAGATAATCATGATGGTGTGATCACTCACCTAGAGCCAGACATCCTGGAATGTGAAGTCAAGTGGGCCTTGGAAAGCATCATTACAAACAAAGCTAGTGGAGGTTATGGAATTCCAGTAGAACTATTTCAAATCCTGAAAGATGATGCTGTGAAAGTGCTGTACTCAATATGCCAGCAAATTTGGAAAACTCAGCAATGGCCACAGGACTGGAAACGGTCAGTTTTCATTCCAGTCCCAAAGAAAGGCAATGCCAAAGAATGCTCAAACTACCCCACAATTGCACTCATCTCACACACTAGTAAAGTAATGCTCAAAATTCTCTAAGCCAGGCTTCAGCAATATGTGAACTGTGAACTTCCATATACTCAAGCTGATTTTAGAAAAGGCAGAGGAACCAGAGATCAAATTGCCAACATCTGCTGGATCATCGAAAAAGCAAGAGAGTTCCAGAAAAACATCTATTTCTGCTTTATTGACTGTGCCAAACCCTTTGACTGGGTGGATCACAATAAACTGTGGAAGATTCCTCAAGAGATGGGAATATCAGACCACCTGACCTGCCTCTTGAGAAACCTATATGCAGGTCAGGAAGCAACAGTTAGAACTGGACATGGAACAACAAACTGGTTCCAAATAGGAAACGGAGTACGTCAAGGCTGTATATTGTCACCCTGCTTATTTAACTTCTCTGCGGAGTACATCATGAAAAACGCTGGGCTGGAAGAAGCGCAAGCTGGAATCAAGATTGCTGGGAGAAAGATCAATAACCTCAGGTATGCAGATGACCACCCTTATGGCAGAAAGTGAAGAGGAATTAAGGAGCCTCTTGATGAAAGTGAAAGAGGAGAGTCAAAAAGTTGGCTTAAAGCTCAACATTCAGAAAACTAAGATCATGGCATCTGGTCCCATCACTTCATCGGAAATAGATGGGGAAACAGTGGAAACAGTGTCAGACTTTATATTGGGGGCTCCAAAATCACTGCAGATGGTGATTGCAGCCATGAAATTAAAAGACGCTTACTCCTTGGAAGGAAAGTTATGAGCAGCCTAGATAGCATATTAAAAAGCAGAAATATTACTTTGCCAACAAAGGTCCATCTAGTCAAGGCTATGGTTTTTCCAGTGGTCATGTGTGAATGTGAGAGTTGGACTGTGAAGAAAGCTGAGAGCCGAAGAATTGCTGTTTTTGAACTGTGGTGTTGGAGAAGACTCTTGAGAGTTCCTTGGACTGCAGGGAGGTCCAACCAGTCCATCCTAAAGGAGATCAGTCCTGGGTGTTCATGGGAAGGACTGATGCAAAGATGAAACTCCAGTACTTTGGCCACCTCATGCAAAGAGTTGACTCATTGGAAAAGACTCTGATGCTGGGAGGGATTGGGGGCAGGAGGAGAAGGGGACGACCGAGGATGAGATAGCTACATGGCATCACCAACTTGATGGACGTGAGTCTGAGTGAACTCCGAGAGTTGGTGATGGACAGGGAGGCCTGGCGTGCTACGATCCATGGGGTCACAAAGATTCGGACACAACTGAGCGACTGAACCGAACTGAACACTGCATTCAAGGCAAATCTTTCTAATGCTCAGTTGTTGTTCAGTCACTAAGTCGTGTCCAACTTTATGTGACTCACAGACTGCAGCACACCAGCCCTCCCTGTCCCTCACCATCTCTCAGAGTTTGCCCAAGTTCATGTCCATTGAATTGGAGATACTATCCAACCATCTCATCCTCTCGGTTAGGACTGGGTAAAAATCATGATACAACAGTCCAAGATTGGTAGAAAAAGCAAGGTGGGAATATAAAAGCAAGGGATGCCAGGAATCCTAGGGTGGCTTTTAAGTAAGTTCTTGTAATAACCAATCCAAGCATTTGCTTGGGCAGCAGACTCCTGAAAGAATCAGGTCATGCTAATGAAGAAGGAATCACAGCACAGAGTCCTGTTACTAAAAACAGTGACCCATGGCTTTGGTTTTTGGTGTACAGTCTAATTATAAGGGTAAAGAGGCTACATGCTCCCATCCTTTCTGTTATTCTCATTTAATTTAGGAGTTAAATAAAATCTTCATCATGCCTTTATTTTATATCTGAATAAGAATCTTAATTTTACCCTTTCAGAAAATCTTCTTTAGCAGTATATACTCATTTATGGTAGTTGGAATTGTCATCATTATTTATATGAAGCCATAGAAACAAGTGGGCACAATTTATTATGTCTGGCTGAACATACAGGTCCAATCATTGCCCATGTCTGTGATGTTCGTATCCTTTATAAACCTCTCACTTGGTTGAGTATAAAAATTGCATCCTCTTTGGCTTTCAAGAAAAATATCACATTCTCAGTCTATCTCATGGAGCCTCCCTGGTAGCTCAGAGGTAAAGAATCAGCCTGCCACTACAGGAGACATGGGTGGGAAAGGTCCCCTGGGTGGGGAAGATCCCCTGGAAAAGGAAGTGGCAACCCACTCCAGTATTCTTGCCTGGGAAATCCCATGGACAGAAGGGGTCTGGGGGCTACACTCCAAGGGGTCACCAAGGGTTGGACATGACTTAGTGACGGAACAACAGCCACAAGCAGACTTAGAGGTGGGGAGCGGTGAAACAATTTTTCTGACAGTTGATTTGAAATCCAAACCCAGAATATTGATTTGCAATAAAAATGGTTATGTTCTGTGATCAGGACAGCTTTGATATCAAAAGAGAAAGCTCCCAGAAGGCTGGTTTAACAGAGTCGTTGGCCCTCTATACCCCAAACCTATATCCCAAGTCAAAGTCAGAATCTTACAAAGCCATCTGATACCCCAAGAACTAGGATTCCCAGCAGGATTCTGACTGGTACCATAGTCCCCCTTTTCTGTGGTTTTGCTTTCTGTGGTTTCTGTTACCTGAGGTCAACTGTGGTCTGAAAATATTAAATGGAAAATTCCAGAAATAAATAATTCACAAGTTTTGAATTGGGTGCCATTCTAATTGAATCTCTAGCCATCTCAATCTGTCCCACTCAAGATGCAAATTACCATTTTGTCCAGTGTACTTACATTATTTATACCGACCACCACCCATTAATCATTTAGTAGCCTCTAGGTTATCAGTTGATCCTCCTCCTGACTATGGTCCGAAGGCCAATAGTAGCTTAATGCTATGTCACACTGCTTACATCCTTCACCTCACTTCATCTCATCATGTAGGCATTGTATCACCTTAAATCATCACAAGAAGAAGGGTGAAAAGTGAAAGTCGCTCAGTCGTGTCCGACTCTTTGCAACTCCAGGGACTATACAGTCCATGGAATTCTCCAGGCCAGAATACTGGAGTGGGTGGCCTTTCCCTTCTCCAGGGGATCTTCCCAACCCAGGTCTCCTGCACTGTGGGTGGATCCTTTACAGCTGAGCCACAGGGAAGCCCAAGAATAATGGAGAGGGCAGCCTATCCCTTCTCCAGGGGATCTTCCTGACCCAGGAATCGAACCACGGCCTCGTCTCCTGCATTGCAGGCAGATTCTTTACCAACTGAGCTATCAGGGAAGCCCCAGAAGAAGGGTGAGTACAGAGCAATAAGATATTTTGAGAGAGAGAGAGAAACCACATTCATATAACTTTTATTACAGTGTTATTGTTGTTTAGTCACTAAGTCATGTCCGACTGCAATACCATAGACGGTAGCCCAATAAACTCCTCTGTCCATGAGATTTCCCAGGCAATAATACTGGAGTGAGTTGCCACTTCCTTCTCCAGGGGATCTTCCTAGACCAGGGATCAAACATGTGTCTCCTGCACTGGCAGGCAGATTCTTTACCTCTGAGCCACCAGGGAAGCCCCTTTATTACAGTGAGTGAACTAGTGAAGTCGCTCAGTCGTGTCCGACTCTTTGTGACCCCATGGACTGTAGCCTACCAAGCTCCTCTGTCCATGGGATTTTCCAGGCAATAGTACTGCAGTGGGTTGCCATTTCCTTCTCCAGGGGATCTTCCTGACCCAGGGATCGAACCCGGGTCTCTCGCACTGTAGACAGATGCTTTACCGTCTGAGCCAATTGTCATAATTGTTCTATTACTAATTATTACTGCTAATCTCCCATTGTGCCTAATTTATAATTTAAATTTTATCATAGGTATGTACGTTAGGAAAAAACAGTATACAGGGTTCAGCATCACCTGCAGTTTCAGGCATCCACTGGAGGTCTTAGAAAGTATCACCCCACAGATACAGGGAACTACTGGATTTCCCAGCTCCATCTTCCCATCAGCAATTCATGAACCTTATTGACTGCACTGTAGTATTTTCAAAAATAGCCTCTTTTTCCCAGCAAAGAGAATAGTGTAAAAACTATTCCCAGCAAAGAGAATGGGGGGCTAGGGAGGAGATTTGCCAAAGAATTTCTAAAAGCCAAGAATCTATTGTGTGGTATCATTTAATCTTTGTGTGGTCTCCCCCTCCCTACCCAACTTCTGGCTTCCTGGCCCTAAGTACTCTTGACTTAAGCTATCTTGAAGATCACCAGAAACAGAGTCCTGTAGATCATGCATGAAGCCTTATCTTTCCTGGTTATGCTTTTATTTCAGAGGTCACCCATCCACAGCACTCCAGGAGGCTCACGGCATTAATGAATCCCTTGCTGAATTTACAGTAGCAGCTTTCAGCCCACACATTAGTGCCACTTAGACACAGATCAAATTTCCTTTTTAAGCAAAAACTTCAATAGCTCACAGATCAGCCAGCTGAGCTCTCTCTCCCCAACTTCCAATGTGAATAGTGGGGGGTCTCAGGGAGCAGAGAGTAAAAACCAAATTCCAACACACTGCTTCTCATTTTAAAACTTTCCCACAGCTGTTTTGCAAAATCATTTCTGCTAGCTTTATGAGGAAATGGGAAGTCTTTGCTCTGTATAAAACAAAGAATGCTTCTAAGGACAGTCCCAAAAGTATTTGATCAATTATTTACAATTAAGTTATCATTCACTAGCCAAGATACCTGAAGAATTCATTTCTCTGAACATCAATTTCTTCATCTATAGAGAGGAACTAAAAATTATGGTCTGGCTACCGCTCAGGATTGCTGTAAAGATCAAATGAGATAACACATGTGAATGTACTATTGGTGTTAATGGTGGTGTTTGAGACTCAGATGAACTAATTTGTTGCACAGACTTAAGACCATGAGAATTGATGCTTTTGAACTGTGGTGCTGGAGAAGATTCTTGAGAGTCCCTTGGACTATAAGAAGATCAAACCAGTCCATCCTAAAGGAGATCAACCCTGAATATTCATTGTATATGTGCTGTTTGTATGGGCTTCCCTGGTGGCTCAGAGGTTAAGGCATCTGCCTGCAATGTGGAGACCAAGGTTCGATCCCTGGGTCAGGAAGATCCCCTGGAGAAGGAAATGGCAACCCACTCCAGTATTCTTGCCTGGAGAATCCCATGGATGGAGGAGCCTGGTAGTCCACCGGGTTGCAAAGAGTTGGACACAACTGAGCGAATTCACTTCACTTCACTTCACTTCATGTGCTGTTTGGAGGAGGGAGGTCCCAACAAGTACCAGCTGGATGGTCATAAGAAGGAAAGAATCGAGGTTACAGCTCACACCGGTGTGGAGAGTTCTAGCAACAACACCACACTGGGGCACCCAGGACCAACATGGGTGAGAATCAAAACTCAGCCAGCCTAGCCACACCTCACTCTTCCCTAGACTGAAGAAAACTAAACTTTTGGTGGGCCAGAGATAAGTGATTTGTAATTTACAGTAATTATTGCTCTGGTATACCCCTGGGTAGGTAGGTCTCTTTCTTTTCACCCAGGTGGTCTCTGGTTTCAACCAGAGAAACTCCAGCCCTCACAACTGGTTTCAATCCCATGCAATTTTTATTGAGGTTTTATTTATGTTAAGCATGGTATTTAGAGCTGAGGCTCCAAAGATAATGATGGTAATAACAAATGCCATCTTATCACGTTCATTCTACAGAGGAGGAAACTGAAACTCAGAGAAGTGCTTTCCACAGTGGCTGCAAAGGAATAAATGGCAGAAGTGGAGTTTAGAGAAGGGCTGTGTGACCCCACAGAGCTCACATTCATGACACCACTGTGTGATAGTCCTACCCTCCCAGTCTCGTTCTCAGATCTACAGGGTACATCACTACAGCCTCTATACGTACCCTGAGGCAGCAGCATCACCCCCAAAGTTGTCTGTCCCATTGTCCCAGGGCCACCTGCCCTGTCCAAGCTTCTCAGCTACCCTGCTGGACTTCAGCCAGCTTCCAGCTTAGAGCTCAGACCACTGCTCCCCCCAGAACTCCGTCCCTCCACCCCACACTGAGGCAGCCCGGAGCAGCCACAGAAGTGCTTCCGCCTGGGCTCCCTTCTCTGCGGCTGTTTCCTTATCTATGAAATGAGGTGTGATCTCCCCTAAGGTCAGATGAAATCATCTATGTACAATGCTCAGTGCAGGCTTGATTCCTGGGGCTCCCATCTGCCTGAGACTCTCAAGATCATGCCAGGCCAAGAAGATGAACCCACCCTCCCCACATAGCATTAAGGGAACTTCACTTGAGTTTGTTCATTCCTGGGACGCTACACACTGCCGGGTCCAAGGCCTACCTCTGAAGCCCAGCCAGGTTCCCCAGCCCATCCTGTATTAGCCAGCGGGGCAGGGCTCTGCTTACCCCTCCACCCCACCCCCACCCCCCGCAGCCTTGGCTAAGGTCCCAGCATGCCTGCACCTGTTGCCACACTTTACAGCAGCGCTTTTCACCAGAATTTTCTGAAGTGATGGAACTGATCTGTATCTGTGCTGTCCAAAATGCAAGCCAAAATGGTCTGAGCTCTTAGCTGGAAGCTGGCTGAAGTCCAGCAGGGTAGCTGAGAAGCTCGGACAGGGCAGGTGGCCCTGGGACAATGGGACAGACAACTTTGGGGGTGATGCTGCTGCCTCAGGGTACATATAGAGGCTGTAGTGATGTACCCTGTCCAAGTCCTTTCAAGGGGCTGTTGAGGACTTGAGATGGTTAGTGTGGCTAAGGAACAAGCATTTTAATTAATTTTATTATAAGTCACCATTCTAGGCTGAAGTTGCTGTCGATCTTATAGGACTGCCCAGGTGTGACACACGCACAATCAGGTGTGTTCCTTGTCTCTCTGCTCCTGGTCATGACTTCACCTCACGTGGGTTTGCATAGCCATAGCCACTTACAGTCAAGTCCAGCCCCACCAGGAACACACCAGGCGCTCCCTGGCTCCTATAGAAGAGCCTGTGATTATATCTAGTGCATTCACCTCTGGCGGAGATGTTTACCTTCCAGGTAACAACTCTTTTAGGGGTCACTGGAAGGTAAGGAGGAAATAGACAAGCCATCCAGCAGTGCGTCTGCAGCAGCCAGAGCTGAGAAGGGGTGTATATAATTACAGATCCCAGGACTGGAAAGGATTAGACGTGCTACAGAAGTGAATGTCAGGCAACATGATATTCCACAGGTGTGAAAGGAGCATTTCTATAGGGTTGGCCAGCACTCTCTAAATCAAAAATATCTGCAGCCAGAAAAGAAAAAAAAAAAGAATTTTACTAGAGTAAAATGGAATAGGAGAGACCATACACGGTCGTCAAACCGGCAGACCATACCTGCAAACCTGAGTGCCCACTCCCTGACCTAAAGACTGGAACTTTTATCAAAGGGACATATGATTTAAATGGAAGATTGTTGTAGCTGTTCAGTCACTGAGTCATGTCCAACTCTTTGCGACCGCATGGACTGTAGCACACCAGGCTTCCCTGTCCTTCACTGTCTCCCGGAGTGTGCTCAAATTCATGTCCATTGAGTCAGGGATGCTATCAAACCATCTCATCCTCTGCCACCCCCTTTTCCTTTCCCAGCATCAGTCTTTTCCAATGAGTCAGCTCTTAGCATCAGGCAACCAAAGTATTGGTGTTTCAGATTCAGCATCAGTACCTCCAGTGAATATTCAGGGTTGATTTCCTTTAGGATTATCTTGTTTTATCCCCTTGCAGTTCAAGGGACTCTCAAGAGTCTTCTCTAGGACCACAGTTCACAAATATCAATTCTTTGGCACTCAGCCTTCTTTATGGTCCAACTCTCACATCTCTACATGACTACTGGAAAGACCATAGCTTTTACTATGTGGACCTTGGTCAGCAAAGTGATGTCTCTGATTTCTAATACACTAATCAGGGTTGGGGAATTAGGAACTAGTCATAGTACCATTTTCTCCTGAGAAAACCAAATCATAAGAAGTTAAATGACTTGCTCAAGTTCAAATAAATTGTGCAGAGTTGAATTAGGGTTTGAAT
This sequence comes from Ovis canadensis, assembly GCF_042477335.2. Lineage (NCBI taxonomy): Eukaryota > Metazoa > Chordata > Mammalia > Artiodactyla > Bovidae > Ovis > Ovis canadensis. Next base: position 180,258,188 of record NC_091247.1, on the reverse strand, counting down.
GCAACATCTAGCTCTTGACTGCTAGGCTAACCAGCCTCTCAAGTCCATCAGTTCATGACAGAGAACTTACTTGGCATCTGTGGACTGTAATAAAGAGAGTGTTAGAAAGAGACAGGAATGTAAATAGGCACAGCCTTTGGAAGCAACTTGGCAGTATCTGTCAAAATTGTAAACGCTCACCCCCTGTAACCTGGCAATTCCACTTTTAGGCATTCATCCTAAATATTTGCAGATATGGACAACAAGACACACAGTATGATCTTGCAGTTTGGTGGGGGGGGGGGTGGTTTTTGAAAAGGGGGAAATTGGAGAGAGTCTAAATGTCCATCAATCGGGCATTTCTAAATTAACTCTGGCAAATCCATACAAAGAATTACCATCAGGTTGTCACAAAGAACAAGGTCAGTTTTGACATGTGGCATTGGAAATTCTCTAAGGTACGCAGTTAAGCGAAAAAGGCGAACCGTGGAATGCTAGGTACAGGATGGGCCATGGATTTAAGCATTTAGGTTGAAAACAGCATAAAACAGAACTGTATTTCTGTACATGAAGCAAAGCTCCATGGCAGATAAGAGTAGGGATTTCTATGTTTAATGATGGTCACGGCACCAGGTCCCATCGCTTCATGGCAAATAGATGGGGAAACAACAGAAACCGTGACAGACTTTATTTTCTTGGGCTCCAAAATCACTGTGGACAGTGACTGCAGCCATGAAATTAAAAGACACTTGCTCCTTGAAAGAAAAGCAATGACAAACCTAGACAGCATATTAAAAGGCAGAGATATTACTTTGCCTACAAAGGTCTGTCTAGTCAAAGCTATGGTTTTTCCAGTAGTCATGTACAGATGGGAGAGCTGGACTGTAAACAAAGGCTGAGTGCTGAAGAACTGATGCCTTTGAACTGTGGTGCTGGAGAAGACTCTTGAGAGTCCCTTGGACTGCAAGGAGATCAAACTAGTCAATCCTAAAGGTAATTAACCCTGAATATTCACTGGAAGGACTGATGTTGAAGCTGAAGCTCCAATATTTTGGCCACCTGTTGCGAAGAGCTGACTCATTTGAAAAGACCCTGATGCTGGGAAAGATTGAAGGCTGGAGGAGAAGGGGACGACAGAGGATGAGATGGTTGGATGGCATCACAGACTCAATGGACATGAGTTTGAGCAGGCTCTGGGAGTTGCTGAAGGACAGGGAAGCCTGCTGTGCCGCAGTCCGTGGGGTTGCAAAGAGCCGGACATGACCAAATAACTGAACAACAGCAACAAATGCTATTTCAGAGAGACGCCTAATAGGCCAGCTAGTAAAGGTTAGTCACAAGCATGCTGGGAGGGTAAGAAAATGTCCCCTTTTATCTGAGATGCTAGAGAAACCAGAAGAATGTCCTGAAGAATGTAAAAGGGTTTTGTCATGTCTGACTCTTCGTGACCCCAAGGGCTGTAGCCCACCAGGCTCCTCTGTCCATGGAATTCTCCAGGCAAGAATACTGGAGTATGTAGCCATTCCCTTCTCCACGGGATTTTCCCAACCCAGAAATCGAACCCAGGTCTCCTGCATTGCAGACAGATTCTTTACCATCTGAGCCACCAGGGAAGCCAGAAGAATGTCCTGCAGGGTAACACAGGGCAAATCAAGAACTTTGAGGGGATGTTTCAGGGACTATGGAATAGTGATAATCCTCACCCTGGCCCTTCACTCTAGACTCTTCAGAAGGCTGTCTGCCTCCCACAGAAAGATGTCCCAATGGTTGCTTAAAGCCACCCAGCTACTTAGGAACTGCCCTGGCATCAGATAGCTGATGTCCTGTAGGTCCAAAGCTGCTCCATTTTAGAGCAATCAGCTCTAGATTGTTGATCCTTAAATTGCATTCCAAGTGTTTTCAAAGAATGTCTTACTCTCTGGCACAAATTCCTTTTTCGTCTTTTATATTTTTTCCTACCTGTTTTTGAAGACAATGGTCTGCTTTTCTGGTTGCCTGATGTCCTCTGCCAGCCTACAGAAGTTGTTTTGTGGAGTTTGCTCGGCATTAAAATGTTCTTTTGAGGAATTTGTGAGGGAGAAAGTGGTCTTCCCGTCCTGTTCCTCCACCATCTTTACAGTTCCCCCCTCTCCGGCACAAATTATAAAAACAAACTAGAACCCTGGTCACCAGACTCCAGAGGCCCTCAAGATACATTCAAGGAGAGCAAATATGTCCTGTTCAATAAGGTTTTGTTTTGCATGCTCTCAGCGTGAGAGGTACTAACGTTCAATTCTTGGCATTTTTCTTGATTCTGTTTCATTGCAACCATCCACCAGTAAATACTTTTTTTTTTTTAAGTTCTGTCCAGGCTCCTGGGCCATTGCATCTCTCCTGGTACAGCCTGTCATTTGGTCACTCTGCTGCACTTTATAGATCTTGGGTTTTTTCTGCCCTAAACTTCAAAGACCCAATTACATCAGCCCAGAGTTGAGTTAGATTACTGCAGCAATGCTGCCCTCTGCTGGCCACTGCCAAGCATGGCCCTTTAAGAGGGACCCCTGGCTAGAATTCAGGCACTTAACAGCTCTTATGTTCTTACTTCTTTACACGGATTATGTCATTGAATTCGCACAACTGCCCTGTGCCATTAAAAATTATTTTCTACATTTTCAGAAGAGAAATCTGAATCCCAGAGTAGTTAGATAACTTGTCCAAGATCACACAGCTAACAAGAAGCATAAACGGTATTTGAACCCAGGTGTATCTACCCTGCTAGCCATCATTTAACCCTCCCAGAAGGGAAGATAGCTAACAAATTTTGAGCAACTGAAAGGTCAGTTAATTAACTTGAAAAAAACTTACTGTGGCCATGCGACCAGTAAGGCAGGTGTTTCTGGGCCCAAAGCACTGGCTTCATCTCTGTCATTCACGCAGATGCATTGTCTCCAGGAGACCACTGGCCGGGAGTCAGGGGGCTGACAGCCTCCATCCACTGTGCCTGAATTCACGTAGCGTGTGCACCAAGGCTACACTCTGCCTGAATTCACGCCACAGGCGACTGAGCGTGAGGGGCAGACCAGAGCGCGGCCGTTTCTGCCCAGTGCAGGACTCCTCTAAGACCGCTGCTGCTGGGCACTCCCTGCCGGCCTGCCCTGCGGTCTGAGGCTCCTTCCTCCCCCAGCCCCCTGTCTTGCCTTGCGTCACAGCTGGCACGCCTTCATCGTGCTCTGAGGGTCTCCTACCCACTCTTGCTCTGTCCTCCTTTGTTCTTCACAGCTGTCACTCTGAAAACCCCTCGTACATTTCATGTCTGTTTCTCAGAAAACCCAAACAGAGCCTATCAAAGGACACGTTTCTCCTTCAGTGGAACCATCAGTACTTATTATGGTTAATTCTCATACACTCTAAAAGAGCAATCAAGAAAAGAAACCATTAAAGTCCCGTGCAAATGCCGGATCTCTCAGTGCGCACCCCAGGAGCTAGTGACGGGCTCACAGAGTACCCCATGCCCAGATCGATCACTCACGCTTGAGAGTGGCCACTGTCGGTGGAAGTCCCCATCACCCACCATCCCACATGAGAGGGTCTTGGCAAAACTATGAAGAGAGAAGAGTTAGTTTTCACAGTCTGCCTACCTCACCTGCCACAAGCTCAGTGTCTTATGCAGGTCCCTCCTGATCAGGTGGAATGTGCAACCCCAAATGGATATGTCCACCTGACGTAAGAATTTATCCTCCAGGATGGTCTCACCTCCCTTCCCATCAGTAGATCTCATACCCGCCATCCAACTACCCATGTCACACGGATCAGAAGCCCCAGTGGTCACGCCTCAGTTTTGGCAATTTGGGGATCCAGCCAGGTGAATCTGATACTAATCTTACCCGCACATTGCTTGAATCAGGTGGAGGAATTTAGCTGTGAACATTTAGTTGATGACTATCCAGCAGGATAAACTACCATGAGAAGCAGCAGTGTAGAGGGAGGAGTCCAGGGTTTGTAACAAGAAGGCCTGGGCCAGAGTCCTGCATCTGCCTCTTGGGCGAGTCCCTCATCCTCACCCGGCCTCATTTCCAAGTCTACAAGAAGAGACCAGAGAAGAGTATGTCCTCACCATGGGTCACATGTTCTGGTGGATTAGAAGTCTTTGAAGTCAGGCAGACCTGTGTTTGACTCCTGGCTGAATAAACTTGAGCAAGGGACCTGGCATCTCTGCTCCTCAATTCTTCTGTCTGTATAATGGGCACACTAACACATCTCGTGGTGTTGCTGTGACCATGTATATGAAGAATCTGTTCATAATAAATATGAGATACAGACTTCCCTGGCCATCCAGTGGTTGAGAATTTGCCTGCCAATGCAAGGGACATGGATTCGATCCCTGCTCCAGGAAGATTCCACACGCCTTGGTGCAAATAAGCCCATGCCCTGTAGCTACTGAGCCCTCACTCCAGAGCCTTCAAGCCACAGCTGCTGAAGCCTGCTCCCTAGCGTCCATGCTCCACAAGAGAGGCCACTGCAGTGAGAAGCTTGTGCACGGCAACTGGAGAAGAGCCCCGCTTGTTGCAGCTAGAGAAAGCAACCAGGACCTAGTGCCGCCGTAAAGAAATAGTGGGCTTTTTTTTTTTTTTAATGAGATACATGGCAGCTATTCACCAAAATATTTTGGTTAGAAGAAGAAAAAAAATCATAAGGTTTTTTTCCTTCTTGCCAGACAAAGGTTGGTTGTCGCCGTTATTTTAAATGCCCTAGAGGGAATGGAATTAAGGGGTCTAAAACCCAAGGAGAGGGGACTTAGCTGAAGTAGGGAGAGGAGAATCGGGCTTTGGACAGGCAGAGGCAGAGGGGACATCAGGCCAGGTGTGGAGACCAGCAAAGGCAAGAAAGCTCAAGGGAACCTGCATAGAGCCAATTCCCTGGGCCCTTTAGGTGAGTATAAAAGAACCAGAGAAAGGAAGCCAGGACAGTGCCTTCGTGAGAGGAGAGTATGGAGGAGGCAGGAAAGAGGCCTCAGAGATCTCAGGCTTCCGGCAGCTTCCGAGGAGTTTACAATCCCCCTGGGAAACCACACATGTTGCGGACACAGAGAAATAATATCTGAGACATTGGGAAGAAGGGGAAGATGGTAACGTGGCTACCAGAACTCCAAAGTCATCTTCCTCACGTCAGGGGAATGAAGAGAAGGTTCTGTCAGACAAGAGGGAGAAGGCAGGTGACCTGGGCCCAGATGCCAAAGGCCAGGAGATGGCAGAGACACAACCAGGCTGCTCTTTACATTTACATCACACTTGCCAGACCTTCTGAAACACGAGGGAAGGGGGCAGGGATGTCTAAGAACTGGGCCGCCACCCATTTTTTGGCCTTTTATGGTCGGCTTCAGAACCGTCGCGGCACTGGTGAGTCTGTGTGTCATTTAGCAAATGCTGATCATAAAGGCCAAACGCTGAAGAACTGATGCTTTAGAACTCTGGCGCTGGAGAAGACTCCTGAGAGTCCCTTGGACAGCAAGGAGATCCAACCAGTCAATCCTAAAGGAAATCAACCCTGAATATTCACTGGAAGGACTGATGCTGAAGCTGAAACTCCAATCCTTTGGCCACCTGGTGCAAAGAGCCAACTCATTGGAAAAGACCCTGATGCTGGGAAAGATATAAGGCAGGAGGAGAAGGGGAGGACAGAGGATGAGATGGTTGGATGGCATCACTGACTCGATGGACATGAGTTTAAGCAAACTCTGGGAGATAGTGAAGGACAGGGAAGCCTGGCATCCTGCAGTCCATGGGGCTGCAAAGAGTAGGACACGACTGAGCAACTGAGAAACAAGCCAGCCCATCATGGGGCTGACGTGGGGCTAAATGACAGCCACCCCTCAGCTGGGTCACCCAACCCTCCCACCCCTTCCTCACCAGCCTGGGTGAGGCTGCATGGCTGAGATGGGGTTTAAAGGTAGCGTGCCTCCTGACACAAAGTGTTTCAGTTGGAAGCCATAGGGAATGGCAATTTCACACTGAGCCCACAGTCAGCATGTTTTCCACAAGTCCACACTCCTGACGACGACACAGACGAATAAATGCTCAGAACCACCTCACTCCCTCTAGGGCTGACTCTTGCTGGAGCAAGCTTTGCACCTGGGAAGTAGTCACATTTGGGATAAATAAGTAAATAAACTAAAGAAGAAATAAATGATAAAGTATCCCTAGGTCCAGTTGGTCAGGAAATGAACTTCAACCAGTCATCATGACCAAGTCCTAAGGAAAATCTACTTATATTTACAAAACGTTTGGTGTGAAGGAATCTCTTTTGAAAGCCAAGAGTGGGGGGAGAGTTGGAAGGGGGCTGTGTTTAGTCTCATGGAGGTGACAAGTAAAAGAGAGACAGCAAATTTGGGTGCAAATCACAAGAGTTTTTGTCCTCAAAACTGGTGAAAATCTTAATAATAGCTGCCTATTTTCACAGATTGCTAAGGGGGCTGTGGCACAGGTGGGCCGATGGGCATGGGGCAAGAGAGCAGTGGTGAAACATAGTGCAAGCTCAGAGCAAGAGGGCCTAGGCTACCTGGGACTCATCATTCAGGAAAGCCATACTCTCCACAACTCCTTAGTTTCTCTGCAGCCTGACCTAGAAAAGCCAAATGGTCCCAAAGAGCTGGGGCCCAAGACCCTAGGAGAAGCAGGAACCACTTGGCAGCTGACAAACAGGCTCAGCTGCTGGCAGAGAACTAAGAGGGCCCCACTCTTTGGGAAGATGGCATGTACCACAGGGGCCCTTTTAGTCTAGTGAGGAAGGACACGGGCAGAGATGTCAGGGAAACTCAGGGGTCCTGGCAACAATGTAGGTGCTTAGCACTCCAGTGGGTTGAACTCAATGGGGTTTAAGGCACTAGAGACAGCCCTGGGACCATGCTTAGCCGAGGAGATGCTGAACCCTACCTGTTCTAACCGGGGCACTTTAATATGGAAAGTTCTTCTTGAGGCTTTGGAGGGACTGTGCTGTGATAGTCAGTTTCCTAAGGAAGACTCTGAGGCCCAGAGCAAGCCAGGAGTGTGCTGTTGGTTAAGTGACAAGTGGCGCAGACCCCAAGGGCTCAATTCCTGGTCGTGGGTTTGACCTCTCTAGTCAAACACTCGTCTAGATGTTGCTGAAAAGGTATTTGCAGCTGTGATTTACACTTACAGGCAGCTGACTTTAAGAAGATTACCTTTGATGGTGTGGGTTCAGTTCAGTTCAGTCGCTCAGCCGCGTCCAATTCTTTGCGACCCCATGGACTACAGCACGCCAGACTTCCCTGTCCATCACCAACTCCCGGAGCTTGCTAAAACTCATGTCCATTGAGTCAGTGATGCCATCCAACCATCTCATCCTCTGTCATCCCCTTCTCCTACCGTCAATCTTTCCCAGCATCAGGGTCTTTTCAAATGAAGCTCTTCGCATCAGGTGGCCAAAGTATTGGAGTTTCAGCTTCAGCATCAGTTCTTCCAATGAGTATTCAGGACTGATTTCCTTTAAGATGGACTGGTGTGGGCCTCATCTGATCAGTTGAAGGCTCAAGCACAAAAAAATGAGGTTCCTTGAAAAAAAAGAATTCTGCCTCAAGACTCTAACATAGAAATGCTGCTTGAGTTTCCAGCTTGCCAAGCTCCCTATGGACTTCGGATTTGCCAGCTTCACAAACATGTGAACAAATTCCTTAAAATAACCTTAAGATTCCTCAAAATGTCCTAGCATACACAAACATATATTCTGTTGATTCTCTTTCTCTGGAGAACCTTGTCTGACACCCAGGTTATTTACCAACATCTAGGGTGTGAGGTGAGCAGAGCAGCAGGTATCAGATAAAAGGGCACAGCCAAGAATATGATGCTGTCACACAAGTGCCCTGGGTGCTGGGTTAGGGCTGGAATTAGCCCATTTTATAGATGAGCAAACTGACAATCAGCCATTTGTTGCAAATCTTACATCTTACTGATGGTAGAACAGAAACCTAAATCCTAGTCTTCCTTCTCCTAATGCCTTGTGCTCTTCCTGCTCTATCTCAGAGCCGCTAATAACCAGCTGTCTCTTAGTTCCACCCTCTCTATTCAAAGCATGCCCTCGAGCCCCCTTGCACAGTGGAACACGTCGTCACAGGCACCCTCCATCAGGCAAACTCCAGGGCTGGCTCTAAGCATAATACTCATTCACCCTCTCCATGTTAATGTTATGTCAGTTCCCCTGTACTGAATTGCAAGGATACTAGGCTATATTTCACTTCATCTTTTTCTCACTGCCTACATCTAATCTCTTAAGTTTTAGAGAATCAGCCTCAAAGATGTCTCATAAATCTGCCCTCTTTTTAATCTTCCCGCTGGGACTGTGGGCTTTCCAGGTGTTGCAGTGGTGAAGCATCTGCCTGCCACTGCCGGAATTTTCACACAGGAGATGTGGGATCAATCCCTGGATCAGGAAGATCCCCTGGAGGAGGAAATGGCAACCCACTCCAGCATTCTTGCCTGAAACATTCCATGGACAGAGGAGCCTGGCAGGTTGCAGTCCTTGGGGTCGCAAAGAGTCAGACATGACTGAGCAACTGAGCAGGCGCACACAGACACACAGAGACCAGGCGTGCTCCTGCCCTGAGTCGCTTCGCACCCACGTGCACACAGACACACAGACCAGGCGTGCTCATGCCCTGGGTCGCTTCACACCCACGTGCACACAGACAGAGACCAGGCGTGCTCGTGCCCTGGGTCGCTTCGCACCCACATGCACACAGACACAGAGAGACCAGGCATGCTTGTGCCCTGGGTCGCTTTGCACCCACGAACTGAGCACTGAAGACAGATTTCGAGAACAACTGAGCTCTTGTGGGATGGAAGAAACCAGTGGAAGAAATTCCAGATGGTGATTTTTGTGACCAAAATCTTGGACTCGTTGGACGTCTTTAAATGCCTTTGTGCCAACAATTCTCCTTCTTACTGTGAAGCAACCAAAGGTCACTTATTTATGATGTTTTAGACCCTAGGTGGGCTTGCTAGATATTTTGTAATGGGGACCATATTTCACTCCCTGGAGAGTATTTAGGGAATCTGTAGGAGCATTTTTCTGGTCACAGTGTTGGGGGTTTGGGGGAATTTGCTGCTGGAAATTAGCAGGTGAGGCATAGGACAGTGCTGCACAATAAAAAAAATGTTCCCCATCCCATACACCTTTCAAACGTCCTGCTAGAAATACATGCAGATAAAAAGCTTGTTCATAAAGTTCTGAGTATAATTTTGTCTCACATATAAATATCAAGGTACTTGTACACATCTTTAATATATATCCATTGTATGCTGGAAAATCCCATGGATGGAGGCACCTGGTGGGCTGCAGTCCATGGGGTAGCAAAGAGTCGGACACAACTGAGCGACTTCACTTTCACGCATTGGAGAAGGAAATGGCAACCCACACCAGTGTTCTTGCCTGGAGAATCCCAGGGACGGGGAGGCCTGGTGGGCTGCCGTCTATGGGGGTCGCACAAAGTTGGACACGACTGAAGCGACTTAGCAGCAGAAGCAGCAGCAGCAGTATTGTATGTTGTACACAAGGAATGCAACAAGTCAAATGGAGATGGCCTTGATTTGTTGTTTGTGGAAAATCACCGATGTCAACACACTCAGGAATAGCATGGGTTTCATCACACCTGCACACTGGTCTGTACTTGTGGATATGAGGGAGACGTCTAACCACTGTGTTGTGTATCTCTGCAGTCCTGCCTCAGTGTTACATTCTGAAACACAACACACTACTTAATTGCAAGTTACTAGCCTATTTTTCCTCCTTTGTGACACAGTTATGACAGGATGGGGGAGGGGAGGTGGTAAAATGGTACGTCTGCAATGGAAAATGGTATCGAGGGTCCTCAGAACATTCAGCACAGAATGGCCGGTGATTCAGCAATTCCACTTCTAGGTAGATACCCCAAAGAACTGAAAGCGGGGACTCAGCCAAGTATTTGCACATCCGTGTCCACTGCAGCATGATTAACAATAGCTGAATGGTGGAAGCAACTCGGGTACCCAACCACAGATGAGGGGATGAACAAATGTTGTCTAGAAAATATACCACAGGATATCATTTAGCCTTAAAAAGGAAGGAAATTGTGGCACTGGCTACAACATGCATAAAATTTGAAGACTTTATGCTAAGTGAACTAAGTCAGTCACAAAAGATAAATACTGTAAGATCCCACTAATACAGGGTCTCTGTATGTGCGCGTGCTAAGTCGCTTCAGTCATGTCTGGCTCTTTGTGACCCTATGGACTGCAGCCCACCAGACTCCTCTGTCCATGGGATTCTTCAGGCAAGAATACAGGAGTAGGTTGCCATGGCCTCCTCCAGGGGATGTTCCCGACCCAGGGATCAAACCCATGCCTCTTATGTCTCCTGCATTGGCGAGCAGGTTCTTTACCACTAGTGCCACCTGAGAAGCTCCGTATGAAGTCACCAGAGGAGTCAAATTCAGAGGCAGAAAGTAGACGGTGGTTGCCATGGGCTGGGGGCAGAGAGTGTAGGGAGTTAGTGTTTAATGGGTACAGAGTCACCGTTTGGCAAGACAGAAAAAGGTCTGGAGCTGGTTGATGCTGATGGCTACAGAACAATGTGATTATACTTAATGCCACTGAACTGAATACCTCGAAATGGTGAAAATGGTAAATTTTACATGATGTATGCTTTACTACAACTTTTTTTTTTTAAGAGTTATGCATTTTATTGGTTTTTTTTTTTTTTTTTTTTTTTTTTTTGCCTGTATCAGCAGGATAGTCAAGAGGGCATTTCAAAATGTTTGTTTTGAAAAGGAAGCATTACATGGAAAACAAGATGTCTACAGTTTTATGCCCTTAGCAGTTAACAGCACATTTTATTTCGTCTGGAGACTTTCTGGCACCCCTTTGAAATCTGTGGAGACACCTAGGCATCGCTAATGAAGGGCTGGGGATTGTTGGAGCACAGAGTGGAAGACCCCAGGGGACTAAGAAAATATGTATTTGAGCTTATGAGAATTAGGGCTGAGAGAAGAGCTACTCAGAGTCCCTTTAAGCTGGATGTGAGCTAGCACGTCTGGGACTGCAAACATTTTATAATATAGTTATGGAGCTTCTCACGCTTCGTGACACAAAAGCTCTGTACATGTAGAGTCCATTAACAGAGGTAGCTATGCAGAGTGCAAGTCAGGGCTGCCCTGCCATGTTAGAACTGTCCATGTGATTTAGGACAAATGTCTTAACTTCTTTGAGTCCCATTTGCCATAATCTGTAGGACAGGAATAATATTTACCCAACTTCTTATGAATACCTCCTATTTATAGATACCTACTATGGGTCAGGTTCTTGGCGGACACTGCATCATTTCATCATTAATCATTTAATCTTCACAGCTGCCCCATGAATTAACATAGGAAACCCAAGCAGACGCAGTCGGTCCCCCAGCCAGATCCCCCTGGCTCATTGGAGGGCATCAATGTGACTTCCTGTGTCTCTCTGGCTGCTTGAGTTTCCTCTGCCCAAATACAGGCTACCGGGAAGGCCCATGGAGTTGAAACCCCAGGAGCAACCCTCAGCCAACAAGGGATGGGAGCCAGTGGATAAGCAGTCCAGCACCTCACCCAGTGGCAGAACAATCCAGGGTTGTTTCCCGCACAGTCTCCAGGAGGTCCCTGTAGGACTGAGATCTGCTATCGGTTTTACTCACTCCCCACACTCCCCACACTATGCTTCCTGGAACCAGCTCCCAAGTAAACCACTTCACTCAAATACTTGTCTCAGGATCCGCTTGTGGGGTTACCCAAAGGAAGACAGCAAGGGAGGTTCAGAGAGTGAAGTTCCTTGATGGAGATGCCACAGTTAAAAAGCTCAGCTGAGCCCCACTCCTGAATACAAAGTCCATCTGCCTTCCACCATCCCTGGGTGTTGGGATTGAGTGAGATGAAGCCAATGAAGAAGAGACGTCAATGCACAGTAAGCGATTATCACGTTTTCACCCGATCTTTGTTCTAGCCCCGGGAGGTGGATCAGCAGGCTCGTTTTATGCCCACTTTACAGGAAACAGAGACTCGTTGAACAGAGTGACTGGAGTGACTCTTCAGTGAAAAATGGCAAGGTGATTCTGTTCCTCCTGGCCCGTTTTCTCCGTTTCTCTGCCTCTCTCTGTGACCAGGAGGCCACACACTGCACTTCATCCTTTGGGCCCCTCAACCTCTGGCTTCCAGCTGGGGTCAGCCAAGAGAAGGCATGGGCAGCAAGAGAGAGAAGGGTTGTGTGACCAACCCCCCACTTCCTGAGACGGGATAATTTTAACAGTGGCTGCATTTCTCTGTTGGAGTCACAACTCCTTTCCAACCACTTTAATTTTTTAAAAAAATTGGATTTTCCCAGCTTTTATTAAAAATCTAGGATTCTGAGAAAGAGGGAAGGAAATGGTGAGAGTTTGCTGAGACCCCAGGACTCTTTCCAAGGGCCAGTCTGCCCTGATCCTGTATCATAGCTACAGCACTCAAGCCCTTGACTTGCCCATCAGCAAAGGCTACGGCTTCTGGCTCTTGCTGATCCCAGGGCATTTCTCAACCCTGCCCACACCTCCATCAATCTCAGCAGGAGTCTCAGACCTTCAGGATCTAATGCCTGATGATCTGATGTGGAATTAATGTAATAATAATAGGAATAAAGTGTACAATAAATGTAATGTGCTTGAATCTTCTCAAAACCATCCTTTCTCCCAAGATCTGTGGAAAAATCTCCCATGCAACCAGTCTCTGGTGCTAAAAATGTTGGAGACCACTGCTTTACATCATCTTCATTATACCCTCTTCAGTGAACCTCTTTGAGGTACCATTCTTTTGCTTGCTGGGACTTGAACCCGAAGAGTTTAGCAACTAATAAAGGGCAGGGCAGGGGGAGGGTGGGAAATAAAATCCTTATGGAGCAAATGCCATTTTCTGGGCCCAAATGACCCTTTTCATTCATGACCCTCAAGAGAAGGTGGTGAGGCGGGTAGAATTATGATTCCCATTTCACAGATGAACAAACTGAGGCTCAGTCATACCACATGGTCCAAAATCCAGGTCAGTTAGAATTGACAGCCCATTTTCTCGCCCCTTTCCCACAAAGACCACACTGTTCTCTAGCCTGACTTGCCTTTACTGTAGATAACTGTTGGGACCACCGTCCTCCAACCTGGCCCTGGGCATGTCAGGAAACCCGGGACACCCTGCCTGTGGCTAGGGTGTAGCATCTTTGTGGCCAGTGAGCATTCCATGAATGGAAACAGCCTTTCCCTTCTGTGAGGAAAGGCAGGATTTCATGTGAATGTGTGATGGCTGGCAGAGGGCCAAGAATAAGAGCAGGAAATGGAAGCCCAAGTGAGATAACTGCCACGAACATTGAGGGGAGGGGGCAGGATAAACAGAGGACTTTCAATTTTGCAAAGCATTGGAGAGCTCGTTGGATTAAGGAACAACCCTTGGGGAGAACCCAGGGAATATTAGGAAAAGGGGGAGACGGCCTTGGCAGGCAGCAGAGACTAAGTGCTGGTGGAGCAATTAAAGGGCGGGGTGAATGACTGGGAAACCACAGAATAATGCAAAACCCAAAAGCAGGCATCTGAAATGTGCAGAAGGAAAAAAAATCAATTATAAGGCAAAACATAACCAACCGGAGTTTATGCTTAGTAGCTGAAAATATTCAAAACAACATTTTGAAATGAGAAACACATGGAATAAAAAGCAACTGTCATTTGATTTAGCAGCTTAAGAAATGTAGCTTCTCCCCACAAGGGTTTGGAAGAGGGACTAGTCAAAAAGACAGAATTCAGAACTCTAAATAAAGATGTGAGGCTGAATGGGTCCAGAGGGATTGCCCAACACTTGACAATTATGAATAAAATCAGAAATACCAGATTTCACAAAGTTTATTAGAATATACAAATTTTCTTTCTCCTTACCTCTATAGCAGTCTGCAACATACCCATTATAAAATAATGTCCAGCTATTTAACACCTATGTTGCAGACACTTTACATACATTATCCCTAATTCTCCCCACAACCCTACAAGTAGTAGTATTGTCCCATTACACAGATTTGGGAACTGAGGCACAGAGTGTTTGAATAACTTGGCCCAGGTCACATGAAAGGTTGCTAGAGGTTGAAGAAAGAAGAAAATCCAGATCATTTTCTCCTGGTACAGTCCATTACCACATGGAGAATCCCAAAACCTAGGTTTTCTAGATGGTCCAAATCTCTGTTTTCAGAAGGAAAAATCAAGGAATAGAGAGGAGACAAACATATTTATGGAAATGGCAGCCCCAGAATTTGAGTGGAGATCTATGGGGTCTGGGAAGTGAAATCTTAAGATCACTGAGCCCAACGCCTCTATTTTATGCCAAGGTGATCCCTCCAAGAGCTTGAAGCAGGGGCAAGAGGAAAGTTCATTTCTCACACATGGTAGTACATCCTACTATCCATGTATTCATTTAACAAATATTTTCAAGTGGCAGCAAGTGTGTGCTATGAAAAATATAAAAATATTTTTCCGATAAGCAACTGGAAGGTGCTTGATTTATGTTTTCTTTTGATTTGATCTTTCTTTTTCATTTGAGCACATTTCCACTTCATTCACTGCATCAGTTCCTCAAATGCTCCTCCAAAAACTGTATTCAATGAACAATCAACAGACTGCTATCTTTAGAACATTTATCATCAAATAGCAGTCCTTGGTTTTTTTCCAATCGTGACTGTGTTTTCTGTTCTGCAACATTGGCAGCTCTGAAAGCAAGCTTTTTTCTTAGCATATATGAATGGTAAAGGCCTCTTCTATTCCCTTGTCTCAGCTGAGAAGGGTAATTGAAAGGGTGCTTTGTAAAGGCTCTGAAAAGCATATGGATTTGGCTAGAGTTTTATTAGAAATCTAGAAACCTGGGAAAGGGAAATAAAACCATATATGTTTGCCAAATCCCAAAACATTTTCCCCATTTGGTCAGATCAAGTGCCAGGTTCCTGCTACCCTAGTCATCAGTAAATTTTTTGCTGTGTAACAAATGACCCCTACAACTTAATGCCTGCAAGTAATAAACACTTATCATTTTCCCTGATCCTGTGGGTCTGCTAGGTGGTTCATGTGGGCCTCTGGCCGGGCCTGGATGGGCTAGGATGTCACATGTCTGGGACTCACTGGGTTGAATAGGGCCTCTCTCCTCTCAGGGGGGCTGGCCTGGGCTTCTCCACATGCCAATGGAAGGGTCCCCAACAGCAAAAGAAGAACAAGCCCCAGTAGGCAAGCACTTTTCAAGACTCTTGTATCACGTGGGATTCTAGTCCCATTGGCCAAAGCTTGTCATGAGGCCAAGCCAAATTCAAGGGGTGGAAAACAGACTCCACTTCTTAATGGGCGTATCTCTAAAAATATTGTGGCCATTTTTTTTTCATATTCCCTCCACTGCTGGGCGTTTTGCTGGCTGAGGTCCCTCAGCTATCAGCCCTCTGAGAAACTGCTCCTTTTTTCCCGAAGAAAACCATCTCACTGAAGGACGATGCTCATTCCCAGGGGCAGCAGCCTGCTGTCGTAACTGGTTGCTGTGGGAACACAAACGTTTAGTCTCTTGCCCACATTTGAGACCCGAAGTCTGACCAGTCATCCCAGCTTCTCAGGTTCTTCAACGGTCAGCTGAGGCCTCTGTGGAAGCTGTTGCTGTTGTTCAGTCACTAAGTCGTGTCCAACTCTTTGTGGCCCCGTGGCCTGCAGCACGCCAGGCTTCCCTGTCCTTCGCCATCTCCCCGAGTTTGCTCAGACTCGTGTGCATTCAGTCAGTGATGCCATCCAACCGTTTCATTTTCTGTCGAACTCCTCTCTCTGCTCAGTCCGGTGCCTTTCTTTCCACCACAGGTGCCCCTCCTGAGCACACCCCCCAGTAGACCTAACACAGTCTAATCTCTGTGCCACTAGCTGCCCCCTGTGGATAGATAATGCCAGGAGTAATCTGGGAAAACAGATGCCAAAATGGACTCTAGGGCTGTATCACCTGCCAGCTGACAGGCAATGAGAACCCCACTACTGTTGATGCTGTGGTGGTTGTTCTTTAGTCTCCAAGTCGTGTCTGACTCTTTGCAACCCCATGGACTATAGCCCACCAGGCTCCTCTGTCCATGGGATTTTCCAGGTAAGAATACTGGAGTGGGTTACTCCAGGATTTCCTTCTCCAGGGGATCTTTCCGACCCAGGGATCGAACCTGTGTCTCCTGCATTGGTAGGCAGCTTCTTTACCACTGAGCTACCTGGGCAGTCCATTACTGTTGATACACAGAGCTAATTCAGCCCCACAGGGGAGATAGCAGTGAAACTGGTCAAACTTCCACCAATGGTGAAATAGAATGGGATACTAGTGGAAGAAATGGTCCTAGAGTGTGTGACATATTGGGCTTTTGCCAAAGATGGAGGAAAGAGTCATTAGGGACAATGGAATTGAATGGCTGTTATTGGAGAACAATGTATGCTTTGGGGAAAAAAAAGAAAAGATAATGAAAGATTGCAATGACTATTGGTCAATAAAGAAAACCAAGTAAAAAAGTACAAGGGCTTCCTTAGCCCCTCCTTAGCCCCGTATAAAGGAAATCTCATCTCCTCCAACCAGAGACCACATTCTCAACCAAAACATGGAAGGAGCTGGACTCCTAATGGCCTTGTGAAGCAGAGCCACTGTCATGAGCTCAGATGCTTACATGAGAGAGAAATCAATTTCTACCTAATTTAATATATCATTATTTGGGGTCTATTTCATATCTAGTCCAAGTTACACCCTGCTATAGGCTGAATATCTGTGTCCCCTAAAATTCACATGTTGAAGCCAAATTGCCAGTGTGATGGTATTAGAAGGTGGGACTTCGGAGAGGTGGTTAGACCATGAGGATGAAGCCCTCCTTCCGCCTTGTAAGGACACAGTGAGTCTGCAAGTCCAAAGCGGGGCCTTCAGTCTTAATGTTCCATCAGCACATCCCCACTGGGAGGTTCTCCAGAACAGACATCCCAATTTCTTTAAGAAATAAAAGGGAAACTAGAAAAGGAGACAAAAATCTGGTGATTTTATCAACAAATCACAATATGTTAACCTTATTTGAATGTTGACTCAAAAACTGTTAATAAAAAAAAAAACACTTAAAACATGTGTGAGACAACTGGAAATATAAACACTGACTGGATTATTTGATGATATAAAGAAATCATTGTTAATATATTTAAGCAAGTTAATAAGCTTGTGATTATGTTAAAAACAAACCTAATATTTCAGAGATGTGCACTGAACTATTTATAGATGCAGTGATAATGATCTGAAATTTGGTACAAAATAATATTGAGGCAGATTAGGTGGAAGTATAAATAAAACAAGCTTGGCCATGATTTAATCATTGTTGAAACCAGGTGATGGGTAACATGAAGATTTATCATATGAGGCTGTATGTTTTTGTGAATGTCTGAAATTTTCTACAGTGAAACTTAAAAGAAAAACATGCAAAGGGACCTAATTTGTTGGGTGGGTAGCTGGATAGATGGATATGTGGCAGCAGAGGGAATCTGTGATTCAGAGCCTTATGTTTAAATTAGGACAGGATCTCAGCTAGTGGCTGGGGGCCCAGGGAGTGGAGAGGAAATGGTGGGATGATCTGGGTTATTAAAGTACCATCCCAAGAACCAAGCAGGAATATCATCAGAAAGACCAAGCAAGAAGTGTTGGGGGGGGGGCGGGCGGGGTGGGAGGAACCAGCATGGTAGACACAAGGACACTAGCTGTTTATCACTGCCAAGTTAATTTCCAGATCCCACCCACTGGCAGATACAGGGCACTCAATGTACTGCCAACACCATGTAGATTGATTCCAGGGCTGGGCAGGGCTGGGCAGGACTGGGCTTTCCAGTGAATGGCCCCAGCGCCTACAGCCCAGATCAGCAGGAAAAAGGCATACAGTAATACCTACAGTGACTTAACCCTCCAGAGGGAACACTGAGACAATGTTAGGACTAAAATGTGAGTGTATAACAGAAGGGTTTGATATCCCATCTTCTCTTTCTGAGAAACATTCTGTCTCTATGTGGTCTAGACTGCCATGTTGGAATCACATGACCCCACCCCTCTGGCCACAGCTGACTGGTCCAAGAATGCACACCTAACCCAAGGGGAAAATATCCATAGACTGAGCGTGGTCCATCACATTTCTCCTCAAGAATGTGAACTAGTCAATCAAGAAACCAAGTTTAAGAACTGTAAACCACATCATCAAAGAGTGGAGGCACTTGATTTAGAAGGCCATTGCCATGAACTGAAGTTTTGCATCTCCCCTCTCCCCCCAAAAAGTGTGTATGTTGAAACTTAATCCCCAATGTGCTGGTGTTTGGAGGTGGAGTCTCTGGGAGGTAATTAGGTCATGAGGTGGAGCCCTCCTGAATGTAATTAACGCCTGATAAGAGAGACCCCAGAGAGTTCCCTAACATCTTTCTGCCATATGAGGATATGATAAGTTGGCAGTCTGCAATCTGGAACCTGACCATGCTGGTGCTCTGATCTGACTTTCATCCCCTAAAACTGTGAGAAATAAACTCCTGTTGTTTATAAGCAACCCAGTCAGTAGTAATTTGACATAGCAGTCCCAAGAGACTAAGACAGTCCTGTATCCCCACAATATGCCATGTGGGTTTGACTCCAACTTACCTGTGTGACTTACCCTTATCTATAATGGGAAGATAATAAAGATATAAGTATATATAAAGTATAAATTAATAAATATAATATATAATAAAAATAAGTATAAATAAACAAATAAGTATAAATAACATATAAATAAAGGCAACTATTTCAATCTGATTTGAGGATACAATGAAAATACATATGAAATACTTACATAGTAAAAGTTCAATAACAATGAGCTAGTCTGATTATTATTAGCAGGGTTACTGCTATCCTTGGCTGTTGTTAATGTACCCTTGGCCACATGAGAGCAAAGGAAGCCAGTCACAAAAGACAACCACACTAACCTAGGCTGAGCACTGCCCAGCACTGGGTGCTGTGCTAAGTACTTGACAAGTGATAACCTACTGAAACCTCCAATGCTCACTTCACCAGCAAGGAAACAGGCACACACTAAAAGTTTGCTAAAGTTTAGGAGGTAGGAAAGTTATGACCAACCTAGAGAGCATATTAAAAAGCAGAGACATTACTTTGTCAACAAAGGTCCATCTAGTCAAGGCTATGGTTTTTCCAGTGGTCATGTATGGATGTGAGAGTTGGACTATGAAGAAAGCTGAGTGCTGAAGAATTGATGCTTTTGAACTGTGGTGTTGGAGAAGACTCTTGAGAGTCACTTGGACTGCAAGGAGACCTAACCAGTCCATCCTAAAGGAGATTAGTCCTGGGTGTTCATTGAAGGAACTGATGTTGAAGCTAAAACTCCAATACTTTGGCCACCTGATGCAGAGAGCTGACTCATTGGAAAAGACTCTGATGCTGGGAGGGATTGGGGGCAGGAGGAAAAGGGGACAACAGAGGATGAGATGGTTGGATGGCATCATTGACTCAATGGACATGGGTTTGGGTAGACTCTGGGAGTTGGTGATGGACAGGGAGGCCTGGCGTGCTGCGGTTCAAGGGGTCACAAAGAGTCAGACACAATTGAGCAACTGAACTGAACTGAACTGAGTGGTAGGGATGAACATCCAGCTTCTGCTTCCTGACCTATTCCCTCAACCACTCTGGGATTCTTGGGCAGATGAGGAAAAAGAGGCTCAAAGGAGATAGGGAAGCCCCGAGAAATTGGAGAAAAAGGGAACCCCTGAGCTGAAAGCCTGAAAGAATGACTTATGTCCTACCCGGGTCCTCTGAGGACTCAGCACCATGGTTTTCCAGTGAAATAACAGTTGGCGCCCTTGAATGAGCCCCCTCATTTTTTTTCCATTAACTAAAATCTACACTTTATTCCAATTTCCTTTGGTTTTGGTAATGCCCTTTTTCTATTCCTGGATCCCATCCAGAATACCACATACTTTTAGTTGTCACGTCTCCTTAGTCTCCTCTTGGCTGTGATGGTCTCTCAGACTTGTACTGATTTGGATCATCTTTACAATTATGAGTACTAACCAGGTATTTGCAGAATGCCTGTCCATTGGGATCTGTCTGGTGTTTCTCTCGGTTAAACTGGGGTTATGGTGCGGAGAGAGATCACAAGATAAACTGCCATTTCATCACGTCATATCAAGGTTACATGCTATTGATGGGGTCTATGATCATTGAGGTTGACCTTGATATGCTGCTTTTATTTATTATTTAATGTTGTTCTAGGGGTTTCCCAGGTGTCCCAGTGGTAAAGAATCTGCCTGCCAGTGCAGGACACGCAGGAGACTCTGGTTCAATCCCTGGGTGAGGGAGATCCCCTGGAAGAAATGGCAGCCCACTCCAGGATTCTTGCTTGGAGAATCCCATGGACAGAGGAGCCTGGTGGGCTACAGTGGTCGCAAAGAGCTGGACAGGACTGAGCAACTGAGCACACACACAATGTTGTTCTAACTAAAACTGAACATTTTAACTACTAGCATAAATGATATAGTTCCATCTTGATATTGTACAATATGTTTTAACTGCAAATATAAGAGCACTTGACTCACAGGCAGAATCAGCAAAACTGCATAACTCATACTTTGTAACTCATGCATGCATATGTATTTATTTCTTACCAGAACAGCAGAAACGCTGCTCAAAACTGACTCAACTGTTTATATTTTACTTCTTGGTACATGCACACATGGACATTCTTCACGTGTAGAATGGAACTGGAACTGCGGCTTGTTCTATCTTTCTATCTTTGTCATCATTTTCAACATTGAGTGGTTGGCAAATACAGGGAAGGAGCACATGCCAGAAAGGATATGATTGGCTTTCTTGGTCATTTGTGTTTCTTGGAATGTGACAATGTGTTGGAAGTAAGTTCTGAGTGAAAGCAAAGGCTGGCCTCTCCTGAGCCCCCCTCATCTGAGCGAAGTTTTGTGTTCTTCGTTCTGACTAAAACAATGGGAATTTTGATGTCTTTCGGTTACCCACAGTAGAATCCTCTGTACAAATCCACTGCTTAAGGGGTGTTGGTGCCAGGAAAACTATTGTGTCGTGGGTATGACCACTCAAATGTCTGGTTATTCTAAGGGAAGTTCATTCCTTCCCTACCCTATCTAACTGCTGCTCCTACATGGCATCCCTTTTCACCAGAATAAACCTCCACTGCCCCGCACAGAGAGGGCTCTGACCGAGAGGGGGGTGCAACATGGAGTCAGAGTGTGGAGAATTCTCTTTTGAGAACACGTCCCCTCAGGCACGAGTCACAAAATCAACAGAGACAGGGCAAAACCACTAACGAGAGTGAATTTGGAAAGCCAGAACGCTGAGGAAGGGGCAAAGAGAGCTCTTTTAATGAGACCAGACTCAAAAATAGAAAGACTTTCTCCTTTGCCCTGCCTGTTTTTCCACCCATCACCTCCAGCCCTCCAATTTTATAAAAGTCATTTTTAAAAAACTATAAAATTTTCCATCTGAGGCAAAAGTTACTAAAGGAAGACAGAAAATAATGGCAGAGAATACCAGCTGTCAAATACCTGAAGCCGACAGGTGAAACTTAGCCATCTCCAGTTTCATCTGAAAAGAAGTTGCCAGCCCTACAGCCAGCCCTAAGAATCAGCAGTGGGGAAACTATATAACTGCCCATAAAACTTGAAAAGCCAACATGGATTTTTAAAGACAAAAGAAAAGTGGATGGTCCTCTTTCCATAAGGCTAAGAGTAACAAAGGCAGGCTAGTTGTATGTAGAGAGAGAAATCACAGCAACTCCAAAATGAGAGTGCTCTGGAGCCAGATCTGGACACGGCCACCAAGCAACTAGCGACCTTGAGTATATCCTTAGCCACTCAGCACCTCGGCCTCTCCATCTGTGTAAGGAGGATGATAAATATAGACCCTACCTCAAGAAACTATCTGGAGAAGGAACCAGCAACCCACTCCAGTGTTCTTGCCTGAAGAATCCCATGGACAGAGGAGCCTGGTGGACTAGAGTCCATGGGGTCACACAGAGTCGGCCACGACTGAGTGGCTAACACTTTCACTTTCACTTTCAAGAGACTACGGTGAATATTCATGCACAGTGCCATAGTGGACACAAGCCATAGATATCTGTTATAGTAAATGTAATTATAAAAAGAATGAAATAATGCCATTTGCAGCAACATGGATGGACCTAGAGACGACCATACTAAGTGAAGTATAAGTCAAAGAGAAATATCACATGATATCACCTATATGTGAAATCTTAAAACATGATACAAGTGAACTTATTTACAAAAAATAAATAGGCTCACAGACCTAGAAAACAAATTTATGGTTACCAAAGAGGATAGCAGGGGGAGGGATAAATTAGCAGTTTGAGATTAACAGATACACACTACTGCATATAAAATAAACAACAAGGACCTACTGTATAGCACAGGAAACTATACTCAATATCTTATAATAAAGTATAATGGAAAAGAATCTGAAAAAAGAATATATATATATATATATATATATATCAAACCAGCCTTAAAGGAAATTAATCCTGAATATTCATTGGAAGGACTAATGCTGAAACCGAAGCTCCAATACTTTGGCCACTTGATGAGAAGAGCCGACTCATTGGAAAAGACCCTGATGCTGGGAAAGATTGAAGGCAGGAGGAGAAGGAAGCAACAAAGGATAAGATGGTTGGATGGCATCACTGACTCAATGGACATGAGTTTAAGCAAACTCCAGGAGATGGTGAAAGGCAGGGAAGCCTGGCGTGCTGCAGTCCATGGTGTCACAGAGTCAGACATGAGTATGTGACTGAACAATAGCAAGAATATATATATATATACTGAAAGTAACACAACATTGTAAGTCAACTATACTTCAATTTTTCAAATGTATAATTATACAATTTTGTGATTATTATGACATAACTACAAGTAAGGAAAACCAAAGTTATTTCCAAGGCTTATGCAGCATATGTGACTAAAATGAGGGTGACTGCCAGGTCCCCAGATTCCAGAATCATGGGCATCATGAAGAGGAGGGTGTGGGGCTTCTGCTACAGCTTTTCTGGGTGCTGTGGGGTGCTCTCCATGTCAAAGGCACTGAGTAGAAGAAAAGTGAAGGAGAATTAGGACAGAGGGCAAGAGCTGAACTGGTCAAGCACTGCCTTGGGGCCAGGCACTAGACTGAGCTACACACACACACACACACACACACACACACACACACACACACACAATCTTGTCTAATCCTCTCAGTGACTCCACCAGGAGGCAGGCACTACTATCATCCCTATCATTCTACAGGAGAGGAAGTCAAGATTTAGAGACAGCCCATGACTTGCTCAGGGTCACAGAGCGAATACATGAAGGAATTGGGGTTTGAACCTGAGTCAGCTTCCTGACCACCCTGCACCATCTTCCTGTAACACACCACCATCTCCCTTCTCTGGGCCTCAGTTTTCCTTGTCTGTAAAATGGACTTTTCACCACAGGCCTGTGTAGCACTTATGTTCCATGGTTCTCAAGATTGTGAAAACCTCTTTCAGCCAGGATCACTACTTTCCAGGAGGCGGGCAGGAGATGTCCCCTGGAATCTTCCATAGGCATGATTTTGTCTCTTGGGCTCACTACAAGTGAAACTGAAGAGAGGATGACAATGTCGCCACCACAATGCAGGGGCCCCACAGGGGGTCATGTCAATATCACATATGGGGCTTCAGAAGCCCAGAGCTGAGTGGGGAGGGCAGGGTTCTCACCAGGAGGATGAAGGGATGTTGAGCACACTAAGTCCTTGCTGCTGAACCGACCCTGAAACCTGTGAGCAAAGAAGAGGAAATCAAAGAGAGACACTTGCGAAACAGCACGTAAAGCACTGACCAGCTTATTAGGTGGAGTCTGAGAAAACTGGTATAGACAAACTTATCTACAAAGCAGAAATAGAGACACAGACACAGAGGACAAACGATGGATACCAAAGGGATGAATTGGGAGACTGGGACTGACATATGCACACTATTGATACTATGCATAAAATAGATAACTAACAAGAACCTACTGTATAGCACAGAGAACTCTATTCAATGTTCTGTGGTGAACTAAAATGGGAAGGAAATTTTAAAGAGCAGGTTTATGTATATGTATAGCTGATTCATTTTGCCATGCAGTAGAAACTAGCACAATTTTGTAAAGCAACTGTACTCCAATAAAAACTTTTTTAATTATAGAAAAGTAAAACATCTTTAAATTAAAAATAAAATACACATAACATAAAAAAAGAAAACCCAGACTAACCAGCTTAAATGGGTCTCGCCTCCTTAAATAGGTGGATTGATCCTAAGTTATTTACAGGGACAGGACTGCACACATGCCACACGGGAGTCCAGATCTCCAGAATGACTCAGAACCCAGGATCTTCAGTCTACAGAGTTCAAAGAATCGAAACGTAGCCACTGAGCCCTTTGCTAAGCGAGGAGGACTGCAATAAGGAAATTCTTGCCTCCCACAACCCAGAGTAGCTAATATGGACTGACTGTGAGATTAGCCAATCAGTTGATTGGAGACTAGCCAATCAGCTTCCACGTTTGAAAGTTCCTGACCACTTTAAATTTTGCCCTTGACCCTGGATCAGAAAGATAGGTTTGTAGGCTTCGCCTCCTGTCTCTTGCCAGCCCATCTCACAATACAGCTTTCTTTTCTCAAAAGCGGTGCCATGATGTTGGTTTCTCTGACTGTCAGGCTGTGTGCCCTTGTTGGGTAACACCCAGGCTCAACTGAAGCCCCAGCCTGTCCACAGCCATTGAAAACCAAGAGCCCCAAGGAAGCAGAGTTGCTTGAACATAGTCCCTCTGACTTCAAGATACGATAAAGAAATTAAGATGTTTGAATTCAGGAAATTTTAGCCTCTCTTTCCTAGATGATGCTATCTACTGGTGCTTATTTACATCATCTCAGTTACTCCTCCCTGCTAGCAAAGGGATGGGTACCATGATCTTCCTTTCAAAGACGGGGAAGCAATTCAAAGAGGCTAACCAACATGCCTGAGGACACACAGGGAACAGGGAGTCAAGCCAAGACAGCAACCATGGGCAGCCTCATCCATAGCCCTTGCTGAGCACCACACCTTCCTGGCTCAGGAAGAGGGGTGAAACACTCTCAAAAAGTTGGGTAACTGCTAGAAGAGCTCAGAAGAGGCATAGATATGAGGGGTCCCCCTCAACACTTTAAGAGAGAATGTCCTGTGCTGTGGAGAGCGAAGGTATCAGCAGCATCCGATGGGAGTGGCTGGAGTATTCAGGATACAGAGCACTGTCGCAGGCGGAATAGGGTACCTGAATGTGGGGGGCAGGGCTGGGAGGGAGGAGACGTGGCTAGGATACTGAGTCAAGGCCTCATCTACGCACCCTCACAGCCACACACACACACACATGCACACATACACACACCAAGAGGATGCAGTGCACCAAGCCTTCTCAACATGGACTTCCCAGAAGGAAGATAGAATTTGCTGAATGACCTTTGTTGTTGACATTGTAGTCGTGGGTGTAGTGATCAGTGTTTAAGTTCTTCCAGGTGGGAAAGCCATCCTGGCATCAGGTGACCTGCTAAACCACAAGTCCCAACAATCTGGGTGGGGAGTTGGGCCAGCAGGTGACCTCTACTCTATCGTCCTCCTTTCCAGATGCCATCCTGGCAAAAGGCTTCCTGGAATGGCAGGGGCGGCCTCCTGGTGCTGTGTCAGGCAAACCAGCTGTGGACTCTCCCTGGACTGGTGTCAATTCCCCCTCCTACCCCTACTCCTACACTGACTAACCACATGACCTTGAACAAATCATCGCACCTGTCAGAACGTCAGCTGCCCCCTGTACCACACAGTGTGGTCCTCGCCACACAACTCTGTGGTGGGTTTGATGAGATAATATAAACACACCGCTGATCATAGGGCCTGAACCGAGTGACCACTAAGAGTGATTCTTATTTTTATTGGAAGACACAAGAGCATTTTAGCACAGGAAACAGTCAAGCCCATCACAATCCCCTAAAACAGAGACTTTGAGATCAGTTGGAGGTTAGAACCTGCACTCTGTTCACATTTTTTGAAAAAGCCCAGGGGGCGGTCCTAAGATGGGGGAGGAATAGGACGGGGAGACCACTTTCTCCCCCACAAATTCATCAAAAGAACATTTGAACACTGAGTAAATGCCACAAAACAACTTCCGAATGCTGGCAGAGGACATCAGGCACCCAGAAAGGCAGCCCATTGTCTTTGAAAGGAGATTAAGTGCCTAACCGTAACTCCCAGCGGGGAAGCAGCACAGATGCCCGCATCCACCACTAGCAAGCAGGGGCTGGGCAGGGAGGCGTGGGCTGCATTGCTTAGAGTAAGGACCAGGCCTGAATGTCCTGAGGGCAATCTGAGGGAGCTAACTTGAGATAGCAAACCAAACTGTGGGATAGCTATCCAGTCAAAAGCCCTAACCTAAGACACCTCCAGGCCCGCTCACAGAACAAAGAACTGAGCAGAGCTAGCCGGCTGGGGGACTGGCCCATCCCCCGCCAGAGACAGGCAGGTGAGGGCAGCCAGAGCCAGAAGGGGGCAATCGTGGCCCCAGAGAGGCATCATCTACCAAACTGCAAGCAGGTTTTATTGCTAACCAAGACTTCTTGGGATTCTGGACAGTTGACATCTGCTGGGAGGGTCGCAGCCAGAGGTCAGCGCCCCAGAAGAGACACACGGCACACCTGAGAAGGTGCACCAGTTGTACACCCAGGAAACCGAGCAGCAGGGACGGGGGAGGCGATAATCACAGTGACCGGGCTCGCTAAGCACCTGGTCACCTGAGCTGCTCAGACCTGGGAAGGGTACAAAACGCAGGTCCAATCGAGTCTGCACCTTTGTGGAGTACCTGAGTGCCTGAACCTGAGCGGCTTACACCTGGAAAGTGCATACTACCCAGGGCCGGCCTCAGACAGTTCCCGGCAGAGCAACCTAGAGCCTAAGCAGTGTAGACAGGGAAAGCACACACGCCGTGAGCGAGCGGGGGCAAACCCAGTGTGGCTGAGACATAGCGAGCACACGCCAGCGTTATTTGTTTGCAGTATTCGTCGCTCCCCACAGCACGACTGAACAAGTGAGCCTAAAAAAGTGTCCACCACAGCCCCCTTGTGTCAGGGTGGATATTAGACATTGAAGAGGCCAGCAAACAGAAGAAGCTAAAACAAACAGAGGGAACCGCCTTGGAAGTGACAGGTGCAATAGATTAAAACACTGTAGTTAGCACTGACTACATAGGAAGGGGCCTATAGATCTTGAGAAGTATAAGCCAGATCACGGAACTATCTGAAAATGAACTGACCCCACACTGTCCACAACAACACCAGAGAAAGTCCTAGATATATTTTTACTATTATTTTTTTAATTAAAAAAAAATTTTTTTTTAAGTCCTCTATAACCGTCTATGGGGTCGCACAGGGTCGGACACGACTGACGCGACTTAGCAGCAGCAGCAGCAGCAGCATAACCTAGATAGCATATTAAAAAGCAGAGACATCACTTTGCCAACAAAGGTCCGTCTAGTCAAGGCTATGGTTTTTCCAGTGGTCATGTATGGATGTGAGAATTGGACTGTGAAGAAAGCTGAGCGCTGAAGAAGTGATGCTTTTGAACTGTGGTGTTGTAGAAGACTCTTGAGAGTCCCTTGGACTGCAAGAAGATCCAACCAGTCCATTCTGAAGGAGATCAGCCCTGGGTGTTCATTGGAAGGACTGATGCTAAAGCTGAAACTCCAATACTTTGGCCACCTCATGCGAAGAGTTGACTCATTGGAAAAGACCCTGATGCTGGGAGGGATTGGGAGCAGGAGGAGAAGGGGATGACAGAGGATGAGATGGCTGGATGGCATCACCAACTCGATCGACATGAGTCTGAGTGAACTCCGGGAGTTGCTGATGGACAGGGAGGCCTGGTGTGCTGCAATTCATGGGGTTGCAAAGAGTCAGACACAACTGAGCAACTGAACTGAACTGAACTGATTACTCCTTTAATTTTCATTTTTATAACCTTCTATTACTTTGCAAAAAAAAAAAACTATTTTTTAAAGCAAACTTCATATATATATATTTTGTAATTTTTGTGACTTTGTTTTTTTTCTTTAATATTGTGTTTTTGAGAATCCAACCTCTACTCTAGATTTTTAATCTCTGCTTTTTAGTATTTGTTATCAATTTTGTACCTTTAAGAACCCAATCTTCAGTACCCATTTTTACTTGGGAGCGAGATTACTGGCCTGACTGCTCTCTCCTCCTTTGGACTCTCCTTTTTCTTCACCAGGTCGCCTCTTTCTCCTCCCTCCCCCTTCTCTTCTCTACCCAACTCTATGAATCTCTTTGTGTGTTCTGGACTGTGGAGAACACTTAGGAAAATGATTACTGGCTGGATCTGTCTCTCTTTTTGATTCTCCTGTTAATCCTCCTGGCCACCTCTGTCTCCTTTCTCCCTCCTCTCTTCTCTGTATCACTCCGTGAACATCTCTGAGCAGTCCAGACTGTGGAGAGCACATAAGGGAGTGATTACTGGCTAGCTTGCTCTCTCCTCTTTTGATCCCCCCTCTTCTCCTCCTGGTCACCTCTATCTCCCTCCTTCCTCTTCTCTTCTCCATGTAACTCTGTGAACCTCTCTGGGTGTCCCTCACTGTGGAGAACTTTTCACTTTAACCTAGATGTTTTATCAATGGTGCTGTATAGATGGAGAAGTCTTGAGGCTACTGTAAGAATAAGACTGAAAACCAGAGGCAGGAGGCTTAAGTCCAAATCCTGAGAACACCAGAGAACTCCTGACTCCAGGGAACATTAATCGATAGGAGCTCATCAAACGCCTCCATACCTACACTGAAACCAAGCACCACCCAAGGGCCAACAAGTTCCAGAGCAAGACATACCATGCAAATTCTCCAGCAACACAGGAACATAGCCCTGAGCTTCAATATACAGGCTGCTCAAAGTCACACCAAACCCACTGACATCTCATAACTCATTACTGGACACTTCATTGCACTCCAGAGAGAAGAAATCCAGCTCCACCCACCAGAACACCGACACAAGCTTCCCTAACCAGGAAACCTTGACAAGCCACCTGTATAACCCCACCCACAGCGAGGAAACTCCACAATAAAGAGAACACCACAAACTGCCAGAATACAGAAAGGCCACCCCAAACTCAGCAATATAAACAAGATGAAAAGGCAGAGAAATACCAGCAGGTAAAGGAACAGGATAAATACCCACCAAACCAAACAAAAGAGGAAGAGATAGGGAATCTACCTGATAAAGAATTCCGAATAATGATAGTAGTGAAACTGATCCAAAATCTTGAAAACAAAACAGAGTTACGGATAAATAGCCTGGAGACAAGGATTGAGAAGATGCAAGAAAGGTTTAACAAGGACCTAGAAAAAATAAAAAAGAGTCAATAGATAATGAATAATGCAATAAATGAGATCAAAAACACTCTGGAGGGAACCAACAGTAGAATAAGGCAGAAGATAGGATAAGTGAGGTAGAAGACAGAATGGCAGAAATAAATGAAACAGGAAAAAGAAAAACGAATTAAAAGAAATGAGGACAATCTCAGAGACCTCTGGGACAATGTTAAATGTCCCAACATTCGAATCATAGGAGTCCCAGAAGAAAAAGACAAAAAGAAAGACCATGAGAAAATACTTGAGGAGATCATAGTTGAAAAATTCCTAAAATGGGGAAGGAAATAGTCACCCAAGTCCAAGAAACCCAGAGAGTCCCAAACAAGATAAACCCAAGGTGAAACACCCCAAGACACATATTAATCAAATTAACAAAGATCAAACACAAAGAACATATATTAAAAGGAGCAAGGGGAAAACAACAAATAACACACAAGGGGAGTCCCATAAGGATGACAGCTGATCTTTCAATAGAAACTCTTCAGGCCAGGAGGGAATGGCAGGACATACTTAAAGTGATGAAAGAAAATAACCTACAGTCCAGATTACTGTACCCAGCAAGGATCTCATTCAAATATGAAGGGGAAATCAAAAGCTTTACAGTCAAGCAAAAGCTGAGAGAATTCAGCACCACCAAACCAGCTCTCCAACAAATGCTAAAGGATCTTCTCCAGACAGGAAACACAGAAAGGGTGTATAAACTCAAACCCAAAACAATAAAGTAAATGGCAACGGGATCATACTTATCAATAATTTCCTTAAATGTGGGGCTTCCCTGACGGCTCAGATGGTAAAGCGTCTGCCTGCAGTGCGGGAGACATGGGTTCGATCCCTGGGTTGGGAAGATGCCCTGGAGAAGAAACAGCAACCCACTCCAGTACTCTTGCCTGGAAAATTCCATGGACTGAGGAGCCTGGTGGGCTACAGTCCATGGGGTCGCAAAGAGTCGGACAAGACTGAGTGACTTTACTTTCACTTTCACCTTAAATGTACATGGGTGGAATGCCCCTACCAAAAGACAAAGACTGGCTGAATGGATACAAAAACAAGACCCCTATAGGTGTTGTCTACAAGAGACCCACCTCGAAACAAGGAACACATACAGACTGAAAGTGAAGGTCTGGAGAAAGATATTCCATGCAAATAGAGACCAAAAGAAAGCAGGAGTAGCAACACTCATATCAGATAAAATAGACTTTAAAACAAAGGCTGTGAAAAGAGACAAAGAAGGACACTACATAATGATCAAAGGATCAATCCAAGAAGAAGATATAACAATTATAAATATATGTGCACCCAATATAGGAGCACCGCAATATGTAAGACAAATGCTAACAAGTGTGAAAGGGGAAATTAACAATAACGCAATAATAGTGGGAGACTATAATACCCCACTCACACCTATGAATAGATCAACTAAACAGAAAGTTAACAAGGAAACACAAACTTTAAATGATACAATAGAACAGTTAGACCTAATTGATATCTATAGGACATTTCACCCCTAAACAATGAATTTCACCTTTTTCTCAAGTGCACACCGAACCTTCTCCAGGATAGATCACGTCCTGGGCCATAAATCTAGCCTTGGTAAATTCAAAAAACTTGAAATCATTCCAAGCATCTTTTCTGACCACAATGCAGTAAGATTAGATCTCAATTACAGGAGAAAAACTCTTTTTAAAATTCCAACATATGGAGGCTGAACAACACGCTGCTGAATAACCAACAAATCACAGAAGAAATCAAAAAAAGAAATCAAAATATGCATAGAAATGAATGAAAATGAAAATACAACAACCCAAAACCTGTGGGACACTGTAAAACCAGTGCTAAGGGGAAGGTTCATAGCAATACAGGCATACCTCAAGAAACAAGAAAAAAGTCAAATAAATTACCTGACTCTACACCTAAAGCAACTAGAAAAGGAAGAAATGAAGAAGCCCAGCATTAGTAGAAGGAAAGAAATCTTAAAAATTAGGGCAGAAATAAATGCAAAAGAAAAGAGACCATAGCAAAAATCAACAAAGCCAAAAGCTGGTTCTTTGAAAGGATAAATAAAATTGACAACCCATTAGCCTCATCAAGACACAAAGGGAGAAAAATCAAATCAATAAAATTAGAAATGAAAATGGAGAGATCACAACAGACAACACAGAAATACAAAGGATCATAAGAGACTACTATCAACAACTATATGCCAATAAAATGGACAATGTAGAAGAAATGGACAAATTCTTAGAAAAATACAACTTTCCAAAACTGAACCAGGAAGAAATAGAAAAACTTAACAGACCCATCACAAGCACAGAAATTGAAACTGTAATCAGAAATCTTCCAACAAACAAAAGCCAAGGACCAGACGGCTTCACAGCTGAATTCTACCAAAAATTTAGAGAAGAGCTAACACCTATCCTACTCAAACTCTTCCAGAAAATTGCAGAGGAAAGTAAACTTCCAAACTCATTCTATGAGGCCACCATCACCCTAATACCAAAACCTGACAAAGATGCCACAGAAAAAGAAAACTATGGGCCAATATCACTGATGAACATAGATGCAAAAATCCTTAACAAAATTTGAGCAAACAGAATCCAACAACACATTAAAAAGATCATACACCATGACCAGGTGGGCTTTATCCTAGGGATGCAAGGATTCTTCAATATCCGCAAATTAATCAATGTATTACATCACATTAACAAATTGAAAAATAAAAACCATATGATTATCTCAATAGATGCAGAGAAAGCCTTTGACAAAATTCAACATCCATTTATGATTAGAAACTCTCCAGAAAGCATGAATAGGAGGAACATACCTCAACATAATAAAAGCTATCTATGACAAACCCACAGCAAACATTACCCTCAATGGTGAAAAATTGAAAGCATTTCCCCTAAAGCCAGGAACAAGACAGGGGGGCCCACTCTCACCACTACTATCCAAAATAGTTTTGGAAGTTTTGGCCACAGCAATCAGAGTGGACAAAGAAATAAAAGGAATCCAAAATGGAAAAGAAGAAGTAAAACTCTCACTGTTTGCAGATGACATGATCCTCTACATAGAAAACCCTAAAGACTCCACCAGAAAATTACTAGAGCTAATCAATGAATATAGTAAAGTTGCAGGATATAAAATCAACACACAGAAATCCCTTGCATTCCTATACACTAATAATGAGAAAATAGAAAGAAATTAAAGACACAATTCCATTCACCATTGCAATGAAAAGAATAAAATACTTAGGAATGTATCTACCTGAAGAAACAAAAGACCTATATATAGAAAACTATAAAATACTGGTGAAAGGAATCAAAGAGGACACTGAGACATGGAGAAATACACCGTGTTCATGGATTGGAAATATCAATATAGTGAAAATGAGTATACTACCCAAAGCAATCTATAGATTCAATGCAACCCCTATCAAGCTACCAATGGTATTTTTCACAGAGCTAGAAAAAATAATTTCACAATTTATATAGAAACACAAAAATAGCCAAAGCAATCTTGAGAAGGAAGAATGGAACTGGAGGAATCAACCTGCCTGACTTCAGGCTCTACTACAAAGCCACAGTCATCCAGACAGTATGGTACAAAGCCACAGTCATCAAGACAGTATGGTACTGGCACAAAGACAGAAATATAGATCAATGGAACAAAATAGAAAGCCCAGAGATAAATCCACGCACCTATGGACACCTTATCTTTGACAAAGGAGGCAAGAATATACAATGGAGAAAAGACAAGTGATGCTGGGAAAACTGGTCAACCACTTATAAAAGAATGAAACTAGAACACTTTCTAACACCATACACAAAAATAAACTCAAAATGGATTAAAGATCTAAACGTAAGACCAGAAACTATAAAACTCCTAGAGGAGAACATAGGAAAAACACTCTCTGACATAAATCACAGCAGGATCCTCTATGACTTATCTCCCAGAATATTGGAAATAAAAGCAAAAGTAAACAAATGGGACCTAATTAAAATTAAAAGCTTCTGCACAACAAAGGAAACTATACGCAGGGTGAAAAGACAGCCTTCTGAATGGGAGAAAATAATAGCAAATGAAGCAACTGACAAAGAATTAATCTCAAAAATATACAAGCAACTTATGCAGCTCAATTTCAGAAAAATAAACGACCCAATCAAAAAATGGGCCAAAGAACTAAACAGACATTTCTCCAAAGAAGACTTACAGATGGCTAACAAACACATGAAAAGATGCTCAACATCACTCATTATCAGAGAAATGCAAATACAAACCACAGTGAGGTACCACTTCACGCCAGTCAGAATGGCTGCAATCCAAAAGTCTACAAGCAATAAATGCTGGAGAGGGTGTGGAGAAAATGGAACCCACTTACACTGTTGGTGGGAATGCAAACTACTACAGCCACTATGGAGAACGGTGTGGAGATTCCTTAAAAAACTGGAAATAGAACTGCCATACGACCCAGCAATCCCACTGCTGGGTATACACACCGAGGAAACCAGAATTGAAAGAGACACATGTACTCCAATATTCATTGCAGCACTGTTTATAATACCCAGGACATGGAAGCAACCTAGATGTCCATCAGCAGACGAATGGATAAGAAAGCTGTGGTACATATATACAATGGTGTATTCAGGTCAGTTCAGTTCAGTCACTCAGTCGTGTCCAACTCTTTGCGACCCCATGAATCACAGCACACCAAGCCTCCCTGTCCATCACCAACTCCCGGAGTTCAATCAGACTCACATCCATCGAGTCAGTGATGCCATCCAGCCATCTCATCCTCTGTCGTCCCCTTCTCCTCCTGCCCCCAATCCCTCCCAGCATCAGAGTCTTTCCAGTGAGTCAACCCTTCTCATGAGGTGGCCAAAGTGCTGGAGTTTCAGCTTTAGCATCATTCCTTCCAAAGAAATCCCAGGGCTGATCTCCTTCAGAATGGACTGGTTGGATCTCCTTGTAGTCCAAGGGACTCTCAAGAGTCTTCTACAACACCACGGTTCAAAAGCATCAATTCTTCATCACTCAGCTTTCTTCACATTCCAACTCTCACATCCATACATGACCACTGGAAAAACCATAGCCTTGACTAGATGGACCTTTGTTGGCAAAGTAATGTCTCTGTTTTTGAATATGCTATGTAGGTTGGTCACAGCTTTTCTCCAAAGAGTAAGCGTCTTTTAATTTCATGGCTGCAGTTACCATCTGCAGTGATTTTGGAGCCCCCAAAATAAAGTCTGACACTGTTTCCACTGTTTCCCCATCTATTTCCCATGAAGTGATGGGACCAGATGCCATGATCTTCATTTTCTGAATGTTGAGCTTTAAGCCAACTTTTTCACTCTCTTCTTTCACTATCATCAAGAGGCTTTTAGTTCCTCTTCACTTTCTGCCATGAGGGTGGTGTCATCTGCATATCTGAGGTTATTGATATTTCTCCTGCCAATCTTGTTTCCAGCTTGTCCTTCTTCCAGCCCAGCGTTTCTCATGATGTACTCTGCAGAGAAGTTAAAGAAGCAGGGTGACAATATACAGCCTTGACGTACTCCTTTTCCTATTTGGAACCAGTCTGTTGGTCCATGTACAGTTTGAATTGTTGCTTCCTTACCTGCATATAGGTTTCTCAAGAGGCAGGTCAGGTGGTCTGGTATTCCCATCTCTTGAGGAATCTTCCACAGTTTATTGTGATCCACACAGTCAAAGGCTTTGGCATAGTCAATAAAGCAGAAATAGATATTTTTCTGGAACTCCCTTGCTTTTTCCATGATCCACTGGATGTTGGCAGTTTGATCTCTGGTTCCTCTGCCTTTTCTAAAACCAGCTTGAACATCTGGAAGTTCCTGGTTCATGTATTGCTGAAGCCTGGCTTGGAGAATTTTGAGCATTACTTTACTAGCGTGTGAGATGAGTGCAATTGTGGGGTAGTTTGAGCATTCTTTGGCATTTCCTTTCTTTGGGATTGGAATGAAAACTGACCTTTTCCAGTCCTGCGGACACTGCTGAGTTTTCCAAATTTGCTGGCATATTGAGTGCAGCACTTTCACAGCATCATCTTTCAGGATTTGAAATAATTCAACTGGAATTCCATCACTTCTGCTAGCTTTGTTTGTAGTGATGCTTCCTAAGACCCACTTGTCTTCACATTCCAGGATTTCTGGCTCTAGGTGAGTGATGATGTGTGATCATCACTATCTAGATGTGTGATCATCACCATCTAGATGGTGTGATCATCGTGATTATCTTGGTCTCAAAGATCTTTTTTGTACAGTTCTTCTGTGTATTCTTGCCATCTCTTCTTAATATCTTCTGCTTCTGTTAGGTCCATACCATTTCTGTCCTTTACTGAGCCCATCTTTGCATGAAATGTTCCCGTGGTATCTCTAATTTTCATGAAGAGACCTCTAGTCTTTCCCATTCTGTTGTTTGCCTCTATTTCTTTGCATTGATCTCTGAGGAAGGCTTTCTTATCTCTTCTTGCTATTCTTTGGAACTCTGCATTCAGATGCTTATATCTTTCCTTTTCTGCTTTGCTTTTTGCTTCTCTTCTTTTCACAGCTATTTGTAAGGCCTCCCCAGAGAGCCATTTTGCTTTTTTGCATTTCTTTTCCATGGGGATGGTCTTGATCCCTGTCTCCTGTACGATGTTACAAACCTAGTCCATAGTTCATCAGGCACTCTATCTATGAGATATAGTCCCTTAAATCTATTTCTCACTTCCACTGTATAACCATAAGGGCTTTGATTTATGTCATACCTGAATGGTCTAGTGGTTTTCCCTACTTTCTTCAATTTAAGTCTGAATTTGGTGATAAGCTGTTCATGATCTGAGCCACAGTCAGCTCCTGATCTTGTTTTTGTTGACTGTATAGAGCTTCCCATCTTTGCCTGCAAAGAATATAATCAATCTGATTTCGGTGTTGACCATCTGGTGATGTCTATGTGCAGAGTCTGCTCTTGTGTTGTTGGAAGAGGGTGTTTGCTATGACCAGTGCATTTTCTTGGCAATACTCTATTAGTCTTTGCCCTGCTTCATTCTATATTCCAAGGCCAAATTTGCTTGTTACTCCAGGTGTTTCTTGACTTCCTACTTTTGCATTCTAGTCCCCTATAATGAAAAGGACATCTTTTGGGGGTGTTAGTTCTAAAAGGTCTGGTAGGTCTTTATAGAAAAGTTCAACTTCAGCCTCTTCAGCGTTACTGGTTGGGGCATAGGCTTGGATTACTGTGATATTGAGTGGTTTGCCTTGGAAACAAACAGAGATCATTCTGTTGTTTTTGAGATTGCATCCAAGTACTGCATTTCGGACTCTTTTGTTGACCATGATGGCTACTCCATTTCTTCTGAGGGATTCCTGCCTGCAGTAGTAGATATAATGGTCATCTGAGTTAAATTCACCCATTCCAGTCCATTTTAGTTTGCTGATTCCTAGAATGTCAATGTTCACTCTTGCCATCTCCTGTTTGACCACTTCCAATTTTCCTTGATTCATGGACCTAACATTCCAGGTTACTATGCAATATTGCTCTTTACAACATCAGACCTTGCTTCTATCACCAGTCACATTCACAACTGGGTATTGTTTTTGCTTTGGCTCCATCCCTTCATTCTTTCTGGAGTTATTTCTCCACTGATCTCCAGTAGCATGTTGGGCACCTACTGACCTGGAGAGTTTCTCTTTCAGTATCCTATCATTTTGTCTTTTCATACTGTTCATGGGGTTCTCAAGGCAAGAATACTGAAGTGGTTTGCCATTCCCTTCTCCAGTGGACCACATTCTGTCAGACCTCTCCACCATGACCTGCCTGTCTTGGGTGGCCCCATGGGCATGGCTTAGTTTCATTGAGTTAGACAAGGCTGTGGTCCTACTGTGATTAGACTGACTAGATTTCTGTGAGTATGGTTTCAGTGTGTCTGCCCTCTGATGCCCTCTTGCAACACCTACCAACTTACTTGGGTTTCTCTTACCTTGGGTGTGTGGTATCTCTTCACGGCTGCTCCAGCAAAGCGCAGCCGCTGCTCCTTACCTTGGAGGACGGGTATCTCCTCACTGCTGCCCCTCCTGACCTTGAACATGGAATAGCTCCTCTAGGCCCTCCTGCACCCGCGCAGCCACCACTCCTTGAACGTGGGGTTGCTCCTCCTGGCCGCTGCCCCTGGCCTTGTGCGTGAGGTAGCTCCTCTTGGCTGCTCCTGTGCTGTCGCAGCCTGGCACTCTCGGCCGCCTCCCCGACCTTGGACGTGGGGTAACTCCTCTTGGCCACCGCCCGTTGGGCATGAGGTCCTCCCGGCTTCTGCCCCTGACCTCAGACGTGAGGTAGCTCCTCTCTGCCACGCTATGTGCGCCGGTCACAGCCGCCCACACTATGTGCGCTGGTAGCAGTAATGGTGTATTACTCAGCCATTAAAAAGAATCTATTTGAATCAGTTCTAATGAGGTGGATAAAACTGGAGCCTATTATACAGAGTGAAGTAAGCCAGAAAGAAAAACACCAATACAGTATACCCACGCATATACATGGAATTTAGAAAGATCGTAACGATAACCCTGTATGTGAGACAGCAAAAGAGACACAGATGTATAGAACAGTCTTTTGGACTCTGTGGGAGAGGGCGAGTGTGGGATGATTTGGGAGAATG
Organism: Ovis canadensis; assembly: GCF_042477335.2. NCBI lineage: Eukaryota > Metazoa > Chordata > Mammalia > Artiodactyla > Bovidae > Ovis > Ovis canadensis. Next base: position 180,220,034 of record NC_091247.1, on the reverse strand, counting down.
GCACTGAAACATGTATATTATCATATGTGAAACGAATTGCCAGTCCAGGTTTGATGTATGATACAGGATGCTCGGAGCTGGTGCACTGGGATGACCCAGAGGGATGAGACGGTGAGGGAGGTGGGAGGGGGGTCAGGATGGGGAATACATGTACACCCGTGGTGGACTCACGTCAATGTATGGCAAAACCAATACAATATTGTAAAGTTATTAGCCTCCAATTAAAATAAATAAAAATTAAAAAAATTTAAAAGCTCAAATGTTGAGGGCAGGGTGGGACAAAAATGGTGATCCTAATCAACATAATATTCCCAACCCTCAAAAGGGAACTACTTAGGCAAACATTTCTGGGTGTCCAGTAGAATTCAACAGGGGACAACCAAAAATTCAAAAGGAAGGACACAAGTTCATTAGAACGTCCTCAAGTTGCCAAAATGCCTCTTCCAACAGCTTGATGTTCAACCACACATCCTTAGTCAAAAGAACATCATTTTAAAAGCCATCTGAGAAGGCACAAGGCAGGAAAGGAACATCACTGTCCATGGATCAGCCAAGAAGAATCTCCTCTCTACAGCCAAAGCCTCCCCACTACTCCTTCCCCCAATTAGTGAAAATACCTTGATCTCAAAACCAAAAGAAGCTACTTCCATTCACATGACTTTCACCGGTGACTGACCAGCACCTGAGTCCCCTCCCAAGGGAGGTCTCCTGGGAGGCAAAGTAATAAGAATATGGAGTCCGATACCAGCTGCACTACTTCTTAGCTATGCAGTCTTGAGCAAGACACTCAGCCTCTTTGAGCTTTCATGTCTCCAATTAAATGAGAATTTATTTATTCAACAAGTAGGAGAGTCCAGTCCTGTATTAGCTTCAGCATCTAATTTTTTTTTATTGCTGTTGCACATTCCCAAGAAGAGCTTGATTTTCACAGGTAGACAGTTTGCCAGTCATTATAATTACAATTCACCAGTTATCTTTACATTCTGTATGAGAGAAATTCAACTCAGGTTATTGAAAACAAAATAGAGGGATAATTTATCAGCTCCCATAAGAAAGAGCCAAGGACTTAAACAGCTTCAGCCATGGCAACCTCTCCATCTCCCCCCCCCTCCATCTCTCAGCCCTGCTCTCCCTCAAAGTGGCTTTATTCCTAGGGAGCCTCCCTGTATTGGAAGGAAAGATGACCTCAGTAGCTGTAGGCTTATATCATAGTTAAAGCTATGATCATACAGATGGAGACAGTAGTAAAGAATTTGGCAGCCAATGCAGGAAACATAAGAGATGTGGGTTTGATCCCTGGGTTGGGAAGATCCCCTGGAGAAAGGTATGGCAACCCACTCCAGCATTCTTGCCTGGAGAACCCCATGGACAAAGGAGCCTAGTGGGTTACAATCTACAGGGTTGCAAAGAGTCAGACATGACTAAGTTGAATTTAGCACACATGCATAATTCTAGAGGGAAAATTTTCTCCCTGAAGTTCTGGAGAAAAATTCAGGCCAGATGCTGATCAGACATCTTAGGTCACATGCTCTTCTCAGAGAGATGACTATAGCTAATGAAAATAGGAAACTTTTTGACCAGGTTAGAGTCACGTTGCCATCTTGGTGGCGAGAGAAGTTGAGAGGTCAGCCCCTCCCACCCATGAGGAATGGGTTTCCCACAAGGAGGAGGGCTTCTCTTAGCAGAACAAGGGGAAAAGGAGAGTGTGCTAGGCAGATTAAACCCATAGCTACCACAGTTCTCTTAATTTACATAAATAAGTAGCTACACAGGTAAAAGCTTTCATGGCTCACCTTCCAATCTCAGTTTAGGAACAGACCCAGAGTTTCACAGATAGTTGGGATTGTTGGTGTAACAATGAATCACTAACACCAACAATTAGTCACATTCCTTAATTACTAAATGTCTTAGGAGGGATTTGATGAACAAATCTTCAGCAAATTTAGATTTTCCTTATTTTGAAATACCAGAACACTTTTCAAATATATCTTGAAATAGTTGATGACAACATTTTTAATTTCTAGAAATCCTCATTTCCTGTTCAGTAAGATAATTACATAATAATTCAGAACTAGTTTATTTTATTTTGAATGTTCAGTACACAATTTAATCTTTCAGTGACTTTAAAGATGATGTAGCTGTTCCAGTTGTTGTTCAGTCACTAGGTCATGTCCAACTCTTTGCAACCCTATGGACTGCAGCACACCAGGCTTCCCTGTCCTTCACCATCTCATAGAGTGTGCTCAAACTCTCCATTGATTCAGTGATGCCATCCAATCATCTCATCCTCTGCTATCCTCTTCTCCTGTTGCCTTCTATCTTTCCCAACATCAGGGTCTTTTCCAATGAGTCAGCTCTTCACATAAGGTGGCCAAAGTATTGGAGCTTCAGCTTCAGCATCAGTCTTTCCAACGAATATTCAGGGTTGATTTCCTTTAGGATTAACTGATTTGATCTCTTGCAGTCCAAGGGACTCTCAAGAGTCTTCTCCAGCACCACAGTTTGAAAACATCCATTCTTCAGTGTTCAGTCTTCTTTATGCTCCAACTCTCACATGTGTACATGACTACTGGAAAGAGCTAGCTTTGACTATACAAACCTTTGTTAGCAAAGTGATGTCTTTGCTTTTTAATATGCTGTCTAGGTTTGTCATAGCTTTCCTTTCGAGGAGAAAGTGTCTTTCAATTTCATAGCTGCAGTCACCGTCTGCAGTGATTTTGGAGCTGTTCCAGTAGGCAAGGCAATTTTGTGAATTCCACACTGCTCTGTTAAAACCATTCCGCCTGCTAAAGTCAGAACTATAGCAAAGACTAAAATACTGAAGTGATCTCTGACATTAGATGGTCACAACTCAGCATATTTTAAGTTCTGTTATTACTACTCAGCTGGTATAAAGTTATAACAGAACCTCACCCAGTCTGCACTTGAGAATGACCTGCATATGTGTTATAAGAATTTATCCACTAGCACCATTTCAGGCAAGTAGATGATTGTTGGCCTAAATTGTTTCTAAATATCAGTGTAACACTCCAGTCCCATCAGTCAGTGAGACTTTCACCAGAATTTTAAATATATGCAGAGCTTTTGTCCAGAGTTTGCATAAACCATGTAACATACATTAAAAAGCAAAATGGTGGATTTCCCTGGTGGTCCAGTGGTTAAGAATCCACCTGCTGGTGCAGCGGACATGAGTTCAATCCCTGGTCTGGGAAGATTCCACATACCAAAGGACAACTAGGCTGTGGCCCACAATTACTGGGCCAGTACCCTAGAGGCTATGCTCTGCAACATGAAAAGCTACTGCAATGAGAAGCTATTCACCACAACTAGAGAACAGGTCCCACTCATTGCAATTAGAGAGGAAGACCGCATGCAGCAAAGAAGACCCAGTGCAGCCAAAAATAAATAAATAAAAACTTTAAGTAAGTAAAATGGTGGTGATCCCCCCTCCCTTTGCTACATAGTAGAATATGATATATTTGAGTCTTACTCTTCCTTTTAATCAGTTTTATAGGGGGATAGCTAACGTGCCATAAAATGTGCCCATTTCAAGAGTATATTTCAATGAGTTTTCTAGATAGTAATTAACTTTTAAATGGTGTTTTAGATTATAATCTTTAGCATTTACATTAGACCTAACCTTCCGCATCTTAAACATAAGATCCCTGGGATTAACATGACCAGGTATTTTTAAATATTATAAAGCTATAATAATTAAAACAGCTTGGTAGATTGGGGCATTGTATTAGCTTACTAGGGTTGCTATAACAAAGTACCACAAACTGGAGAAATGTATTGTCTCACCGTCCTGGTGGCTAGAAGTCCAAATTCAAGGAGCAGGGCCACACTCCCTCTGAAACCTTTTGGGGAAGGATCTCACCTCTTACTGGTTCACAGATACTCTTTGGCATTCCTTGGCTTACAGGTACACCACCCTGGTGGTTCCTCTTTTTCATATGACTGTTTTCCCTCCGCATGCATCTCTGTGTCCAAATGTCTGCTTTGTATAAGGACAGAAATTCTACTGGATTAGTTCAGTTCAGTACATTTCAGCCATTCAGTCATGTCCGACTCTTTGTAACCCCATGGACTGCAGTTTACCAGGCCTCCCTGTCCATCACCAACTCCCAGAGCCTACTCAAACTCATGTCCATTGAACTGGTAATGCCATCCGGCCATCTCATCCTCTGTGGTCCCCTTCTCCTCCTGCCTTCAATCGTTCCCAGCATCAGGGTCTTTTCAGATGAGTCAGTTCTTCCCATCAGGTGGCCAAGGTATTGGAGTTTCAGTTTTAGCAACAGTCCTTCCAATGAATATTCAGGACTGATTTCCTTTAGGATGGACTGGATTAAGGCCCACCCAAATGACCTCATGTTAACTTGATTACTCTCTGTAAAGAACCAGTTTCCAAATAAAGCCACATTCTGAGGTCCTGGGGGTTAGGATTTCCACATATCTTTTCTATAAGATACAATTCAACCCATAACAACCAGAAGAGCAGATGAAGTAGAATTTTACCAGAAACGATCCGAACACTAAAGAATTAGAATGTGATACAGTGCTGCTTCAAACCAGTTGAGAAAAGATGGATTACTCAATACGTGGTGTTTGAACAACCATGTTCTATCTAGTTGTATCAACAACTAAGTTTTATTAATACTTTGCACCTTGTACCTGATCACTTCCCAGCTCATGCTTCTAATCCCTGGAGAGATCTCCCTGCCCTTGGATTCTATAAAATTCTCCATTATCCCTCCAAATAAATTCATTTTTACGACTGGCTTGAGTTGGTTTCTGTAGCTTGTAACCATTTCAGAGGCTGACGGCCTCCTAATTGAGCCTTCCTTCTCACAATGAGAAATTTATATGTCCTTCAGTTAAAATAGTAAAAATTTAAAAAAAAAAAAAAAAGCTTTCCTCTCTGTCACCCTGCCTCCTTCCCAATTCCATCTGGTTTCTCACCTCCACCTGGAAGTAGGCTATTTGAAGTCAACTGGTTCCTTCTGCGGTCTTCCATCATTCTGGGCCTCCCAGGAGAAGTGATCAGTGTGAGTACAAGCTGTCCTCTGAGGGCCACTAGGCAGTCTGCAAAGCCAGCTAAGAATGCAAGTATTTTAAAACCAGACATCAAAGTATTTGGATGGGGTCCAGCGTTTCCTGCCTCTCCACGATCTCTTCCCAAAGAGAATCAAACTGTTAAGGAGGAGGGGAAAATCACCTTACTTAGACCTCTAATTCCCCAAACTGCGATTGGACTCCTTACTACAGAAGGGGATCCCTGGCACCCAAAGCCGGGGCTCTGGAAAAACCTAGAGGGATCGGGTGGGGAGGGGGGTGGGATAGGGGTTCAGGATGGGGGGATACATGTACACCTATGGCCAATTCATGTTGATGTATGGCAAAAACCATCACAATATTGTAATTATCCTCCAATTAAAACAAATAAAATTTTTTTTTTAAAGAAAGGGGGTCCTGAGACGCTGACTTACTAAAATATTTTTCTGAAAATTGGTGAGATGGAGGGCAGCCCTAAAGCTAGACAAAGCATACTAATGACTGAGGCTTTCTCTCTTTGAGGTTTCCTCTTTCATTGTTTGGTTTTGCTTTTCAAATAGAAACAATAGCTCCCATCTATTGGGCACTTGCATGTGTAAGACCCACATGATTATATTCTTGAATTCTCTCCATGGCCCCATAACGTAGGTTCTCTCTTTTCCCCCCCTTGGAAGGGATTGCAATAGTCATAGATTCTTTTTTTAATTAATTTATTTATTTTTAATTGGAGGATGATTGCTTTGAAATACTGTTTCAACTTTTGCCATATATCAACATAGGTTCTCTTATTATCCCAATTTTACATAAGAGAAAACTGAGGCTCAAGGAGATAAAATCAATTGCCCAAGTCCACACATTTAGGAAGTAACCGAGCACAGATTTGACCCCAGGATTTGTCTGACTCAACCCTGTGCTCTCAACCACTACTCCAAGAATCCTAAGCCAAAATGTCTGAAAGTGCCAAGTGGGAGCAGAGAGGATGGTGTGGACCCGGGATAAGACATAGAGAGTGTCAGGCAGAATGCAGGGCCAGCGGGCCCCCATCAGAAAAAGACACCACTTGGCAGTAACAGCCAGTCCTAGCCCTGTGGGAAAGTGGCCAATGTGACCAGATTTTCCATTTTCTGAAAGAAGCTTGAGATCTGGATTTTATATGCAATCTCCCAACTTTTATGGGAACTGATTCAAATATTTTTAGAAAAACATGGTGCAGTCTGAAAATTGGCATCTACACTGTCAGGCAGGAACTCTTATCCCCTACTCTTCATGTTTCCTGTTGGAGGAAGTTCAGCAGGACTACCCCCAACACCCCCCTCATCCTTCCCCTTTGATTGGTGAGTTTCCAGGAAGGAACTGGGTTGCTCACCTAATCTCCATCCTCCAAGGAGCCAGCCTGATCTGTGGGAAATCTTCAAAGAAAGGCTGGGGGGAAAGTCCATCTACTCAAGGATTTGTTGTTGTTGTTTAGTCACTAAGTCATGTCTGACTTCTTTGTGACCCCGTGGGGCACTCAAAGAGTGAGCAGAAAGTCATGTTCTCCAAACTGCTTTTGTGGTGTTTTCCTTTCCTGTGTCTGCCATAATGAAGTACCACAGACTGGTACCTACAACAGAAATGTACTCTCTCAGAGTTCTGGAGGCCAGAAGTCCAAAATCAAGGTATCAGCAGGGCCATACTCCCTCTGAAGTTTTCAGGGAAGGATCTTTTCTTGCCCCTTCCAGCTTCTGGTGTCTCCTGGCAATCCTTGGGCTTCCATGACTATCAACTGCATCACTCCCATCTCTGCCTCTGTCTTCACCTGGCATGCTCCCTCTTCGTCTCTGTACATCTGTTTTACCTTCTTATAAGGCATGAGACATACTGAATTTAGGGTTCATTTAATCTGGCATGGCCTCATCTCGACTAATTACCTCTGCAAAAACCCTATTTCCAAATCAGGTCACATTCTGAGGTGGAGTGAGCATGAATTTTGGAAGAGGATGTTACTCAACAGAATTTTTTATTATTATTTATTTATTTGGCTACACCAGGTCTTAGTTGCAGCATGTGGGATCACTGATCTTTGTTGCAGCATGCAGGATCTTTAGTTGAGGCCAGCAAATTCAGTTGCAGCACGTGGGATCTAGTTCCCTTACCAGGGATCAAACCCAGGGCCCCTACATTGACAGCACAGAGTCTTAGCCACTGGACCATCAGGGAAATCCCCAGAATTTTTTTAAGAGTGATATTTTAATCTCCATCTCTCTGCTTCCTGTGTTTATCTCTAAACTGGTTCCTGCTGGGAGAGTTTATCTCCAAGAAGTTCAGCAGTTAATGCTGCCAGTTCGCATCCTCTAAATCACACTGGAATGAGATCGTTTCTCTCCTGCACACTTCTTTCTCTTCTTCCCTGTCATTTCCTTTTCTGTCTCCTTTTGCTTTTTAACTACTCTTTGGTAAGTTAGGCCTCTGACAAATGTTGCCATGCTATAGTGAAAAGGCTTTGAGAGTCTACAAACCTGGACTCAAGTCCCACCTTGGCATCTATCAGCCCTTAGGGCCTGACTCCTCACAGATGTGCAGTTAATGTGTGAACGGAATGTGCCATTAGAGAGGCTCAGACTGAGGCAGGCATACGTTTCTGCTGGATCTCAGCTTCCTCATCAGAAACATGGAAGGGATCATAAACATCACAGAGAAACCCTGTGTTCCATGAAACAGACATTTCACCATGAAATAAATGGTTCTGCAAGAGAAGAATCAAGGAGACAGCAATGTCATTTGGTGAAGTTTTCTGAGAGTAAAGAGAATTCATAGTACTCACCATAATAAGCCAAGCAGCCCTAGAGACCTTCCAGGCTAAGATTAACACCAGGAGCCCTCCTGGAGCCCACGGCATAGTCTCCCTCTCTCCTTTTTCATTGCACAATTGGCAGGACAGGAGAATGTCAAAACTTTCCTGATGCGATGAGGAAGAGGGGATCCAAAGGTTTGAGAAGACAGGAATGCTGGTGTGGATTTTTCAAGTGTGAGCTGCTCCCCACCACAGAGGAGAGCCCCTTCCCCAAGGCACTGAGCAAACTGAAAAACACATAGTGAAGGGGGCATCCAGGGAGGTCACTCTCCGTAACGAGGCTGTGACAGTGGGAGATGCTGCCCTTGAGATGGGCTCTTTGTTTCCTTGAGGGAGGCAAGACCCCAGAGGAGCAGAGGTCAGGAACTCAACCACCCAATCAAGAAGGAGGGAATATGTGAGAGCCTTTTTGTTGGCGGGGAGGGCTCCAAACTCACTGCAGATGGTGACTGCAGCCATGAAATTAAAAGATGCTTGCTCCTTAGAAGAAAAGTTATGACCAACCTAGATAGCATATTAAAAAGCAGAGACATTATTCTGCTAACAAAGGTCTGTCTAGTCAAAGCTATGGTTTTTCCAGTAGTCATGTATGGATGTGAGAGTTCGACTATAAAGAAAACTGAGCGCTGAAGAATTGATGCTTTTGAACTGTGATGTTGGAGAAGACTCTTGAGAGCCCTTTGGACAGCGAGGAGATACAACCAGTCCATCCTAAAGAAAATCAGTGCTGACTATTCATTGGAAGGACTGATGCTGAAGCTGAAGCTCCAGAACTTTGGCCACCTGTTGCGAAGAACTGACCCATTGGAAAAGACCCTGGTGCTAGGAAAGGCTAAAGACAGGAGGAGAAGGGGATGACAGAGGATGAGATGGTTGGATGGCATCACCTACTCGATGGACATGAGTTTGAGCAAGCTCTGAGACTTGGTGAAGGACAGGGAAGCATGGCACGCTGCAGTTCTCGGGGTCACAAAGAGTTGGACACGACTGAGCAACTGAAGTGATTGATATCTGATTCATGTTGATATATAGCAGAAATTAACACAACATTGTAAAGCAACTATGTGTGCATACATGCTCGGTTGCTCAGTCGTGTCTGACTCTTTGCAACCCCATGGACTGTAGCTGGCCAGACTCCTCTGGAAAAAATTTTAAAAAATCAAGTTGCTATTAGAAGTTAATTCCACAAGAGGGCAGTAAATGCATGCATTACATAGGCATGCCCCTAGCCAATGGAGGTTTTTTTTTTTTCCCCAAGATGTTAAACACTCAAAGTTATTACAGATGTTGTGCAGATTGTTAAGAAGTCAACTCAAACTAGTTTCCTATCATCTTAAAGTACAGCAGATTTCTGTGAGAGTTAAATATAATACAGTCAAGTGTCTGGTAAAACTCAAGATCTGGTAAACTGATGAAAGGACTTCCTCCATCAATATTCAATAAACCATTTGTACTCACTCCTGTGAGCCTAACAGTGCACTAATGCTCAGGGTCAGGGTGTATCAGGCTTGAAGGCCCCTGAACAATGAGAGACAAGGACCCACTCCACCACTGCACCACACCCCACTCACCCTTATTCTGTGCATATACAGATACATCCCTACACAAATATACAAAAATATCTGGGATAATTCTGTATATAAATTTATGTTTGCTTTCTGAAACATGCTGTGCACATTTTCCCATTAAATTACATTCTCATCAAAAGCATAATTTTTCTGATTATATAATATTCCCGTACAGCTGCCTCATAAAACATTCCTTCATTGTCAAACGCAGCTAAGGAAACAATCGAGTGAAGAGAAACACAAAAAGTGTTCAACATGACTAATCATCAGGAAAATGCAAATCAAAAAACCACAGTGAATTATCACCTCACACCTGTTAGAATGGCCATCATCAAAAAGACAAGCAGTAAGTGCTGGAGAGGATGAGGGAAAAGGAGACGCTTGTACTCTGTTTAGGGGAGTGTAAATTGGTGCAGCTACTATGGAAAACAGTATGGAGGGTCCTCAAAAAATTAGAAACAGAACTGCCGTGTGCTTAGTTGCTCAGTTGTGTCTGACTCTCTATGATCCTATGGACTGTAACCCATCAGGCTCCTCTGTCCATGGGGACTCTCCAGGCAAGAATACTGGAGTGGGTAGCCATGCCCTCCTCCATGGGATCTTCCCGACCCAGGAATCGAACCCAGGTCTCCCGCATTGTGAGCAGATACTTTACTGTCTGAGCCCACCAGAACTGCCAGAGCGTCCAGCATTCCTCCTTCTCAGTATGTAGCTGAAGGAAATGAAATCACTGTCTCAAGAAAGATGTGGGGAAAAGGAAACCCTTTTACTCTGTTGGTGGGAATGTAAATTGGTGCAGCTACTGTGGAAAACAGCATGGAAGTTCTGCAAAGAAAAATAGAACTACCATGGGATTCAGCAATCATCCTTCTGGGTATATTGCTGAAGGAAGCAAAATCACTATCTCAAAAAATATCTGCCACACACACCCGCCATGTTCCCTGCAGTATTATTGACACTGGTCAAGACATGCAAGCAGTCTTGGTTTCTGTTGATGTCTGTACAAATAGATAAAGAAAATGTGGTATGGAAGATTACAATGGAAGATTAATCAACCATAAAAGAAGAAGGAAATCCTGCCATCTGCAAAATCATGGATGAACCTGGAAGACATTATTCCAAGTAAAATAAGACAGACAAAGACAAATATTATCTGATCACACTTGTGGGTAAAAATTTTTATAAAGAAACAAATTCATAGAAACAGTAGAATAGTGGCTACCAGGGTTTGGGAGAGTGAGAGAAATGGGGAGATGATAGACAGAGGGTAAAAAGTTGCAGTCATGTGGGATGAACAAGTCTAAAGAGCCAAGGCTCAGCATGATGGCTATAGTTAATAATACTGTGTTGAATAACTGAAATATGCTAAGAAAGTAGATCTCACGTGAACTCATCACAGACACATATGGGAAATAATGTGTTGGTTTGACTGTAGTAATCATTTCACTATGTATATCAAGTCATGTTGAACACAATAAATATATACAATTTTTATTTTAAAGTACATTTTAAAAAGAATTAAAAGTCTATAATAGTCCTGGTCTTTCTCCAAAATACCCATCCCCAGCGACCTTCTAACCTCTCCAACAATTCTCCCATTTGCCATATCCTTTTCCAACCACACTGAATTCTTCACTCTTCTTTAAATATTCTAGACATACTTTTGCATGAGGTATTTTAGCTTGCCACTTCATAAAATGTTCTGCTGGAACCCACATGGGTAGCTACTTCTCCTTCAGTTCTTTGCCTTCAAATGTCTTTTTAGTGAGTAATTCCCTGATCTTCCTATTCAAGATTAAAATTGCAAACACACCTGCCCAACTAGCTCTCTATTTCCTTTTCTGGTTTAGTTTTCCCCCATAGAACTTACTACTGTAACTACATATATAATATTTACTCACTTAGTGCATCTCCTCATGTAAAACATAAACCTGATATCAAGGACTTTTGTCTGATTGGCTCACTGTTGCATCCCCAATGCCTAAAACAATGCCAGGCCTCCAGCTAGTGATTGTTCCTATCAAAAGGGCAGTGGGACTTCCCTGGTGGTACAGCGGTTAAGAATCTGCCTTCCAGTGCAGGGGTTTGATCCCTGGTCTGGAAACTAAGATCCCACATGCTGTGGGGCAATTAAGCCCAAGCTCCACAACTAGAGAAAGCCCACACACTACAACGAAGTCCCAGCATGGCCAGAAAAAAATTAATAAAAATTAAAGAAATTTTAAAAAATAAAAACTTCCAATGAATTAGATGAGATAGAGGTATCCTGATAGGTAGCTCAGATGGTAAGGAGCCTGCCTGCAAATGTGGAAGGCCCAAGTTCTATCCCTGGGTAGGGAAGATCCCCTGGAGAAGGAAATGGCAACCCACTCCAGTGTTCTTGCCTGGAAAATCCCATGGGATGGAGAAGCCTGGCAGGCTACAGTCCATAGGGTCACAAAGAGTCAGACATGACTGAATGGCCTACACTTTCACACTTTGAGTAGGGACTTCCCTGGCAGTCCAGTGGTTATGAATACATCTTCCAATTCAGGGGACACAGGTTCAATCCCTGGATGAGGAACTAAGATCCCACATGCCTTGGAGCCACTAAACCTGCTTGCTGCAACTACAAAGTCCACGTGCTGTAACAAAAGATCCTGCTGGCTACAGTGAAGATCCCCAGAGCCACAACTAAGACCCGACACAACCAAACACATTAATTTTAAAAAATACACATCCACAGGATGAATAAAAAGATAAAATTTGTTACATTTTTAAAAAATAAATGCCAGACCTAGACTAGACCCTCAGGAAATAATTGTTTGATGAATGAATCAGTGAATTAATGAATCCTTCTAATAACAATCTTAGAAGAGAACTAGAATAGATTTTGTCCTATTTACTGAAATTTATCAAGGCACAGAAACAGCCAGATGATTTACCAAAGGCCTTAAATCTGTCCCAAAGAAAACACACTCTGTCTGAGAGTCACAAATTCTCTTGCTTTCATATCAATACAAAGTCATTTTTTCATAGTAGATCCCTTAGACTCAATTCTAAGATGAATGGAAAAAAATATACAAGATGCCGGCCTCCTAGGGAGTCTGCAGCACTTTAACGTCAAATATTTATGGAATAAACAAAATAGATAAAAGAAGTGCTAAATATTATGTGACATGTAGTTACAGACTCTGTCGTTGTTCAGTTGCTAAGTTGTGTCTGACACTTTCGACCCCATAGACGGCAGCATACCAGGTTTCCTTGTCTTTCACTATCTCCCAGAGTTTGCTCAAACTCATGTCCATTGAGTCGGTGATGCTATCTAACCATCTCATCCTCTAGTGTTACAGACTCTACTGGTGGCAAAAGAAGTTTGTCTTTATTTAATGAATCACTTTAGTGGAAAGAGAAGTGGGAGAGGGATGTGAAGTAACAGGATGGCCTCAATATTATAAAAAAACCCAATTACTAAGCAGCTGGTTATGCTTGGTGCTGGGGAAGGTGTGGCCCTGCCCCATGAAATGTTTCTGACCTTCCTAGTAGGATGTCTTGGTTGGAACATACACGTTTGTTTCTTTATTTTCCTTGACTCTCTGTGTCAGTTTTTGTGCCAAGCACCCCTCCTAGTCTTGAAGGAATGTCTTGTGTAGGAGATGGACGTTATTGTTTGTTGAACAAAGCTTTCCACAAATTGCACTGTGTCGAAGAACTCCAGGTCTTTTGTATTATCCATTAAATGGGAAAGGCCCATCTTCACAAACTGGAACTGCAAGTATTAGTCATGCCTCTACAGAGAGACTCACAAACCAGGGGTTGGAAGAGAATGAAAGACGAAGCCTTCTGATGGCCCTTAGGTGACAGTGATTGGGGAGACCCAGCAGGTAGACCCCACAATTGCTTCCCCCCACAGTGGCTTCCTACAGTCTTCAGATGAAGCTCCACCTCACCCCATGAAGCTCCCAGTCGCCCTGCCCCACCCCTCCCCTGCAATTCCCACCACCCCAACCAGCCAGGTGAACTCCCAGCAGTTCCCAGGACACGCTGAGTGTCTTCCGGGCTCCGGGCTTGTGGTTCTCTACCCTTACTCGTCTTCTTCTGCCCATATTTGGTTACCTGGTGCTCTCCCTTATGGCTCAACAGGGAACTGCACTCTGGGAAGTCTATCCTAAGCCAGAAGTCTGACATGGGTGTCCCTGCACTGTGCTCCCAAAGCCATCAGGCTCCCCTGGGCATTGCTCTTTGCTTATTACAGGTTACCCAGTGCCCTCTCCCCGGCTATTCTAAAGAGCCCCGAATGCAGGGGTTAGGTCTTCCAGCAGTGTCCTCGGTGACTAGTGTCCACGTGGGGCAGAGCAAGAATTGGTGATGATCAATTGGTGATGATCGATAAACAACTAAGAATCAGAATGGAGTATCAGAAACCAGTCTATGGGAAAGCACATCATTTTGTTCTGCTTGGATTTATCATGTTCATTAAGTAAAAGTTAGCTAAGAAAATGTAAACTATCTTCCTGGGAATGAGTTCCTTACATAACTTTTCACCCCTGAAATTCTTCACAACTTTTGGCACAGATATGACAAGACTACATAAAGCTCCCATTTGCAAAACAGAACCTTCTTCTCTTCCTCTTCAAGCTCTCCTCAACTAGAAAGCCCAGTGAGATAACCTCCCAGTTGTACTAACTTGTGCTAGTGCTAAGTCACTTCAGTCATGTCCAACTATTTGTGACCCTATGGACCGGAGCCTGCCAGGCTCCTCTGTTCATGGGGATTCTCCAGGCAAGTACTAACTTAGACTCTTCTATCACTCTGTTTCTCTCCCTAGAGCCTCCTACAGATCACATCTGAGAATTCAGTTCATCAGGGCAGCCACTCTCCTATACAACCCCAGAAGCTAGTTGTACTTGCCAAAACCAGATATCTACATTCCAGAGATTGAAACAGTTCTTCCAAAACTAAATTCAAGCAGTCTCCTAAAACCAAGTCTAGAAATAAATGTCTCCTAGCATAAACAGTTTCTTAAGAAATCTTTCCCAATCAAAATAATTTTATTAGTCAGAAATTCTCTGAAACTCATCTATTATACATTACATTTCAGCAACAGTCTTACAAAGAACCAGAATACGTTGTTTGAAAAGTTTTTAACTCTCAAATTTTGGGCACAGTCCTGAATATTCATTGGAAGGACTGATGCTCCAATACTTTGGCCACCTGACATGAAGAACTGACTCATTTGAAAAGACCCTGATGATGGGAATGATTGAAGGCGGGAGGAGAAGGGGATGACAGAGGATGAGATGGTTTGAAGGCATCATCGACTCAACGGATATGAGTTTGAGTAGATTCCGGGAGTTGGTGATGGACAGGGAAGCCTGGCATACTGCAGTCCATGGGGTTGCAAAGAGTCAGACACAACTGAGCAACTGAACTGAACTGAACTGAAAGGTTTCTCCAATCTCTCGCTTTAGAAAGCTCTTAACGTTAGTAATTACTCTTCTCTAAGACTTTCACTCAAGATTCTTGCAATACTTAATAAAAATGGTAATCGTTATACTTAAGACATAGGTAAGTGGGTGGTGGTATTAACGTGTAAGAATCACAAGGTTCTAAATTTAAATAATGTCTAGTTGAAGGAAAATGACAAGACTTGTCACAATATGGGAAATACTATTCATTTATAATAAAATTTGATGCAGTTTTAGGAATGTGTTTAAACTAACTTTTGAATTGGATTTTTGTTCTTGCTTGCTAATAAAAGTCAACCTAAGAAGAACAAAGGATAGGATTTTTCAAGAACTAATATGAAAAAACAACCAATGAGCAAAACTTGAACAATGTGAGCAATAAAATAGGTATCATTATAGTGCTAGACTATAACCTAAAGAAGAAAGTAGTATCCACGAGTCCTATGGATATGAATAAATAATTGAATAAAAAGTAAGTGGGGGTGCTCAGCCGCTTTGACCCCATGGACTGTAGCCTGCCACGCTCTTCTGTCAGTGGGATTTCACAGCAAGAATGCTGGAGTGGATTGCCATTTCCTCCTCAGCCGGATCTTCCTGACCCAGGGATCAACCCCAAGTCTCCTGCCTCTCCTGCATTGCAGATGGATTCTTTACCACTGAGTCACCTGGGAAGGCAAATGTGGGAGAAGAGACAAGTATTCTTCAGAGAAGGATTCCAAGCAACACATGTGAAGGAACAAGGGAAGTAGAACATGAGCACTGGAACGCCACAGTACATGCTGCCAGCAAGGTCCAAGGACGAATGCTAAAATCAGTGAGCAAATCCTTAAAAACAGGACATGTTCAGAGTCTCAAAGTGTCTCCCCTCAAATAATAATTCCTGTGGGTTTTTCCTTTTCTTTCCCTTTTGCTTTATTTTTTAATTGAAGTATATTTGACCTTTTTTGTAAACTCTGGGGCACAACATAATGACTTGATATGTCTATACATTTCAAAGTGATCACCACGTAAGTCTAGTTACCATCTATCACCATACAAAGCTGCTACGTTATTATGGACTATATTCCCCACACTGTACACTTTATCCCCATGACTCATTTATTTTGTAACTGGAAGTTTATATCTCCTAATCTCCTTCACCTATTCACTCCTTCCCCCATCCTCCCCTCTGGCAAGCAGCTGTTTGCATGACTGTTTCTGTTAGTCACTCATTTTGTTTTTTAAATTCCACGTATAAGTGAAATCATACAGTATTGTCTTTCTCTGACTTATTTCACTTAACATAAATAAATTCATCCATGTTGTCACAAATGGTAAGATTTCATTTTTTTATGGCAAGTAATACATAATGCTTCTTAAAAATTCCTTGACACTCTTTTCTCCAGGTTTAGCTTAATTCCCCTCTCCTTTGAGTGTGATCAAACTTCCCTGGTGGCTCAGACGGTAAAGCATCTGCCTACAATGTAGGAGACCCAGGTTCGATCCCTGGGTCGGGAAGATCCTCTGGAGAAGGCAATGGAACCCACTCCAGTATTCTTGCCTGGAAAATCCCATGGATGGAGGAGCCTGGTGGGCTGCAGTCCATGAGGTCACAGAGAATCGGACACGACTGAGCAACTAAACTTTCACTTTCTTTTATTGAGTATGGTCTAAACGTCTGACTCACTTATAAGGAACAGAGAATGGAGACAGAACACAAGACACCTTACAGTGGAGAAACCTGACAGCTGCTCCTATCCGAGTGATCATAGTTAATATCACCAATAACAGATTATGTTGAAATCATAAGATATTATGATGTGCTGAAGGGGGCTCTTCATCTCTGTGGTATTCCTCTCAAATTTACAACCCCTATCCATAAGAAAACATCAGGAAATACACACTGAGAAAGTACTTAAAATATGTAGGCTTCAAAAGACTCAAGTCACGAAAAATAAGGAAATTCTGAGAAAACACCAGGAAGAGGAGACTCGGGATGAGAAATGCAGCAGAATGCAGGGGAATCTGGGGACTTCCTGGTGGTCTGCGGCTATGGCTCCGTGCTTCCAAGGCAGGAGGCCTGGGAATGCAGGGGAACCTGGGGACTTCCTGGTGGTCTGTGGCTATGGCTCCGTGCTTCCAAGGCAGGAGGCCTGGGAATGCAGGGGAATCTGGGGACTTCCTGGTGGTCTGCGGCTATGGCTCCGTGCTTCCAAGGCAGGAGGCCTGGGTCCCATTCCTGGGCAGGGGACTAGATCCCACATGCCACAACCTAGACCTGGTGCGACCAAACAAATAATTTTTTTTAAAAAAAAAAAGAAAGAATGCAGTGGCATTTCAGGCTGGATCCTGAACAGAAATAGGATGCTAACAGAGCAGTTAATGGAATCCAGTGAGAGCCTGTAGTTCAGTTTATAGCATTATACCAATGTTTAATTTCTCAGCTTTGAAGAATATACTAAGTTTATGTAAGATGTTAACATTAAGGAAGGCTACAGAATGGCATTTAAGAACTTTCTGTACCACCCTTACACTCCTCTTTAAATCTAAATTTGTTTCAAAATTAAAAGGTTTCTAAAGTTAATCTATCTGTTATCTCTATGGGATAAACATGATATTTCACCTAAATGCCATTATGGATGTGTGGATATGGGACAGAAGTACATATACCATAATCATTTCTTAGTAAATCTAATCTTCAGATTCTTTTTTTTCAAATCCACTTGAAGTCCCTATGATAGTTGTATGGAATACATAAGGTAATGATTTTCTTGTGAAAGATTTTGTTCTTTTCATAGCAATCCATTTATACATTATTATTTTTATGCTGATATATTGTATCTACATATCATAACATGTGACTTATTTGAAAGTGTTCTTCCAAAAAATAATGAAGAAATCCAGGTAAAGAGGGATAAAAATGTTTTAATTGTTGAAATACAATTGAGTGATTTACACTGCAGTGTTAAGTGGATACACAAGGTCGTTATCAAATTAAGAACTTTCCAAATATCCCACTAACCATCCCAGTGACAAGTCCTTGAAAATAGTACAGGATTAACATGATAAGATGCTTTGATCACACACAGGTAGAATGGGAGACTTGATGGCTATGAAGTACTTGTAGTTACATAAGCCTTTAATTAAAGAAAAGAGGAAGTTAATCGAAATGTACGTACGGCATGCAAACCTCAGCAGTTGAAGTACTGCCATGTAATGTGTTGTTCCCAATAAAGAAACTCCTCTGATATTTAAATAGAGCTGAAAACCAATAGTAAAAAAGGGAAAGAGATGGCAGGAAGTATCAATTTAATCAATTTTACAGCTAAAAATCAACATGAAGTAGAAATAGTGAAAAATAACAGACAAATATATTACTTTGGGTAACTCATTGATAGTGCCTTATTATTTTAAGTTATAAATAGATGAAGGATTTTAATTTATAAAAACTATCAAAAAAGCATCAGTGAAAAGACATGGTCTTCATGAGCTGTGGGAATGTTCAGGTGAGAACCCAGAGGGGACACAGCAACCAGCTGGGCAAGAACCCTTCATAAGTTTGCCTTCTGCAGGTGGATCACAGAAAGTTCCATATCCAAGCATGTTGTTTAACCAATTCCTTTCTAGTACCACAACATTCAGTATATACCCATGGTTTTAACTATCAACTAAGAATTTGGGGGGAGGGGTGGCGACTGTTTAGAATTTCCTTGGAAATGTCTGTGCGCGTTACAAAATCCCATGAAGGAAAAATTTCATCCAGATCTTGATGGACAGGCTATGAGGGTGATAAACAAAAAAAGGGGAAAGAGTTATTAGGAAGCATGAAAGGCAACACTTAGATAAAAATACATCAGCATTAAGCCTGCAAATTATTTACTGATTTTCTTTTCAATAATACACACATTCAACATCCATTTAACATCGATATGAGAATGAAAATGTGGCCCGCATAGGGTGAAGCACTGATGACACTTATATAGAGACAAAGGTGGATGGAGAAAGAGACTTCTCAACTTATAATTAAATTGTTGGTTGGTCAAAAAGTTCATCTGAGTTTTTTCACAACATCTTATGAATCGAAACTTTCGGCCAACCCAATACACCAGTGAGATGATGCCCAAACCTAGTTACCCACCAACAGCACAAAGATGCAGATTGTTCAGCCACAACCCCGTTCCTTTTCTGCTCAGTCAGACCCTCCTGGGAGAGAGCGAGCTATCCACATTATCTCCCTGGGGATCTGATGTAGCGAGCCCATCCACTGGCATTTGAGAACCATTACTGCACTGGCAGCACTCCATACATCTACACGGGCAACACTTCCACCCTTGGTCACCTGTAGAAGAAACTACACATTTGGAGATACAGCCGATTTTAAGAGATTCTGAATGTGAAAGTGTCAGTCACTCAGTCGTGTCCAAATCTCTTTGCGACCCATGGACTGTAGCCCACCAGACTTCTCTGCCCTTGAAATTCTCTAGGCAAGAATACTGGAGGGAGTTGCCAGTTCCTTCTTCAGGGGATCTTCCCAACCAAGGGACTGAACCTGGGTCTCCTGCATTGCAGGCAAATTCTTTACGATTTGAGCCACTAGCTTCACAAAGTAACCAATTCGACTGTGAACTTGGGTCACTAAGATTTTACACATATGTTGTTCAGTCGCTCAGTTGTGTCTGACTTTGGCAATCCCATGGACTGGGGGATGTCAGGCTTCCCTGTCCTTTACCATCTCCCAGAGCTTGCTCAAACTCATGTGCATCGAGTCGGTGATGCCATCCAACCATCTCATCCTCTGTCGTCCCCTTCTCCTCCTGCCTTCAGTCTTTCCCAGCATCGGAGTCTTTTCCAATGAATCAGCTCTTCATGTCAAGTGGCCAAAGTACTGGAGCTTCAATTTCAGCTTAAGTCCTTCTAGTGAATATTCAGGGCTGATTTCATTTAGGATGGATTGGTATCACTTCCTTGCAGTCCAAAAGACTCTCAAGAGTCTTCTCCAAAACGATAGTTCAAAAGCACCAATTATTCGGTGCTCAACTTTTTTATAGTCCAACTCTTACATCCATACATGACTACTGGAAAAACCATAGCTTTGACTAGATGGACCTTTGATGGCAAAGTAATGTCTGCTTTTTAATATGCTGTCTAGGTTGTTCACAGCTTTTCTTCCAAGAAGCAAGCACCTTTTAATTTCGTGGCTTCAGTCACCATCTGCAGTGATTTTGGAGCCCAAGAAAATAAAGTCTGTCACTGTTTCCATTGTTTCTCCATCTATTTGCCATGAAGTGATGGGACTGGATGCCATGACCGTTGTTTTTTGAACGGTGTTTTAAGCCAGCTTTTTCTCTCTCCTCTTTCACCTTCATCAAGAGGCTCTTTAGTTCCTCTTCGCTTTCCGCCCAAGGGTGGTATCATCTGCATATCTGAGGTTATTGACATTTCTCTCAGCAATCTTGATTCCAGGGTGTGCTTCATCCAGCCCAGCATTTGATATGATGTACTCTGCATAGTAATGCTCAAAATTCTCCAAGCCAGGCTTCAACAGTATGTGAACCGTGAACTTTCAGATCTTCAAGCTGGTTTCAGAAAAGGCAAAGGAACCAGAGATCAAATTGCCAACATCTGCTGGATCATTGAAAAAGCAAGAGAGTTCTAGAAAAACATCTATTTCTGCTTTATTGACTATGCCAAAGCCTTTGTGTGGATTACAACAAACTGTGGAAAATTCTTAAAGAGATGAGAATACCAGACTACCTGACCTGCCTCTTGAGAAACCTATATGCAGGTAAGGAAGCAACAGTTAGAACTGGACATGGAACAACAGACTGGTTCCAAATAAGAAAAGGAGTACGTTGAGGCTGAATATTGTCACCCTGCTTATTTAACTTCTATGCAGAGTACATCATGAGAAACGCTGGGCTGGATGAAGCACAGGCTGGAATCAAGATTGCCGGGAGAAATATCAATAACCTCAGATATGCAGATGACACCACCCTTATGGCAGAAAGCAAAGAACTAAAGAGCCTCTTGATGACAGTGAAAGAAGAGAGTGAAAAAGTTGGCTTAAGCTCAACATTCAGAAAACGAAGATCATGGCATCCAGGCCCATCACTTCATGGCAAATAGATGGGGAAACAGTGGAAACAGTAGCAGACTTTATTTTTCGGGCTCCAAAATCACTGCAGATGCTGACTGCAGCCATGAAATTAAAAGACATTTACTCCTTGGAAGAAAAGTTTTGACCAACCTAGACAGCATATTAAAAAGCAGAGACGTTATTTTGCCAACAAAGGTCCATCTAGTCGAGGCTATGGTTTTTCCAGTAGTCATGTATGGATGTGAGAGTTAGACTATAAAGAAAGTTGAGTGCTGAAGAACTGATGCTTTTTAAGTGTGGTGTTGGAGAAGACTCTTGAGAGTCCCTTGGACTGCAAGGAGATCCAACCAGTCCATCCTGAAGGAAATCAGTCCTGAATAGTCATTGAAAGGACTGATGCTGAAGCTGAAACTCCAATACTTTGGCCACCTGGTGTGAAGAACTGACTCATTTGAAAAGACCCTGATGCTGGGAAAGACTAATGGCAGGAGGAGAAGGGGACGACAGAGGATGAGATGGCTGGATGGCATCACTGATGCAATGGACATGAGTTTGAGTAAACTCCGGGAGTTGGTGATGGACAGGGAGGCCTGGCGTGCTGCGGTCCATAGGGTCACAAAGAGTCAGACATGACTGAGCAACTGAACTAAACTCTGCATAGACGTTAAATAAGCACAGTGATAGGGTACAGCCTGATGTACTCCTTTCCCAATTTGGAACCAGTTCTTTGTTCCATGTCTGGTTCTAACTGTTGCTTCTTGACCTGCATACAGGTTTCTCAGGAGGAAGGTAAGGTGGTCCATCGACCACCTTTAAGAATTTTCCACAGTTCATTGTGATCCACACAGTCAAAGGCTAAAGTGTAGTCAAGGAAGCAGAAGTAGATGTTTTTCTGGAAATCTCTTGCTTTTTCTGTGATCCAATGGATGTTGGCAATTTGATCCTCTGGTTTAGGTCAAAAAACAAAAGTATCTCCAATCTCTTCCATAAAACGTCTCTTCTCATCAGCATTTCTGCCCAATAATTTAAGCTCGGATGCCATATATTCTGATGCCTCATGATAAGTACTACTGAGGATGCTTAACTATTGAGTAAACAGACAGCCTTTCAATGTAGAAATTTTCTCAGATAATTCAAAAGAGGCGAATTGGTTGTTCACCAGTAGAGTTAAAGAATGAGGAAAGTTGAAAGGAGAGAGGGATGGCAATAAAATAGTGTCTGTTTTCATACCAATAGCCATGAGCAGTAGGGAAATATTTGAGCTCACCGTCTAACTTTGGCTGATGTTGGCTGATTCATCAGCAGTGTGGCTCCACTGTTATCAGGAAATTTCAGATCCACATACAAAGCTTCCACAATCATCTTGTCTAACTCTCACGTGTGAAAATTGAAATTGGGTGAAGCTGGGAGAAAGTGAGGGATTCATCTAAGATCCTGTGTTAACACAGACCTGCCAAGTCTCCTGATCTCTGTCTACACAGCACTGCTTCCCACTCTATTCAGATACTTTCTGAAATATACCCTGTTTTCAGGAGGGTAAACACTAATGTATGCTTATTTTCAACTAGATTATCTTTTCTATTTGATGCAGATAATAAAAAAAAAATACAGTCACATCAGAAAAAAGCAGCAGGGAACTTAGAAATCTACATGAGATTTAGAACTCTTAAAAATACTAGAAACAGAAAATCTCCAGCAAGTTCTTAAATAGAAACTCAACACCCTAATATGGATATGAGCACTAGGGAATAATGCTCCATAATGTTGTAGCCTTGATGAGAAAGTCTTTGAAGAAGCTGCCTAATATTGTTGTATTTCTTATCCCAAAGAAACCAGTTAAAGCTTCCATGTCCCTTTCCTCCAACAGAAGAGCTTATTTGTCTCCATTTGTGAGCTTATTCTGCACCCCATATCATCCCAGACACCAGTACCCATACTGGCTCTGAGCAAGAAGTTGGTTCAACATCAAATCAGTCTTGCTTCTGGTCTACCAAGGGCTGGATTCTGGTTACAAAAAAGGATGATGGTACAATGACGATGATGATGGTGACGATGACAGTGACAATTACAGCAGAAGGCACCATTGACTTTATATTTAATCCTAACAAGACCCCTTCAAGATAAATATCAGGGGAAGTAACTTGCCAGGCTAGTAACAGAAAGAGCCTGAATTCAAATCCAAGGCTGTCTGACTCCCAAAAGAGAACGGGCTATCTCAGGAGACAGAGCAGTCCCGATCATCAGATGTTCGGCAAGACTGAAGACAGGCAAGATCTAAGCATTGCGTGCATTGTGGGCCAGGTGAACTGAAACCCTTTGGCTCTGTGGTTCCTCAGTATCTTTTAGAGTATCTGGTACCCAGAGGGGTAATGAAAGCAATTTTCCCTGTATGCTTGTTCTTATTAATCATATCAATATAATTCTAACTCCACACTCTTCACCAGGTCAACAGTGCTTCACCTTTTAAACTTGGTCTATAATTTTACCATTTCTTCCTGCAAAACTGCATCTTTGCACACTGATGACTACCTATCTCTATTGGAGTTTTGGTACTGATAAATCTTCTCTCTGTATATCAAGTACCCCTGGCTATTGCCAAACATTTAATATTGATCAGAATCTAATTCCCAGCCTCTCTAGTCTTTCCTTGTCTATCATTTTCAAGGTCATAGCCCCTCAAAGATTTTGGCAATGAAGAGTGAAACCTCAGTAAGTCTAGGCAAACATGTAGCTTGCTCTTATTTGATGAATTAAGTTGTAGTTGAAAAAAATTAAGTGAAAAAAGGTAACTGCAGAGAAAATCAATCTAATCATTAAAGACTTCTTTACAATAAAACATATTTGATTCCACAGATTTAACTGAAAGATAAGATCCCTCCTAATCTTATACAGAGCATTATTAATATCTACAGTTCATTCATCAAAGTTAAATATACAGAATTATTTAGAAAAATATACAGTACCTCTTGATTATTGAATCATGATATTTTTTCTTCTAATCTTAAAAAAGAAAATTAAGAAAAGTTAAATATTCAGCTATAAAGAACATATTCCAGTTACCCATAGAACTACAAATAGCTGGGATATATACATATTTGCTAGTCTAAATCATCAAGTAGAGAAAAAGCAATGAAGAACAAATAACCATGGTGTGTTAAAAATAATATAATATTTTATTACATTTGTGTACAAATTAAATTACATGTTACATCTATATAATTATATGTGTACATATCAATAGTTCTTTAAAAAACCATATATCAGACAACTGTATAGTGATTAGTAAACTGGCATTCTTTACAAGCCACATTAAAACTTCACTTTAGCAAGAAGCTATCTACAAGGTTGCAATCATACCTATTATCCAAAGGACTTCATTAGCCCCACAATTACTAACTAGTAAAACTCAGAAAAAGGAGCCTCCACTTCATTTTGTTATACAAAAGGCAGTTAATTTTCTTCTAATCACCAGGCTACTTACCAGTTACATTTATAAGGTATTACAAGAATTCACCTGTATGTTCTGCAAAAATTCCATAAATTTACTGAAACATTTGCTTTCACACAGATCATCACTGAAATTAATATGAAATTTAAAATATCCATGTATCAACCACAGACGGAAGCTAACTGTTGCTCTGGAATTATTCTCATAGTGCAGGTGGCAGTTTCAACAAATGATTACAATGAGCACGTATGGGTATTTGTTGTTACTACTGTTGTTTGATTTTTTTTCAGACCATGCCTGGTGGCATGTGGGATCTTAGCTCCATAACTAGGGATTGAACCCATGCCCTCTGCAGTGGAAGCTTGAAGTCTCAACCCTGAACTGCCAAGGAAGTCCCAAATATGGTTCTTAAACATGGTTCACTGAAACTCAGTAATATTTAGGGTGAGTCAGGCAAGTGGAAATATCAATTTCCCTTTTTTTTCCACAAAACAAAAAATTAAGCATGTAGAAACAGTAAATATCGCAGAGTTTTACTTACTTTTCTGCACAGTCTTTGTCTGAGTGGACACCATATTGACAGCTTCAGATGGCAGACCAACATACACTCCTCCATAGTTTCTTGATGAAAAAGAAGCAGAGAGAGAAAAGTCAGACCAAACTACATGGTTACTATACATTTGCAGGAAGTGGTGATATCATGGGAACTTTCAAACAATTATAGAATTATTAAACTAATTCATGACTTTTCAAAAGTAGAATTCAGAATGCTACTGTCCTTGGAAGATCATTGTTTTTCTTTGTTTAAATAAAAGCTACATATAAAAAAAGAAAGCTGTAGTCTTTAGATATTTTACTTGCAATGAGAAAGAAGGAGTTGGGATTTTTTTAGAATTCAGTGGAGTAATAAATATCAGTGGCGCGACATGTTACAGTTAATCAGTCAACATTTATCAAGAATTCACCTAATGTGGTAGTAGGTGCTATGAACACACAAAAACACTTTATGTGTAGGTAGATATAAAGAGAGGAAAAACAGAGAGGTAAGGAGTAATGAGAGTAAAGTGTAGTTAATCAGAGGATGGAAGGATGGAGAAGGCAGAGGAAATGAAGAGATGCCATGCAATTTGAGAGAACAGCTCATCCAAAGTCCACAGGCAGAAACAAGCACAGGCTGTGTGCACAGGACAAACCACGCTTGTTTGGAAGAAGCAAAGATAATGAAGAACTCTGGGCAAGATCTTTCTCACACTGCATGCTCCCACCTATATTCTCTGTGCCAAAAGTTTTCCTGGAGGAATCAGTATTATCGGCAATGTGCTACCCAGGCATCAATTAAATTTGTGAGTTAAATTAATTTGTGTTAAATTAAATCCATGAGGTGTGGCCAAAATTATTCAAATTAAAGGCAGCTTCAACACTAAACATACCTCCTCTTGTCATCTTCTGTTATCGATTCTTCTGTTCTAAAAGATCAAAAACATTTGATATGAGCCGTTTGGTTACACAGAGGCTTCATTTTTGGTTCTGAGCAAAAGGGGACTGACGAGTTAAAGACAGTCTTTCAAGTTCTTCCATTAAGTATTTCGGTAACACAGTATGCTGTCTTTACTTCTACAGAGAAAGGAAGTGGAGATTTGGAATTTATCTGCTAAACACTGGACATACACAGAGAAAATACACCCACAGAGGGCAAAAACCACCCTGTGATCTAATTTGCCCAAATTGAGCCCATAATCTAAATTCACCAGCTAATGATCAACCTCATTTACCTCTTGATGAAGTTGGATCATTTTTTAATTCAAAAGTGTCAAAGTCATACTGTAGTAGACCCAGTGCTATGCTTACTGAAGTGGTATAACACTTCTAGGTGCTATTTACAACTTTTAATTAAAATAGATTTATAACCCGTCAGTACAGATACAAGGAAAATGATGATGACAAACTTGTTCAAGATTATCAGAACCATTTACTCCAGTTCTGAATGGCCAGCATTATCGTGAAACTGTTTTTGAAGCTGTAACTGGCAGATATGGACATTAGAATGCCTCATTTTTTGCTACAGATATTCTTTTCCTATCCAGTGACATGTGTATATTTTAACTCTTTCCCCTTTTGTGTGATTCAGCTCAAGGGTATACTCAATGTTTTGAAATATATTTAACTTCCCCAAATGTAAGGAAATAGTGAATTATTTTTAATCTATTACCTCATAAATTATTCAATGCCTTAAAGCCCAACTTGCATTCTCTGTATAAAATTAATCAATATCTTATGCATCTAATTTACATGACATGATAATGTAGCTGCCATATTTATTGGGTAATAAATTAAGCTTCAGCTATATTATTAAATCTTTAAAAATACCATTTATAAAGACTTACCAGATAGCCATTTCTTAAACCTTCAAGTAAGTTATAATTCCTGCCTTTACATGTTCCCTTCATTCTACAAATGATTATTCTATGATACAAAGACTGGAGACTAAAGACTACAGGGGTAAAAACAGCATCATCAACGAGTCCTTCCCGTGTGTCAGATTCCACATGCCAGACATTCCACAAGCACCAGTGTGACTTGTCCCAGCAGTCCTGAGGAAATAGCTTCAGAGAGCCAGGTAATGAGCAAATATGCAAGTTCAACAAGACCGACACAGAAACCCCACCCATCTGACACCAAAGCCACATTCCACATCCAATTCACCGCTCTGCCTCTCAAACAGGAAGATGTTAAAGTGAAAAACACTTCCTGCGACAAACCAACGTGGTGGCTTCCCCTAGAGTGGGCGCTGCCTCCACACCACTCTTTGCAAAAGCTTTGAGCCTCATCCCTGTCTTGTGTAACTGCACCAGGCACTTTGCTCCTGTGACTCTATTATTTCCTTTAATTCTCATCACAATCCTGAAAAATGGGGATTTGTTGTTGTTGCTGTTGTTCAGTCGATCAGTCGTTTTCAGCTCTTTGCGACACCATGGACAGTAACCCACCAGGCTCCTCTGTCCATAGGATCTCCCAGGCAAGGATCCTGGAGTGGATTGCCATTTCCTTCTCCAGGGAATCTTCCCGACCCTGGGGTCGAACACACCTCTCCTGCATTAGCAGCCAGAGTCTTTACTACTGAGCCACCCCAGGAAGCCCAAAATGAGGATTAGTCACACTTGAAAACGAAAAACTGAGACTCTGAAAGGTGGAGTACTATACCCAAGGTTACCTGGCCAAGTAATAGAGCCAGAATTCAAAACAAAGGTTGCTGTACAATAGAAACTAATACAACATGGTAAAGCAACTATGTTGTTTTGTTGTTGTTGTTGTTGTTGTTATTGTTCAGTCACCCAGGCATGTCTGACTCTTTGCAACCCCATGGACTGCAGCACTCCAGGCCTCCGTCCCTCACCATCTCCCAAAGTTTGCCCAAGTTCATGTCCATTGCTTCAGTGATGCCATCTAGTCACCTCATCCTCTGACACCTTCTTCTCCTTCTGACCTCAATTTTTCTCAGCATCAGAGACTTTTCCAAAGAGTCAGCTGTTTGCATCAGATGACCAAAATACTGGAATTTCAGCTTCAGCATCAATCCTTCCAACAAGTATTCAGGGTTGATTTCCCTTAAGATTCACTAGGTATTGATACTCCAATAAAAATCTGTGTATATGTGTGTGATTTGTGTGTGTGTGATTCCAGCTCCTGCTTCATAAACTGTGAGCCCATGATAATTTGTATCAGAGAAACACCTCTATCTCCCAAGCTGGATCTCTCTGATTTTATCATCCCATTTATAAGAGGGAACCAAGGTGGCAGAGGGGTCTTAGTCAATGTTTCATTAGCATTAGACCTAAGCCTCTATGCTGTCAGGGGCAAGCAATCTTTTACAACTTGTTAAATGGCTACATACTCATTTTATGAGTCATGTATTGAAGTTTTCTCGGTAGAAAACCTCTCCAGATCAGCAGTTACATTAGACTGTATTCATCTGAACAACCAGGTCCAAATCAAAGTTAAATCAAAAAATAGTGGCTGGTCTAAACCAAATTTCCTGTGGACAGAGAGGGCCAAGCCACTTCTGGATGCCTGAGAGCCAAGTGCTGCCCTGTCCTGTTCAAGAGGACAGCAGCCTCTTAGCTATGGTGACGTGGTTCTGCCCCGCCTGCACTGGCTGTAGCCTTCAGAAAAAAGAAATGGTTCATCAAGCAGCAATAAACATTCCTGGTAAGAGGAAGATCTAGAGACGTTAAGCATCTAAAAAAAATACACCTTTGTTGTGAAGACCAGCTTCTTTTGAAAGGGCCTTTCTTGTTGATGAAAAGTGGACATTATCTCAGGGAAGTTCAAAACAACTGGGGCGATAAATTTATCTGACTGCTAAACAACTTAGCAAGAAACTTTAGTCTTCAGAATTCTAACACCTGGGAAGATTGACAAGTTTGGGATAATGCCTTGGCTGTCCAAATACCTGGGTTGCCCAACCCATGCACCATCTTAAAGAATCACTGTACTTGTTTCCCCTCACTGAGTGTATTTTGAAAGATCCTGTTATCAACTGCCCTTAGTAACTCACTTACTGACAATTTTCCTAGACATACAAGTGCCAAAGACACACAAAGCCTCTGAAGCACGGGATGACTCCCACAGGGAATGTGTAGAATGTGAATCAAAGCCAAATAAACCTTATATTTTGCTAACCTACCACCTGTGCAGCCTCGTTGTAGGCACATGCAATGCAGATTTCTGTTCAGTTTCTAAAGTGATGAGAATAGCCTGTGGTTGGGCCAGGGCACCCCCCTACCACGGAGCCCTTGGAGGAGCCACTGATCTTCATGGAGGCCTTGACCATTTTTCCTTCCTGGTCACTATAGCTTTAGTGCAAGGGCAGTGACTATTGTGCAGCTGTGATTGCTGATGCATCACAAGATCTGTTCCCAAGAGCAGGGAAGGAAGTGGGGAGGAAGACCAGGACAGAAAGCCATGTAAACCCTGGCTTGGAGAGAAAGCAGCCACTGACAGAGGCTAGAAAGCCCTTGGTCGTGGCCATCATAGCTCTATTTTCTGCCAGCACTAAATACAAAGAATGAGATGACTTCACCCTGGAGTCTTTGTTTAGAAAAGAGAAACTGAAGCTTGAATTAGTCCATGCTGGGAACGACAAAGTAAAAAGGAAGCCGATTCACAGTAGACGAGCTGGAAGAGGCCAAACCACTCTGCCTGTCCTGACAACACTGCTCAGGAGTTCACTGGTCCAAATATCTCCACACATTCGGCCCATAATCCTGCTCCCTTAGACAAGGAGCAAGTGAACATACATCAGCCAGCAGAAATCTCCTAGGAAGTAATGGAAATGAAACAAAAATAAACAAGTGGGACCTAATTAAACTTAAAAGCTTTTGCACAGCAAAGGAAACTACAAACAAGGTGAAAAGACAGCCCTCAGAATGGGAGAAGATAATAGCAAAGGAAACAACTGACAATTAATTTCCAAAATATACAAGGCAGCTCATACAACTCAATACCACAGAAACAAACAACCCAATCAAAAATTGGGGAAAAGACCTAAACAGACATTTATTTAAAGAAGATATACAGATGGCTAACAAACACATGAAAAGATGCTCAACATTGCTCATTATTAGAGAAATGCAAATCAAAACCACAATGAGATACCACCTCACACCAGTCAGAATGGCCATCATCAAAAAGTCTACACACAATAAGTGCTGGAGAGGGTGTGGAGAAAAGGGAACCCTCTTGCATTGCTGGTGGGAATGTAAATCGATACAGCCACTATGGAAGACTGTTTGGAGATTCCTTAAAAAACTAGGAATTAATCCACCATATGACCCAGCAATCCCACTACTAGGCATATACCCTGAAGACACCAAAACTGAAAAAGACACATGTACCGCAGTGTCCGTTGCAGCACTATTTACAATAGCTAGAACATGGAAGCAACCTAGGTGTCCAGTAAGATGAATGGATAAAGAAGCTGTGGTACATATAGTCAATGGAATATTACTCAGTCATAAAAAGGAACGCATTTGAGTCCGTTCTAATGAGGTGGACAAACCTAGAGCCTATTATACAGAGTGAAATAAGTCAGAAAGAGAAATATAAATGTCGTATACTAACCCGTATATACAGAATCTAGAAAGATGGCACTGAGGAATTTATCTGGAGGGCAGCAGTGGAGAAATGGACACTCAGAAGAGACCTATGGACGTGGGGGAGGGAAGTAGGGGATGCTGAGATGTACAGAGGGAGTAACACGAAAATTTACAATACCAAATGCGAAATAGGCAGCCAATGGGAATTTGCTATATACGACGCAGGGAACTCAAACAGGAGCTCTGTAACAATCTAGAAGGGTGGGATGGGGAGGGAGATGGGAGGGAGCTTCGGGAGGAAGGGGACATGGGTGTACTGTGAATCAGCTGATTCGTGTTGATGTCTGACAGAAAACAACAAAATTCTATAAAGCAAAATTATCCTTCAATTAAAAAATAAATTAATTTTAAAAAGAAAAAGAAACCTCCTAGGGCAGTAATCCACTTCTCAATAACAGTTCTGAAACATAGTTCAGGAGTCAACGCTCAGGTACCTACAAGCAGAGACACTGAAGATGGGAAATGTGGATGAAGGCATTCAGGGACAAGAATTCCCCTGAATTTACCACAAATGGGGAAGAAACCTTGAGAATAAAGCTTCTACCAAGAAAACCAAAACACAGGGGTATAGGAGGTAAGGGACCACGGACCATAAATCGAACTGCCTAGAAACAAAACAGAAAGGTAACTTTCACCAATTTCCCTCCCTTTGTCTCCTGCCCCAGCCCCAATTTCACCACGATGGAGGCTGACGTCATTAAGCGGGAAGGAAAATCTGCACAAACTATTAATACCAAGGGGTCGACAGCTGGAAACAACTACGTGGCCCATCCAGACAAAATCTGCTCTTGCAGGGAAGCTGTGTTGGACCCTTCCTTCCCACACACTGCAGTGCAGGGGCAAGGACTCCCTCCTTTGCCACCTGGGTCCCCGTCAAGTTCCACCAAAGGGGACGCTCAAGAGACAAAGAGTGCAGGAAGAGGGGGAAGGAATGCCCTTTCCAGCTCTGCGTGCTGCTCCTGCCTGCAGTAGCCCATGAGCTGGTTAGTGGGACCAGCCTTGTTAACACTCTTTTTCTGGTCATCACAGCTCCAGTGGGCAGGCCATGGATACTATGCGGCCTCCAGCTGTGGTTCCTGCTGGATTACAAAATTCAGATGTGACACCAGCCTGGCAGTGCCCTGTCCCCAGAAGTTAGCATCCCAGCCCCAGAGAAGCCCCTCCTTTCCCAGCTCTTAGATTCTGGCAACCTCAACCTATTTCCTTTGTCACTCCTTCCCCAGGAGTGGTAGCCACTTCCTGATGTAATGCTCCCTATTATCTTAGTCTTCCTTTCTCACATCCTCAATCCTCCAGGACCTGCTTAACCAATTCCTAACGGTAAATTCTCTCTGCTAACATAGCTAATGCGGTTTCCTTTACCCTAAGTGGACACTAACTGATACATTACTAGGTAGCAAGAGTAAGGTTAATCTTGCACCCCCTGGACTGAAGGTGTGTGTCTCACTAAAGTATTTAAAGGATGTGTTATTTCCTGTTTATCAGGTCTAATCTCTATAACATCATCAATGTACTAGACCAGTATGATGTGCTATAAGGTGTCAATAACATCAAGATATTGCAGAATACAGAATGAGCGGTAAGATTACAATGGTATACTGTTGACCCTACCAGGTAAAAGCAAACTGCTTCTGTAATCCTTGCAAACTGGTTCAGAGATAAAGCATTCGACAAACATTGCCTAACAGAAGCTAGGAGCTATTGTTTTCAGTAAAGATACCGTATGTTGAACAGCAGCTGAAGTTGGAATTATCATTCCATTAAATTTAACAAGAATCCAGTCTCTAAAATAAATCTGCCTTCTGCACAGGCCAAACAGACAAGTTAAAAGGAAATATGAGAAGTGTCTTCATGTTTTCATTTTTCCACATCTTTGGTGGGGGCACTAATTCCTGCAACTCCAGGAATTCAGTGTTTCTGTTTGGTACAGAAGGGAAATTCGATGGGCTTCTACTTGACCTTTCCTACTGTGACAGCCAATGTGGGAATTCTTTCAGTTTCCAAATACATCTACTCTGATTATGAACTCACAAACAAAGGAAATGAACAGAGCCTGGGATCTGCAGACTATTAGACTCACCACAGTTTTCAGGTTAGCCAAAATTCCATTGTTTCCCTGACCACTATAAGCCCACACATGGGCTGATGGCCCAGAGTGGCATATTTCATCCTCAGGCATTAATATCAACCAGAGCCAGTGCCTAGAAATCTCTAGAAGGTCCAGGTACTTCCTTCTGTTCTGGGCACAGGTGCTCTAATGAACGGACACAACTCTGAGAAGACATGAAAGAATCTCTTCCATGAATGTATGCAGCCATGTTTAAAATTCCCTCAAGAGAATGTGGCCTTAATCACTCTGAATCTGACTTGAGTCTGGAAACTGGGTTAAGAAGCCATGCCTTTCCATTGTGATGATCTCCGTTCAAGTTTCTGGCTCACACACCAGAAGTCTCCCTCTTGCAAAATACATAAAGGGAGAAAAGGAACCTTAAGGCCATGTTTCTCATTTATCCCTAGGGAGAGTATAATCAACTATTCTCAAAATTCCTTCCAAGATGAAACAATGTGCCTCTCCATCTTGCTGCCCATGACGGTGAGTATGCCTATCTTGTCTTGGGTAACTGAGCTCTTGATTTTTTTTTCATTGGAGTATAGTTGCTTTGGGGCTTCCCAGGTGGCTCATGGGTAAAGAATCCGCCTGCCAATGCAGGAGTCACAAGAGACGAGACGTGGGTTCGATCCCTGGGTTGGAAAGATCCCCTGGAAGAGGAAACGGCAACCCAATCCAGTATTCTTGCCTGGGAAATCCCATGGACAGAGAAGCCTGGTGGGCTACAAAGAGTCAGACACGACTGAGCAACTGAGCATGCATGCACGCATAGCTGCTTTACAATGTTGTGCTAGTTTCTGCTGTGTACCAACGTGAATCAGCTATAAGCATACGTATATCCCCTCCCTCTTGATTGGGTGGCTGAGTTCCTGACCTCTGCTCCTCTGGGATCCCGTCCCCTCAAGGAAACAAAGAGCCCATCTCAAGGGCAGCATCTCCCACTGTCACAGGCACATTACAGAGAATGATCCCCCTGGATACCCCCTTCACTATGTGTTTCTCAATTTGCTCAGTGCCTGGGGAAGGGGCTCTCCTCTGTGGTAGGGAGAAGCTCACACTTGAAAAATCCACACCAGCATTCCTATCTCCTCAAACCTTTGGATTCCCTCCTCCCCATCACACCAGGAAAGTTCTCCCCTGGTGAGAGTGTAAACTCCTTCAGTTAAAGTTCATCAACCAAGTTGACTAAACTGTTGAGAGTCTCAGCCATGCAAATGAATTATTAAGTCTAGAATCTGTTAAATAATAAATTCAGTCTCCTTATACACTCCTTCCTCCTTGGTCTCACATCCTGAGAAGCCATTTCTACACATGTTCCCAAGGATTGTGGTAAAAGAAACTTACAAAATCCTGCAATTATTTAGCAGTATAAGCTCTTTCCTCCCAGGCCAGACTTTGTGCTTGTCTGTGGGAGCACCCTGAGATCTGATCTGATCTACTTTTGGGTCCAATAACAGTAAGGGTTGGTTGCAGCAGGTCCTGAGGAAGACAACCACCCCCTAACAAGGCAACCACCCAGGCGAGGGGACCCAACTCCATGCCTCCTACCCAGCTGGTCTACCCCATTCCAAAGGCCCTGCTAGGAAAACAGAAAGTTTCTGGCTGGCAAAGATTCGGACAGCAAGTCAGTTCTTCGTTAGCTCCACCTCAATTCTAATGTAGGCTAGTCTACTGCTTGAGAGAGAGGAAATGGGAAATAGAAGAGGCTAAAATAGCTGTCTCTAATCTAACCAGGGACTAAATGCCCACAGACTTCTCCTGCAAATGTGGAACTGAATCTAAAACAGCTAACAGAAAGCCCTGCCAACTAACACAGTTCTAATGCCCTAATATGACAAATGCAGCAAGTTGAGAAAGTCACACCACCACCCCACCTCCCCCTCAGATTTCTGACCTCTACAACTAAGTGAAGAAGAAGAGGGGGAAGTACGGAGAAGCAGGTAGGCTGGCATTTTTATTCAGTGGTGTAGACAACCACATATTTGAATAATTTTAAGGGTCTGGAAAGGCCATGATTTAAATATAGTTTGATTTTACCTGGTGGCAAAAATTACAAATTCAAATTCTCTATTATTGGTCAGGTGTGCTTCAGTGTCAATGACAGGAAAGACATATGAGAAAGGGGCTGGAACTAAGAGCTGGGGTTGCACTGTCCATTTTACAGTTGTGCCCAGGATGCATATTAGAAGAAGACATACTTCCTGGGTCCAAAGAGTAAAAGAACAAAATAGTACTAAAGGACTTAGATTAATTGTAGCAAGTAGTTTCCTCCATTTTCAAATCCCCAAGAGCTAATACTCTACAGAGTAAACTTATGCGATAAACTTGCTTTTTCCAGAAGCATGACTAAAAGCCTATTGGTACATTGCTTTCTCTAGTTTCAAGACAGTGTCTTATTTCTGAGCATATACAGTATTTGAAGTGGACTGCCCTAATAGATCAGATGGTAAAGAATCTGCCAGTAATGCAGGATACCTGGGTTCGATACCTGGGTTCGATCCCTGGGTTGGGAAGATCCCCTGGAAAAGGGAATGGCTACTCACTCCAGTAATCTTGCCTGGAGAATCCCATGGACAGAGCCTTGACGGGCTACAGTCCATGGAGTGGTAAAGAGTTGGACATGACTGAGTGACTAACACACACACCCAGCATTTGAAAATTTGTGGAAAGTGACATCATATTTGAGAAAAGAATGTAACAGCATAATATTACTTAAACAAAAGGTCACATCCCATCTTAAGGGGAAAAAAACCCTTTAAACCACAGGAAAAAAAAAACACTTCCTAAAAGAACCATGGAACACATATTAATAATTTTGGACTAGGTTTATAAAAATACACTGGATATTTAATTACCATTGGGTCTCTTTTTGTTAGCAAAGACTTAGTTTCTTTTATCAAAGCACAGGTGTTCCAGGAGAAAGAAAAGGTTAAAGCCACCCACTGAGTTTTACCATAAGCTCCTGCAGTAAGGTCACCCGCTTCCAAGCTCTGACTCAGATTCTCAGTCACTGCATCAATAAAAATGTTTGGAGAGTCAAGCATGATTGCAGGTAGACCACTAGTCTATCATCTCCCCCACTTTGGGGACTGCTGAAAAGCTAAATTCGCAGTTGATAGTTTAAAAATGACACATCCTTGCAGAGTGGTATAGTGTTTAGTGATTTCTGTCTCACCAAAGTTGCCCCGATTTGAGGCCATGTGAGAAAAAGAAAAAAAAAAAAAAAGCAACCGTTAGTTTCAAAACTACTTTCTTATATCTAAGTTTCCACCAAATACTTCTAGCCCACTTCCGGTGAAAACAGCATGGTTCTTTTCTAACCGTTCTCAGATTGACTGTCTATACTGACCAGATTTGCTAATCACTACACACCTGTCTGCTTCCTACTAGCTTTGCACACCTTCTCGAAATGAACCAGAGACACTGACTTTCTCTCTGATTATAAATAAGCTCAGGCTGCTTTTAAGTCAGGGTTCCAGAAGGTGAGCTGCCTTCCAACCAGCTCTGTGTCTGTGGTTGCTCTTTGGGGCTGGCTGGTGTTCCTCTGCCTGTTCTTTCTTCATTAATGTATTTTGTGCATTGTTGTTTAGTCACCAAGTCATGTCTGACTATTTGCGACCCCAGAGACTGTAGCCCACCAGGCTCCTCTGTCCATGGGATTTCTCAGGCAAGAATACTGGAGTGGGTTGCCATTCCCTCCTTCAGGGGAATCTTCCCCACATCCCCACCCAGGGATGTTAGAACCTGCATCTTTTGCATTGACAGGCAGATTCTTTACCACTGAGCCACCAAGGAAGCCCATTTTGTGCATGTACCTGAATAAAACTAAATAGCCACACCAAATACCTAAACCCTTTCATCAGTTTATACCACTATGTGAAGTCGCTCAGTTGTGTATAAGTCTTTTTGACCCCATGAATTGTCGCCTGCCAGGCTCCTCCATCCATGGGATTTTCCAGGCAGGAATACTGGAGTGGGTTGCCATTTCATTCTCCAGGGGACTGAACCCAAGTCACCCACATTGCAGGCAGACTCTTTACTGTCTGAGCCACCAGAGAAGCCCCTTCTTATTCCACTATGATGTCCATTTATCAACAATCAGGTAGAGACCTTATTCTGAATTACTACGGCAAATACAAACCACTACTTTTTTTCTTTCTCAGTCAGTCAGTCAGTCAGTTCAGTCACTCAGTCGTGTCGAACTCCTTGCGACCCCATGAATTGCAGCACGCCAGGCCTCCCTGTCCATCACCAACTCCCAGAGTTCACTCAAACTCACGTCCATCGAGTCGGTGATGCCATCCAGCCATCTCAGCCTCTGTCGTCCCCTTCTCCTCCTGCCTCCAATCCCTCCCAGCATCAGAGTCTTTTCCGATGAGTCAACTCTTCGCATGAGGTAGCACTTGGTAATAAAAATATTTTCATCACTGTATTTGCTTAGTTTCTGGGTTGCATAAAATAGCTGTCCTCAGGGACCAACAGAAGGGTTTCAGAGGTAAAATAATGAACCCACAGCATGGATACATTAGGTACATTCGCCAGAACAAACACAGATGATAAATATCAGGCAGCCACCAGCCACTCCAATGACTATCTCCTCAAGCATGGTGGCTACAGTTGCCTTAAAATTCATAAAGTTCTTATTTCCCGAGCCTTCCAGAGCAACAGAGTTCCGTGGCAAAGAAATTATTTATTTTTCATTTATTCATCAAGAAAAGTGTTCTAAATATAGCGTTATTCTTGTTAACGATGATCTAAGAAGTAGAGAACAGTCTGTAGTCTTTTCTTTTTCGCTATTTGCAGTGTAACAAAAGAGGCCAAGCTTGCTGTGATTTGTAAACAGTACAATTTCAATATGACAACCTCCGGGGATCATTTGTGTAGCCCCAATGATCTAGTTTTAGTTACCATTCATGATAGACTTTGGAATAAGCTTATTAATTGACAGTGTTTCCTTCTACCCACTCTACAGTCCTCCAAATAAAGCACAATCATCTAATTTTCTCTACAAGAGGTTTTTTCAATGAATCCTGCTTTTCAGAGAAATTCAAATCAATTCCACCAAGCATTCAATTACAAATGATTTTGGACAGAATTAATGTTTTATCACTGACTGTTTGGGCCTATGTGTAATATCATTCATGTCTTCACAATCTCGAAACGCCTTAGGATAGTAGCTAGCTTTCAGTCTCTTTCTTCGGTCGGACCCCTTAGCCAATGTTGGTCCCTTTTTTCTTCCAGAATGTATAATATTACCGGAGAACTTGAGTAACATTTGCTCTTTGTATGGGGTTTAATGGGTCAAGAATTAAATTGCAATTTCCCTACCCCTCTCCTGCTCTCCTTCTAAGAAGCACACAGTGTTGGATTATTTGAATACTGGCTGTAGACGTATCCTTTGCTACAAGGCAGGCAGGAATGTTCTTTCCTCCTTAAGGAAGCTTGCTTTCCCCTGATGTATCACTTTTCTCAAAACCTAGGGAATAAGCAGCTAGTTGTCCCTTGTCCCAGTGTCTCCAAACAGGAGATGGAGCCAGAATACTTCCAATTTCCCCAAAGCACTCTTTCAGCTGAGGTCAATTTTATTTTCACTCCAAAATTCTCCTTTTTGGTATCAGAACCTTGCCATAACACACCCTGGATGTACTGAAGATTTTGGCCCTGATTCAAAGGTTTTCTTTCTCACCATCATTATCTTGGGCAATTTTAAATCCCATGAAGACCATTCAGTCGACCTCTTGCTTCACATTTTGCTAACTTCCTCTATCCCAGCAATTTTTACTGCTCTGCTAATAACTTACTCCCATGGGTGCTCCATGGAGCTTAGTTCCGGCAACTATTTCACCTCTCATATTTTAGAGTAGACAATTCCACTCCCTGGGGGGAAAACAATCTTCCTTTGATCTCCCATCCCCGCTGCCCAACCCCAAAGAAGCCTCCAGTCCACCCACACTCTCAGCTCTACCCTTTTATCAGCCCCTTAGTGCTTCCCCTCCCCCTCTCTCCAGCAAGTGCCTTGTAGTCAAACATTTCAGCAATACTTGCTGGTCACCAATCCCTCTCTATCCCTGAATGAACAAGCCCAATTGCTTCTCTGCCTGTTCCTATTCCAGAGTGCCACCGAGGAAAATCTAGTCATGTGTTGATGGACAACCAATGGGAATGTGAGATTTCTGACCACAGCGAGGCCTTTGATGCACTGGGTCTTCTCCCATCAGTGATTCATGACAGAGGCACTGCCAAACCTTTTCGACAACCCTTAAACCACCTAGTAATTCTAGCTACAATTTATGAGGGAGGGGACAACACATAATACCAAGTATTATGCTAAGATATTAAATATACTGTATCAATAACCATCCTAACCCTTAAGAGGTTACTTAACTTCTCTGTGTCCCATCTCCCCATTTGTAAAATAAAAAAGCACTACTGTCTTCATCACACTATCGGGGGTAGCGAGTTAGATGATGTACTTCAAGTACTGGAATTCACTCTATGGTATGCTATTAAAATTGAGAATGATGATGAGAATAATGAAGATGGGCACCCTGAACAGTTACTATCATCCCAGTGTTATGATGGCACTAGTGGTAATGAATCCACCTGCCAGTGCAGGACACAGTCTCAATCCCTGGGTCGGGAAGATCCCCTGGAGAAGGAAATGACAACCCGCTCCAGTATTCTTGCCTGGAAAACTCCATGGACACAGGAGCCAGTCGATGGGGTCTCCAAGAGTCATACACACCTGAGCACGCATGCACGGTAAAGGGCGGAGAGAAGTTTAAACTCGGGCCTCTCTGCTTCCAAAATGCAGGTTTTTTCAATGCTAGATAATCTCTTAACCCCAGAAAATGGGTAAAATGTTTGAGTAGTAAGCTCCCTTTCCGGAAAAGGCAATGGCAACCCACTCTAGTACTCTGGAAAACCCCATGAACGGAGGAGGCTGGTAGGCTGCAGTCCATTGGGTCGCGAAGAGTCGGACTCGACTGAAGCGACTTAGCAGCAGCAACAGCAAGCTACCTCACCCTCAGAAAACAGCCTTGCATGCCACTTCACAGAGGAGAAACAAAGTTATCAGATACACTCAGATCTTTAACTAGGAGAGGGCTCAGCTGACACAGATGTATTAGACATGGGAAATTTAAAAAGGATTCCAAGGAAACTCAAGACCAGAGACATGTAATTTCAGCTTTTTAAAAAGACTGAGGTTTGATGTGTTTTATGGTAACTCATTCCAAAATATTTTTCTCTGTAACTGTTACCTTCCATAACAATAAAACTGCTTTGTCAAGAAAAATCTTAATGAAATATCACTTTACAAGTTTTAAGTGAAAGAAGTATTTGAATAACCTTGTTTAAATTGAGTGGCTATGATCTTTTGTTTTCAACAGCAAACATTAAATTTGATTCAACTTGTTTAATACTGTTTTTATTCAAAATATATTTGTAAAACACACACACACACTGAAAAGTAAATCAAGGAGTAGGATGAATTGAGAGACTGGGATCGACATATATACAGTACCATGTATAAAATAGGTAACTACCAAGAACCTATTATATAGCACAGAGAACTCAACTTGGTGCGCTGTGGTGACTTAAATGGGAAAGAAATCCTAAAAAGAGGGGATATATGTATGCAAATGACTGATTCACCTTGCTATACGGCAGAAATTGACAGAGCAGTATAAAGGAACTATACTCCAATAAAAATTAAATCAAAAGATTATTTTGAAATAATATGAAAGTTGACCTACATGGAAAACCTGCTTTTTTTCTGCCTGCCCTGTTATAATTCTCTCCCATTTCGGTAACAGCGTCCCAATTTTTCTTCGGTGTGGGAACCACTGCTCTCTCACTATTTAAAGTTAGGTGAGGCTAACGACACTGATTGGCTCCAGCAATTGGCACGTGACCAAGGCCTGGCCAATGAGAAACCCATGTTCCCCCGGCCCACTGACTGGTTCAGAGAGGGGCACCTGATCCCGTGTCCTGGCCAGGGAGAGCCTAGCGCTATGACTTGATCAATCTTCAGGGAAAGAGAAGCTCTTTTTTCATGGGAATTAAGCCGATGAGATAAAAACTGGCCATCTCCATCACCACTGAGAGAAAACTGCCTCAGAATGGAGCCAAACACAGGAAAGCAAAGATGAAAGAGTTTCTTCCTGTCATTCGATCACCTGGATCCAGCTGTGACTAAGGCTGAACCCCTGGAGCTTTTCCGTTACACGTGCCAATAAATTCCTTTATGTTTGTTTGTTTAGGCCAGTTTAAGCTGGGCTTCTGCCATTTCCAACCAAAAATATCCCGACACAACCTATCTGTGCCAAATAGCTAAGATAATTCACTGAAATAAAATAAAAGCATGGTTAACTTTCAGGTTTGTGAAAATAGTCGAATGTCATCAAGTTGAATTCGCTTCTATTTTGTTCTGCATGTGAGTGCTCTGTGGTTTAATTTTGATGAGAGGGAGTGAGAAAAACAAAGTCTCACTCCCTGATATACATGTAGGTCTGTCTTATGAGGATTAAATTTCCATATATCTTTACTCATGCTTTCTTCCTACCTCAAGTTGGTAAGGTGAACCTTCTATGTTTTTGATCCTTCTTGCGTGTTTTAGAATCTACATCCACTAATTATTCCCTCCCTCACACAGATAACCCCTCCCCAAACCACCCTCAGCTTTTCTTACTCTACTGGTTCCTATACTTTCACCTATCGGTACACCCTCTGTCTCCTCTGTAAAAATAAATAGAGAAAGAAAATCAAACTTCAATATATAAAATCGCCCATACGCATAATCAGGCAGAAAGAATCACAAAGAAATGGAAGAAAATTATGTAAAATATTAATGCTGATTGTCTCTTGTCTCTCATGGTAGAATAATAGCTGAGTTTTTTCTTTTTTAAAATGCTTTTCTGTGGTTTACAAATTTCCTTAGTATTTATTTTATAACAGAAATATATTTCTTAAAATACGTTTCCTCTTTAAGCTACCACGTTTTTCCATCCCTTACTACCTAATATTGTAAAACAAAAGACCAGGCATCACTTCCTCACTCCTAGTTCACTGCCACGCTGACTCCACTGGTACTCACTGCACTCAACTGAAACCACATCCCTCAGTGACCAGTGTGGCCATCATGTCGCATCCAATGGCTTCTCTTCTCCCTTTAGCTCATGTGACCTCTTTGAGTCATCAGCCATCCCTTCGCCTGGCTCGAGTTTGAAACCATAGAGGTATCGTTTCACCTCAGGTTTTCCTTTCCTTTCCTTCCCTATTCAGCAGGTCTTATCAATGACATTTCCAGGTGCACCCTGAATGCATCATCACCTTTGCTCCTTTCCCGTGTCCTGCCTGCTGTCTGACCCTCTCGTGGCCTCAGCCCCACTACTGCTCTGTGCCTCCAGCCCTCCCCCATCTCACACAGCCCACTGCCCTGGGAATCATCGCCCTAAAGCCCAAACACAGTCATGGAAGTCCCCACCTTAAAATTCTGAATGGCTCTTGAATGCATATAACAATCAAGTACTGTGACCAGCCTGCCACCAAAGGCCCTTCACAGCTGGTTCCGGCCCACCAGCCTCATCTTCCACTTGCCTGAGCCTGTGCCGCAGGCTCTGGGAACACTGGCTGACTTTCTGGAAGAGCATGAGGCTCTCTGGTACCCATGGGCCTCTTTTCCTGTTCTCTCCCCTGCCCTGCCACTCTTCCCCTCCCCACACAAACTCCTGTTCACCCTTCAAGACCCAGACTAGCATTATATTTTGACTATTTTAATAATTAGCACTTATTACACTGTAGTTTGGTCCCCAGTAGATACTGACCTGCTCTAGGGCAAAAATATCATTTTATTTATTATATCCTGGTTTCTCGCCTATACAAAGCAGGCAAATAATAGTAAAAGGGAGATACTGTAAAAATCCCAAACCGTCCCTAGAGCACTGATTTTTATTATATATTAAAGGTGCAATTATAATGATTCTGACTTATAAAAACAATCAAAACCCCCCTCAAAAGATTTTTAAATGGTCTATATAATATGCTGTGTGCCCTATTTGAAGTTCTGTACTCTCAGCATCCATGATGTGAGTCTGGCCACTTCTTTTAATTTGGGATCAGTCTCTTTAGATGACAAACAAAAACAAAAAATTTAAATCTTCACAATAAAAGTTTAAATTGTCTTAATTTCTTGGTTTCCTCCTTCATTCATGACACCTTCTAATATGACAGTCAAGATTTATATATCTACAGCTTCTGCTTTATTAAAAAAATAGTTTGAGTATACCTTTTGTGCAAGGAAAAAACACTATACTTCTCTTTAACTTTTTCCAATTAAATCTACCAATTTATTTTTAAAGGGCTCTGGTAGCTCAGAGGTTAAAGCGTCTGCCTGCAATGCAGGAGACCTGGGTTCAATCCCTGGGTCAGGAAGATCCCCTGCAGAAGGAAATGGTGACCCACTGCAGTATTCTTGCCTGGAGAATCCCATGGACAGAGGAGCCTGGCAGGCTACAGTCCATGGGGTCACAAAGAGTCGGACACAACTGAGCAACTTCACTTTCACTTTCTTTATTGAATAAAATTATATCTTTTTAGTTACAGAACTTATAAGGTACACAAAGTCACAGGACATTTAAATCTAATGAATTCAAGATTTTTAAAAGTAGTTAAGGGACTTTCCTAGTGGCTCAGTGGTAAAGAATTTGTCTGCCAAGGCAGGAGACATGGGTTTGATCCCTGATTTGGGAAGATCCCACATGCCACAGGACAACTAAGCCCAGGGACCACAACTATTCAGCCTGTGCTCTAGAGCCTGGGAGCTGCAACTACCAAGTTGCAACTACTAAAGCCCACATGCCCTAGAGCCTGTACTCTGCAACGAGAGAAGCCACCACAACAAGAAGCCCATGCACCTCAACTAGAGAGTAGGCCCCGCTTGCCACATCTAAAGAAAAGCCGGAGCATCAACAAAGACCTGGCGCAGTCAAAAATAAAAACTAAATAAACAATTTAAAAGTAGTTATAGTTAATGGCATCTCATGTCCTGGAGAAGTTAATATTGACAAAAACATCCAAAAAGCCATCACTAAATCTTCTTAAAAACTTCCATACCTTTAAAAGAAGTCATGCAATCAATCTCTCCTTAAAGAAAAATTATGAGATTCATTTGTTACACACTAGCTATGTCCCCAACATGATACTATGAACTAGAGGGGACTTCTCTCAATTCCCAATAGAAAAAAAGTCCAAACTGCTGTAAGAGTTCAGAAGAGGGAGATACCACAACTAACAGAGAGGTCAGGGATGTTCTTCTCATAAAGGATAAGACATAAGCCAAGAAGAATAGACAGAATTTTTACAGACAGAATTCGCCATTCCAGGCAGAGGGAACAGCAAAAACAAATGAAGGAGGCAAGACAGAAATCAGGAAGTCAGTGTGAGACCCTGAGAGTGGTCTCAGAGCACCCAGCTCCCAGCTGGGTCCTTGACCTTGTCACTCCCTGACTGCAGGGCTTCCTTCTCCTAAAGGCTGAAACCCAAAGGGCTTTTTCCTTTTTGCAAAGGATTCTGGACTCAATCCCATGGGCAATGGAGACTAATCTAAAATTGGGAGCAGAGATCTTGAAAGGGCAGGGGATTAACCTGGCAACAACGTACAAAAAAGGAAGGGAGAGACTGAAGGAGAGATGGAGACACTGCCATACCAGGAACACATAAGGATGCTGAACGCACTCTTGCTAGATGCTCTGGTAATAAACTCAACCACTGCAACCAGGAGACTGAAG
Source organism: Ovis canadensis (assembly GCF_042477335.2). Classification (NCBI taxonomy): domain Eukaryota; kingdom Metazoa; phylum Chordata; class Mammalia; order Artiodactyla; family Bovidae; genus Ovis; species Ovis canadensis. The sequence goes on along the minus strand of NC_091247.1, from coordinate 180,175,553 downwards.
TATTCTACACTGCTTCCTTTGTACCTCAAGTTCCATATGAAAAGCTTATTTAATCCCCCCCAAACTTTATAGCCCTAATCTAATCTTGTCTGGATTCCTTTTTTGTAATATATATATATATATATAAATGCCTGACTCTTCTTGTGACAAAAGCTTTCAAGTCCCACCGATCCTTTTGCCCTACAACTGCTCAAGCCTAAAAAAAAAACCTGTGAACTCCATGTATGCCAACAGGGAGGAGACAGCCAGGCACTCCTCTGCCCACCACCCACACCCACCCTCAGCACCACTCATAATAAGAAACAAAGCCACTTACCCCCTCCTTCATGCAAACCGAACGGACCAGTTTAGGAGACCACCTTGCACTCTCTAGAAAGCCTCATTATGTGAGTAACACATCTTCTGCCCTCTTGGTCCGTCTGTGTGGCACCATCAGTCTTGACCTCCAAACCGATTGCAGCGGCTTGAACAGAGGCTGGTCCCACAATCCATGGAGTGACCACAAACGCTCTTTTTTCTATTTTTCTCCTTGGGGGCTCTTCATCCCTAACTTCTCCCTTCCCTACTCCACCCTCACTACCCAGCTCCCTAAATGACACTTTTTTTTTCCAGAATATTTGCATTTTATTTATCTCTTTTTAAATTGAAGTATAGTTGATTTACAATGTTGTGTTAGTTTCTGATATATAATAAAGCAAAGTGATTCAGTTATATGTATATATTCAGTCATATATATATTCTTTTTCATATTCTTTTCTATTATGGTTTATTACAGAATATTGAATATAGTTCCCAGTGCCACAAACACTCTTAAATAGTGAACTACTGCAATGTCCTATCTATACCTAGATTCAAGGTAGGAAGATGCAGAGAAGATACATGATGGAAACCCTCAAATGGTCCTGTGGTCTAAAATTCAACTCAGTACTGATTACTTTGAATGGACATATACATTCACTCAAATGTCTATTTATCAACTTCAAAGCAATTCAGTGTGTCTTTAGTAAATGGTTGGCTCCCACCCCTCCCAACAGGCTAAACTCTAAGATGTTGCATAGTCATAGAAGCTAGATGCTTAATTCTGCCATAATCACAGGCTTGCAATTAGAAATCTCTACACAAGCTAGGATGGAAACACAATTAAACATTTCCCTTTCATAAAGTTCTGGGTTAAAGTGCTAGGGCAACTGAAAGGCTAAAATAAAAAGCCACAAATAATCCCTTCATTTAAATAGCACTTTAGTTACAAATCAAATGAGAGCCTTGATTTGTGTTCAGTACAGAAAGTACTTCCATGTCTCTTCAGCCAAACCTGCATATCTAAAGGTCATAATCATGAAAACAGTGTCTTCCTCAGAAACAGTTTAGAAAATCACAACATTAAGTACTTACACGTCTTTAGCTGCTCCTGCAGGGCCTGGAAGAAAAAAAAAGATATTTTCTTGTTATCTTGATAACACTGGTACAAAAATCTTAAGCCAAATATCCAACTAAAATAACTTTTCCAAGAGATGAGTTGAGAATATGATTTTTTGAAAGATCATCTCACAAAAGAAGAAAAAGGAGAACAGAAAAATCATAAAAAGCCAAATCTTAGGGTTAGAATTTATTCTGTCCATTTTTAACAATTCCTATAAATTATAAAGGCCTGATTCTGAAAGAAATTTTATAAGACAGCCCAATCTAATCTGCTAATTTTACAGATACAGTAACAAATTTGAGAAATATTTTCTTTTCTAAGCCACACGACTTCTAAGCTGGTACCTACATGGAACTGTTATGTTACACGATGCACTAATTAAAAAGTAAAGCAAAGTCACACGACAAAATGGAGATGACAGCCTAAATGAATTGGGAAGTCTCAAAGATGCTAGCCCAGATCCAAAAGGAGTAACATTCATTTCCAACTCTTATCCTATTTGCTATTGAACCCTCTAATTTCTGCTTCCCACCCACATGTCAAAAACAACCCATCTCGTTTGGACCCCAGTCCTCTCACTTATCACAGATTCTCTGCCCACAACACAGTTTCATCTGCACTTCTGCCCCCTAATATCCTTACCTAAACAAACAGAACTTAGTTCCAACTTTAAAAGCTACATGGAATTAAGTATCATTTAACCTCTTATAACTTCACTTCCCTCATGTCAAATGAGGAAAATAAAAATATCTTTTTCAAAAATTACCGTGAAGTTCTTTAAAATCTATATATCTCTATCAAAATACCAATGACATTTTTCAAGAAAATAAAACAAATAATACTAAAATGTCTACAGAACCACAGCAGACCCTGAATTGCCAAAGCATCTTGAAAAAGAACAAATCTGGAGGCATCATGCTCTTGATTTCAAACTACATGACAAAGCTATAGTAATCAAAACAGTATGTTATTGGCAAAAACACAGATGCACAGATCAATGGAGCAGAATAGAGAACCCAGAAATAAACCCATGTATACATGCTCAATTAATTTACAACAAATGGGGCAAGAATATGCAATGTGGAAAGCATGGTCTTTTCAACAAACTGTCTTGGGAAAACTGGACAGTCGTATGCAAAAAAATGAAACTAAACAACTATCTTACATCATACACAAAAATTAACTCAAAATGAATTAAAGTCTTAAATGTAAGACCTGATACCATAAAACTCCTAGAGGAAAACATAGGCAGTAAGATACTTGACAGTGATCTTAGAAATTAATGTTTGGATCTGATTCCAAAAGCAAAGGCAACAAAAGCAAAAACAAACAAGTGGGACTGCATCAAATTTTTAAAACTCCTGCACAACAAAGGAAACTATCAACAAAATGAAAAGACAACCTACTGAATGGAAGAAAATACTTCTAAATTACATATCTGATAAAAGAGGTTACTATTATAAATATATAAAGAACTCATAAAACTCAATAGCAAGAGAGAAAGAGAGGTTGGCAGAGGGAGAGAAACCAGCTTGATTTTTAAATGGGCAAATAATCTGAATAGACATTTTTCCAAAGATGACATACAGATAGCCAATCGGTACATGAAAACATGCTCAACATTACTAATCATCAGAGAAATGCAAATCAAAACCACAAGATATCACCTCATGCCTGTGCGAATGCTTACTTTCAAAAAGACAACAGATAACAAGTGTTGGCAAGTGATGTGGAAAAAGGAGGATACCAGTGCATGCTCTTGGTGGGAATGTAAATCGGTGCAGCCACTACAGAACACAGTATAGAAGTTCCTCAGAAAAATTAAAAATAGAACTACCATATGATCCAGCAATTCCACTCCTGGGCATTTATCCAAAGAAAACAAAAACACTAATTCGAAAAGATATATACACCCCTATGTTCATCACAGCTTTTCTCACAATAGCCAAGATTGGAAACAACCTAACTCCAGCGATGGATGAATGGATAAAGAAGATGTGAGATACAGATACAGGAGGATAGACTAATGGAATAGAATTCTACTCAGCAGGCTTCCCAGGTGGCGTTAGTGGTAAAGAACCCACCGTTCAATGCAGGAGATGTTAAGAGACCCAGGTTCAATCCCTGGATCGGGAAGATCCCCTGGAGGAGGGCATGGCAACCCACTCAAATATTCTTACCTGGAAAATCCCATGGATGGGTTATAGTCTATGGGGTCACAAAGAGCTGGACATGACTAAAGTGACTTAGCATGCACTCACGCACATGAAGAAAAAAGAAGGAAATCTTGCCATTTGCAACAACATGGATGGACCTTGAGAGAATTACGCTAAGCAAGATAAATCAGAGAAAGACAAATACCATGTGATTTCTCTTATATGTGCAATCTCAAAAACAAAACAAATGGAAAAAAAAATCATAGATACAGAGAAAGGAATGGTGGTTGCCAGAAGGTGGGCAAGTTGGGGAATGGGCAAAACAAGTGAAACAAGTCAAGATATACGAACTTCCAGTTCTAAAATAAATAAGCCATGGGGATGTCATGTACAGTACAGCTACTACAGTCAATAATACTATACAGCATACTTGAAAGTTGCAAGACAGTAAATCCTAAAAGTTAACTATGTATGGTGACAGATGGTAACTAGACTTACTGTGTGATTTCACTACATATATAAATATGGAATCATCTTATTGTATACCTGAGACCAATATAATGTTATACGTCAATTGTACCTCAGCAAAAAAAAAAAAAAAGTAATACATTTTAAAAATTGAGACTTCCTTGGTGATCCAGTGGTTAAGACTCCACTCTCCCACTACAGGGGACGCAGGTTGATCCCTGGCTGGCGAAGTAAGATCCCACGTGCCATAGGGCATAGCCAAAAAAAATTTTTTTTTAATTATAAAAAGATGTGAACAGAACCAAGTCTGGCACCTAAAAATAGCTCACTGTTATTGGTAGTGGTGGTTTAGTCACTAAGTTGTGTCCAACTCTTGTGACCCAATAGACTGTAGCCTACCACGCTCCTCTGTCCATGGGATTTTCCAGGCAAGAATACTGGAGTGGGTTGTCATTGCCTTCTCCAGAGGATCTTCCCAAACCAGGGATCGAACCTGGATCTCCTGCACTGCATCACTGTTATTAGCAGTCACATTTTCCTTAGTATCTCAATTTTCCTATCTATGAAGTGGGAGTTAACTCCTGTACAAGTCACATAGGTATGAAGATAAAGGAAAACGTGCTACAAAATAAAAACAAGTCTGCAGGAAGAGTTATTGCCAAAATTGTAAGAACTTTATCCAAGAGATATTAATCTAGGACCTATAATACTGCAAATTCAAAGAAAAGAATAAAGATAATCAAGACTATGTGTCAGGCTTCCCTGATAGCTCAGTGGTAAAGAATCTGCTTGCCAGTACAGCAGACATAAGTTCAATCCCTGACTTGGGAAGATCCCACATGCCGTGGAACAACTGAGCCTGTACACCACAACTACTGAGCCTGTGCTCCAGAGCCCTGGAGCCACAGCTACTGAAAACTGGGTACCCTAGAGCCCTTGCTCCCCAAGAAGAGGAGCCACTGGAATGAGAAGCCTGTGCACCACAGCTATAGAGAAGCCCCTGCTCGCCGCAACTAGAGAAAAAGCCCAAGCAGCAATGAAGACCCAGCACAGCCAAAAAATAAATAAACAAAATTATTTAAAAATGAATTAAAAAAAAGACTATGTCTCAAATAAATTCTTTAAAGGTTTTGACCAAACCTGAACTTTGTAACAAACCTCAGAGTCTTTACTCAGGGGAGAGTAATATTTCTGTTTCACAACTCTCACTAAGATTATATAAATAAAAATGGCTTTGGAATCTGAGATCATAAAACCAAAAAAAAAAAAAAATCCTAAAATTAAAAAAAATCTTAAACATAATAGTGGAGAGTTCGACAGGAAAAAATAAACAAAAGATTAGTGCCAGCAAAAAACTCATAAAAATGGACATTTTATTTCAGAATCAAAACAAGCATGAGAATCTGGGAGAAAGTCTAAAAAGAAAATAAATATCCTCGTTTTCTTAGTTTCATTTTCATGGAAAAAGATGGGGAATGATTGGGGGTTGCTCAGGGGAGGAGAGAGCAGAAGGCATCAGAACGGATTCTGGGATGTCACACAGAAAGAAGACGGCGGTCATGATGTGAGGGCCACGCACGCTGGGCCAGTAGAGACGGAGCGGAGGGCAGAGTGGACAGAAGCCACCTCACTGCCTCTGAGGGACGGCAGCAGGGTGGTAGGGAAACAACAGCATGGAACTGGAAGGAAGAAGACCCAGGTAAAATTCCTGCTCCAGGATTTTATTTGACAGTCCCTAGATCCTTCTGCTTCAGCTTCTAATCCTGGGCCGACAAAGGCACCGGAAAAGACAAACCACAGTAAGCGTGTGTGTGAAATTCATTTCAAAACAGTCACATGTTGTCTCCTCAGCATCTGTTTCCATCAGTCACCAGAAACCCTGCATCCACTTCACCTTGACTCCGGGCACCCCCACGGCCTCTTTCCTGTTGGGTTCACCATCTAACTTCCCAGCAGGCCCAAGGCAGATGCCAGGTGTTACCTTCCAGAAGGAAATCAGCAGCCCATTTCTTATGTTCACAAATGCACCTCTCTTAAAGGGCACCATCTATTTAACAACTGCAGTGGTGACGGAGGCCAAGAAGTTAGAAACACTGACTTGATGTATATACATCAAGCCTATAGATATGAAGATATGATTATAATGTACATTCATCTTTCTAAAAGGGAAGAAAGCATACACCTTCACAGGAGCAAGGGATTAATGATAAGCTTATAACCAGGGCAGGTAGAACATGACTCCCTGACATACAACTTCTCAGAGAAAAAGAAAAACAAAATCTGTAATTGTTGAAACTCTCAGCAAAAATATCTGAATTTCTAGGTATATAAAATATGAAATATCTTTTTGCAAAATATCTTTTGTTTTGCAAAAGTATAAAATCATAAAATTACTAGAAAGAGAAGGAAAATTCTGATTACCCTCAGTGCAACATTTTAATCATATTTCATCTAGACATTGATTACAGTTAACCAGATGGAGAGTTCTTCTCTAGATAATTTATGCAAAAGATACTTTGACTAGAACAATTCAAATAGCAGCAAAATCCTATTTGCTCTAAGTTGTGTTTATGATTCATGAGATTCATCATTTATTAAACAAATATTTATAGTGGTGTAGCTACTTCTTTCAAGGCCCCTGGGGTAGAACATTTTTCCCTGTTAGTACTACTTCATTTCCTGCCAAAATGCCTCTCCACTGTTTAAACATAGCTATGGTATATTAACACAAGGGAAAGCAGGTAACCATGTTTCTTGTGGGAAAGAAGCACCACAAAATATATAGACCTAAATTAGAATTTTTGTGAGTCAAAAGATTTAACGACTATTTTCCAAAATTGTATTATTGATCATTATAATTTTAAATATCTTCCTAAAAAATGGAAGTGGGAGGTAAAGGTCTGCTCTCAGAAAAGTATCATATTCAGTTCCAGTGACAAAAAAATGTAAGTGGTTATGGTATGTAAAGAACACTTCCTTCTGAATACAACTGTTTCTTTAACACTTAGAAGATTGTTGTTTACAATATTGCCTCATTTCACCGTGATTGTGTATACATATATATTTTTTTGATGGAAGTGCCTGCACTGTGGGGCATGCAGGATTCCTCAGCCAAGGATCAACCCCACGCCCCCTGCAGTGCAAGCGTGGACTCAACCACTGGACTGCCACTGAAGTCTATACCTTTTACTTTCATCAAAAGATTTTAAAATTGTATTCATGAGTCCCAAAGTCAAGAGTCTCAGTCACTTAAAAATGTACAGGAAATGCAATTTATTCAAACATTTTAAAAAATTAATCTGATGTTGAGGAATCGTAGAAAGATATTTGGTCTTCATTCCCTCTTCCTGGCACAGAGATTCTAAAACTCTTGGAACTTCCCGAGAGAAGGGTGATAGGTAGGAGCCTGTTTCTTCTAATGAGGTGACTCTTGGCAGGACCCCAGGTAGCTTCAGGATGGGGGCTGGTTACAAGAAAAGCCAAGGCTTGATTAGAAGCTTGGAACTTTCAACACCACTCCCTGTCCTCTTGGAAAAAGAGAGGGGCTGGAGACCAAGTTAATCGCCAGTGGCCAATGATTTGATCAATCAGGCCCATGTAATGAAACCTCCATAAAAACCACTAAAAGGACAGGGTTCAGAAAGTTTCTGAGTTGAACATCCATGTGCCAGGAGGGAGCACATCCCAATTCTATGGGGACAGAGACCCCTATGCCTGAGACTCTTAACATGACCTCTGTACCTCTCCATCTGGCTGTTCATTTGTGTCCTTTATATAAACTAGTATGTTTAATCCAGTAAGGAAAGTACCTTCCTGAGTCATACCAACAAACTGTCAGATCTGAGGAGGGGAATGTGAGAACCCCCAAATTTGCTGTCAAGTCAGACAGCAGTGCAAGTAAGCTGGGGACCCAATACTTGCTACTGGTGTCTGAAATGAGACCATCTCAGGCGACTCAGCACTCAAACCTACGGTGATAGACAGTAACTCCACATATGAGCATCAGAATTGAACTGGATGGTGTCAGAGAACTGGAGAGGCAGATGGCATCCAGGAAGGAAAAACCTCTCAGATAACCTTCACATTTTATAGAAATTGGGCACCCCCATAAATAACTGAGGCTCTGAGCAGCCTTGAAATGCTGTATGAATCACAGTAAGATTGAACGGTGCTGTATCTGCTTCGGTAAATGATTATTCACACTGCAGGTATTGTTTGTAAACTCTTCATTTTCTGATTTTCTGATTTTATCTCATTCCAGGAACAATTAGAAAAGTGTCTTCTGTGTTAGTTCCGCAGGAATGCTGTAACAAATCACCACAAGCTAAATGCCTTAAGACAACAGAGATACGAGCTCTCGGAGTTCTGGAGGACAGAAGTACAACATCAAGGTGTCAGGAGGTCCCAACACCCTGCAGAGGTTGTGGAAAGAACACGGTCCAGGCCTCTTAGCATCACGGGACAGTAGGTCCTCCTTGGCACTCTGTGGCTGGTGGCCACACAGTGCCTTCTCTGTTCTACCCCTGTCCTCACATCACCTCCTCTCCATGTCTGTCTTCTCCTTGTCTGCCTCTTCCAAAGACGTTTCATCACTTAGGATTTAGAGACTATCCTGATAATCTAAGACGGTGTCCTCATCTCAAAATCCTTAATTATACCAGCAAAGACTCTTTTTCTGAACAAGACAATATTCACACATTCCAAATTAGGATGAGAACACATCTTTTTTAGAGGTGACCATTCAACCCAATACACTTCTCAACCCTGTGCTCCTCCACCTCTCCAAAAGCAGAAATTCCCTTTTGAAAAAAAAATACATAGCAAAATTAATGCTGAGGAAAAATTAAATTTAATATGACATGTCACATATTCTGCAAACACAGACAAAATTTTACTTCTAGTGCATGATAAAGCCAGCTGCAATATACATCAGTTCAGTGATATTAAGCAGATATTTGTAACATGTTGGTTCCTATAGACAGATGTTTATTGGCAATCTAGATTGCCCTGTACTGCCCAGTACATTTTCAATATGGTTCAGAGTCATATATTTATTTTTATGAATTTCCTTACACATGCCAAATTTTAACAGAAAGAAAATATTTATCTCTTTTAAAAGAAAGGTCACATACATATGTACATTTGAAAAAACACTCTAGTAATGCCTTTTTCATCCCTGTTCCCTATGCACTTCATAGCGCTGATATAATATACTGGAACTGCTCACAAACAAATGAATCGCTAAATTACATAGTAAATCGTATCTCTTTGTTCAGACTGAGTAGTGATAACTTAAACACATACACCAGAAAATAAAATTATGCACATGAAGAATTTCTAAAAGGCACTGAAGACGCACAAATCACTCTTCTTTTAATCAGACATATAAATGATTATGGCTCTTATGGGAAATAATAAAAATATGCAGGGACGTTTTGCTCTTTATTTGTTTTATGAAAGAAAAACGTCTCTCTGAGAATTGTGTAAACATAATTGTAGAAAGAAAAACAAAGCTCCCTTTAATTTTGACAGCTTGTTATGTCTCCTCTGACCCATAATAGTTCTAAAACTATGTCATCAGCTCAATTTGGCCAAAAGAAATAGAACAACAGCTCTTTAGTTCATCTACAGCAATGTCTATTTTTCAATAAGCCAATAAGAGACACAGAATCGTAAGTCATTCCTTCAACAGTGGAGAAAAAATGTCAGATCAGTGTATCCTAAAAAGGTAAATTTTTTAAAGTATAGTTGACTTACGATGTTATGTTAATTTCAGGTACAACATAAGATTCAACGTTTTTATAGATTGTGCACCAAAGTTATTAAAACATTATTGACTATTTTCCTTGTGCTGACTTACATCCATAAGACTTACTTATTGTATAACTGGTAGTGAGTCTGAGTGAACTCCGGGAGTTGATGATGGACAGGGAGGCCTGGCATGCTGCGATTCATGGGGTCGCAAAGAGTCGGACACAACTGAGCGACTGAACTGAACTCAACCTCTTAATAATGGAGCTTTCTCTGTGGCTCAGCGATAAAGAATTTGCCTGCAATGCAAAAGCCGTAGGAGACACCGGTTTGATCCCTGGGTCAGGAAGATCCCCTGGAGGAGAACATGGCAACCCATTCCAGTATTCTTGCCTGGAGAATTCCATGGACAGAGGACCCTGGCAGGCTATAGTCTACAGGGTCACAGAGAGCTGGACATGACTGAAGCGACTTGGCACACACACACCTCTCTTAATACTTTCATCTATTTCACCCATAAGCCCCCCTCACTACCTGGCAACCACTAGTTTGTTCTCTGTACCTATGAGTCTGTTTTTGTTTCATTATAGTGATTTGTTTGTGTCATTTTTTAGACTCCACATATAAGTGAAAACACATAGTATTTGTCTTTTTCTGTCTGACTTATTTAACTTAGCTTAATATCCTCTAGGTCCAACCCATGTTGTCACAAATAAAATTATGTCAATGAATGTGGATGTTCTTAAGAGAAAATCTCTTTGCTTACAGGTTGCCCTTGCCGAATACTATGCTTTCAGTAGATAAAAATTAATAAACACAGCTATATACGTATAGACATAAGGCAACACATTGACATTTAGCTGCTATAATTCAAGCTATGTCTCTATTGAGCTGTAAGTGGCTCATGGCAGAGTTGAATAACTCTCGTGGGTCACCTTCATGAAGCAGTCACGTGGTTGCAACATCGATCCTGGGGGGCTGGAACAAGTGAACCTCCTAATCCTTTCGTGCCAGAGATAACTGTCTGTGCAGAGGTGTTTCCACACATCTTGTCATTCACATCACGTCAAATGCGGTCCATCCAAGAGGATAATGGGTCACCTGCATCCTCCCACATTCCCTTTAGAGGGAGTAGCAGCTCCTTCCAGTCTCCTCCTGCTGTGCTAAGTCGCTTCAGGTGTGTCCAACTCTGCAACCCCATGGACTGGAGCCTACTAGGCTCCTATGTCCATGGGATTCTCCAGGCAAGAATAGTGGAGTGGGTTGTCGTGCCCTCTTACAGAGGATCTTCCCAACCCAGGAATCAAACCCAGGTCTCCCGCATTGTGGGCAGATTCTTTCCCACTAGCGCCACCTTTCTCCTAGGCTCTAATAGTTTGTGTTCATTTTCATTTCTCCCTCCTGCTACCTCCCCCGGGCTTCCCTGGTGGCTCAAATGGTAAAGAATCTGCCCGCAATGCGGGAGACCTGGGTTTGATCCCTGAGTTGGGAAGATTCCCTGGGGAAGGCAATGGCACCCCACTCCAGTACTCTTGCCTGGAAAATCCCATGGATGGAGGAGCCTGATAGGCTTCAGTCCATGGGGTCACAGAGTCGGACACAACTGAGCAGCTTCACTTCCACTTCCTACCTCCCTCACATGTAGCAGGTCCTCAGCATAACTGGCTTGCAGGGGTCCTTGATGTCAATGCCTCCACCATTCACCAACAACCGTCTCACTTCACAGACTCCTGATGACAGCCTTAAATGACATTACTCTACTGCTGGCTCCTTCCTTCTACACCAGTCTATGGCAGTCTTTCCCTGAATTAATAATAACACATTGAGTACTTAGACAATAAGGCACTGCTCTAAGCCCTTTATATATATTAACTCATGTAATCTTGAGTAGGTTCTATAACTACTCTTCCATTCTACAGCTGAGGAAACTAAGATACAGACAGTTTCAGGAAGTTGTCCAGGTTATGCAGCTGATAAATTATGAAAGCAGGATTTGACCTGGGGTCTTTGGGCTCCAGAGCCTCCTCTCAGTTCTGAGGCCTTCTTGTCTCTCTATCCTCCCCAACTCCCATCCTGACAGTTCTTACTTCCAACACTCTGCAACCAATGTGAACTACTGACCCAGTCAGGACAGACTTCTCACTGCCCTGAAATGCACCGAGCCCATTTCTGTCCCTATGTTTTTGTACTGCTCTAAAAGTGCCCTCCCTTCCATTCTCTGCTTATCCAAATCCTGCCTATTCTGCAAAGTCAAATCAAGTCCCACCTCTTCCAAGCAGGCTTCCCTGGTTGCTTAAGGTTTTATTTCATTCTCTAGTGCTATATCAGTCACAGAGTACCTACACAAGTTGGGACTTAATTTTATATCTTTTTTGTTTCCCCAATATATTTATCCACTCAACAACAAAAAAATTTAAGACCCAAAAAATTCCACTGAAAGACTGAATATTGGTCTCAAGGCTGAGCGTCCAGCTGTGACAAGACTCTCATGAAGCTTACCTTTGGGGAAGGGGAACAAAAATGACAATAAATAAAATATCAGCTCTCCAGGAAAGAGTATTTCAAATAGACAAATAACAAGAATGAGTGGAGCATGTTTAAAGAACAGAAAGATAGATTGGTTGGGGCGGCGGGGGGGGGACTAAGTGAGCTGGGGAGAAGAAGCACATAAGATATTAATGACTTCTTTGATGATATCAGCAAAATTTTATATTATTATCACTACACAGCCTGGACTAATGCTGAGCACAGTGGCTGAATTTCAGAACTACCAAACCATTCCAGTAGTCATGTGTGGATGTGAGAGTTGGACTATAAAGAAAGCTGAGCACTGAAGAATTGATGCTTTTGAACTGTGGTGCTGGAGAAGACTCTTGAGAGTCCCTAGGACTACAAGGAGATCAAACCAGTCACTCCTAAAGGAAATCAGTCCTGAATATTCATTGGAAGGACTGATGCTGAAGCTGAAGCTACAATACTTTGGCCATCTGATATAAAGAACTGATTCACTGGAAAAGACCCTGATGCTGGGAAAGATTGAAGGCAGGAGGAGAAAAGGACGACAGAGGATTAGATGGTTGGATAGTATCACTGACTCAATGGACATAAGTCTCAAACTCCGGGGGTTGGTGATGGACAGGGAAGCCTGGCGTGCTGCAGTTCATGGGGTCACAAAGAGTCGGACATGACTGAGTGACTGAAGTGAACTGACTGAAACCATCTACAGATGTAGATGAAGGCTGGACTGCATAGCTACAGCAACAGAAGAGAATGAGATTATGTATCTAATAGAGGATAAGGTGATAACTAACCTAAGTAACTGGACCCAAAAGAATTATAATAACTCCCTGGGTACAATGATAAAATAGAATAAAATTCTTCCCCGCCTCCTTAGACTATTAGTATATAAATAACAGAAGAACCACTATAGAAAGAGTCTAGTAATAAACTAAGTTACAGTCAGATAGCTGCTACTTACACATCTCTGGTAGAAAAAGCAACTCAACAATTCAATAGCAACTCAACAATTCAATCAACTACCAGGAGCAGAACACTTCTGAAATGACTCTGCTGCTGCAAATATTTTTCACAGCCTGCAAAATAGTCTACACTGAACCAGGCTTTTGTACACATTTGGAACCATCCAAACTTTGAAGGGATTTTTCTGGTTCACATAAAATAGGATTTCCTGGTTTACATTACAGACTCAGGCAACAACCTACATGTATAACTACACACAGAAAATGACTGACCTGCTATGGTTCATCAGCTCAAATGCAGGGGTGTGCATGTCTCCACCTAATTAACGAATATATGCAAGGAAAAACAAGGGAATAGAGAATCTGGTTGCTGAGCGAGAGAGTGGTGGAGACGGAGAGCAAAGACAAACACAGAGAAAGCAACAGCTCCCTGCCCTATAGCAAACGAAACCCTTTCTAAATGGACTCTTTATCTATCAAAGTAAGATAGATATTATATGATATCACTGTGGAATCTAAAATATTACACAAATGAACGTATCTACGAAACAGAAACAGACTCACACAGAGAACAGATTTGTGGTTGCTAAGAGGGAGAGGGGATGAGAGAGAGATGGACTACGAGTCTGGGGTTAGCAGATGCAAACTACTATACGTAGGATGGAAAAAGAACACGATTTGACTACATAGCACAGGGAACTATATTCAATATCCTAAGATAAACCATCATGGAAGAGAATATTTTAAAAACTATATATAACAATCTCTTTGCTATATAGCAGAAATCAACGCCACGTTGTAAATCAACAATACTTCAATTTTTAAAAGATGGTCTCTTAAACCCAGACGTTCCTCTAAAGTTTAGAGTCTAGACTTTACACTATGCGGGGGAAATGTACTGAATTGTCACTGAATGGAAAATACAAGTCCTGTATAGTTCTAGGTTTGAAAAAATCAAATTCCTACATTGAGACAGTGATGGTCCTAAAACATCAGATGGGGACCACGCTGGTATAATCAAAGTGGTTCTCATGTCCCCTTCTACCCTGATAGCATGGATACTTTGACTCCTCCCTGAAGACTTCTCTGAATAAACTATCATTTATTCCACATCTCTTGGGCATTTGGATGTTCAGTGTATATTTGACTACACTTTGCTTTGCAGGTATTCTCAAATGGTGAATCTTCCTACCTCAACAACCAACTCAAGAAGGGGAAAGCTTGATTTCATTCTACAGTCATCCCTTGCTGGCTGCCCCTACTCTTGCCCTATAATTCCCTAATAGAGTATGAAACTTTGCATACAGAGGTGGACCATGTACTAGCTTACAATTAGAAATCTACTGCAAAGGAAATCTGACCTAAATTATCTAGGGCCTGTATGAGCTGATTCCTTCTGGCTGTTTGATCACTGTACTGCATTTTAGCTTCTCCATGTATTGGACATACAGAATCAAATTTACTGAAGCACACTACTAAATACCAATTTGTCATATAAACCAATTTCACCAGACAAAAACCAAGAAAAGCTGTTGTCCAGATAGCCCAGGGAAAATAAACAATTATCTGGTTTTACCTGAATTACTTAGGGAGTAAGACAGGGCTTACAATGGCAATTTCAGGTTGGGGTTCCTTATTATAAAGTGCTAATGTATCCTCTGAAAGCAGATTTGCTGTGTTCTTACAGAAAAATATTCAGGGAACACCATTTCACCTTCAGTGTGGTATTACTCCACTTCTATATAGTAATTACAGTAGAACGCTATTCTGTTGCTCAAAAATTAAAGTGAAATGCCCACAGCGGCAGCCAGCACAGTGCCAATGTCAAGCTTGAGCCTTACTCTCCACATTCAAGTTCAGCACCTGCCCACCATCTTTCTCTCTCTCTCTCTCTTTTTTTTTTTTTTTTTTTTTTTGCTGAAAAGCTTAAAAATGACTATTGAAGTGTAAGACTCCTGGGACATTTCAGAAGTTTTGCACTGTAATTACTGGAGGGTGGAGACAACACCAATTTAACGCATTTCATTTTACTTGGGTTCAGTGACATGCATTTGCAGCTTGGGCAATAGCGTATTTAATGCTGATGCCAAAGTTCACAATTGAAAGAAACCTTTGCACTGTGGTTTAGTTCTCTTACCCTTCCATCTCTCCTCTTGATGCATTTCCTTTCTGAACCCAAGGTGCTACCATCAACTAACAGAAAATTTCGAAGTAACGATGACCAAAGCCTGAGGCTAGGCACCCGGACTCACCAGCAGAGAAATGTTTGAGGGATGACTTCTCAGAGACAAGGGCAGAGTCATCAAAGAGGTGACGCAATAACTCCCAACTCATAATGTTTTCCTCTCCTTCGTGTTTTACAGTCTGCCCTCGATATTTTCCTCTTCTCTGAACATACAGTAATTTTTAGCAAAGAGCGAGCTTGAGGAGAGAACAGCATGCTCTTACAGGAGCTGTCCTTCGTGAACAAAAGTGAGGCTACTCATCAAGAAGACATGCGCTCAGAGTGGTTTTTTTCAATATAACTGTATCTCCCTTTACATAAAAAGGAATGTGCTCATTGGGGGAATAAAGGTCAACCAAATATTTGTAAAGAGAATCATGTTGTGCCTATTTCTTACATCACCATTGTAGAGCTCACTTATCATCATCCTGGTTTAGCAATGGAAAACCTCCCTCTGTCTCCAAACCTGACAAGCAGTTCATTAACAAACAAAAATATAAATGAAGTACGCTGGTGGTGGTGGTTTAGTCACTAAGTCACGTCCAACTCTTGCAACCCTATGGACTGTAGCCTGCCAGGCTCTTCTGTCCATGGGACTTTCCAGGCAAGAATACTGGAGTGGGTTGCCATTTCCTTCTCCAGGGGATCTTCCCCACCCAGGGGTCAAACCTAGATCTCTTGCACTGCAAGCAGAATCTTTACCTACCAGGGAAACTCTCCTCATTAGAACAGTGGTAAGTGAAGAGTTGACTCATTGGAAAAGACTCTGATGCTGGGATGGATTGGGGGCAGGAGGAGAAGGGGACGATAGAGGATGAGATGGCTGGATGGTATCACCGACTCGATGGACATGAGTCTGAGTGAACTCCAGGAGTTGGTGATGGACAGGGAGGCCTGGTGTGCTGCGATTCATGGGGTCACAGAGAGTCCGACACGACTGAGTGACTGAACTGAACTGAAGTATCCCTGCCTGTCACGCAGGAGACTAGGGCTCAATCCCCTGACAGGGAGGCAACACACCCTGAAGTAAGCTAGCTCTGCTTTAAAGTAAATGGGTTACAAATCCTTCCTGCGATTTCTTTTCTTTCTTTCTTTTTGTGATAATATGGAAAACGTACCAAACTAAAGGTAATGGTTTTTAACCTTTATACAAGTAAGGTGCACATGCAGTGGAAGGCATAGGGCCACAGTGCATGTTAGGTTGAGAGATTATATTTGACCCTTGAATAACATGGGGATCACAGGCGCCAACCCTCCACAGAGTGGAAAATCTGAGTATAATTCATGGTCAGCCCTTCATGTCCGCAGTCCCACACCCCTGGATTTAAACGACTGAAGAGCATGTAGTACTACAGCACTTACTATTGAAAAAAAATCCATGTATAAGTGGATCCACGCAGTTCAACCTCAGTTGTTAAAGAGTAAATTGTAATTCCTGGTGCAGGATGTGGTCTTGACATGGTTCCAGGTTTCCACACAGAGCTCTCTGGCCACTCTCAAGTGAGACTCCTGTCCTTATGCTAAGGCACTAATTAAGCTAACTACCTCTGACTCTGTTACAAGAATTGAAAGGGTTTTTCCCCTAGGAGCTCTCTGCCTGTCACAAGACTGGGAATTTAATTTGAGATGGTAAAGATGACCTGTAAGAGATAAACTTTTCAATGAATCATTACCTGGCTTCATTCACAGCTTTGGGACTAGAATCCCACACATTTTAGTGCCTTCTCCTAAAATATTCCGTATGTGTGGTCACTGACAGCCAGAGAGGAATAACAAACTTCGCTAATTAAAAGAGCAGATTGCCATATTAGATCCCATAGGTGAACATCAAAATAAACTTTAAAATAAATAAACTGCAAAGGCTTGAATTTTAAACTACATCTTCCAGGAGGTCTGGATCAAGGGAAGTGACAGGCCCAAGGTCACAAAGTCATTGAGCGGGCATTCACTCCCGCCCTGGAAACACTGCAGCATCAGAGCGCTGTTCCCATTTGCTGGTTGGGATGGGATGTGGCGTCTGATTGATCTCAATTGGAGGAGATATGAGTTCTTTATCCAAAAGACACCAAAATAGGTCAGCAGATACTGTATTATTCAAAACAGACCCAGACTCTTAAATCAGTAGACACTAGCTGAGTCAAAAAGAACGGCTGAGTTTTGGAATAAGTCACTTGACACAACGCCTGGCTGACTAGGGGGAATCTAGACGACTTCCCCGGCCAATCAACACAATGAAGAAGTGTATAAAGAAGTTTCAATTTTTTTTAATGAAAAATATATGAACAGATCACTGCTAATATTAAAGCTCTGTCACACATATTCTAAAGCATCCTCGATACTGCAGCTTCTCAGAGGAATCTTAACAGCCCAGCCGGTCTTAAACATCAAGACAGACTCAGATGAATTTTTTAGTGCCCTGTTTGCAGTTCTCAACCCACTAGCACCTTCCCTCCCCCTAAAGAAAGTCCTGAATCTTTCTGCTGCACTTTTCCAGGTGCAGACTCTGGGTTGCGAGGGGCTGGGGCCCGAGGCCTGCGGAAGCGAGTGCGAGAAAGCAGGGAGCAGACGCTGGCCACGACTAGGAAATCTCTCTCCTAGGAGAGTGCCGGGACTACCCGCTGCAGGGGAGCCCCGCCACCAGGGCTCCCCGCGCTCCCTCCGCAGGATCGCCCTGCAGGTTCTCCTCATTCAGGCGTGACCTCCCCCGCACAGGGAGCGGAAATGCCGTTTTCAGTCTGTCCTAAACCGGACGATCGGCTCCTGTCCCGAAATAGGGGACGGGGTGAGGGGGCTGCACGCCCTCCCTGCCCCGGGTCCCCGCGCCCTTCCTTCTCGCCGCCTCTCTCCTGGCCTCTCCCGCAGAGGCGATCAGCCCTGCAGAGCTCCCCGCCGCCCCAGAGTCGCGATCCCCGCACCCCCAGCTGCCCGCCGCGCTCACCTTGGCCCGCGCCCGCGCTGGCGGCGGTGGAGTTCCCGCAGCCCATCGCGCCGCCGGCCGGGGAAGCCCCGCTCGGGAGCTGGCAGCCGCAGATCCTGGGGGCGGAGACGAAGGCGGAGGGCGGCGCGCCCCGAGCCGGAGGCCGGCGGGGGACTTACGGGTCCGAGGGTCTCTCAGGGACCACCTCCTCTAGCTACCCAGGAGCGCAATCCAGGGCGTTGCAGGCCTGGGCCGGCAGGGGCGGAAACTGCAAGGCAATCCTCGCCCCCGCCGCGCCCGGCTCTGGGACCCCGCCGGACCCACCCGTCACCTCGGCAACCGCGGCGCCGGCCAATCCTCAGCCTCCTGAGGGCTCCCCGGCCGGACATTCGTCGTCGTTAAGAGGGGGCGGGAGTTTAAAGTGGGTTTGGGGGTGAGGGCGGGGCTGAGGGGTGTGGCCGGCGCGGGCTGGAGGGTGAGGCAGGGCAGTGGAGGACGCCCACCTGGCGGCCCTTCACATCCTCTTTGCCTTTTCTTCTCTTTCCCCACTTCCCCTCCCTACTTCAGGATGTGTGTTTTGGGAAGGGCGGGGTGGAGGGGGGACCGGGAGACGGGAGGAGGTCGGTAGAGGAAGTGGCGGGGAACACCTGTTTTGAGCAAATGGGCGCTCCCCTCCCCCAAATATATTATATTTCTATAAACGGAAATCCATTTCTGCTTTAACAGAAAGCCAATACAACTCTGCTCCCCCATCCACACTGGCCAGTAACAGGAACATAAAGTCTTCCCTATGTTGGTCATATTAACCTACTAGACTTTAAGTATCTGCTGTAATTTTGAAAAACCTGGATCCAGAACCTTGATGCAAGAGATAAACGGGCTTCAGGCTGAGCAGCTGACATCTGTCCCCTGTGGGCAGATGCTCCAAGATGAAGATAATGACAGGAGCCCAGTCCTGCTTGGATAGAAGATAAAGAGACTACATGCATGTTTCTCATTCTTAAGATCAAGGAGATCCCCCAAACTGCACGTACACAGAAAGGTTCCTAAGAAGTCAGAGAAGGGAGGAGTTGCTGGACTATAATATACTCCGTCAACTTCCCAGAATCCCTTGCACTGGAATCCATCTTGGCCAAAAGATGCTTGCATACAAGAGGGGCAGGGCCCTAAATTATACCAAATATGCATTCAGAGCCAGGCAAAGCAAGATGGTTGACCAGAGGAAACTCAGAAGAACTGCCTCAGATAAGTGACTGAAGCTACCGGAAAGGCTTCCATGATAGCTCAGACAGTAAAGAATTGGCCTGCAATGCAGGAGACCTGGGTTCAATCCCTGCGTCAGGAAGATCCCCTGGAGAAAGGAATGGCAACCCACTCCAGTATTCTTGCCTGGAGAATCCCATGGACAGAGGAGCCTGGCAGGCTACAGTTCATGAGGTCGCAAAGGGCTGGACACAATTGAGCAACTAAGTGTGCCCACAAAGGTGCATGATTCTCTCTGAGCCCACCTGTGTATGTCTATCCACGATATACTTTTTTCCTCCTAAGAAAAACATTTGTTTCACTACTTCCAACTCTTTGTTGAAATTTGTTTCTCCAAAGCAGAAGAACCAGGACCTAGCCACTGGCCCTCTTGGTCCCGTGACTAAGATTCTGCACTCTCACTGCCTGGACCTGGCTTCAATCTCTGGTCAAAGAACTGAGATCCTATTTCAAGCTATTGCAAGCCAAGGCCACTCCAGATCAACTTGAACTCTGATTTAATGACAGAACTGTGAATTTATGTGGCATCTTTCAGCCTAATAGTTGGGAAAGTATTACTGGAGTCAGGCTTTTGTTCACTCACTAAGTCACATTCAACTCTTTGCAGCCCTAGGGACTGCAGCACACCAGGCTCCTCTGTCCTCCACTATCTCCTAGAGTTAGCTCAAATTCATGTTCTAACCATCTCATCCTCTGTCACCCTCTTCTCCTTTTGCTCCAATACTTTGGCCACCTGATTCGAAGAGCCAACTCATTGGAAAAGACTGATGCTGGCAAGGATTGAAGGCAAAAGAAACCAGACTATCTGAGTTAAAATCCTTGCTCTGCCACTTAGTAGCTGTGTGACTTCAGCAAAATTACTTAACCCACAACTTATCGGTTGTTTTACCAGTAAAATGGCAATAATTATTCAGACACATGCAAAGCACCTAACATAGTACCTGACCCTAAATAAATGACAGCTCTTCTTTTCCTTAAATCTATTATAAGTGAGTGCTAATTCCCTGAAAGTAAGGACATCTGATTTATCAAAATGTCTTCCTAGCTCATTGGACAGACTCAGTAAGTGTTGTGTGATGTAAATTCAAGCCAGGAATTAAATCTCCATTTTAAATACATTCAATATTCATAGAGAACCTAACCTGTGCCAAGTCCCTTGTTAAAATTAAGGTCCAGGGTTACAAACATATGGGAGAAAGTTTAACCAGGCAGATAGATTGTAAGCAACATAATTACAAAATAGCAGGGATGCTGGCTAGGAGAGGAATACAGGAAACCCAGAGGGTGCTGGGGTACTGGTAAAAGACCTTCCTAAAAACCATACAGTTGTGTTTTGAGGAAACCTTGAACTTGAACCAAGGCCCTAGTGGATGACTGTACATGATCTTTGGAACAATAGTGAAGACTGGGTAGTCCTATTATTCAGGTTGCAAAAGATACACCATGCCCCCTTTAAAAATTAGGTATACCTGGGCTCATGCTGAGATGATAATAAACTCTTGAGCAAATGGTGCATTTTTGAGCTGTTTGGCATTTAGAAGCACTGCTTTTCTACCTTGGCCTCCACCATCTTGATTCAGCGGTTACTTCCATAAAAATACAGAATTATTGAGGGAGAAAGGTGGGGGATTGTCAAACAGCCAGAAGAAACACTCTTATTTATTTCTTCACCATATGACACTGGAGCCCTAGAATACTCATCAGAAAGAGGAAAACAGACCCTGGCATCCGGTAAATGATCTGACATTCACAGCTAGGTCTTCACCTTCTCTGATTAAAGACAGTTGCATAGAAACCAATATCAGTGATGGCTGCTTGATAACTATGAGGAAGTAAGACCAAAAAGACCACTCAGTAATCTTGTCTAAATATAACAAAGACAAATTCACTGGCAAACCACAAAGACACCACCCAAACCTGACTAATATGTTTTTGACTGTTACTTTATTATTATTATTATTACCAGTTATAGTTTTAGCACCATTCTAGTCTTCTTGCCTTGTTGGTGACATTCATTAAGAATATCCCATCATAGAATTGCCCATGATTCCTGACAATATCCAATCCAGGAAAAAAAAATCCTGCTTCCTTAAATCCCAACCAAAATCACCTAACTTGAACCCAGATCTTTTAAATCTTTTTCTAACACTCTGTTGCCCATGATGTGCATTCTCTGTCACTGTGATGAATGATAAACTCAACTTGTTCAACTACCAGGATGTTCCTAGTGGTCTTTAGCTGGAGGACATTGACCCTTGTTAATCATATGTCCTCTGCCTTATAAGGTTATAGAGTATGCTGTCTATTCTTTCAACAAACACTATTGAGTGTCTCATTAGTGCCAGCCACTCTTCTAAATGCTTGAGATACAGCAGTGAACAAGATATAGAGGAAAGATCTAATTAAAGGAGACGGATCAAAATCAAATAAAAAATATTTCAGATATTCTGAGTGCAATGGGAAAAAAATAAAGCAGGAAACTGAAATAGATGCCTGAGGGGGAGGGCTGTGATAGGCTGGATGGTCAAGGAAGGCCCCTCTGTTGCTGTTGTCATTTAGTAGCTCAATCATGTCTGACTCTTTTCCAACCCCATGGACTATAGCCTGCCAGACTCCTCTGTCAATGATTTCCCAGGTAAGAATATTGGAACTGGGTTGTCATTTCCTTCTCTAGGGGATCTTCCCAACCCAGGAATTGAACCCACATCTTCTGCATTGGCAGCTGGATTCTTTGCCACTGAGCTATCGGGGAAGCCTAAAGCCCTCTGAAGAAAGGCTATTTTAGCTGAGGTCTGATTGATGAGAAGAAATCATATGTGTGAAGATAAAGGAAAGAGCATTCCAGGCAGAGGGAATGGGATGTGCAAGAGTCCTGAGGCAAGAACAAGCTGGTATGCTACATAAACAACAACAACCACAAAGGCCAGGCCAGCTAAGCTAGAGCTGAGATGGAGGCAGCTAGCTGAAGAGGTAGGCCACATCGCACTGGGTAGGTGGGCTTGAGAAGAAGTTATGGTTTTATTCAAAGGGCAATGAAAAATCATTTCATGATACAACACATGAAAATTTCCTAATAAAATGTCAGGCATACAGTAAGTGTCCCATAAATGTCAGTCCTCTCCCTAAAGTGAAGTGAAAGTAAGTCTAGCATCTCCTTTATCTTTTTTAGGAATTTATTTTTATTTCCTGGACAATGGCTAACCACATTTGGATGTTTTCAAAAAGCAATGAGTCAAAAGAAAATCATTAATGCATGCCTCATTTCCTGACTGGTCAATGTTAGCTTCTTTCTCTGTGCCAGTTTTAAATCACACCAGTTAGCTGTTGTTTTCATTCTTTAAACAAGAACCGATGTGGTGAGAAGAGGAGAGAAAAGGTGTGTGGCTGAAATGGATCTAACCAGAAAGAGAAAACAAGGAGAACACAGAGCTCAGTCAGTCTCAGTTTTCATGATTTGTCTTCCATAAAGAGTTGGACGCCTGAGTTTTCTTTATTATTTTTTTTTTCTTTTTCCCTATTGACCAATTGCAAGATGGCTACCTCAGCTCTGAGTAGCTCAGCCACACACAGAAATACTCAGCAACAAAGAGGGGACTTTGTCATAACCTGCCCCCGCTCAGCAAAGAGGACTTTCCCCTCTTTGCATTCATTTTTAAAGCCAGGAGGTGCCCAGAGCATTTTCACTCCATTTCACTGGCCAGAATCAGTCACACATCCCTTTCCTGATCCCTAGGAAGATAAATAGGACATTAATCATTGGCTCTGGTAAGCTACAGTTTGCCCCTGAATTATGACAGAAAGTGCAGGATAGACACCTGAACAAAACAGGGGCTCTGCTGGCAAAAAAGGGAGGGAAATTAATAGCTGCTTAATCAGTAGTTGTCATAGATGTTACAAATGTGCTACAATATCTAGTTGTCTTCTGGATTAGATGCCCTACACCCTTGAAGATGGGATTAGACATGTGATTAGCTTTGGCCAATGAAATGTGAGTATAAGTCATACAAAATATGACTTAGAGACTCTATGAATTCTGGTCTCCTAGGAGTTAGGAGTGCAAGAGATTTATTTCAGGAAACACCTGAAAGATATAGGGAAGACGGATCAGAAGCAGGCAGGGAAAGCCTTTCAGGCTGCATTCTCAGGTCTGTCATCCATGCGGAGAATAAGAAGAGAGGTCTCTAAGGAGGACTGGGCAGGAAGAAGCTCAGACTGGTGCAGCTCTGAGAAAGTCTTAGCCAAGGCAACAGAACTTCAAGTGTAGATTTGCTGCAAGGGTAGGCCCATGCTGGGCAGAGACGGCCAAGTCCTAGGATCCCAGCTGGGCTGGAAGCTGTCCAGAGAGATCTTGACCTCAGCTTGACCACAGCAGCAGGTCTCGAAGATGCCAAGAGCTGGAGACTATCAACCCTCATAGCAAGTTCTCTCTTGAAGGGGTGTCTGAGTAGCACATCTTCAAGCCAGCTGCACATGAAGAAACTCTTGATTGCAAGTGCTAGATTCTCCAGCTGTGAGGACCCTAGAGGTACATGTAGAGGAGTTTCACCCTCCATCAGCCTAGATCTCTAAATCACTGCATCAGACAGGTCCCCACCCACATGCATAGTGGAGCTACAGCATGAGCAAGAAAGAAACTTCTGTTATATTCAAGTCACTGAGATGTTAGGGTTATCATCACAAACCAATAGGTGTATCATACCATACCATATCATATCAAAACAGAGCATAGCATTTTATAACGTATCATAACACAGATATAACAACCAAATCTGTGTTTGGTACAATATACATTTTCAAATGTATGGGCATAAAATTGACCACAGTATTTTTCTTGTGATTTTGATCTCTTTTATATCTGTGAATGTGCTCCCTTTTGCTGTCTCCCTTTTGCTGTTTATTTGCACTTTTTCTTTCTTTCTTGATTTGTCTTGCTACAGATTTGTCCATTTTATTGCAGTTTTAGAGTCCACTGTTCATTTTCTTACCACCTCTTTTTTTGTTTGGTTTTCAGTTTATAACTAGCCTTTATTATTTTCTTCTTTCTAATCTCTTTTGAGTTTGCTTTGCTATTTTTACAACTTCTTGAGTTAATCATTGCTTCTCCAGCACTTCAATCAGTCTTTGGACCTAAGCAGGGACTTAGGAATATAGGTAAACATTCATCCACGCCACTATGAGGTTGACCTAGAGAAGGAGACAGTTTGAAAACAACAACAACAACAACAACAACAAAACAAACAAACAAGGCAACAACAACAAAAATCCACAAATAGATCCCCTCAAATTACTAGTTGGGGTAAGTGCAAGGAAGAGATTCAGTCACAAAACAGGCTGAGATTAAATATACAAGTGGAGGAACTTCATAGACGCTGATGGTGACATTTAAGGTAATTCCTGAGGATAGGATTGGGCTTCCCTGATAGCTCAGTTGGTAAAGAACCTGCCTGCAATGCAGGAGACCCTGGTTCAATTCCTGGGTTGGGAAGATCCCCTGGAAAATGGATAGGCTACCCACTCCAGTATTCTTGGGCTTCCCTTGTGGCTCAGCTGGTTAAGAATCCATCCACAACCAGGGAAATGTTACCTACCCACTCCAGTATTCTGATTTAGGAAGGACCTAGGCTTTTAAAGCTTCTTTGCTTTGTGTTTTAATTGGCTATGACCACCTCAGGACTCCAAGACTTAGGACTTAGAATCAAAGAGCAGGTGGGACACCACTAGAAAATATGTGAGAAAAATGTGTTGAGCAAATTTCCTGGGATTTCAGAGTAAGAAAAGATGCCAGGAAATATGGTCCAATGTTTTGCCATCAAATATCTTGGGGGAGGGGTGTCCCCATTTTATAGCTCACACGATGTGTCTGCTTCCTTTTCTCCAGGTGATGTCTAATTACTTGGCCATTTTTAAAGGAAGAGGCTGAGGCACAGAGCAAAAACAGGCATGTGACTTCAATCTCCTTGTAAAGTATCCCTTTCCCTCACCAAGTATCACTGCCAGTCCTCCCAATTTGATGTTACTACATTTTTTAAATGGACATACAATTCATATAACATAAATAAAGCATTTTAAACTATACAATTTAGTGGCATTTAATCTTCACAGTGCCATCACCACTATCTAGATCCAAACAATTTTCATCATCTCAAAAGGAAACCTTGCACCCATTAAGTGGTTACTCCCCATCCCCCTACCTTTATTCCCAGCCCCTGGCAACCACTCCTCTACTTTCCATCTCTGTGGATTTGCCTATTCCGAGCACTTCATATAAATGGAGATGTTATTACAGTTTACATTTAGGGTTATTCCATAGTATTTTTACATTATTAAAGCTTGTATATTGTTTGGCGTGCCCATGAATTTACAGACTAAATAGGTCCAAGTGAGATCTAGAGTAAAATGTTCTGTATGGAGTCAATAGTTTTTTATAACAATGAGAAGATACTGGGGAAAATTTGCAGGAGCTAAGTGGCAATCCTGCTTCTTGAGGCTTGGTCGGCAGCATGATGAAAATTTAATGCACATGTAAAATAAAAAATGTCATGTCCTTTTCTCTGAAGCATTTTCTCATTTCCTAAAGGGAACTGTGAGCATTTTCCTTGGGCAGCCAAACATTCAGGATGTAAAAGCAGCTATTAACCTGTAGAGAGTGGATGAGCTTGCCCTGTTGAACTGAAGAGACATCAAGCTAGAATTCAAGGGCAGGAAGTAATTTGCCTGAATTTTTTTTAATGATTTTTTTTTACATACTATTTTTGAAGATTTGAAACACGGTTTAATAATCTCTGATGGCTGAAAAATCATGCAGTAAGACTCTTCCAATGTTGTATTCATCGACAATGTTAAACTTGTAAATATCCTTTCACTTGAATTACAGTTAAGATCACATATTTTAAATTATACAACACCGTCAAACCTTAGAGAAAACTTAGAGTGACAGTTTAGATGCATTCATATGAAGTTTTCATTACCATGAACTGTCATTTATAAATTTGATATTTGAAAATGGGATTTTAATAGTTACGTACTTGTTTCTCTACACAGGAAAATAAAAGGAAGCTTGATATTGAAATTCTCACATCCACATTTCTCCTGAAAAGTCCTTTTCTTCCAAAGGAATTTCCTCCCTTTTGTATTATTTTTTTCAAGGACTACCTTAAATGAAACCAAATGAGCTGCATTTTCACCTCTTATGTTTTCCTTACAAATGCACTTGAAAGACAAAGCAATACCAATCTAGCCTGCCAAAGAAACTTTTCCATTTGGTTTTAGCGTCATCATTTCCAAGGGTATTGGCCATCCATGTAGATCATTCAAACCTTATGTTAGAAATTTTGGCTAATACAGCCAGACTGTCAATACTGTGTCTAAATTTAGTTGCTAACTGGCCTATCAAAGGACCTGGTTGCCATGACTAACTAAACAATATATATGAATGGCTAAGATTAAATTGCTTGGAAAAGGGGGAAGGAACTGAAGGGTGAAGGGGAGATATTTAATCATTAGCTAAAGCACACGAAAATTGAACTGTGTTTGGACACAAAGGGATTTCTAAAGAAAATGATTTCCAGTTTCAGGCTTCTTTGGTAATGAAAATCTTTTAGGATTCAGAGAGATTACAAGTACATCATTTTCTGATTTTAAGTGCTTTAAAAAATGACACCTCTCCCCCCTACACACACACAAGATCTATTAAGTTACTAGATGTTTCCTAGCTTGAAGGTCTTAAAATCTGATTTCAGATATAGTGTCTCAGACTAGAAACTTCCTAGACTGAGGTAATTCTAACTTCCAATTTCTTATAGACACTCAATCCACCCACCCTGAGTTTCTCTAGCCTCCCCTACTTCTAAACCCTCTAGGAATCAGACTTCTCCCGAATGTCCTAGTGATAACCCTGGTGAACACTCATATTATGTTTAATATAAAACAGAGCAGGAATCTAAAATCTTAGGACTTTGGAGCCAGATAGACATGGAGTTAGTTCTTCGTCCTGACATTTATAACTGAATAACCTAAACCCTCCTAACTGCTTTAGACCTATCATATGGACGTGGCACATGGGATCCTAGCTCCCCAACCAGGGATCGAATCCACGCTCCCTGCAGTGTAAGTGTGGAGTCTTTACTACTGAACTGCCAGGGAAGTCCTGGACATAATCTAAACAACGGAAAGCACACAGATTCTTAGAGCCAGACTGCTTGGGCCCAAATCCTAATTCACCACTGACTAGCAAGTTACCTCATCACACTCTGTCTCAGCTTCCTTATTTGTAAAAAAAAAAAAGGGGGGGGAGGGTTATGGGGACTAGCACCTACACCAGCAGGTTGCTATGAGAATTGAGTTAATATATGTCTATCACTTCAGTGTCTGGCACATAGTGAGAGACATGTAAGAAATTTCAGTAGTAATAGTAATAATAGTAGTAGTAGCAATAGAAGAAAAAGAAACATTCTCACTATTGCAAATAGTTTTGTGTGAGAATTAAGTGAGATCACAATTATCTCACAAAGAGTAAGCATTCAGTTGATAGTACTTTTTATGTATAACCAGCTTCAGCAAATATAAAGACAGTGGATGCTTATGCTCATTCATTCAACAATAAAATTTTTAGTGAGCAATTAGGAAATGCCGCAGACGGTGCCAGGTGCTGACCACACAGAGCTGCAAGGATAGGAGGCCAATCCTCACAACCCTCAGGTTAACCAGGAAAGAAATGTGCCACTGGGTGTTTGGGGTGCTATGAAACACATTTTATAGGATTCCATGGTGTTCCAGATGGAGGAGATCAGAGAAGGCTCTGAAGGCGGTGACACTTGAGCTGAACCTTTAAATATGAATGGTCCAGCCAGATGGAGAAGACAAGGGGTCATTCCAGGAGAGAAAGCAGCCATCCTCGACACTGCTGCCAAGGCTTCCTTCTGTCCAAGCACACTTGATCATATCATTCCCCTCCTTTACATCCCATGTTGACTCCTCACTGCCAATAAGACAAAGCCCAAGCTCTCTAGGTGACAATTAGAGCCTTGGTATCATCTGATTCTTCCACCTTTGTAGCTCCATCTCTTTTCTGAGCACTGTGTTCTGAGCTCTCCAAACAGGCTGTCACCACCACACCTTTGCTCACACAGGTGCCCCGGCCCAGCATACCTTCCTCCCTCTCCTCCATTCTCTGACATCTTCATATTCAATCCTCAAGGCCCATCAAATGTTATCTTCTCAGCAAGTCTTCTCCTATTTTCCCAGGAGGAAATAATTCCTCCTCCCTCTATACCATGGGCTTCCTTAGTGGCTCAGAGTGTAAAGAATTTGCCTGCAATGCAGGAGACCTGGGTCCGATCCCTGGGTTGGGAAGATCCCTGGGTTGGGAAGATCCCCTGGAGAACAGAACAGCTACCCACTTCAGTGTTCTTGTCTGGATAGTTCCATGGACAGAGGAGTCCGGCAGGCTACAGTCCATGGGGTCACAAAGAGTCAGACATGACTGAGCGACTTTCACTTTCGCTATACCACAGGCACATTCCTTACCATACTATATCATTAGGTCTTGTTTATCCATCATCACCCCCCCCCCAACCAATACTAAAATACAAATTCCACAAGGTCAAGATTCTGTTCAACTTTCCATTTTCAGAGCGTAGCTAAGCACATGGCAAACTCTCAGTAATCGTAAGCTACTATTTCTCTGATGGATGCTGGACAAATATTCACCAAGTCATGGAGCCAGTCAAGGAGAACTTGTTAAAGAAGGAGCCACTCAACCTGATCAGAGATTGTCCACAGCAATTTCATGCAAAAAAAAATCAAGCTGTTTTTCCTTACTTTTTCACTTCTTAGTCTTTGGAGCACTTGTTTTTGAAATGTACGTCCAATAAGAGAAAAGTCACTGGAAGAAACTATTCTACAGAGTCCCACATCCTATCAAATTCAGTCCTGGAATGTGAGTTCCTTGTGTTATCCAATGAGCTCTTATCAACCATTACAGACCATGACCTAAATTCCCCTGAGCAATAAATTGGAAATAATTCCCACCTATTGGCACAGAATGAAATTCTTTTCCTCCATAGCTGGCCAAGGACATACATGAGACCAATTTAGGCTCTGCCAATAGAAGTGGGGACTTGACCCTCAGGTCCCCTAAGTGAAGGGTGTTGAAAAATGCTTCACCAACATCACTGAGAATGAACTATATCTAATAGGAGAAAGCCTATGGCAGCAAAAGCAGGATAAGGGCATTTAATATCGGCGACATTTTTTCTATTTCATTTGCCTTATTATCAGAGTTGGGCTGCTAGAGTAGTCATAGTATGTGGTCACACACATCAGAAATTAAGATGGGCATTATCCATCCCTTACCACACTTGAAGAAAGCTCCCATATGTACTTTTTCTGCAAGTAGGTCACCTTCCACCTGTGCCTTGGACTCCACCCCCATTATACCAAAAAAGGCATCTCACATTTATCATGTTCCTCTTTTACACAGAGAGCATCAGTTTTTACCTTTTCTCTGACTTTCAGAGTGAGAACATCTCCCTCCATTGTAGAAATAAATTATGCTGTTTGATTCCATCCCCCTACTACCCTTTCTAACTTCCCTCATTTATGGCACACCTCCCGTCTTTCCAGAACTCCCTGTCTACTCATCATGAGTATTTGTAGAGTATCTTCTGGAACCTCTGGACTTCTTCCAAGGTGGTGAGACCATAAAACTTCTACTTTTCACAATAGTTAGATATTCCTTCTTGCTGCTGAAATCATCTTAATTAATATACTTGGTGACAGCAGTGGCTGCTTTAGGTATTTTTTTTTTTTTGAAGTATAGTTGATTTACCATGTTGTGTTTGTTTCACTGTACAGCAAAGGAATCAGTTATGCATACACAAGTATCCATTCTTTTTTAGATTCTTTCCCATATAGTTTATTACAGAGTATTGGGAAGAATTCCCTTTGCTATACAGTAGGTCCTTATTAGTTATTTAGTCTATACATAGTGGAGTATATATGTCAATCCCGGGCTTCCCCGGTTGCTCAGACAGTAAAGAATCTGTCTTCAGTGCGAGAGACCTGGGTTCCATCCCTGGGATGGGAAGATCCCCTGGAGGAGGGTATGACAACCCACTCCAGTATTCTTGCCTGGAGAATCCCATGGGCAGAGGAGCCTGGAAGGTTACAGTCCATGGGATCACAAAGAGTCGGACACAACTGAGCAACTAACCACACAGCACATATGTCAAACCCAATCTCCCAATTTATCCCTCCGGGTTGCTCTAGTTTTGACCTACCAAGTACATCTTTTCCCTTCTTACCACAAGAACCCATTGGGTAACTCTTCATCTCCCATTCAACATGGTTCTGAGGGGACTGTGGGCCACAGCAGCTCATGAAGAAGAAGACTTGGTTGAGAAATGGGCTGTGATCCAACCTAGGGCAATCCAATCCTTCCACTAGAATCTGAATTTTGAGCATGGAAAGCTCACCTGCATGGAAAGCAGTTGGGGCTGAGTTATCCTAATGGCAATGCCCCCAAAGAGCCTGTTTGTGGAATCTCCATTTCTGCCCTGATCCCTTTTCCCAAGGCCTGCTGTTAACTAAAATAGATAAGGCAATTTGAAGTGAAGTGAAATGAAGTGAAGTCGCTCAGTCCTGTCTGACTCTTTGCGACCCCATGGACTGAAGCCTACCAGGCTCCTCCCTCCATGGGATTCTCCAGGCAAGAGTACTGGAGTGGGTTGCCATTTCCTTCTCCAGGGGATCTTCCCAACCCAGGGATCAAACCCAGGTCTCCTGCATTCCAGGCAGACGCTTTAACCTCTGAGCCACCAGAGAAGCCAACAGAACCCAAATTCAAGGTAACTATGATGCTGATAGAAGGAAATACTCTTGGCTTAAAAAACATTTACTTAATTTAACTACTTTGCCATTATTTATCTATGATCAATTCCTCCTTTGATTCTCTAAAGCAGTGTAATTTCCTTCTAAAATATTCTATTTTTTTTAAGTTAACCTAACTTGGCTTCCCAGGAATCTAGCACTAGTGGTAAAGAACCTGCCTGCCAGTTAAGGAGACAAGAGATGTGGGTTTGATCCCTGGGCTAAGAAGATCCTCTGGAGGAGGACATGGCAACCCACTCCAGTATTCTTGCCTGGAGAATCCCCATGGACAGAAGAGCCTGGCAGGTTACAGTCCATAGGGTTGCAAAGAGTCAGACATGACCAAAGTGACTTAGCAAGCAAACTTAGTTTCTAACTATAACCAAAGCAATGTAGAAAGAAAGTGAAGTCACTCAGTCGTGTCTGACTCTGCGACACCATGGACTGTAGCCTACTAGGCTCTGAGGAGCCTCTCAGTCCATGGAATTTTCCAGGCAAGAGTACTGGAGTGGGTTGCCATTTCCTTCTCCAGGGGATCTTCCTAACCCAGGGATTGAACCCGGGTCTCTCGCACTGCTGGCAGATGCTTTACTGTCTGAGCCACCAGGGAATTAAATACCTAAATCAGTGAATACTTCTTCAGAAACCAACCTAGAGATACAAATATGCAACTTTTCCATAGTTATCATAGTTATGATACGCAGTCTAATGCAGTTTGAATTCTTAAAGTGGTAATTTCCAAAATGGGAGAGTCCCATGAATGATTAAAACCAAACTGAAATCTCTAAGAATGTGTTTTGAAAGTGCTCAGCTTCTATTCCAATTGTCTCTATAGATGTTTTGGGGGAAAAATTGAGCTTAAAAGATCTTTTGAGTTCTGTTTAAATTTTTTTTTCATTTTGGAAACTGTGACGTGATTAAAATAAAGCTTGATATTCAGGTCTTGGAAACTCATTGCATCTAGCACTTGTCACAAGCTGGGAGATGTTCTGCTTGGAGGGGCAGTTTCTTTCTTCTAAACTAAGGAATTTAATGGACACTATATTCTCAAGTCCCCACCCCTACACCATTCATAATCTTTCCTAAGGGATAAATGAACTCTAACTTCCATTACTCTAATTAGTGTTCTTATCAAGTCTGAATTTGACCAGCCAAGATTCACCCTGCAGAACAGTACATTTCTGTTCTGCTCGATGACAAGCCACCCAGGCAGGGAGCCCCAGAGAAGTTTCTTGGCAGGCCTTTTGACTTCTAGTTGTTTCCTAGAAGACTACTCAAAACCTCCACCCACAGCTTTGAATAGCTTTTTTCAGAAATGAAATCTTTATCCCTCGGCAGGAAACTTTAGTCAAGGCAACTCACCAGGACTCAAGTTCAAAGGAGAGATGATTTTGATAGAAGGAAAATACTTTTAGCTTTAAAAGGGGAGGGGCAGTGTTTAATTTTAACTTCTTGGCCACTCCATCCATTTATCTGTAACTCTCAGTTGTTTATTCCTGGCTCTGCATGCAGACCTGTAAATACCTTGTTTAGACTACTTTAGTCTGACATTCTCTCAGTAGAAATGTTGCCTTGTTCTTACAATAAATTCCACCCATTATCTTCCATACTTGCCATCAGTTGCCAAGGAAACTTTTCTTCCTTGTATATATAGGAGAATTTTTTGTCTTATAAAACATCTCTTAGGGGGCAGTTGTATATTGCATTTCTCATTCTTATCAGGAAGTAGAAAGGAAAACATCATTTCTAATCTTGATGTAAAGACATTTCAGCCAAATGTGGAAGATGACATATCTTAAAACATGTTTTGCCACATGAGCTAAGACAGTGGTTTCTAAATGCTAGTTCATGGATTAGTTTGTATCAGAAATAATACAGCAGCTTCTCAGAGAAGCACAAATCCTTCCCCTGATTGAATGAATCAGAATCATTTTAATGAAAAACATATCCATTTAAGAGACTGGAGTGGAACTACACATGTTATATAAAAAAGGTGTCCAGGAAACAGTGGACAGGAAAAGCAAATTACAGAATGGTAGATTTAGAATGGTCACATTTGTTGGGGGTGGGGGGGAGATATAAATATGCATATGGTTGTACTGGAGAAGGAAATGACAACCCACTCCAGTATTCTTGCCTAGAGAATCTCATGACAGAGGAGGCTGGCAGGCTACAGTCCATGGGATCACAAGAGTCAGACATGACTTACTGACTAAACCACTACCCCCACCACCATGGTTGTATTAGGGCTTCACTGGTGTCTCAGACAGTAAAGAATCTGCCTGCAATGCAGGAGACTGGGGATCAATCCCTGGGTTGGGAAGAGACCCTGGAGAAGGGAATGGTTACCCACTCCAGTACTCTTGCCTAGAGAATTTCATCAGTTAAGGAGCCTGGCAGCTACAGTCCATGGGGTCGCAAAGAGTCATACATGACTGAGTGACTAACATTTTCACTTTTTTTTCACTTTTCATGGTTGCATTAAGTACCAAAGTTTTTGAAAGGCAATACACAATAATATATTACCAATAGGAGTATTCTAAGAAGTTCAAAGTGGAGAAGAGGGGATTTACTTTTCACTTTTTACCCTTCTGCACTTTTTGAACTATTTTTTAAAAAGTACATGCTACATTTGTACTTGAAATTAATTAATTAGCAGTGAAAAATATTTTAAAAGTTTCCCAGGGCTTTCTAATCAAGAACCAGTTTTAGGGACCATTGCACCAGGAAAATGAGATAAAAGTCATTAGTATAATTTCTCAATTAAAGGAATTGCACTTTCTCTCAAAATGCAAGTTCTCCTAATTATGCCACAAGTACAAGGACTCAAAGCAATGTTGACACTTGCTAGCATTGGGTGCACAGAAATTAATAAAGGAAAATACATAATGGGGGAAGAAACAAACAACTTACATTGAAATTTGGAAGTGGAAACATTATAGCCCAAGGAGGAAAAAAAAGTCTTAAAACTACTACAGGGATGGAGAACAGGAAAGTAAATTCCCATCCACCATCTTATATGCCACATACATAAAAACTGCTTTGTCTCTCTTCCTTTAGTGAAAAGATCCATAAATCAACCTAAAATTTTTACTGTTTTAGTTCCCTACTGAAAAGTCTGATTTTCAACAGCCAACATGTGCTGTACTTAGTTGCTCAGTCATGTCCAACTCTTTGTGACCCCATGGACTGTAGCCTACCAGGCTCCTCTGTCCATGGGGATTCTCCAGGCAAGAATACTAGACTGGATTGCCATGCCCTCCTCCAGGGGATCTTCCCAAGCCAGAGATCGAACCCAGGTCTCCCTCATTGCAGGAGGATTCCTTACCATATGAGCCACCAGGGAAACAGCCAACATATCATTGAGTGCTATTATTAAGAACTATAATCATTTATCATTTTGATAGGTCCTAATGAAATAGGCTAAGACAATCCTAAACGGAATATTTTTTAGTATACCTCAATGGTAAAATTCCACTGCTGTTAGCCAAAGAACAAGAACTTTCTCCTCTTTAGCTTACAGCTTTGAGACACTAGCTTTAACACATTTTTGCTTTCCTTTTCCCTCTTCCATGCTGGACTCTTAGCTTAACACTCTGCCACAGCCATTTAGAGATGAAAGCCATTTTACCAGCTTGCAGCAGAAATCTCAGGACAGAAATTCTTGCAGGTAGGAATTTAGAAAAATACAAATGATTGTCAACTTAGGCCCTTGTAAAACTTTGAGAAACCTCAATTAAAATAGAGTTGGGAAGCCAGAAGGGGGAGCTCTTATGCCCGGAAGTAAAAAGACTCTTCTTTCTTGGAAATAGCTCAGCCACTGAGAGAATGTCATAACTCAGCGCTACACTTCAAACTATCAGTTCCTCCAATCAATTCTTTGTTTACTCTAGCCTTCCCAACTTCCTTTTCCCCTCTTTAAAAGAGTTCTCTTCTTGTTATGTGAGGACTTGCATATGATTCACCATGGTTGCAGGTCTATATTGCAATTCTTTGCTGATGCCCACCGCCGCCCAAAAACAAGAATTTCTGCTGGAAAAATAACTGGCACACTGTTTTAGGTCAGTGCCCTCTATTAGAAAAACAGGTGGTACCAGTTCAACGTTCAGATTCCCCGTGGCCATACCTAGAATTTTGATTCAGTAAATTGGGTAGTGGGTCCAGAAACCTGACTTTTAGCTAGTGAACAAGCAATTTTGATGCTCTTCCTATGGGAACAATTGGAGACAATTTGGAGCTACCATACCATCTTTGCATGGCTTCCCCCTAGACATGCGATAAATAAACTGATGTGTTTAAGCTACCAAATAGAGGTTTCTGTTATTTGTGGAAATCAATAGAATGTATTTCTTAGTAAGCCAATGTGGTACCCTGTGATATGATGATTTATAAGGAAAATATGTATATACATATGGTCATTCAGCTGACAAATATAATTCTCATGAGTATTTGGTTTCCCTCCATGGTTTCCAAAATTTGGACCTTCCTAAAAATTGGAAGTGATAAGAGTTTCTTTCATTATGTGAAAGAGGTGACTTTTGGGAAGTACCCCAAAATGGGAGCTTGTTGCCATTGGAGCCAACTGTGTGATTAGAGTGTTGGGATTTTCAATCCTACCCTCCAACCTCCAGGGAAGGGAGAGTGGCTCAAGGTTGAATCAATGACCAGTGAACAATGATTTAATCAACCATGCCCAGGTAATGAAACTTCGTAAAAACTCTTTGGAGAACTTCCAAGTTCGAGGGGCCGAGAGAGGGGCGTGCCTGGAGAGGGCATGGAGACTGGATGCACAGCTTGCTCTATGCATCTCTTCATCTGGTTGTTCCTGAACTATATCCTTTTACCTTAAACCAGTGATTTAGTAATTAACATGTTTTTCTAAGTGCTCTGAGACACTCTAGCAAGTTAACCAAACCTGAGATAGGAGTCATGAGAACTTCTGATTTATAGCCAATTGGTCAGAAGTAGAGGCAACAACCCTGAAGATGGAAGGGATATGGACAGTCTTGTAGGACTGAACCTTTACTTGATCTGATGCTTTTTCCCAGTGGATGGTCCCAGAATTGAATTGCACTGTAGGATACCAGCTGGTTTCTGGAGAATTCCTTGGTGCCATGAGGGAAAGCCCCACCCATGGATTGGAAATCAAGTCTCAGAACCCGGTTTGATCCCTCACCCTCATTTAAGTGTCACGCCTGCTGATCAGCAGTTTCTCTAAAAACCCTCCTTTTCTTTTTTTCCAACCTTGTTTCCAAAGACTCTTCATGTTTCACACCTTTTTTTTCAGCCACTCCATGTGGCTGTGGGGTCTTAGTTCCCCAACCAGGAATCAAGCCCATACTGCCTGCATTTGAAGTGCAGCGTCCCAGCCATGGGACCTCCAGGGAAGACCCACATTTCATACTCTTAACTTTGGAAAGCTTCTCTCTTTAGTACAAGAAGTTTGTCCTGTCTTTTAGTCACTGTGAATATGAGATGCCTACTTACAGGTTGCTTTACTATAAAACAAATACAGTGAAAGACGGGGAGCCTGGTGTGCTGCAGTCCATGGGGCTGCAAAGAGTTGGAGATGACGGAGTGACTGAACAACAGCAATAACATAATTCACCATAAATTGAAAAGAGATTTTTACAGACAGCTTCAAAATTGTTAAGCTTTTAGCAGTCATCAGTTTGTTCACTCATTAAGCAGATGCTGGTTGCATATGTATTATATGCCAGAATGATATGCAAAGCACTGATATTCAAAGAAAATAAAATCCACTTCCTTCCCTGGAGTTAGAGGATAAAAGATATACAAACCCAAAACAGTTATGAGAGGATAGAAGGTGATCAAGTGGTATAAAAAGAGAGATTTTACTAAAAATTTATTATCATTTGACTAAAGGCCTAAATGTAAGATCATACACTATAAGACTCCCAGAGGAAAACATAGGCAGAACATTCTTTGACACAAATTGCAGCAATACCTTTGGGAATCCAACTCCTAGAGTAATGGAAATAAAAACAAAAATAAACAAATGGGACCTAATTAAACTTAAAAGCATTTGCACAGCAAAGGAAACCATAAACAAAACAAAAAGACAACCTACGGACTGGGAGAAAATATTTGCCAGTGATGCTACCGACACGGGATACACAAATGTTTCAAACAGCTTAACACCAAAAAAGCAAACAACCCAATCAAAAACTGGACAAAAGGCCTACTGTGACATTTCTCCTAAGAAGATATACAGATGGCCAACAGTCACATGAAAAGATGCTCAATGGTGCTAATTATTAGAGAAATGCAAATCAGCACCACAATTTGGTATGACATCACACCAGTCAGAATGACCATCGTTTAGAGGTCTACATGTGATGAATGTTGGAAAGGGTGTGGAGGAGAGAGAACCCTCCTACCCTGTTGGTGCGAATATAAACTGGTACAACCACTAGGGAGAATAGTATGAAGGTTCCTTAAAAAACAACGGAACTAACATATGATCCTGCAATCCCACTCCTAGGCATATATCTGGAGAAAACTTGGAAACCAGGATTGAAAGAGACACATGTACCCCAATGTTCATCGCAGCACTGTTTATAATAGCCAGGACATGGAAACAACCTAGATGTCCATCAGCAGATGAATGGATAAGAAAGCTGTGGTACATATACACAATGGAGTATTACTCAGCAGTTAAAAAGAATTCATTTGAATCAGTTCTGATGAGATGGATGAAACTGGAGCCGATTATACAGAGTGAAGTAATCCAGAAAGAAAAACACCAATACAGTATACTAACACATATATATGGAATTTAGGAAGACGGCAATGACGACCCTGTATGCAAGACAGGAAAAAAGACACAGATGTGTATAATGGACTTTTGGACTCAGAGGGAGAGGGAGAGGGTGGGATGATTTGGGAGAATGGCATTCTAACATGTATACTATCATGTAAGAATTGAATCGCCAGTCTATGTCTGACGCAGGATACAGCATGCTTGGGGCTGGTGCATGGGGATGACCCAGAGTGATGTTATGGGGAGGGAGGTGGGAGGGGGGTTCATGTTTGGGAACG
Organism: Ovis canadensis; assembly: GCF_042477335.2. Taxonomy (NCBI): domain Eukaryota; kingdom Metazoa; phylum Chordata; class Mammalia; order Artiodactyla; family Bovidae; genus Ovis; species Ovis canadensis. Next base: position 180,136,945 of record NC_091247.1, on the reverse strand, counting down.
CATGTAAGAATTAAAGATTTTAAAATTTAAAAAATAAAAAACTAAAAAAAAAAGAAAAAAAATACAAGCACCCCGATGTTCATTGCAGCACTATTTACAATAGCCAATACTTGGCAGCAATCTAATGGTCCTTTGACAGAGTAAAAGGATAAAGAGGATGTAGTACATATACATAATGGAATATTACTCAGCCATGAAAAAGAATGAAATAATGCCATTGCCGCAACATAAATCAACCCGGAAATCATCATATTAAATGAAGCCAGACAGAGAAAGACAAATAGTATATAATATCACTTATACGTGGAATCTAAAGAAAGACATGAACTTGTTCACAAAACAGAAATAGACTCACACGGAAAACAAACTTATGGTTACCAAAGGGAATATGAAGGCTGGTGGTAGAGATAAATTAAGAGTTTGGGATTAACATACACTCACTACTATATATAATGTAGAGGACTTCCCAGGTGTAGGGGTAAAGAATCCACCAATGCAGGAGAAGTGAGAGACTTGGGTTTGATCCTTGGGTCAGGAAGATCTCCTAGAATAGGAAATGACAACCCACTCCAATAATTTTGCCTGGAAAGTTCCATGGACAGAGGAGCCTGGTGGGCTAGCCCATAGGGTCACAAAGAGTTGGACACAAGTAAGCACACACATATATAAAATAGGTAAACAACAGGGATCCACTGTAGAGCACAGGGACCTAAACTCAATCGCTTGAACTAACCTAGAGTGGAAACGACTCTGAAAGAGGATGCTGCTGCTGCTGCTGCTGCTGCTGCTAAGTCGCTTCAGTCGTGTCCCTGGGATTCTCCAGGCAAGAATACTGGAGTGGGTTGCCAGTTCCTTCTCCAATGCATGAAAGTGAAAGGTGAAAGAAGTCGCTTAGTCGTGTCCAACTCTTTGCAACCCATGGACTGCAGCCTACCAGGCTCCTCCATCCATGGGATTTTCCAGGCAAGAGTACTGGAGTGGGGTGCCATTGCCGTCTCCACTGAAAGAGGATACATATATGTATATATGTACATATATCCAAATAACTTTGCTGTACACCTTAAACTAACACAACATTCGAAATTAACTATACTTTGATTTTTAAAAATCATTTTTAAAAAGGAAAGAAAAAATTTTAATATAGGATGGAAATTGCACTAGCAGGAACAATTTTCTAGACAATTTTTTTAAATAAAATGTTTGCTTTAGCAAATCAAGTTTTGCAGACAAATTTTTTTCAAAGGCAAATAGTCTGTTTTGGAACAAGGAGGGTTATTTATAAAAAAGAGAAAGAATCAGAAAGTATTTGCAGAAGAAAGTAAATGTTTCCATGGCCATCCATCAGTTCCCAATGTCTCTTTATTGGTTTTCTCAAGGGACCCATTAAGTCCTCAAGTAAATAGGAAGCTCAATTTTAAATCATTCCTGTAAGCTAGAATTCCAAAATGGTGATGGGAATGACCTCCTTATTATACCCTGTTCATGTGTTGACTGTGTACCCTCATCAATGAGAATGTGGTTGCACTGGAACGCAAAGATGGGTGCTTCCTCCATCAAGTCCCCACCGTGTAAGTTCGGTGCTGCCTTCAATCTGGACCAAGAGAAACCCTTTTAAATTAAATTACCAAGAAACAAAGTATTTGAAAGCAAATAAAAGGCAGAGAAATTAATATAGAAATAAAGCTGTGCAATTATTATCAGATAAAAATGGAAAAAACCCAAGAAAAAACTTTCATGGTCTGTTTCATTATACATTCATATATTCCCTTTATCATGTCACACAACCACATCTAGAAGCTATAGATTTAGAGTAACAGAAATGTGAGATAATCAAGGATCCAAGAACTCTACTTTGCAAAAGATCACTTTCCTGAAGCAGTAGAAAGCATATGGTCTTTTGTTAAATAAATATTTTTTAAATGGCTGTATCAAATGCACTTCATCATTTATCAGCCATACTTTTCCCATTGTAAAATAATTTCATTTGTCCTTGAAAAAAATTAAAACATCAAATTTAGAGTTGAAACTGACAGCTTGACAAATTTCTTCATTTCTTCCACAAATGCCAATAATAAATACCCTTGAGTACTAGAAGGAAATAGTGCTATATAGATTTTTTTATGATGTCCCCTGGACTTCTCAGAACATCCTAACGTCAAGTGTTTTGTACCACATCTCATCCATATTCCTGGACTAGTCTAACCAAGCATCTTTGTAATGGACATCCATTGGTTTTTTTCTACGTAAGTCTCCTGCCTTGTAAGAACTTCTACCCTCTTTCCAAACAGGTATGTTTGTTAGTGGTTTCCAACTAGAATAACAGGAATAGGTACATGACCCTTAAAAACATCAAAGATCATTATGTCTGCTTGATTTATTGATCTCTATAGTATTACAAAATTAACTTTATCTATCCTGGTATTCCTGTATATAGGTCAGGAAGCAACAGTTAGAACTGGACGTGGAACAACAGACTGGTTCCAAATAGGAAAAGGAGTACATCAAGGCGGTATATTGTCACCCTGCTTATTTATGCAAGCATGCATGTTTAACTTATATGCAAAGTACATCATGAGAAACGCTGGGCTGGATGAAGCACAAGCTGGAATCAAGATTGCCGGGAGAAATATCAATAACCTCAGATATGCAGATGACACCACCCTTACGGCAGAAAGTGAAGAGGAACTAAAGAGCCTCTTGATGAAAGTGAAAGGGCAGAGAGAAAAATTTGACTTAAAGCTCAACATTCAGAAAACTAAGATTATGGCATCTGGTCCCATCACTTCATGGGAAATAGATGAGGAAACAGTGGAAACAATGGTTGACTTTCTTTTTCTGGGCTCCAAAATCACTGCAGATGGTGATTGCAGCCATAAAGTTAAAAGATGCTTGCTCCTTGGAAGGACAGTTATGACCAACCCAGATAGTATATTAAGAAGCAGAGACATTACTTTGTCAACAAAGGTCCATCTAGTCAAGGCTATGGTTTTTCCAGTGGTCATGTATGGATGTGAGAGTTGGACTGTGAAGAAAGCTGAGCGCTGAAGAATTGATGCTTTTGAACTGTGGTGTTGGAGAAGACTCTTGAGAGTCCCTTGGGCTGCAAGGAGATCCAACCAATCCATCCTAAAGGAGATCAGTCCTGGGTGTTCATTGAAGGGACTGATGTTGAAGCTGAAACTACAATACTTTGGCTACCTGATGCAGAGAGCTGACTCAATGGAAAAGACCTTAATGGTGGGAAAGATTGAGGGCAGCGGAAGGGGACAACAGAGGATGAGATGGTTGGATGGCGTTACTGACACAATGGACATAGGATTGGGTGGACTCCAGGAGTTGGTGTTGGACAGGGAGGCCTGGTGTGCTGCAATTCATGGGGTCTCAAAGAGTCGGACATGACTGAGCGACTGAGCTGAACTGATCCTGGTAATACAATCTTTGTTCAGAAATCTACTTGGTAGGGACTCCTTAACAATAAACTGATACAAAGTTTTGCACATCAGAGTTTTTTTGACTTAAGGATTTCAGGATTTTGAGGGAGAATAATGCTCAGAACAAATATTAGATCTTTTTCCTTTCCTATCCTAAAGCTGTGGCCAATATCAAATGGCATTTTCATGAAAAAATGGCCTTGGGTATTTTCACTGCTGTCATTTTCCCTCACTGAGAGGTGTAAGACTTAAATCTTTTGGATGATCATAACTTCTCAGGGCCATACCATATATGGTCATTAAATATTTGGAAGGCTCTTTATCTGGATCTTGGCTACATTCCAATGGTGAATTATACTCTGCTTCTTGAAATATTAAAAAAAAAAAGCTCTACTTTTGTAAAAATTTTGGTAAAACACACACAAAATGTACTACTGTAACAATTTTTAATTGTACCGTTGAGTTCTCATTGTTGTTTAGTCACTAAGCTGTGTCTGTTTGTGACCCCATGGACTATAGCCTACTAAGCTCCTCTGTCTATGGGATTTCCCAGGAAAGAATACTGAAGTGGGTTGCCATTTCCTTCTCCAGGGGATCTTCCCGACCCAGGGATCAAACCTGTGTCTGATGCACTGCAGGCAGATCGTTTACTACTGAGCTACCTGGGAAGCCCATACCACTGAATAGTGTTGAGTACATTCGCATTGTTATGAAATCAATCTCCAGAACTTATTCATCTTATAAAACTATACCCATCAGACAACAGCTCCCTATTTGCCCCTCTCAAGCCCCTGGCAACCACCACTCTGCTATCTGCCTCTATGAGTTCTCCTTCCCGTTAGTTTTCAAACCACATTTTATCTCATCAATATCAAAATAATAAATATTTTATAAAAATTCAGACATTTTGGAAATGTATAAAAATGGATTTGGAAAGGTATAAAAGAAGAGAATCAAGTTGTTCCCATTCCCAATCCTGTAGCCCAGAGACAACAACTATTAACAGTTCTGTGTAGATGGAGGTGTGCTTTTATTGTATGCCTCTATTTAGGAGAGGATAGAGATGCTAGATGTTTGGGGGAAGCTGGCTAAAGTGTACAAAGGAACTCTGTGCCATTTTTTCCAGCTTTTTATGATTCATAAATAAGTTCAAAATATAAAGTTACTTTTAAGAAGAAATTGATACATGTACACACACAAGCACTGATACATATTTACATGTGAACACATAAAAGGGATACACAACCAACTGAAAATCTGTATTTGACTCTGAGAAAGGGAATTAAATTCCTAGGGAACAAAGAAAGACTTCTCTGTATATCTTTTTGTTCTTTATGATATTAAAATACAAAAAATACACCTTTCGAGTTTCCCTGGTGGTCCACTGGTTAGGAACTTGCCTTACAGTGCAAGGAACACAGATTCAATCCCTGGTCTGCTAAGCCTGTGCACCAAACTCTGAGCTGATGCTCTAGAGCTTGGGTTCCACAACAAGAGAAGCCACTGCAATGAAAAGCCTACAGATGACAACGAGAGAGTAGCCCCTGCTTGCTGCAACTAGAGAAAGCCTGCATCAGCAATGAAGACCCACCACAGCCAAAAAATAAAGTAAATAAATAAATATTTTTTTAAAATACACCTTTCAAATAAGGTTTTGAGCAGTGAAATACATGACGAAAATGAACGAAGAGAAGTAGAATATCACAGATGAAGAAAAGTTTCAGCCCTGGGTTTTTCAGAATATGATTACCAGCAATGAAAACAGGGCTTCTTCCCTTTAGAGGTCAGAAAAGAAACACCTACCTTCTCTAGTGTTTGCTTTGCTGTTTTTTTTAAACTTGCTTGCTGAAACCAACATTTTTATAGCAACAGAGTAAAAAGGAATATGTAGAACCAGATAAATGTTAAAGAAATTTACAGTCAATATCATCAGCAAGATCTAAAAATAAATTTTTGTGCTTTCTAGGAATACTAAGAACTGTTTAACTTTTTTCTCTAGATTTTGTTACATTAGCTCAGGGTAGGCATTGATGATTGTTCTGAAATTGTTTTCTAGTTTTTTTAAATAGTAGATTTATATTCATCTCATTTATTACACAGGCTGAAAATGAAAGTGTTAGTCACTCAGTTGCATCTCTTTTCGACCCCATGAACCATAACCCACCAGGCTCCTCTGTCCATGGAATTCTCCAGGTAAGAATACCGGAGTGGGTAGTCATTCCCTTCTCCAGGGGATAGACTAGTATGTTTCAAAAGCAAGAAATCTATAGTATTTAGAAGTAGAAGATACTTTTGAAATTGACAGTAATCTCAAGAATTGAGGAGGAGGGTAATGAACATATTTTTCAAATTAAAAATTATCATAGAGACTAATGTTTCCTTTTTCTGGCTGAACTTTTAAAAATTAACTTTCCTTTCATTTCTTACATACCTTTAATAGATTGTTTATAGTAGGTCATCCTGGAACAGTTGCCATCACTATAAATTGAAATTAATTCATTCCAACAATCAAAAGCAACATATGTTGGTTGCTATTTTCTAAAGAAAATTAAAAGAAAGCTGTTGGCAGCAGACAGTATTTCTTAATAAATAAGTAACAATATCTCAAGGAGTCAGAAGAAGTGGTTCAGCCTAGTAGATTTGAGAGCTAGCTTTTGTCTTTTTACATTTTAAAGACCTGCATCCATGCTAAGTTGCTTCAGTTGTGTTCAACTCTTTGTGACCCTATGGGCCGTAGATTGCCAGGCTCCTTTGTCCATGGGATTCTCCAGACAAGAATATTAGAGTGGGTTAAAACCCAGAAGTAAATGTCTGGACACTTACATGGGTTTCTTGTAAAGTTAGTCTATGTTAGTCAATGAGCAAGTGCCTTCACACGTTTGAAAGGAAGGGTTTCTTTGGTTTACAGAGGTTCCCAAGAGCCCTAGGCAGCTGTTGAGTTGAAGAATACTTTCACCCCTTCCAACCCTCAGCCTAACAACTTTTTATTATTGGCACCTACATCTATCCAGCTTGTATCAGTCCTGACTTCACTTGCCATTTCCTCACTATTAACATTAGCTTCCCCTGGAGAAGGAAATGGCAACCCACTCCAGTATTCTTGCCTGGAGAAACCCATGAACTGTAGCCTGCCAGGCTCCTCTGTCCATGGGGGTTGCAAGATTTGGACACGATTTAGCAACTAAACCACCACCAACAACATTAGCTTCTTCAAATCTCTATTGTCTCATTTGTAACATGGGACTCATAATATAATAGCCTCCAAGAAGATCAAACCAGTCAGTCCTAAAGGAACTCAACCCTGAATATTCATTGGAAGGAAAGATGCTGAAACTCCAATACTTTGGCCACTTGATGCAAAGAGCTATCTCATTGGAAAAACCCTGATGCTGGGAAAGATTGAGAGGCAGGAGGAGAAGGAGGCAACAGAGGCTGAGATGGTTAGATAGCATTACCAACTCAATGGACATGAATTTGAGCAAACTCTGGGAAATATTGGAGGACAGAGGGGCGTGGGGTGCTATAGTCCATGGGGTTGTAAAGAGTTGGACTTGGCGACTGAATGACAAAAACAATAGAATTGTAGGGTTTAAATGAAATAATGTGTATGAAGCACTAAACACATAGTTAATGCTGAGAAAGCAGCCTTTGACATTCCCTGCACTGCTGGTATGATGTTCCCAGACAGGCCATGTGGTTCTCCTGCTGGACATAAACCATCCCACAGGACACTGACATCAGACAAGGCCACTCTGAAACCATAATAACACGAGAGAGAAGCCCACAAAATAGCGAACATGCCCCTCTCTGCTCAAATGAGTGGCTACTACTTCCTTACCAATTACTGCATCATCCCTGATTCTGGGCTGCCCTCCCTGGAGATAAGATTTATTGAAATGCCCAATCATGGTATTGCTGCTGCTTCCTGATAAGGCCCTTGCTTCATTAGCTTCTCCCCAATATTCCTCAACCAAAACCTAAATCCTATCATAGGTTCTTTCTACCACCACTTACTGAAATACCAGTTCCCCTGGTGTGCACAGTCCTGGCTGCACTGAGCCCAGCCTGTTCAACTATAGGTGTGTTCCTGGTGAACTGAACAAGCTCCTTTGGCTAAAGGATGCTTACAGTGGTCAATTAATGACTGTTACTACTTTGGGAGTCAGTTTCTTTTCCTCTTCTGATGAGCAAAATGTAAATATTGTGTTTCTCACTGGTGTTAGACTGGAAAATCCTAGCTTCATGGTTCTGAAAGTCTGTGATTCTGAACTTGACGCTACCAAAGATAAAATTCATTTGTTCTAGTTACTTCATTTACAAATGTATAAAGAACAAACCTCATTGATACGCTCATGGATAGCACTGCTGAGAAAGATTGAAGGTGGGAGGAGAAGGGGATGACAGAGGATCAGATGGTTGGTTGACATCACCAACTCAATGGACATGAGTTTGAGTAAGCTCCAGGAGTTGGTGATGGACAGGGAGGCCTGGCGTGCTGCAGTCTGTGGGGTCACAAAGAGTCGGACATAACTGAGTGACTGAACTGAACTGAAGAGCACTGTTCTGAGATTTTGCTGTAGTAAAAATCAGTTTCAGGAGAATGGCCAGAGTCATGTGTTCTCTATTAAACTGATGACATTGTGGGTTAGTTTCACACCCAAAAAAAAATCTTTGTGGTATTTTTAATCTCTTCTGGGATCACTGAGTGCTGGCTAAAAAGGAATCTCAAGGTATCACAGAATATCTTTTCTTTATCTAAAATTCCCTGCACGGCAAGTGCCAGGTTATTATTTGGCTCATAATCACTCTGCCCTTGTTAGTTCAGGGTGTCCCAGATCTGAAATGATACAAAGTGTTAACCTTGTTTGTGCAAAGGCCTGTTCTTGATCCAAATTCAGTAAAAGCCTCTTAGGACTGTAGGGACATGTTAGTCCTTCAGATTAGGGAGGGAGCCAGGGACCTTGGCATTATGAAGGGACATCTGAAATTACTGTTGATAGATGGCTACCACTCCCTTTTTAGTTTTCCTTTTATCAAATTCACTAAAAGATGGTTGTTGGCAATCACTCAGTTATGTTTGACTCTTTGTGACCCCATTGACTGCAGCACGCCAGGCTTTCCTATCCTTCACCACTTCCCAGAGTTTGCTCAGTTCTTTGAATTCTAAAATTCTATCAGCCTAATATTATACTTTAAGATCCTTGCTCTAACTGGCTGCCATTCTATTCTTCTCCACCCTATGGTTGGTGGTTGAGTCACTAAGTCATGTCTGACTCTTGCAACCCCGTGGACTTTTTCCACCAGGCTCCTCTGTCCATGGGTTTCCCAGGCAGAAATATTCGAGTGGGTTGTCATTTCCTTCTTCAGGGGATCTTCCAAACCTAGGGATCAAAACTGTGTCTCCTGCATTGCAACTAGATTCTTTACCAACTGAGCCACTTCCATCCTATAATATGGTATAAATTCAGTAAACATTTTCTGAACACCTACAATATGCAAGGCACAATTTTATACATCACGGAGACTATAAAGATGAATAAGACATATCCTCACTCCAAAAGCTCCAGAGTGGGTGGATGGGAAGATGACACAAGGATACAGATGAACAGTTTCATGTAGAATGTAAAAAATGACCTCCTGTAGGGAGACAGCTGGTTAGAAGGAACTTGAGAGAGAGAAGTTGCCATGTAAGAGCTGCCAGCTGCTTTCCAAATGGAAATAGTAAATTATCTTGGTGCAGAGTTTCTCTGCTCTGGGAAGAATCATGTAGGTGGTTTCTCCTAGTGGTGTGAAGGTAAGGAAAGTTGCTACCTATTGTACTGGAGGAGGATGTAACAGGACTCTGATAAGACAAAGGGAGATCCTCCTACCCTTGGGAGGATCGAGGATATTAAAAGCTGTTAAAAAATGAACAGTTTTTTAAAGATGGTGTAATCATGACCCTTGTATGTGCATGCATGCTTAGTCACTAAGCTGTGTCCAACTATCTGTGACCCCATGGACTGGGGCCTGCCAGGCTCCTCTGTCCATGGGATTTCTGAGGCAAGAATACTGGATTCGGTTGCCATTTCCTTCTCCAGGGGATCTTCCTGATTTAGGGATCCCCTTGGCTTCAGCGTGGGCAGGTGATTTTTTACCATTGAACCACCTGGGAAGCCCAATCATGACCCTTATACAAATGCAAGCTGAACACTCGTCAAAGACTTTGTTTAACTCATTAATTAATGAAGTAGCCATAAGCAGTTACAATCAGTTCAATGGAGAATCCACATTGCCACACTTATGTAAGTCAATCATGAGTGCTAAAATAAATTTAGAAATAGGTGCAAAACTGGCTTCTTTGGTTGAAAGAGTGGGAAACAATTGTCCTTATAGTGGAGAGAATTTGCTTTTATCCATGGAAAAGTATTGACATTGCTATTAGCTATCTCAAAATAATAGTTATAAAATCCCTTTAAGACAGCAAAAGGCACAGGGCCCCATCCAACAGATAATCCAGAATGATATGCCAGAAAACACCTCGTTTTTCACTGAAGACAAATGGTACTCTTTGAGTTCATCTTAATTTTCCCTACAAAATTCTCTAGGACACTGAGAATGTCCCACTTCAACCCCTCTGAGACAGAAGGACAGCAAAGGCCCAAGGAAGAACTCTCTAGATGGAAGGGGAGACAGGCTCAACAGCAAGGTCTAGGGAGTTGGTCCCAGCATGTGGCAAAGTGGCCCTTTGCTCAAGCCCCCAGGCATAGCGGTCCTGATGCAGGAATGGAGACAGAGTATGTGGCTGTGAGTCTGGGATCTGGAATGTTGGAGACCATGAAAGAAGCCTGTACAGGTACTTTGGACAACAGAGGTGTCCTACAATAAGGACTCTGTGACCCAGGTGGGCTGTCAGTGGTGGCACTGATAATGCTGAAAAGTGGATCCCAAATAGACTGATTAGATTTTCCAGTTCTTCAGCTTCATGAGGCATTTGGAAATAATCCCCTGGAGTCTGAATATTTCAGAGGAGGCAAAATTCTGAGAAACTGCAACATTTAAAGAATAAGCAAAGAATTGAGGTCACACATTTCTTAGATAAAAGATCAAGGAGAGTGACAGATATAGATGCCAGATTGTGAATGGTTGAGAAGTGAATGGGAGGTTAAAAAGTACTGACGATGAGTCGCAGTGATGATAGTAATGATAACATAGGAGATACCATTTTCTATCTATATAAAGCAATTAAGACTAGTTACTGTTTAGTCAGTTAGGAAAATATCTAAAGCATGGAATCATAAACATAGTTCATGGATACCTTGGGCATTATTTGAATTTAAAGCACATAATTTTATATACAGCCACCAGTCAACTGATATACTATAGCCACAATTTTTACTTGAGTAAAGGTCTGAGATTAGAGTTCTATATCATGTTTCTTCACTAAACCACACTTGTAAACTATTTGGTGAGCAGAATCCTCCTTGAACTTTACTACTTTCCCCAATCTTTCACACTAGTTTTGCTCATCTTTAATTTCATAGTAATTCTTTTTAGTAATTCACTTTTACCAAATCTTTCCAGAAAATTCATAAAGCATTCAAAAGACGTTTCACAGAAATACCTCTGTTTTTGCACTTTTAGGACATTGGTTTAGTAATAATTCAGTTCAGTTCAGACGCTTAGTCATGTCCAACTCTTTGCGACCCCATGAATCGCAGCACGCCAGGCCTCCCTGTCCATCAGCAACTCCTGGAGTTTACCCAAGCTCATGTCCATCGAGTCAGTGATGCCATCCAGCCATCTCATCCTCTGTCGTCCCCTTCTCCTCCTGCCCGCAAACCCTCTCAGCATCAGGGTCTTTTCCAATGAGTCAACTCTTCGCATGAGGTGGCCAAAATATTGAAGTTAGTGATAATTATGTTAATATAATAAGAAGCACAGTGGGATATACATGTTTGGGAACAACAGCAACTCGAAAGGTGGGAATAGAAGTGTCCAGATATTCAGCAAGCCATAGATGTGTTCTAGGTGTCTGTCTGTGTATTTTGAAGCTAGAGAGAAGTTTAAGCAGGTTAACAGATGTTGACAGAGGTTAACAGAGCTTCTGTGAAATATAACATTGATTGAGTTCTTACTAAGTCCAAACATCTCAGTGTTGCTTTAGCCTTATCTCATTTAATCTCAGCAACTAATGAAGTTCAAAGAGGTTAGGTCATTGTCCAGCAACATACCAAGTTAGTAAGTGGCAGTAACAAAATTTAAACACAGAATGTTATATTCCAAAGCTGGTGTTTTAACTCTTTCTTCATAATATTTCCTTTGGAGGGTGAATATTTTCTTTGGAGAGTTTTAGGAGTGAACCAGAGGAGAAAGGGCGGAGGTAGCTTCAAGGATACTGTTCCTATTGTTGTTTAGTCACTAAGCCGTGTCCGAATTTTTGTGGCCCCGTGGACTGTAGCCCACCAGTTTCCTTTGTCCATGGTATTTCCCAGGCAAGAATACTGGAGTGGGTTTCCACTTCCCTTTTCCACGGTATATTCCTGACCCAGGGATTGCACCTGCGTCTCCTGCACTGGCAGGCAGATTCTTTATGCCTGAGCCACCTGGAAAGCCCACAACCTCAGAGATACAACATATATCAGTTGTTTTGCCTCTTGGGAAGAGCACCCTGATTTTCTTTTACTTAACACTCCTTCCTTGCTCTCAGGTCCACATACATCATATAGGATTTACCTCCCTGCTCTAGCGCTAGTAATAAACACGTGACCCAGAAATGGCCAATGAAAATACTTCATTCCTCTAATCACAGTGATTGGCTAAAATATGGACACACGACTCAAGTCAGGCTAATGAGGGTCATGCTTAGGACCATTTCTAGTAATACTGAGAAAGTAGAGTACTTCCCCACCCTTTAATTCTCCACTCCCAGGATCACTAGTGAAGAACCATGGAGGCAACAGGCATCAGTGATGTTGGTAAAATCCTGTCTGATTGTGAAATTAACATAGGAAAGCGGAGTGATGAAAAGAAAGAGACCAGTGAGTAATCAGTCAGTTTTTAAGCTTCTGGATCCAGCCATACCTGGACTCTGCCAGAGCAGAGATTAATGATGTACAAAACTCAGTGTAAATTCCAGTTCCTATCCTCAAGGAGCTGCTTGTTGAACTTAGATCCCAAGAATATGTTAATCTTATATCAAACAAAAAATAAATTTAAAACATACTTATCTAATCAAGTGTGTCTTTATCTACCTGTCTGTCTTTATTTACTTCCCTTTTTTCCTTACTCTTCTCATCATTTCTCCATTATCTTTCTGACCTACTAAAAATGACTAATTATAATTTTTTCTTGTCTGGAAATATATCTTCTGTCGCAGTCTACAGAAAGACATGCATGTACAAAAGCACAAATATTTTAGCTGTGCAACCTCTTTCCAAATGAAATCTTATCTGGAATTTCGGGATATAAAATTGTAGCTCTTTGGTTTGAATGAGGCACAGGTGACCCGAGGAGCACAGACTGACAACCCCTGCTATGACAACATTTTTATCTGACAGGTCTCTGATTTATAATAAATGATGGTGGATCGTGACAAAGTACAGAATAGAATTTTTATAAACCTAACAGTTTTTTAAAGCTCTGTCAAATCTTGTCAAATACTACAAAGGTCCATCAAAATGACAATCTGAGCACTCTGCCAATATCATTATTTCTTTAAAACAAGCAGAAAATTCATTAAATTAAGTGGAAAAAAAAAGAAAATGTAAAAATAGTTGTCTCGTATCATCATTTCTTTTTGTTTTAATAAGTAGCTTATAAAACAGGAGTTAGATATGGAACCAACAAGGTAATTTGATCAGGGAAACAATTTCAAACAGATTATATTAGACAAAAAGAAAGGAGTGTCTTTGGAGAGTTCAAGTCTGAATTTTAAATGCCCGTGACTTCAGCAAACAACAGCAACTCTGAAAAGAAAAATGAAAGAGTAAATTATTTTAAGCAGTAAATCAACAAAATCATCATCATCATTACCACCAGCACCAGTGTCGTGATCATTATCACATTCATTACCATCATCAATCCCATCACCTTCACCCTCCTCATCATTAATCTCAGCATAACCACCAGCATCATCACCATCTTCATCCCATCTCTAATGTTTTGACCATTGATCCTGAATTGGACACTATGCAAAGTGGGCTGTGTATAACATCTTGTTTCATCTTTAGCATGGCCCTGTGAGGGAAGCATACCCATTTGAATGCAGAGTTCCAAAGAATAGCAAGGAGAGATAAGAAAACCTTCCTCAGCGATCAATGCAAAGAAATAGAGAAAACAACAGAATGGGAAAGACTAGAGATCACTTCAAGAAAATCAGAGATACCAAAGGAATCTTACATGCAAAAATGGGCACAATAAAGGACAGAAATGGAATGGACCTAACAGAAGCCAAAGATACTAAGAAGAGGTGGCAAGAATACACAGAAAAACTATACAGAAAAGATCTTCATGACCCTGATAGCCACGATGGTGTGATCACCCACCTAGAGCCAGACATCCTGGAATGCAAAGTCAAGTGGGCCTTAGAAAGCATCACTATGAACAAAGCTAGTGGAGGTGGTGGAATTCAAATCCTAAAAGATGATGCTGCTAAAGTGGATTCTATATGCCAGCAAATTTGGAAAACTCAGCAATGGCCACAGGACTGGAAAAGGTCAATTTTCATTCCAATCTCAAAGAAAGGCAATGCCAAAGAATGTTCCAACTACCACACAATTGCACTCATCTCACACACTAGCAAAGTAATGTTCAAAATTCTCCAAGCCAGGCTTCAACAGTACATGAACTGTGAACTTCCAGATGTTCGAGCTGGATTTAGAAAAGGTAGAGGAACCAGAGATCAAATTAACAACATCTGTTGGATCATAGAAAAGGCAAGAGAATTCCAGAAAAACATATACTTCTGCTTTAGTGATTACACCAAAGCCTTTGACTGTGAAGATCACAACAAACTGTTGAAAATTCTTCAAGAAATGGGAATACCAGACTACCTGACCTGCCTCCTGAGAAATCTGTATGCAGGTAAAGAAGCAACAGTTAGAACTGAACGTGTAACAACAGACAAGTTCCAAATTGGGAAAGGAGTATGTCAAGGCTGTATATTGTCACCCTGCTTATTTAACTTACATGCAGAGAACATCATGAGAAATGCCAAGCTGGATGAAGCACAAGCTGGAATCAAGATTGCAGGAAGAAATATCAATAATCTCAGATATGTAGATGATACCACCCTTATGGCAGAAAGTGAAGAGGAACTAAAGAGCCTCTTGATGAAGGTGAAAGAAGAGAGTGAAAAAGCTGGCTTAAAACTCAACATTCAAAAAATGAAGATCATGGCATCTGATCCCATCACTTCACAGCAAGTAGATGGAGAAACAATGGAAATAGTGACAGACTTTATTTTCTTGGGCTCCAAGATCACTGCAGATGATAGCAGCCATGAAATTAAAAGACACTTGCTCCTTGGAAGAAAAGCTATGACCAACCTAGACAGCTTATTAAAAAGCAGAGACATTACTTTGCCAACAAAGCTATGGTTTTTTGGCTAGCTTTGGTAGTCAAAGCTATGGTTTTTCCACCAAGAGTTTAAAAGAATTCCCTTTTCTCCACACCCAGGAGAGGGAGATTTTTGAGCTAATAGAAATAGATAGTAGAATGGTGGCTGCCAGGGGCTAAGGGTGGGGGAAATGGGGAGATGTTGGGGAAAGGGTTAAACCTCCAGTTAAAAGAGTAAGAAATTCTAGGGATCTAATGTTCAGCATGGTAATGATAGTTAACAAAACTGTATTATATACTTGAAAGTTCCTAAGATAGTAGATCTTAAATGTAATCATCACATATACTCACACACACAAAAGTTAACTATGTGAGGTGATGGAGGGGTTAACTAACCTTATTATGTCAGTTATTTTATAATATATACATATATCAAATGATCAAGTCCTATACCTTAAACTTACACAATGTTCCATGTCAATTATAGCCCAATGAAACCAAGGGGGGAAAAGGACAGGTAGGTTTTGTTATTACTTACATCTATTCTAAAGAAGAAAATACAGACCTAAAAGATTGTGAAATTTTCCAGGGTTATACTAGAAATCCTTACTAGTAACAGAAATCTCTTTGTAATAAACCACTGGATTTCATGCTAGAAAGGACTTTGGGTCTGAACCCTGATCTTTCTAGCCCCCAATATTTGTAATCTGGGGTCTAAAGTGTGCCTTAAGAACATGATCATAATAGCTAATATTTGTTTAGCTTTTACAAGGTGCTTTACATATATCACTTATATCTCATAGCAACCCTTTGTAGTAGGCACTATTATTTCCCCCATATTAAATAAAAGGAAATAGAGGTTTAGAAAGGTTTGGAAACTTGCTCAAGATGACAAACCCAGGTGGAGGCAAAGTCAACCTTTAGATTTCAATCCATCCTACTTCCAATCCATTTTTAACCTGGTACAAATCAGCATGTCCAATGTACAAAGGGATTGTGTTCTAATTTGTTTGTTTAGAATTGGTACATGTCTTCTCACAGGGTAGGGCTCCCAGATCAACCTCCAGAGGCTTATTTATGCCTTGATGTTGTTCAGTTTTATCTATTTGCAGGAAAAAAGGCAGGAACAAGAAGTTTCAATGGTGGTAATGAAAGTAAATACAAAAGTGATGCAATGAATGAAGAATGTTTTTTAAATATTAAACGTCTGTCTTGGGGAACTCAAAAATGAGTTTTCTTTTACCTCAAAATAAGAAGTAAAGGAGGTTAGTGAAAAGTGTTGTGAAGATTATGAACATATCTCCCAACCAATTTTGAGCACTTTAGAGGTGATTAGTTGCTGGCTGTTTGTTGTGAATTTCCTATTCCTTGGTCCTGATGCACCAGCAACATTCATTGTATGAGTATCAAAAAAGATAAAAGGTTCTTTTTTTTAGTTTTGCACCGAACAAAGAGGCGTTTGATATAAAATCAAATGCATGAACTTTGGAACCATACAGACAAGGATTAAAAATCAAAGCTCTGCTAAACAGAGACGCAATTAAGAAATCTCAGTTCCACTTTAGCAGGGCTTAAGTGAGTTTGTAAGCGGAAAGCATTAACTTTTAGGGTTTCTGGTCATTTCTCTAAAGAGAATAGGATATGAGATCTTGGGCATTATATATATTATGTAGTTTGAGTAATTGGGTGGCTAAGTAGAAAGGCTGAAAATAAGACAGGCGAAAATTTATTATGAAAAACAAAAAAAAAGAAGAAATCTAAATGAGCAGATATTAGCATGTAAAAAGCATCAACTCTGATTCCAGCCTTGGAAAAAATCAGTCTATGAACAAAATGGTACCACTAATGAATCCGAAAAGAAGAGGCATTGAACTGGTAGTCTTCCAAGATGTTCTTCTCTGCAGTCAAGCCATAAAAGAAAAAGATAAGAAGAGATGTTGAAAATGGAACCAGTTACATTTTTTTTGTTCTTGCTCAAACTGCTTTTACATAAAACCAGAAAGTAAATCTTGATCCATTGTTTAAAAATACCCAGAAAGTACTCCAAATCTTTTCTCAAGAATAATTGTTAGGGGACTTCCCTGGCAGTGCAGTGGTTAAGAGTTCACCTTCCAATGCAGGAGGTGTGGGTTGGATCCCACATGCATCGTGGCCAAAAAACCAAACTATAAACAACAGAAGCAATACTGCAAAAGATTCAATAGACTTTAAAAATGATCCACATCAAAAAAATTATTTTAAAAAAATGATTGTTAGAAATTGACATTCTCTTGAAAATTTGATAACCATCTATTTTTATTAAATATTTTGCCTCTTTTCAATTTGTACTCTTGCAAAGAAGTTCTTCAATAATGTTGACTGGGAGACTAATAGCTTTAAAATCCAAATCAAATTCTCACCCTGATATTTAAGAACCAACTGAATGCAGCTATTTACAGTTCTTTCTTAAGACAAAAATAACTTTAAATACAACAGATCTTTTCTCAGACTGTCAATGATACAGTAAAGAAAGGTTTTTTTAAACCCATAACATGTCAATAAGTATCTTTTGTATGAAAGGTAATTTCTAAAAACGTATTTATTTCCCCAATTTGAAAAATAAACATGCAGGTAAATCAACAGTTTCTATTGGGTTCCTTTTAGAGTTTTGCAAAACCAAGATTTTTCTCTTTTGACAGCATTCTTCTTTCCATAAAAGAAATAATGTTTAGGAGCACATTTCATTATTTACAAATGGAATGACCATGGCCACAGACTGAGAAAAGAACATGCAGGTCTGTTAAGCATCTTGAGATGAATGGTTCCCTTGGAAACTGACAACACCCCCTGTTTCCTCCTGTCTACTGCCAAGGGGAGGGAGCCACACATCCACTAGGTAAAAGGGTTGATCTGGGGCTTGCATTTGGGACTAAAGCACAGACTGAGGGCAGAGAGAGCCATGAAGCCATCTACGGGGCCACAGAAGTTCTGTTGTGCTACTTCTTCAAAAATTGTTTAAACCTCTGGGCATAGCAATCTAGATCCTGTTTGTATAATATATACTTAATAATGGGGTGATTATCTGACATACAAATGGGCCTTTTCTCTCCTGCTGTAGTTGGTAATATGTTACATTCCCAGATCAAAGCAAGCATGGTTAAAAAACAAAAAAAGTAAGCCCTGTTAAAGCTACATTCAATAAGAGAGCAGTTGGTCTGGTCTCAGGACCCCAAGGACTTCATATATATGTAAAATTTGTTGAAGGGTTACTGTGTGCCAGGGTTTACTTGACATACATTTTCTGCATTAATACTCACAGCAGCCTGATAAGGCTGGTATTAATCTTTAGGCTTAAATACTGAGACAAAAGAAGGTTAAAATTTTGCCAGGGATCTTCCAGCTAGTCATGGTGTTCAGATTAGCTTACATTGACTACCGTGGTTAATGATGCATCTACCACCAGTATCCCCCTTACGGCCCTCACCAACTCAGAGTGCTCCACCTGATGGAGCTCGAGCATGGGCATCTTGGGACCTAAAGGGCTCTTTTTGGAAACCTGTAAGGCACTTTCAATGACATGTGTTTGCAGCAGTCTGGAAACACCAGGAAATTATTGCAGCTTTGTCTCACTCCAATGACCCTCCTGCTCAATCTACCCCAAGCCCTTGTCCCTTAGGTAGGATTATTCTGAGATGTGTGTTTCATACTGTTTCCCAGAATTTCCCTATGGCATTATATTTCAGTTGCCCACTGAGGCGACTGGTTTCATAACACCTTCTTTATTGGCTTCATCCTTTCCCTGTAGCACTTGTCCACTCTCCTAACAATGTTCCTTGTACTTGCCAATAAGCAACTTAACATTCAAATCCTTGCCTAAGGGTTTGGTTTGGGAAGGAATTCTAAGACAGTCATGTAACCCAGCTCAGATATATAACTAGTCTTCAGATCCATAACTAGTCCTTAGGAGTATACTTCTTCTCAGGTTTCTACAAAGATCACAAATGAAGAATGTAATGGAACACCATATAGAAGGAGAATTATATGCATTTTATTATTCAGTTAAAAATAATGGTATTGATAAGGACAGGATAGGATGATCAAATAGTTAGCTTAGAAACCCTTAGAGAATTGTTGATAGAGAACTTGAGGGGAATTTGGCAGACCACAGTAAGACTAATGATCACTCAAGAAAATAATGGGAAAATTCTGAGACAATGTGAGCCTGCTTGACTCATAAAGTAAAACAAGTCACTTTGCATCAAAGTCAGATGGGCTTGCCTAATGATGAAATCAAGCTAACTTGCTTAGCAACAAAGCCATGCAACAGAAATAGAAGACATGCCCCCAAACAATAGAACATTGGTGGCATGAGACCCACATCCTACCCAGGGAGCTCAGTGAATTAGTAACCACAAAGCATGTTCTTTGTACCATGCCCCCCAAAACTATAAAACAATAGTAGAAAATAAGGCCTACCAACTACCCAATGAAATCATCAAGTTAATGACTTCCAAAACAGGTTCTGTGCACACACACACACATACACACACACACACACACACACAACAGTCATTTATGGGAAGGTGACTTTTCAAAATGAAAGAATCTCATTGTACTGACATCCGAAAATATTTTTCCAAAGTGTTAATGACGGTCCTGGCCTGACCGTATAAGGAGGGACAAGTAAACTTCCCTGCCCTACCTGGGGGAGGAACTGATGAAGGAAACATGATGTCTACTTAAGAAAGACAAAGATCAGCTCCGCCTCCCCCCCACCTTCTTTCTCTAATTATAAAAACATAACCCATTGCGTACCCAGGGCAGCGAGCTCAGTGCTTGCCTGCCAGCTTGTGAACCTTACAAGCATCCTATTCTAATAAATCACTTCTTATCTATCACTTTGCCTCTCACTGAATTCCTTTCTGTGTTGAGACATAAAGAATTAAGGTGCCAGAGCTCTTCAGACACCTATAACACCTAACAGTTTCAGTATCACCCACTACCTCGTAGAAGTCTGAAGCCATTCATTCCGCTGATGTTCCGTGTGCACAGTTCTGGCAGGATGCAATCCCTGCTAATGGACTTTTTCAAGCATTAACTTACCTACCATTTTCAATCAATTGCTCCCCTGTGGATGGGCAGGGATCCAATTCCATTACTCTTGATGGACAGTGTAACTTCCTGGATGCAGTTCAGGAAGATTCTTCCCTGGGACCTGATGGTAGGTAACATCATCAACTATAATTTGGGACCACAGGAGTTACTGCTCAAGGCAGCTTTCTTCATTTCATTTTCAATCCTTTTCTTGCTCAGTATGCCATGAAGGCAGTGGTTCCCAGTCTCATTTATCTAGTGTCATTTGAGAGGTGACAGAGTTTTCTAATGATTTACACCTATGGTTTTCTAAATTTGAGAAGATTCCTGTTATCCTTCTAATAACTGGGTTTTCGCTTTGTTTTCCAAAGAGCTTTCTCCAGTAAGAAAGAAAGGGATGGAATTGAAGCTAAACCCCAGGGACCTGGAGGTGGAAATTTCCTTAGCACATGGGAGTAGCATGGGGAGGACTGAGATCTCCTGGGAGGGCAGGCTCCTGTCACATGAGGCAATGCTCAGCATTTGGGAAAGCTGACATGAAGTGGGGGAGGGAGGAGGCTAGGGACTCAGAGACTTGAAGTTTTACCAAACAACAACACAACGATTTATTACGGGCCTGTTATTATTTAAAGAGCTTTATATGTATTATCTCATTTAATGCTCAAACAATAAGAAGCATTTTTACTATCACACTCAAATTTTTTTCCCAGAGAGTTAGAGAACCTACTGCAAGTCACAGAGCAGCAGGATGGGAACTGAACTTGGCAAGTCTGACTCCAGATTCCGTGGTCCTCAAAATACTACATCACTCTGATTGTTGAGACTCATCTCAAGAGTTTCTTTGTGTTAATTCCCCTATTTCCAAAACCCACCCCTTCTGTTAATTACATGAAATTAAAACAGAGAAGAAGGCAGGCTCCTCTGATACCATCCTCACTCACTCATTTGCTCATCCATATATTAAAACTTTACTGAGTACCAACTATGTGCTAGGTGCTCTGCTACCTATGTGAGGATACAGCAGGAAACAAGACAGAAAAGCCCCCTCCCCTCTCAGGGGAATTATACCCTTTGGGCTTGAAATTGACAATAAATATATAACAAATAAGAAAACTGAGACAGTGATAAGTTCCCAGGATATTATAAACATAAATGATGGAGAGGGTCTAAGGGGCGATTTTAGATTCTGTCAGCAATGACATCAGGGCTGAGACCTGAGTCACAAGAAAAGCCTTAATGACAACATCTGAGTCAGACAGCCCCAGTCAGAAGATAAAAGAACCAACTTGATGTCTTTGAAAACAGATGAAAGGGCAGCATTCTTGGAGCAAAGCAAGTCGGGTTGGGGTCAGGGAGCATAGGTAGGCAGGGACCAGATTAGCTAGAACCTCACAAACCATGGAAAAGACTTTAGATTTTACAGAAATTTGATGAGGAAACATTGGAGAGCTTGAACTGGGAAGTTAGATGACCTGCTTCACATTTTTAATGCTTTTCATTCCCCTCCGACACTGCTTGCAGAAGGCAAAGTTCCCTCGTGATTGATAGACACTTATCTTTGCCAGTGTTGATCCTCAAACAGGTAGCTGCCACTAAATTCCTTTCCTGATTTCTGGAATTCTGTAGCATGTGTGCGTGTTCAGTAATATCTGACTCTTTGCAAACCCGTGGACTGTTTAGTCCACCAGGCTCCTCTGTCCATGGAGTTTTCCAGGCAAGAATACTGGAATGGGTTGCCACTTCCTACTCCAGGGGATCTTCCCCACCCAGGGATCTAACCTGCGCCTTTTGCATCTCCTACAGGTAGATTCTTCACCACTGCAGCACCAGAGGTGATCTTAGCAGTACAGCTCCCCAGTTTGTGACTTACTCTTACAGCCCATGATTAGGCTACAACATCGTCAGCCAGCCCCTAAGGTAGTGCCCAAACTCTGTTTGGCCTGTGTGCCCCTCAGTGTGTTGGGAGCTTCCTGGGCGTCCTCTAGCTTCCCAAAGAGATCCCTGAGCCATGTCTGCTAAATTGTACCCTAATCTTTGTGACCCCATGGATCATAGCCCACCAAGCGCCTCTGTCCATGGGATTCTCCAGGCAAGAATACTGGAGGGTTGCCATGCCCTCCTCCAGAGGATCTTCCCAACCCAGGGATCAAATCCAAATTTCTTATGTCTCCTGCATTGGCAGGTGGGTTCTTTACCACTAGCGCCACCTGGGAAGCCTGGAAACATTAAATTCACAGTTCATCTGCGTGACAAATATGTGGTGTGTGTGGGAGAATCCCTGACGAATGACTCCATTTGAAAAAATTGATAATATTTGAAAAGATAATATTGGGCAGATACATATTGAAAAAAGTTTGCACAATGTGAGAGTTTTAAGTTAAGGTTTATTTGGGGGCAAAATGAAGACTGCTGCCTGGGAGACAGTGTTTCAGATAAACTCTGAGAAACTGCTCTGAAGAGGCGAAGGCAGGAGCTGGAATGTATAGGAGTTTTGCATCAAAGGGTATCCATCTCTCTTTATATTTTATGGTTGAGAAAACTGAGGCCCATGAGGGCTGTATGCTTTGCCAAGTCACACATTTAGAACGTGGCAATGTTGGGCTTTGAACCAAGATCTTTTGACTTCAATAACTGGATTCTCCTCTTCATCACACATTATATTAAAGAAAATGTTAAAGAAGCATTTGCTTCACCTAGATGTCCATCAGCAGATGAATGGATAAGAAAGCTGTGGTACATAAACACAATGGAATCTTACTCAGCCATTAAAAAGAATGCACTTGAATCAGTTCTAATGAGGTGGATGAAACTGGAGCCTATTATACAGAGTGAAGTGAGCTAGAAAAATAAACACCAATACAGTATATTAACACATATATATGGAATTTAGAAAAATGGTAATGATGACCCTATATGCGAGACAGCAGAAGAGACACAGATGTATAGAACAGTCTTTCGGACTCTGTGGGAGAAAGCAAGGATGGGATGATTTGAGAGAATAGCATTGAAACATGTGTATTATCATATGTGAAACAGATTGCCAGTCCAGGATTGATGCATGAGACAGGGTGCTCAGGGCTGGTGCACTGGGATGACCCTGAGGGATAGGATGGGGAGGGAGGTGGGAGGGGGGTTCAGGATGGGGAACACATGTACACCCATGGCTGATTCATGTCAATGTATGGCAAAAACCACTACAATACTGTAAAGTAATTAGCCTCCAATTAAAATAAATAAATCAATTTTTTAAAAGAAGCATTTGCTTCAAACATATTGTTGGAAACACAATAATGACATTAAGTAACATTTCTTTGAACGTTCATTATGCATTGGGTACTCAATCCTTGCAGCAACTTATGATGTAGGCAACTGAGACACAGAGAGGTTAAACAACCTGTCTAAAGTCACACAGCTAGAAAGTGGCAGGGCTAGTATTCAAGCCCAAGGTTCACATGCTTACTAGCATACAGCCCCTCTGGCTAACTGAGTCTACCACCTTGTAACCTCTTGTGCTGGAAACCTAGGTGTGGCTCAGCTAGAGGAAGACCCTGGCCAAGAGGTTGGTGGGTTCTTAAGAGTCAAAAACAAAAATCCTCGGACTTCCCTGGCAGTCCAGTCATTAAGACTCTGCACTTCCACTGCAGAGGGCATGAATTTGATCCCTGGTCAGGGAACTAATATTCTACATGCCATCCGGAGTGGCCAAAAATGAAAACAAATCACAAAAGTTCCCAAGACAGGAAAGTAAAAAAAAAAATCAAAATTGTATCTGACTTAGGAAATGGTAATCTGCAGAAGCTAATTGAAAGTAACTTAAAAGATAGAGAGAGAGAGAAAAAAAAAAGACCATCTTGAATACAAATCCAGTGGGCAACAAGAAGTTTTATAAATTAATAGTGACATTTATTGCTTGGGAAACTTTTATTGCATTTCCTTGAAATTACATAGTGAAATTATTTCAAAATGGGCCATTTAAGTTGATTAGCACTGAAAATCCCTCCCTAGCATGAAACAAAAGAGTCTAACACAATTGCTACTTTTATTTTGCTTCATCCTTATTTTTTTCTGCTGAAAGCAGCATATTTTGCATACAGACTTTGTATCTGTCTCTTGAATAGACTCTAGGCTTCTCACAGTCTCCCATCCCAACTGCAGGAAGGTTTATGTCACACTCAACAATGCCTCGGATGGCTGAATACTTTTTCTTCCCCAGATTCTGATGAACTGAAGTCCTTCTGTGCTCTTTTAGAAAGAAGTTCTTCAAACTATCTTGAATCCAGTTTTGACATGTGATGGCTTCTATGTTTATAGTGACAGTTTTGTAGCATCACAGTCTACAATGTTTAATTTTTTATCCAGATGCATGATAAAGCTTTATCAAGACATTTTTCACAATCAACTATAGGTATTTTCAGCTTGTACATGTGAGTTTATGTTAGAATGTATACATGCTGGAACAGAATAGAAAACAAATAGGAATTTGAAACACTACATGTGTTAAACAGAGTTTGAGAAACAGAGACCTGATTGAAATAAAAAGACGTTTATTTGGGGTTTGTTGGGACTATAGCCTGGGAGCTGCAGATTCAAGAGGCACTTGAATTGCTTTCTGCCAGACTACAAAATGGGGCAGAACTATATAGGCAAAATCTCAAGCTTACAACTGGTTACATGAGTTATTTATCAAGAATTATAGTTGGATCTGCAAGGAGATCAAACTGGTCAATCCTAAATTAAACCAATCCTGAATATTCATTGGAGGGACTGATGCTGAAGCTGAAGCTCTGATACTTTGGCCACCTGATGCGATGAGCAGACTCGTTAGAAAAGACCCTTATGCTGGGAAAGATTGAAGGCAGGAGGAGAAGGGGCCCATGAGGATAGGATGGTTGGATGACATCACCAACTCAATGGATATGAGTTTGAGCAAACTCCTGGAGATAGTGAAGGACAGGGAAGCCTAGCATGCTGCAGTCCATGGGGTCACAAACAGCCGGACACACTGAGCAACTGAACGATAGTTGGAACTGGCAAGAAGCAAAGGTGTTGTTAAGTAAGGATTGGTTGTAATCCAAAATGGTTGCATAGATACAAGGGGAAACCTTGAGACCATAAGGTTGTAGCTGGCAAGTGATGTTCTGAATATGGCTGACGATATCCTTGGGTCTGGTACAGGACACAGAAAGTTCAAGTTCTCAGTGCAGAAATCTGCCTGAGACCAGATCCTCAATGTACACCCAGTTCCATGTTTATTTGCCTGAGCTGTGCTCCATTATTATTTCAATTTATCATCACTTGTATTCAATATAGAAAATTCCACATCCGCATTCAAAACAGGCTTAGTAACTGAGGGAACACAACATTGCCAGGAATGAGAAAATCTGAGTTCCTTCCATAATGAAGCCCCATGATTTGGGAAAGCTTGTTAACTTTATAAATTCATTTCCCCATTTGTAATCATAAATTGAGATTGATTTTATTGCCATCACTGAAGCTTTTCTCCTGGAGCTTTGATTACTTTCTCAATGAGATTATTTTCTATATTCTAGGAGAAATTTCATATCATATAAACTTCAGCTAAGCCTGACATTTAATACTGTTAATCTGTTTCTAAAAAGAATCTTTCTGCCCCGTGTCAGTTCAGTGCAGTCACTCAGTCATGTCCAACTCTTTGTGATCCCATGGACTGCAGCATTCCAGGCTTCCCTGTCCATCACCAACTCCCAGAGCTTGCTCAAACTCATGTCCATTGAGTCCATCTCATCCTCTGTCATCCCCTTCTCCTCTTACCTTCAATCCTTCCCTGTATCAGGGTCTTTTCCAAGGAGTCAGTTCTTCACATCAGGTAGCCGAAGTATTAAAGTTTCAGCTTCAGCATCAGTCCTTCCAATGAATATTCAGGACTGATTCCTTTAGGATTGACTGTTTGGGTCTCCTTGCTGTCCAAGGGACTCTCAAGAGTCTTCTCTAACACCACAGTTCAAAAGCATCAATTCTTCAGTGCTCAGCTTTCTTTATAATCCAACTCTCACATCCATACATGACCACTGGAAAAACCATAGTTCTGACTAGATGGACCTTTGTCAGCAAAGTAATGTCTCTGCTTTTTTTTTTTTTTTTTTTTTTAGTTTTTTATTTTTTACATTTTAAAATCTTTAATTCTTACATGCATTCCCAAACATGAACCCCCCTCCCACCTCCCTCCCCATAACATCTTTCTGGGTCATCCCCATGCACCAGCCCCAAGCATGCTGCATCCTGCGTCAGACATAGACTGGCGATTCAATTCACATGATAGTATACATGTTAGAATGTCATTCTCCCAAATCATCCCACCCTCTCCCTCTCCCTCTGAGTCCAAAAGTCCGTTATACACATCTGTGTCTCTTTCCCTGTCTTGCATACAGGGTCGTCATTGCCATCTTCCTAAATTCCATATATATGTGTTAGTATACTGTATTGGTGTTTTTCTTTCTGGCTTACTTCACTCTGTATAATCGGCTCCAGTTTCATCCATCTCATCAGAACTGATTCAAATGAATTCTTTTTAACGGCTGAGTAATACTCCATTGTGTATATGTACCACAGCTTTCTTATCCATTCATCTGCTGATGGACATCTAGGTTGTTTCCATGTCCTGGCTATTATAAACAGTGCTGCGATGAACATTGGGGTACATGTGTCTCTTTCAATTCTGGTTTCCTCGGTGTGTATGCCCAGAAGTGGGATTGCTGGGTCATAAGGTAGTTCTATTTGCAATTTTTTAAGGAATCTCCACACTGTTCTCCATAGTGGCTGTACTAGTTTGCATTCCCACCAACAGTGTAGGAGGGTTCCCTTTTCTCCACACCCTCTCCAGCATTTATTGCTTGCAGATTTTTGGATCGCAGCCATTCTGACTGGTGTGAAGTGGTACCTCATTGTGGTTTTGATTTGCATTTCTCTAATAATGAGTGATGTTGAGCATCTTTTCATGTGTTTGTTAGCCATCCGTGTGTCTTCTTTGGAGAAATGTCTATTTAGTTCTTTGGCCCATTTTTTGATAGGGTCGTTTATTTTTCTGGAGTTGAGCTGCAGAAGTTGCTTGTATATTTTTGAGATTAGTTGTTTGTCAGTTGCTTCATTAGCTATTATTTTCTCCCATTCAGAAGGCTGTCTTTTCACCTTGCTTATATTTTCCTTTGTTGTGCAGAAGCTTTTAATTTTAATTAGATCCCATTTGTTTATTTTTGCTTTTATTTCCAGCATTCTGGGAGGTGGATCATAGAGGATCCTGCTGTGATTTATGTCTGAGAGTGTTTTGCCTATGTTCTCCTCTAGGAGTTTTATAGTTTCTGATCTTACATTTAGATCTTTAATCCATTTTGAGTTTATTTTTGTGTGCGGTGTTAGAAAGTGATCTAGTTTCATTCTTTTACAAGTGGTTGACCAGTTTTCCCAGCACCACTTGTTAAAGAGATTGTCTTTACTCCATTGTATATTCTTGCCTCCTTTGTCAAAGATAAGGTGTCCATATGTGTGTGGATTTATCTCTGGGCTTTCTATTTTGTTCCATTGATCTATATGTCTGTCTTTGTGCCAGTACCATACTGTCTTGATGACTGTGGCTTTGTAGTAGAGCCTGAAGTCAGGCAAGTTGATTCCTCCAGTTCCATTCTTCTTTCTCAAGATTGCTTTGGCTATTTGAGGTTTTTTGTATTTCCATACAAATCTTGAAATTATTTGTTCTAGTTCTGTGAAAAATGTGGCTGGTAGCTTGATAGGGATTGCATTGAATTTGTAAATTGCTTTGGGTGGTATACTCATTTTCACTATATTGATTCTTCCAATCCATGAACATGGTATATTTCTCCATCTATTAGTGTCCTCTTTGATTTCTTTCATCAGTGTTTTATAGTTTTCTATATATAGGTCTTTAGTTTCTTTAGGTAGATATATTCCTAAGTATTTTATTCTTTTTGTTGCAATGGTGAATGGAATTGTTTCCTTAATTTCTTTTTCTACTTTCTCATTATTCGTGTATAGGAATGCAAGGGATTTCTGTGTGTTGATTTTATATCCTGCAACTTTACTATATTCATTGATGAGCTCTAGTAATTTTCTGGTGGAGTCTTTAGGGTTTTCCATGTAGAGGATCATGTCATCTGCAAACAGTGAGAGTTTTACTTCTTCTTTTCCAATTTGGATTCCTTTTATTTCTTTTTCTGCTCTGATTGCTGTGGCCAAAACTTCCAGAACTATGTTGAATAGTAGCGGTGAAAGTGGACACCCTTGTCTTGTTCCTGACTTTAGGGGAAATGCTTTCAATTTTTCACCATTGAGGATAATGTTTGCTGTGGGTTTGTCATAGATAGCTTTTATTATGTTGAGGTATGTTCCTTCTATTCCTGCTTTCTGGAGAGTTTTTATCATAAATGGATGTTGAATTTTGTCAAAGGCCTTCTCTGCATCTATTGAGATAATCATATGGTTTTTATTTTTCAATTTGTTAATGTGGTGAATTACATTGATTGATTTGCGGATATTGAAGAATCCTTGCATCCCTGGGATAAAGCCCACTTGGTCGTGGTGTATGATCTTTTTAATGTGTTGTTGGATTCTGATTGCTAGAATTTTGTTGAGGATTTTTGCATCTATGTTCATCAGAGATATTGGCCTGTAGTTTTCTTTTTTTGTGACATCTTTGTCAGGTTTTGGTATTAGGGTGATGGTGGCCTCATAGAATGAGTTTGGAAGTTTACCTTCCTCTGCAATTTTCTGGAAGAGTTTGAGTAGGATAGGTGTTAGCTCTTCTCGAAATTTTTGGTAGAATTCAGCTGTGAAGCCATCTGGACCTGGGCTTTTGTTTGCTGGAAGATTTCTGATTACAGTATCAATTTCCGTGCTTGTGATGGGTCTGTTAAGATTTTCTATTTCTTCCTGGTTCAGTTTTGGACAATTGTACTTTTCTAAGAATTTGTCCATTTCTTCCACGTTGTCCATTTTATTGGCATACAACTGCTGATAGTAGTCTCTTATGATCCTTTGTATTTCTGTGTTGTCTGTTGTGATCTCTCCATTTTCATTTCTAATTTTATTGATTTGATTTTTCTCTCTTTGCTTCTTGATGAGTCTGGCTAATGGTTTGTCAATTTTATTTATCCTTTCAAAGAACCAGCTTTTGGCTTTGTTGATTTTTGCTATGGTCTCTTTTGTTTCTTTTGCATTTATTTCTGCCCTAATTTTTAAGATTTCTTTCCTTCTACTAACTCTGGGGTTCTCCAACTCTTCCTTTTCTAGTTGCTTTAGTTGTAGAGTTAGGTTGTTTATTTGACTTTTTTCTTGCTTCTTGAGGTATGCCTGTATTGCTATGAACTTTCCTCTTAGCACTGCTTTTATAGTGTCCCACAGGTTTTGGGTTGTTGTGTTTTCATTTTCATTAGTTTCTATGCATATTTTGATTTCTTTTTTGATTTCTTCTGTGATTTGTTGGTTATTCAGAAGTGTGTTGTTCAACCTCCATATGTTGGAATTTTTAATAGTTTTTCTCCTGTAATTGAGATCTAATCTTAATGCATTATGGTCAGAAAAGATGCTTGGAATGATTTCGATTTTTTTGAATTTATCAAGTTTAGATTTATGGCCCAGGATGTGGTCTATCCTGGAGAAGGTTCCATGAGCACTTGAAAAAAAGGTGAAATTCGTTGTTTTGGGGTGAAATGTCCTATAGATATCAATTAGGTCTAACTGATCTAATGTATCATTTAAAGTTTGCGTTTCTTTGTTAATTTTCTGTTTAGTTGATCTGTCCATAGGTGTGAGTGGGGTATTAAAGTCTCCCACTATTATTGCGTTATTGTTGATTTCCCCTTTCATACTTGTTAGCATTTGTCTTACATATTGTGGTGCTCCTATATTGGGTGCATATATATTTATAATTGTTATATCTTCTTCTTGGATTGTTCCTTTGATCATTATGTAGTGGCCTTCTTTGTCTCTTTTCACAGCCTTTGTTTTAAAGTCTATTTTATCGGATATGAGTATTGCCACTCCTGCTTTCTTTTGGTCTCTATTCGCGTGGTATATCTTTTTCCAGCCCTTCACTTTCAGTCTGTATGTGTCCCTTGTTTTGAGGTGGGTCTCTTGTAAGCAGCATATAGAGGGGTCTTGTTTTTGTATCCATTCGGCCAGTCTTTGTCTTTTGGTTGGGGCGTTCAACCCATTTACGTTTAAGGTAATTATTGATAAGTATGATCCCGTTGCCATTTACTTTATTGTTTTGGGTTCGGGTTTATACACCCTTTTCGTGTTTCCTGTCTAGAGGATATCCTTTAGAATTTGTTGGAGAGCTGGTTTGGTGGTGCTGAATTCTCTCAGCTTTTGCTTGTCTGTAAAGCTTTTGATTTCTCCTTCGTATTTGAATGAGATCCTTGCTGGGTACAGTAATCTGGGCTGTAGGCTATTGTCTTTCATCACTTTAAGTATGTCTTGCCATTCCCTCCTGGCCTGAAGAGTTTCTATTGACAGATCAGCTGTTATCCTTATGGGAATCCCCTTGTGTGTTATTTGTTGTTTTTCCCTTGCTGCTTTTAATATTTGTTCTTTGTGTTTGATCTTTGTTAATTTGATTAATATGTGTCTTGGGGTGTTTCGCCTTGGGTTTATCCTATTTGGGACTCTCTGTGTTTCTTGGACTTGGGTGATTATTTCCTTCCCCATTTTAGGGAAGTTTTCAACTATTATCTCCTCAAGGATTTTCTCATGATCTTTCTTTCTGTCTTCTTCTTCTGGGACTCCTATAATTCGAATGTTGGAGCATTTCATATTGTCCTGGAGGTCTCTGAGATTGTCCTCGTTTCTTTTAATTCGTTTTTCTTGTTTCCTCTCTGATTCATTTATTTCTACCATTCTATTTCACTAATCCTATCTTCTGCCTCCGTTATTCTACTATTTGTTGCCTCCAGAGTGTTTCTGATCTCATTTATTGTGTTATTCATTATATTTTGACTCTTTTTTATTTCTTCTAGGTCCTTGTTAAACCTTTCTTGCATCTTCTCAATCCTTGTCTCTAGGCTATTTATCTGTGTTTCCATTTTGATTTCAAGATTTTGGATCATTTTCACTATCAATATTCGGAATTCCTTCTCTGGTAGATTCCCTACTTCTTCCTCTTTTGTTTGGTTTGGTGGGCAACTCTCCTGTTCCTTTACCTGCTGAGTATTCCTCTGTCTCTTCATCTTGGTTATATTGCTGCGTTTGGGGTGGCCTTTTTATATTCTGATAATCTGTGGAGTTCTCTTTATTATGGAACTGTGTCTTAAAATATTTGCACATCACTTACACCAGGATGAGCACCTGAATAGTAAATAATCATCCTTAAAAGCTGGATCAGGGAGCGAAGAAATGGGAAAGGAGACCATCCACGTTAAAGCTCACATTTCCAGAACCACACTTTCTCACCCATATGCTTGACTGATCCACCAAGTGCCAGGTTGTAGCACAACGCTGGAACTGAGTGCAGAAAAGGGAGCCTCCAGCCCTACCCTGTCCAGGATCCATAGGAAGGACCTGTCTCTGCTTTTTAATATGCCGTCTACATTGGTCATAGCTTTTCTTTCAAGGAGAAAGTGTCTTTTAATTTCATGGCTGCAGTCACCATCTGCAGTGCTTTTGGAGCCCAGGAAAATAAAGTCTGTCACTGTTTCCATTGTTTCCCCATCTATTTGCCATGAAGCGATGGGACCAGTTGCCATGATCTTTGTTTTTTGAATGTTGAGTTTTAAGCCAGCTTTTTCACTCTCTTCTTTCACTTTCATCAAGAGGCTCTTTAGTTCCTCTTCGCTGCCCTATATACAGTATGCTAAATTAGTTCTTCGTGAAGAGTACTCAATATTTCAGGGGGAAAAAAATAGGTTAAGACCATAAGTGGTCCAGCCAAGTTTCATCACTGAAAGTAAAAAATGATCATTGCTTTACATTCTTTTCTTCTCCCTCGCCATTCCATTTCTCTTTAACTCTTTGCTTGAATCCACTTACTTAAGCCAAGCATCCCTTTTCTATAGTGGAGAATGTTCCCAGCAGTCAGCTTTGAGCTCAATTCTGCTTATTTCTAAGAAGGTTTTATTTATCTATGAAGGTCCCAAACAAAAATTATTTTCCATGAGGCCTCCTCAGGCCATCCCCTGTAACTCTCTCCCCCAGAAAGTTTAATCATTCCTTCCTCCATATCCAGTAACACTTTGTAACCACCGCTGGTACAGCACATAAAACATTGTACTATTTTTGGGGAGGAACTGTTCCTTACTTATCTTTGTACCCTCAGTGCCTAGATTTATGGCTTGTATATCAGTGCCAAGCATAATGCTAGGCCTTATTATTGAATTTATTGAAAAAATGCAGTAACATTTTAAGGACCTCACTTAAGATCCTTGATTATGATGAATATCATGAGGAGAAGGGTGGGTTTTTATGGTAGAGACTGTTTACAATCTTCATTTTCCATTTCCTCCATCATAATAGAACCACTGGTTTTTGGTTGGGCATATGGCAGTACAGAATAAAGGTTGAATTTCTCAGCCTCCTTTGCTGTTGGGTAAGGCCATGTGACTCAGTTCTGACCAATGGGTTCTAAGCAGAAGTGTCATGTGATAGCTTCCAGGGATCCTCCTAAAAGGAGGGCAAGTTTATACCATCTGTTCTTTCTTTTTTCTACTTCTTCCTGCCTTGAATTAAATTTGATAGATACATCTGTGTCTCTTTTGCTGTCTCGCATACAGGGTTATCGTTACCATCTTTCTAAATTCCATATATATGTGTTAGCATACTGTATTGGTGTTTTTCTTTCTGGCTTACTTCACTCTGTATAATCGGCTCCAGTTTCATCCATCTCATCAGAACTGATTCAAATGTATTCTTTTTAATGGCTGAGTAATACTCCATTGTGTATATGTACCACAGCTTTCTTATCCACTAAGTAAGCTGGTACAAAACTAAAAAAAAAAAAAAAAAATTGATGGATGGAGTCGAGCAGCCCTCTTGGGTCAAGAAGTGACTCAAGGGGTCAATGTATGGTGAAGCATCAAGACAGAGAGAGGAACAACCTAAGTGTCTGTGGATGGATGAATGGATAAAGAAATAGATAAGTATACATTATTCGTTTAAAAAAGAATGAAATCCTGCCATTTGTGACAACATGTATGAACCTGGAGGGCTTTACACTAAGTAAAATAAGCCAAAAAAGGACAACTATGGTATGTTTCATTCTATGTGGAACTTTTTTAAAAAGTCAAATCATAAAAACATAGTTGAAAGGTGGTTGTCAAGGGCTGAGGATGCGGAAAATGGGGAGATGTTGTCCAAGGGTATAAACTTAGTCATAAGATAAATGTGTTCTGAGTATCTAATGAACGTCATGGTGACTATAGTTAATAATTATGTACTGTGTACCTGAAATAGGCTAAGAAAATAGATTTCAAGCATTTTCATAAAAAAAGTAACTATGTAGCATGATGAATGTGTTCATTGACTTGATTGTGGTACTCAATTCACAATGTACACATGTATTAAAGCATCAAGTTGTACACTTTAAATATATATACTTTTGTATATTATACTTCAATAAAGTTGGAGGTGGGAGGGGATTAGAGACAGCCTAAATCTCTGAGGACCTCACAAAGTGCCATCTTGACATTAGACTGCTAATTCTGGGCTTTTATGTAAGAGAGAAATTTCTATGTTGTAGAAGCCACAGTTATTTGAGGTCTCTGTTACTGCTGAACCTAATCTTGATATTATATTGCATTTTGTTGCTTCTTTGTTGGTATATTTTGTAATATCTCATATCCCAAAACCTTCCCCCAGAGGTTTAGATGAATCATATCTGAAATCTTTAGACTAGAAAATTAAATTTATTATGTCATCAATTACACACACACATGCATTAGGGGCATCAATTAGCTTTTGTTATTGACTGCTTAGTGTAGGCCAGATTTGATGTTATACTTTATGTGCACCATTTTATTTAATTATTATAAAAAAGCTTATGATGTCAGGACTTTTATTAACTTCTTATCAGTGAGGAAGCTATAGATCAAGAAGCTAAGTAAACAGCTGGCTGGTAACCAAAGCAGGGCAGCCTTCCCTCTAAACCCATGTATTCACTGGACACTTGCTACAGGAGGGTCTCAGGAGAGACCCTTCCTCTGTCTACCCATCAGAGAGCTTTACTTGAAAATCCATTGACTGCCAACGCTGCAAATGCCAAGAACTCCAGGAGTGAAATTCTGCTGTTGGCCAGGTAACCTGATACCCTCCTGGGAGAGATGCAGAAAACTAAAGAGTAAGGAAGGAACCCTCTGCTGACCTCTCTAGAGAAAGCCAGAGCCCAGAGGAACTCACCTTTTGGTGAGTAAATTGGTGGGGGTAGTGGGAGGTAAGCGTTGGATTCACAGCAGAAGCAGAGCTATGAAATGAAACCTGAAGTCAGAATGACACAGGCACACAGAAGCTATCAAATCAGCTTCATATCTAAAGGTTTAGAGCATCATGGACCTGAAACTCACATTCACAAGAAAGGCATTCAGAAAAAAAAAAAATGATTTATACGTTTTGCTACCCTGACCACAATGATAACGCCCCAAACATGCTGAAAGGAGTTCGAGGTGGAGATTAGGAATAAAGTATCCTGTGCTCTGGGAAAAACTGGCAGAACAGGCTTTAAGAGAGTTCAATATTTTCAGGAGGAGGTTTTATGAGCTCGAATTCTTGCATCTTGTCATATCTACAAAAGCACTAAAATCGTTAACAGTGACATCTGTTCCTCATGACTAGCAACAACCCTCTGCCAAAACGTGTGTCTGACTGCACGTACCCGCCTCTCCACTAAAACCATCTGTAACACTGACCCTCCCACCTCTTCTTTGAAGCAGTTCCTCAGAGCTATCTGAGAAGCTGTCGCCCCCTGGGGTATAGTTCTTATTTTGCCCCCAAAGAGCTCAACTCACAACTCTCATGTGCTTTATATATTTTTTTTTCAGACAACAGTGATTATGTTCCCTTCATCATCCAAGGCATAAATGCTCATTCATTCAAGAAATATGTATCGAGGGACTACAACATGCAATGGCTTTGCTAAGCAGGGGCTGGGTCACACCCGGATAGGAAGGAACCCTCCAGGATGGTGGCATCAGGTAGGAGACTCAGCTGTAAACAGATCTTTATGGCGCAGGGTGCCATCCACCTTTATGGAGGTAGGTACAGTGAGAAGCCATCTTCGGGTCAGTGAGTGTCCAAGACGATGGGGCAGGAGGGACATCTAGGAAAGAGTGGCAAGAAAGGGAGAGAATGCTCCTAAGAAAGGAAGGTGCAACTGCGCAGGCTCAAGAGAACCTGTTGCCTTCCAGAAAGTGTGCTTTCTTAGAAAGGCTGGAGCCCAGGTGTAAGGACAGAGAGTAGTTCTTAAAGCGATCAACTTCATGAAATGCTGCAACAAATTTACATTTTTCTGGTTGACCATCATTCATAGCTCCTGCCTTCACTTTCCATGGTGTTTGAAAAACATGATTGTTTCAAACTTCTCTCCTTCAAGAACAATGCTGTAAACCACTATAACCTGGAAGGGTTAATTTTCATTCCATGCTGGATCTGTTTCTATGACTTTAACCTTTGTTTTTGTTGTTATATTCATATATAAACCTAGACAGTGTATTAAAAAGCAGACACATCACTTTGCCTACAAAGGTCCATATAGTTGAAAGTATGGTTTTTCCAGTAGTCATGTAAGGATGTGAGAGAAGGCCATAAAGAAGACTGAGTGCTGAAGAATTGATGTTTTTGAACTGTGGTGCTAGAGATGACTCTTGAGAGTCCCTTGGATAAGAAGGAGATCAAATTAGTCAATCCTAAATGAGATCATCCCTTAATATTTATTGGAAGGACTGATGCTGAAGGACTGAAGCTCCAATACTTTGGCCACCTGATGGGAAGAACTGACTCATTGGAAAAGACTCTGATGCTGGAAAAGATTGAGAGCATGAGGAGAAGGGGTTGACAGAGGATGAGATGGTTGGATGGCATCACCGACTCAATGGACATGAATTTGAGCAAATTCCAAGAGATAGTGGAAGACATAGAAGCCTGGCATGTTGCTATTCATAAGGTTGCAAAGAGTCAACACACTGCCACTTCCAATGTGTGAGAGCTCAGCTAGGGTCATCATTTAAATGCAAAAAGCATAGTGAGAGACTGAGGCAGTTGATGTGGTCTGTCTGGACTCTCACAGGCCCTGGAGAGACCCAGACTATTCGACAGTGACTAGCACTTAATAGATGTGTGTGGAAATTATGATCTCTGCAGACGAAGAAGTCCAAGATCAAAGTGCTGGCCAATTCTTAGTGAGAACCCTCTTCCTGATTTGCAGACAATCGTCTCCTCACTGTGTCCTTACATGGTGGGGAAGGAATGACCTCTCTTTCTTCTTCTTGTAAAACCACTAACCCCATCACAAGGGCCCCACCCCATCTCATCCAAGTCTAATGACCTCCCAAAGGCCCCATTTCCAAATACCATCACATTGAGGGGTCAAGGCTTCAACATATAAATGAGTTGTTGAAGTTTACTTGCTAAATCATGTCTGACTTTTCTGTGACCCCCACAGACTGTAGCCCACCAGGCTCTTCTGTCCCTGGGATTTTTCTGGCAAGAATATTGAAGTGGGTTGCCATTTCCTTCTTCAGGGGATCTTCCTGACCCAGGGATCAAACCTATGTCTCCTGCGTTGCAGGCAGATTCTTTACCACTGAGCCATCTTGGAAGCCCATATGAATGGAGGGGGGAGTGCATAACTGGGTCCACAGTATGCCCCAAATGAGACTTCATCTCTTAAACATTTCTACAATTCTCTAAGTCATAAATAACTCCTGAAAGTAAGACTGGTCCAACTTCCCAAAATATTTGGGGTTTTTTTAGCCATGATTAAGTGTGAAACATTTTATCTCAGCTGGGAGAACATCAGGAAAAAATCAGTTCTGTATGAGTCAAAGTTCTTTAATATAGAGGCTTTGTGACATTCCTCTTTCCTAAAGAACACTTAGAAATTACACGAGGGCAGAAGGTCACAGAGAAGTGAAGGGAGGATGGAAAATAAGCCTATGTCACCCAGAACTCAAGTGTCCAAACAGCTCTGTTCTCTTGCTCGTTAGCCTGAGCTCAGCTCTGGAAACAATTGAACAGCAAATGAGACACACACAGTTTTGATTACAAGGAAATACCTCTAATTTGTTTATTTTGGCTGTGCACAATGCAGGATCTTGGTTCCCTGAACAGGGATAGAACCCATGCCCCCTGCAGTGGAAGCACAGAGTCTTAACCACTGGACCACCAGGGAAGTCCCATAAATCTCTAGTTTGTGAGATAGAAACAATTAGGGGAGGGGACAAGATTAAAAACAGTAGTCAGCATTGAGTGATTTTCTTGAACTGGGGGAATTATCCCTGGAATAATTTAGTGAGATGGCCTGAGCTGGTGCAGGGGCCAAAGGGCTGATTTCATGTTCATTCCACATTGATCTCTGCAGTGGTTGAAAAAAACGAAACAACTCTGGCAAGATCAAGCATCCATCTCTTGGTACCTGACAATGAAGCAGAGAAAGAGAATCCTGAGCAGAAGGTGGAGACAGAGAAAGTCTTAAAATATGTATGACTGATTTGGTTACCTCTTAGGAGGCGCTGGGGAAGAGGGAGGAAGTAAAATCACATTTCTTGAGAGTTCACTGGAACATGAGGTCTTAGAAGGAAGGGAGCCGGTCCGTTTGTTCACTAGTTTGTTTCCAGCTCCCAGCATAGGTCCTGACGTGCAGCAGACATTCACTGTTTGTTGAAGGAAGGACAGACACGGCATAGAGCAACCAGTGGCAACCAGTAACTATTTTGAAGGAATGAATCTATCAGTGAATACCCACTGTATGCCAGGCACTGTGTCATTCTTTCATTCAATTTACACATGTTTTCCTGAGTGAGCTCCTATCATTTGCCAAGCACTCTGCTGGACACCGTGGATTCCAACAAGAAAAGAAGCAGTTCTTGCCCTCAAAGAGCTTACAGTCTCGGCGACATAGACCTACAGGCAATGGTGATG
This sequence comes from Ovis canadensis, assembly GCF_042477335.2. Taxonomy (NCBI): domain Eukaryota; kingdom Metazoa; phylum Chordata; class Mammalia; order Artiodactyla; family Bovidae; genus Ovis; species Ovis canadensis. The sequence continues at coordinate 180,098,792 of NC_091247.1, read as the reverse complement.
CAATATATAACGATCACAAGCTGTTTATCAGAGCTCAGGCACGCATAGAAGAGGTCTTAAACCTTCCTGGAAGAACCAAGGCAATCCCCACAGAGGAGGCAGCATTTGAACTGAGACTTAAAATGCGTGAAGGATCTCAGACATTTCAGGCAATGAGGATGGTGTGAGAGAAACTTGTTTACTACAAGAAGCGCATCCTTGGAGGAGAAAAAAATTCTGTGCGGCAAAGAAGTGGGAGAATGGATAGAGAAAGGAAGGGAGAGGCTTCCAGCTACTCATAAAAGGTCCAGTATTTCATTTAAAATAGTTGAACTCACCCTACAGAAAACAGAAATCAAGTTCGGCTTCATGGGTGTGTAGCTGGTGCAGTCCCACGGGACTTCATGCTTGGTTGGGCCCCATGCTTGGTTTAATACTCTGCTGCCAGCTGTTTTGAAATTCTCAATAATTTAGTTTCTTTTCTTATTTATTTATTTAATTAAAGTACAGTTTTTGATGTACAGTGTTACTTAAATTATCCTCATGCTTAGTTGTGTCTGACTCTTTGTGATCCCATAGGCTATAGCCTACCAGACTCCTCTGCCGATGGAATTTTCCAGACAAGAATACTGGAGTGGGTTGCCATTTCCTACTCCAGAGATCTTCCCAGCCCAGAGACTGAACCCTCATTGCCTGCACTGGCAGACAGACTCTTTACCACTAGCATGTATTATACAGTGATTCACAATTTTTAAAGATCTATGGTTATTATGAAATACTGGTTATATTTCCTGTGTTGTAACTTACTTTTTCTAAATTTCTTTTTCAAAAAATTAATTAATTTAATTGGAAGATAATTACTTTCCTTGTAGCTTACTTTATACATAGTAGTTTGTAACTCTCAACCCCCTGTCCCCCCGACCACTATGTTGCCCCTCCTACCTTCCCTCTCCCCAGTGGTAACCACTAGTTTGTTCTCTCTGTCAGTCTATTTCCTTTCTGTTATATTTGCTAGTGTGTTGTATTTTTTAGATTCCACACATACATGATATATATGGTATCATGGTATTTGTCTTTCTCTGTCTGACTTATTTCACTTTAGCATAAGACCCTCTAAGTTGACCCATGTTGTTACAAATGGCAAAAGTTCATCCTTTTTTATAGCTGAGTAGTATTCCATTGTATATATATGCGTATAGATCACATCTTCTTTATCCATTCACCTGTTGATGGAAATACTTTTATTTCTGAATTTGTGTTTCGTAAGTGAAGTCCAATAAGACAGTGGTGTATACACACAAGCAGAGGAGGTATATGCCACGTGTACTTCTGCATTATCTTGCTGCTTCACTCACCCCCAGTCTTCACTGATGCTCCATGAGCACAAAATTAAAGTAGGCACACTAGAGCCCCCTAGGCATTCTTAGCCCCTGAAAGCAAGAACAAGGGAAGCATATTATGAAAGGCTCCAGCTCCCCCTAAGTGTTGATAGACCATGTGCATTTTAAGAAGTGAGATAAAACAGTTGGGCTAGTTTTGTTCTGTGGGCTATAAATACAAATTATATCACTTCAGTGATTCCTCATATGACTTAAACACTCATATTTCCATTTAAAACTGGCATGTGCAGATGAACAGTAAAGTTCATGATAACCATTTCTCATGCAAAATTTTCTTTTCTTAGAATATTGTGGCAAATAAAAATACCATGACATGTTGAAAAAGAGATGACCAAAAAGGGGAGAACTTTATATTTTAGTAACTTTAATGGCACTCTCCCCTTGCTTTCTCAATATTTTGCACCAGGTCCCATAAGCTATGTAGCCGGCCTCGATGGGGAGCTGTTAAAAAATCTTGACCAGGGAAGAAAGACACAAGACAAGTTATTTTTCCTTTAGAAAAATAACTTTCAGCAGAGTGGGGAAGTTAATATAGAAGGAGTTACAACAAAAAGAAAGAACACCTATTATTACCATCACACAGATGAAGGATGGTGAGTCCTGTGCCAGGGCAGTGGCGGGGGATGGAGAGAAAGTGATAGATGTGAGAGGAACTTGTAGGCAGAGTTCAAGGGCTGGGTGAGTCATTCCACTAGGGGAGGGGAAGATAGCTCGACTCCAGACTCCTGGCTTCAGCTACTGGGTGAAATTATTCACTGAGACGTGGAATAGAAGAGAGAGTAGGGATGGTGAGGGAGGAGGGATAGGTTGAAGGCTGAGTTTGGTCTGGGAGAGGGGGTAGACTCCTTAAGCCTGAATTTATGCAGTACTTCCTCTGTTGTCTTCCGGTAACTAACCCCATCTCCTCCGGCATCAAGGGTGTGGTCCTGACCTGGGCCAAGCCCTTTGTGTTTCAAGGTAGCATGTGCACACACAGCCACAGTTAGTGATCCAAGGAGTGGATAAGTAGGGGTCCTAAGGCAAGATTACCAGAGCCCTTAACTAACTAAAGATGGAGACATTCCTTTGCTCTTCAGTGCCAGAGATGAGCCTGCAGCTGCCAGCAGACACGCTTCTAGAGCCTGGGACTCAGGGCTGAGAGAGGGAAACCCACATGGAGAGGATGACTGGTGGAGAGCCAGCCCTGAGGATTTTGAGTTTCTCCTTCCAACAGTCTCCAGCTTCATGAATGCCCTTCCTGGTTAGACAGTCTCAGAAATCCAGCCTTCCCTCATGCCCCTCCACTTTCTCCCAGCTGTTTATATTTTCCTTAAGCTAATCAGAGTTCTGCCATGTGTGACTGAAAGAGTCCTATTTAAAACAGTATAGCTGGTCAGGTGCCCATGGAAACAGGCTTTGTAGATACTATCATTCCCATACCATACAGAAGTGATCTGAGGCTCAGAAGGTTTGGAAAACTTGAATAACTTGCCTGAAAGTTTCACAGCTAGCAAACCACGATGCCAATGGTTGAATACAGGTCTAACTGCAAAGTCAGTTATCTTTTTATAATGCCACACTTTCCTCATAACCTGTTCATTATTCTTAGAATCTTTTCTATAAATATGGGGCTTCAACTTTAGGGATGGTCTTCCTACTGAACATCCAAGTTTCTTGCTTGATAACCAAATGCTATGAGGACCAGACAGTGGTTACTCTGGAGCATTGCCCAGGCTCTGACTATTCCAATTTAAAAGTCACTGCTAACAGAGAGCCAAGTTGTTAATTTTGCAGAAGTTTAAAGTCAATGACCTTATGACCAAGACACTATTTTCTGAAACTGTTTTGTTTTATGAGTTCAAATGGAAAGTCAAGTCTTTAATCTTCAGCAAGGAGGTGATGATAAACTGAGCCCATGGCATTAGAACTTGAAAATATCTCTCTGGGAATTTTCTCAAGCCTGCTTCTCTGTTCATGTCACATACTCTTCTTCTTTTAAAAAATTGAAGTATAGTTAACTTATAATGCTGTGTTAGTTTCAGGTATACAGAAAAGTGATTCAGGATACATACATACAATCAGGTTCTTTTTAATATGGGTTATTATAAGATATCAAATATACAGTAGGTCCTTGTTTATCTATTTTATATATAGTAGTGTATATGCGTGGAGAAGGAAATGGCAACCCACTCCAGTGTTCTTGCCTGGAGAATCCCAGGGACAGAGGAGCCTGGTGGGCTGCCATCTATGGGGTTGCACAGAGTCAGATACAACTAAAGTGACTCAGCAGCAGCAGCAGTGTATATCTGTTAATCTCAAACTCCTAATTTATCCCTCCCCTTTTCCCTTTGGTAACCATGAGTTTGTTTTCTATCTGTGAGTCTATTTCTGTTTTATAAATAAGTTTATTTGTATAATTTTTTAGACTCCATATATAAGTGATATCATATGTTTGCTTTGTCGAACATACTTCACCTAGTATGATAATCTCTAGGTCCATCCACGTCACTGTAAATGGCATTATTTCATTCTTTTTTATGGCTGAGTAATATTCCATTCCTAAAGGAAATCAGTCTTGAATATTCAATGAAAGGACTGATGTTGCAGCTGAAGCTCCAGTACTTTGGCCACCTGACTCACTGGAAAAAACCCTGATGCTGGGAAAGACTGAAGGCAGGAAGAGAAGGGGATGACAGAGGAGGAGATGGTTGGATGGCATTACCGACTAGATGGACATGAGTTTGAGCAAGCTCCGGGGGTCGGTGATGGATAGGGAAGCCTGGCGTGGTCCAGTCCAAGGGATTGCAAAGAGTCAGACATGACTGAGTGACTGAACTGAACTGAATATTCCACTGGGCTTCCCTGGTGGCTCAGATGGTAAAGATTCTGCAGTGTGGGAGACCAGGGTTCAATCCCTGGGTTGGGAAGATCACTTGGAGAAGGGAATACCCACTCCAGTATTCTTGCTTGGAGAATTCCATGGACAGAGGAGCCTGGTGAGCTACAGTCCATGGGGTTGCAAAGAGCTGGACGCGACTGAGCTACTAACTCTTTCACTACTTTTCAATATTCCATTGCATATATTTATCACATCTTCTTTATCTGTTTATCTGTTGATGAACATTTAGGTTGCCTCCATGTCCTGGCTATTGTAAATAGTGCTGCTATGAAGACTGGAAAATCCCAAGGACGGAGGAGCCTGGTAGGCCACAGTCCATGGGGTCACTAAGAGTCGGACATGACTGAGCAACTTCACTTTCACTTTTCACTTTCATACATTGGAGAAGGAAATGGCAACCCACTCCAGTGTTCTTGCCTGGAGAATCCCAGGGATGGGCGTGTCTGATGAGCTGCCGTCTATGGGGTCGCACAGAGTTGGACACAACTGAAGCACCTTAGCAGCAGCAGCAGCATGAACATTGGGATGCATGTATCTTTTTGAATTAAAGTTTTTGTCTTTTCCAGGTATATGTCCAGGGTTGGGATTACTGGATCACTAAGGTACATTCCCACCAGCACTGTAGGAGGGTTCCCTTTTCTCCACACCCTCTCCAGCATTTATTATTTGTAGACTTTTTGATGATGGCCATTCTGACTGGTGTGACGTGGCACATATTCCTCTTTACAGAATTTTTTCCCCTTTTATTCAAATTAACCTAAATGCAACCCAAAGAGAATCATCAATTAACTCATTCTAGGAAACTATAGCAGAAACCACTGTCCCCAAATTATTACTCCCCTTTCTTTTTTTTTCAATGATTGAATAGTATACCATAACACCACATTTCATTTACCCATTAATAGTTTTTTAAATAAATTTTTTAAAATTGACATTTTTGGCTGTGCTGGGTCTTTGTCGCTGCATGGGCTTTTCTCTAGTTGCTACTCTCTGGGGCTACTCTCTAGTTGTGATGTGCAGGCTTCTTAATTGTTAAGTGACTTCTTTTGTTGCAGAGCATGGGCTCTAGGGTGTGCTGGCGTCAATAGTTGCGGCTCCTGGGTTCTAGAGCACAGGCTCAATAATTGTGGTGCGTGGACTTATTTGTTCAACAGCATGTGAGATCTTCCTAGACCAGGGATTGAACCCATGTCTCCTGCATTGACAGGTGGATTCTTTACCACTGAGCCACCAGGGAAGCCCTATCTATCGATAGTTGATAAACATTTGGGTTGTTTCCCACTTCTTGGCTATTATGAATAATGCTACCCTGAACATTCATGTATAAGCTTTGGTGCAGAGAGATCTTTTCAATTCTCTTGTGTTTACACTAGGAAGGAGTTGCTGGGTCATTTGATAACTTTATGTTTAATATTTTGAAGAGCTGCCAAACTATTTTCCACAGTGCTATGCCATTTTACATCCCCACCAGCAGTATATGAAGAGAGTCTTTGGTTTTAGCTGGGCATACTAAGCCTGGGAAAAGGTAAATTTTCTAGCTTCCCACATATCTATGTGTGGCCATAAGAGAAAGTTCTGGCTTAGGAGATGGAATGTAAGAAGAAGAAGTACAAGCACTTTCTGGGGGAAGCATGGCCCCTGCTGCTTTATTCAACCTGCTGGTTTGGAAGGTAGACTTAATGACCAGAATACCAGCAGCCATCTTGGGCCATGGAGTGACTTTGGGAAGGGAAGCCGGAGGACAGGATCGAAGGAATCAGTGACTGATACTGTAGAAGGCCATGCCACCATCTCTAGACTTCTTAAGTGCTTAAGAGAAATAAAGTTCTATGGTGTTTGACACCATAATCTTTTTCTTATTAGTTACAGCCATATTTAACCCTACTGATACCTCACTGAGCAAATTTTCATTGAAAGCCAATTATAAATCAAGTCCTGAGTTTGGTGTTGAAGAAATAAAGATATGTGAAGTAAGGCCTGAGAAAATAAAAGCAATCAGAAAAGAGCTCTTCCATTTTACTCCATTTAATCTACCAACCTACTGTCTTATCTATCAACCTGAATGCTCTATCCCTGCTTCTATTCCCCCCATGGGTGACTAGGTTCCCACTCCTTTTTGTCTGCTCAAGGATTGTGTTCCTGCAATTATCTCTCCACCCTTCTGTATCTTCCATTTCCCCTGTTCCACTGGTTCATCCTCATCAGTGTACATATAACCTAAGAAATACAGTCTTCTCATCTCTCCGTTTCTCCCAGACCTTTATGTTTTCTTTAAGCAAATAGGAGTTAGGTTTCTGTCAGTTGCAACTGAGAAAGTCCTGACTAATACAGGACACATAGATAGTTGCCTATGGAAACAACACTTGTACTTTTCCTCATTGGTCTTCAATGGGTAAAAAGATTGTAGCTCCGTAGAGTTCAGCTGTCTCACCCCAGAGGACATGGCGACTCTAAATTGTCCATTTCTCTACTTCCTGTCAGCAGCCTCACAGCTGTCCAGGGATTTCAGATACAGCTGGGTGGATGTTTGCAGTCTACCCTCACAAGAGGTTAATAGGGGCAGATACTTATAACAAAAAATGTCTCGTTTACATAAAAACTCCTCTTACATAGTTTTGTATAGATTAACTATTGAAGAGGAGAATCCTTGGCTTCAGAATTTAAATGAGAATCACAAAGAAGGCAGTAAAATAAGTGGGAGACACAGCACTTAACATCGAGCAGCCTATATTTATTACATGAATGAATAATTGGATAAATTAATGAAATTAATTAAACATTTACAAATGTGTTGTATTTCCAGGTTGGTTTTATAACTCAGTTGTTTTGAATTTGGGATGCATTTTCCCCTAGAAACAATTTTATAAATGGTACTTAAGTGGCAAGAAATCCCACTAAGAAATCCCACTAAGAAATCCCACTGTTTAGCCCATAATGTAGCAATAAAACATAGAAAAGTAATGGCATCATGTAAGAACACAGTTTAAACAATCTTGAATACTGGTGTTTCAGGAAAAGTAACTTTAATCAAGAGATGAGGGGGTGCATGAAAAATGTTGTGGTAATTCCCAATGGGACTTCTGAGACCTTTCAAGTATTCTGTCCCCTTTTTACATCTATTTCAAATAAAAATGCATGCAATCTCTCTCCCTTGATACAATCTTGTACTATTCTTATATTCAGAAGGACTTTTAGTGTTTGTTTGGTAGGCAGTTAACAACTGTTGTGTTTCTAATTGAATGGAAGGGTAGAAACAAAAAGCAAGATGGAAGGTTGAGGGAAATTCTTCTTAATTGGAAAGGAGTTGGAAGAAATGAGTGTGCTATAAATAGTAAACTTGTATTTGTTATTATGTGTCTCAGTATTCAGAATAGAGGGAAGGTGATACAGAGAGACTCACTATTTATAGACAGAGTAAGACCTGCATATAGAAAGAAAAGGCCCTACCAAGTAAGTCATGCTGGATGACAATCAAGTCACATCTGATGACAGTCAAGACTCAGAGAAGGTAGCAATCTTTGGTGCCAGGAAGGGAGAAGAAAGTGTTTGAGTCTGACCTTGTGGAAAAGGATTTCAGTCACAAAAGAGTTGGGAGGGGGTATGAGGTGGAATTAACTGAATGATGTGCATGAGGGCTAAGCAGCTTGAGTCGTGTCCGACTCTTTGCCACCCTATGTACCGCATCCTGCCAGGCTCCTCTGTCCATGGGATTCTCCAGGAAAGAACACTGGAGTGGGTTGCCATGCCCTACCTGTAGGGGATCTTCCAGACCCGTGGATCCAACCAGCATCTCTTACACCTCCTGCATTGGCAGGTGGGTTCTTTACCACTAGCGCTGAATGATACTTGATAGAAAATACAGGAAAAGGAAGAAACATGGTATGAGCGTAGTTCTATTCAACAAGAAGAAAGAATATGGTGGGGAAATGTTGGTGGATGATTTCCCCATGGAGCCTGCACCATGGCTCAGGAAAGGTTAATGCTGTCTAGAGCCAGACAGGGAATAACGGGCTTGGAGTTTTCAAGTGATCAGGTAGAACATCATTGGCTTTTCAGAGGTGTTTGCAATTCAGACTGTGCCTTAATATACCTAGGTGTTTCTATAAAACACAGAATTTGCATTTCTTAAAAAGTCATATTCTGCTTGCCTTTTTTGTTTGTTGGTTTGGTTTTGGTGTTTTTGTTTGTCTGTTTTTGGTAATATGTCCTATTACAAAAATCTTAGATTCCTAAAGGAGGAGATACTGAAACCCTTGCCTTTGGTATAAGAAGATACCAAGTTTCATTTGCCAGTATTCACCATCACCTCCTCTTCCCTCTTTCTCTTCTTCCTCTAGCTTCCATAACTGACTCTGACCAAATCATTCTTAGGGTCCTTTAAAAAAAAAAATCTCTAAATGACAACACTGAACTAGATCATCTACCCTAAAAACTTAATTAGGACATTTTCCAAAATGATAAAACATAGCAGTTCACGAGGATGAGACCTAACCATATTAGCCAAATAGCTGTGGTTTCCCAAAAGGTTACTTCTAAATACCACAAATGATTCAGTTACCTATTTTTTTTTTCCCTAGAACTAGCTGACCTCTCTGCTCTCAGAGCTGTCCGGAGGGCACTGAGATTTTTCTAGAAAAAGTGGTACGGGGAACTAAGATTTTCACACAGCATTTCACAGATTTTCAAAACCTATCAGTTCTTAATCTCCTTTACTCAAAAAGTCTGGGTACCACAAGCAGATAAAACCTTATCTTTGCGCTCTTGTGGCTTAGCTGGTAAAGAATCTGCCTGCAACGCGAGAGACCTGAGTTTGATCCCAACCCTGGAGAAGGCAAAGGCTACCCACTCCAGTGTTCTGGCCTGGAGAATTCCAAGGACTGAATAGTCCATGGGGTCGCAAAGAGTCAGACATTACTGAGCGACTTTCACTCACTTCCGCTCTTGAGTTCCCCCTCCTGGGCTTTAGATGCATTCATGAGCTTAAGCTGCTGCTGCTAAGTCGCTTCAGTCGTGTCCGACTCTGTGCGACCCCGGAGACAGCGGCCCACCAGGCTCCCCCGTCCTTGGGATTCTCCAGGCAAGAACACTGGGGTGGGTTGCCATTTTCTTCTCCAATGCATGAAAGTGAAAGTGAAGTCGCTCAGTCGTGTCTGACTAGTAGCGACCCCATGGACTGCAGCCTACCAGGCTTCTCTGTCCATGGGATTTCCCAGGCAAGAGTACTGGAGTGGGGTGCCATTGCCTTCCCCGACGCGCTTAAGCCCTGACCCCTTAACCACGGACCCTCACACTCTACTCGCTCTCTGGGAGCGGGGCGGGGTATGCGGTTTCCCGCGAGAGAAGGGCTCTGGCGGAAGGGGCGGCCGCCACACTTCCGGTGGCCGCGTAGGGCGCCCGCCACACTTCCTGTTGATCCTGCTCAGCTGAGGGCTGGGCTGAGAGGAGGGCCGGCGGGCGGACGGCGGCGGCCACTGGCCAGGCGTGGGCGCGCGGGGGGCCACCCAGGGCACAGAGCATACGCTCGTCGCCTGAGCCTGGAGCACCCTCGACTGCCGTGCCATCCGCTCTCCGTCCTTCCATCCGGCCCTCGGCTCTCCGCGCGGCACCATGCCCGCTGTGGACAAGCTCTTGCTAGAGGAGGCGTTGCAGGACAGCCCCCAGGTACCTCCCGCCGCCCGGGTCCCCCTCGCCCGAGGGCTTGAGGCCGAGGAGGCCCTTCCAGCCCCGGGGTGGAGGCGGGGAGTACGCCGGGCCACCTTGGGGGCAAGGAGGGGGCGGGTCCCGGCCCAGAGTCCTGAACCCGGGATGCTCCGGGACATGGCATCCCTCAGGCAGAGCTGGAGACACCGGGAAAGCAACCCCCAGTCTTTGTGTCCCGACCCCTTTCCAAACTCAGCTGAAACTGGGGCTGCTTGGCCTACACCTGGGCTCCACAGCTTACTAGCCGAGCGCCCCGGGCAGATAATCTTTTCTGCCTCAGTTTCGTCATCTGTAAGATAGGGATAATAATTGTACCTGCCTTCTAGAGTTGTTAGAATTAAAGAAATGCCTGTAAAGTTGTTAGCGAGTAATGTCTGGCACAGACTAAGAAGTCAGTCTTATTCCTGCTGCTGATATGCTGGGACCTGGTGGATTTAGGGCCAGAGTGAGAGGCAGAGAGCCTCGACCTCTTTCCCAGCGGTGCCAGACTTCCCCTTGGCCCTATTTTCCCATTCGTGAAGAGGAAATTGTAATAATACAATACCTCTCTCATTTGTCGCACAGGGAGACTTCATTAGCACTCCCGAGATGAGATTCAAGTCCTTTGAGCTCTGCAGAAAGCTGGTGTGTAAATATAGTGAGTGCAGAATGACTTTAGTTCCTAAATCAGTACACCTTTCCCCAGGGAAGCTTTGTTCAACTTCATTAACGTTTCCCCAGCTTCTTATTTACCCTAGTGGCTCTGCGTCCCTGGGTTATTTAAGTAAGGCTCTTTATTCCCTAGTATCTCAACTCTTAAAAAATGAGAGTAAGATTTTCAGAGTAAACTATTTTCCTCTCACAACTTCTCTTCGCTTTTTGCTTCCTTTCGATTTTCTTCTTAATGTAATTGGGCCTCCTGGAGATGATCCTTTGATGAACTTACCCACTCTACATCTCTCCACTTCAGACTTAGTAATCGAAGGACTCTGAGCTTAGAAACTTGTGCCCATTTCTTTGTGATCTTCCTTACATAGTCAAGAAATTGTAAGGAAGCCGTGATTTATTATTTTTTTTAATTGGCATCCTCAGGTCTGATTGACTTTTTCAAAAACTGCTTTGAAGTCTCTGCACTTCTGGCATTTTGATGGGACAAAAGCCCTTGGTAGAAGTCATTTTGTCCATCCTCAGACTTGTTATGTGGGATCTGAAGATAATAAAGTGGGATTTGTATCATTTTGAACAAGGATTTCCACTTGCTTTGTAGTTGGAGAAACTGAGATGCAAAGATACATTGCTTTCCTAATGGAGCATGGTGATGGCTGAGCCAGATTAGAGAGGCTGCACTAACTGAATCTCAGTGTTGCCCTCACTGAGGAGTTAATATTTGGAATTTTTGGCTCTCACATCAGTGTATATGCACTAGTTCTGAGTGTTTTCAGGATGTACTCAGCTATCAGGCAGGCTAAAGAGGACTGGCAAGCAAGTTGGGACACCTGGGTCCTAATTGTGGCTCTAACATTAACTCATCATTTGGGTGAATTCCTCATCCCTGTCCTGTGACTGGGGCTTCCCAGGTGGCACAGTGATAAAAAACACACGTGCTAATGCAGGAGACAAAAGAGACCCGGTTCAAACCCTGAATCAGGAAGATTCCCCTGATGGAGGAAATGGCAACCCGCTCCAGTATTCTTGCCTGGGAAATCCCATGGACAGAGCAGCCTAGTGGGCTCCACGGAGTTGCAAAGAGTTGGGCATGACCGAGCGGCAGCACGAGCCCAGTCGTGTGACTGGCTCGGTTTTTCCCATCTGTAGAATGAGGAGCAGATGATCTTTAAGGGACTTAAAGTTTTATCATGCTTGAGGAAGAAGAGGTATGGAGGCCTTGTCATTCGTCTTTAGGGTTCCTGTTTATGTGATGAATTTGTCATTGCTTTTGAGACGTGAGTGCCACTTACAAGGGTTCTTAGTGAGGTTTGAAAGGAAGCTAACTTCTAGGACGATCTCTGATAACCATCAGAGTATAGTGTTCTTGTGTGGGGCCTGTGCCTAATGCAGCTTTCCTCCCAAGAGATTCATAGACTTATAATTGGAAAGAATCTAATCCAACTCCTTCGTTTTATCTATAAAGAATAAAAACCATAGCAAACACCTGTATCATATATGCATTTTATGTGCCAGGCACTGTTCTCAATACTTTACATATGTTAACTCATCTAATCCAACAATCTTTTGAAGTAGGTCCTCTATTAAAATTACCAAGGAGCAGAGAAGTTACGTAATTTGCCCCGAAGATTATACATTAGAGTATAAGAGCCAGGATTGGAATTCAGGCAGTCTGCCTATGTTGTTGAAGTTAGCCCAGCCACCTAGCACCTGGCTTTTCTGTCATCGGTGACCTAGAATATTTCACTAAAAGGAAGCATTCTTAAGAAACCATCTATTGTGTGTTTCCTCTTGTTTTATATGGAGTATTTATGAGGGTTACTCCAGTAACCTGGTTGCATAGGATTCGTTAATGAACACAGAAGCTTTTATGTTTAAACTCAGTGACCCAAGAGGAGCTGATTAACAGTTCATTGACCTTAGATACATCTGTTCACGTCCTTTTTTCTTTATAGTTCACAGCCCTGCACAACGTAGTATAAGACTAGTTGATGAGTGTACATGTATTATCTCTGGTTCAGTTCAGTCGCTCAGTCATGTCCGACTCTTTGCAACCCCTTGGACGGCAGCATGCCAGGCCTCCCTGTCCATCACCAACTCCCAGAGCTTATTCACACTCACATGTCAGTCGAGTCAGTGATGCCATCCAACCATCTCATCCTCTGTCATTCTGTTCTCCTCCCGCCTTCAATCTTTCCTAGCATCAGGGTCTTTCTAAGCAGTCAGTTCTTCCCATCAGGTGGCCAAAGTATTGGAGCTTCAGTATCAGTCCTTCCAGTAAATGTTCAGGACTGATTTCCTTTAGGACTGATTGGTTTGATCTCCTTGCAGTCCAAGGGACTCTGAAGAGTCTTCTCCAACGCCACAGTTCAAAAGCATCAATTCTTCAGCACTCAGCTTGCTTTATAGTCCAACCCTCACATCCATACACGACTACTGGAAAAACCATACATAGCCTTGACTAGATGGACCTTTGTCAGCAAAGTAATGTCTCTGCTTTTTAATATGCTGTCTAGGTTGGTCATAACTTTCCTTCCAAGGAGTAAGCGTCTTTTATTTTCATGGCTGCAGTCACCATTTGCGGTGATTTTGGAGGCCCACAAATAAAGTATCTCTCTGTTTCCACTGTTTCCCCATCTATTTGCCATGAAGTGATAGGACCGGATACCATGATCTTCATTTTCTGAATGTTGAGTTTGAAGCCAACTTTTTCACTCTCCTCTTTCACTTTCATCACTTTCATCTTTAATTCTTTGCTTTCTGCCATAAGGGTGGTGTCATCTGTATATCTGAGGTTATTGATATTTCTCTCGGCAATCTTGATTCCAACTTGTGCTTCTCCAGCCCAATATTTCGAATGATGTACTCTGTATATAAGTTAATAAGCAGGGTGATGATATACAGCCTTGATGTCCTCCTTTCCCCATTTGGAACCAGTCTGTTGTTCCATGTCCAGCTGTAACCATTGCTTCTTGACCTGCATACAGATTTCTCAGGAGGCAGGTAAGGTGGTCTGGTATTCCCATCTCTTCAAGAATTTTCTACAGTTTGTTGTGATCCACACAATCAAAGGCTTTGGCCTAGTCAATAAAGCGGAAGTAGATGTTTTTCTGGAACTCACTTGCTTTCTCGATCCAACGGATGTTCACAATTTGATCTCTGCTATATGAGCAACAGAATGTTTTAGGGATTAAGATACTTGTCTCTGTTGCTGTTTGGGAGCCTCTGATCCTGGCTGTGCTGTGCTAAGTCACTTCAGTCGTGTCTGACTCTTAGCAACCTTATGGACTGTAGCCCGCCAGGCTCCTCTGTCCATGGAGTTCTCCAGGCAAGAATACTGGAGTGGGTTGCCATTCCATTCTGCAGGGGTTCTTCCTGACCCAGGGACTGAACTTGTGTCTCCCTTGTCTCCTGCATTGGCAGGTGGGTTCTTTACCACTAGAGCCACCTGGGAAGTCCCCTGCTCCTGGCTAAGTGCTGGTAAATGCTGGAATGTAATGACAAATAAGATAAGAATGCCTGCCCTCTGCTGGTTCACAGTCTGTTCTGGGAGACAGATAAGGAGAGCAGCAGTTCCTGCACTGTGTGAATACTACTGTGATAGGAACACAAATGCAACTTTGAGCTGCTGCAGCTTGCCCTTCTCCAGGGGCTCTTCTTTTTCCTGTACGTGGTGTGCTTTTGAGATAAAGTGAAGCGCTGTTGCTTGCTGTTTTGTTATGGTGTTTGTTTCCTTTGCAGTTGGCACAACTGAAGCACAGACAATGTTAAGACTAAGTTCTGAGATTATGCAGTGAGAGGTCCAACTGGGAAACCAGGCCTTTTTTAACTCAGGCACGATGCATCAGAACATTACCTAGTGGTTTTGTCTTCATTATGGAAGGCTTTTGTCCTGCTGTACTCTTTGTTTATAATACATTTTTATTTCAGTAGATGTGGTTCTCAGAGAGGGCAGTGGCACCCGACTCCAGTACTCTTGCCTGGAAAATCCTATGGACAGAGGAGCCTGGTAGGCTGCAGTCCATGAGGTTGTGAAGAGTCGGACACGACTGAGTGACTTCCCTTTCACTTTTCACTTTCATGCATTGGAGAAGGAAATGGCAACCCACTCCAGTGTTATTGCCTGGAGAATCCCAGGGACAGAGGAGCCTGGTGGGCTGCTGTCTATGGGGTCACACAGAGTCGGACACGACTGAAGTGACTTAGCAGCAGCAGCAGACTTGGTTCTACTGAGACATTTCTGTCCCTCTCCCATAATATGGGAATAAGAGTTTTGTTTTTACCTTAGATATAATATGTAGTATTTATACTTGTATATATTATATGTGATAATATTGAAACATTTTAAATATATATAAAATATACACATACATGTGTGTAAATTTTATAATCACAGCTATTGAAGTTGTGCCATTATATAATTAGATGCTGTTTTTAGGTGTGAAAAATGTTTAGGACTATTTTATTAGATTACACTTGGTGTCTTTATTGTAAGATAGAAGGTAGTGTGGAGCTAAGGCCAAGGTGTTTGGTTTTGTTCTTCTATCCACGCATACTCTTGAAAGTATAGAGTAGTAGAGAAAGGATGGAATTTAAATTTTGATCCAGCAGGTGACTCAACCTCTCTGAGCTTGTGTTTCAGCCTGTGTAAAATCACAATTAAAATACTTGCTTAATTCTTATGAAGAGTAAGCAACATACGTAAAGTATCAATATCTCCATGCTTGCATGTTACAGTAACCCCATAAAGGACTGCTGTCATTGTCCTTATAATTATATGCAACAGTGTCCTCTGGGTTTTTTGGTAGAACTCTCCAGCAACTAGTGTGCCTTTGACTGGTCCTACTCCTCCTTCATATCTCAGAACATTCCTGCTGTTCCACGTATAAGTTTAAACAGATAAGAGAGCTGATAAATGTGGATATTAAAACAGTGTCTGAGATAGCTGGGTATTTTTTTTTCAAGGATGATCGTGGCCTCGTTCAGTTAGAAAGGGAAGATAGGAATGTTTTTGTCAGTTTTAATGAGTATCATGATAAACATGTTCAGGATATAAAAAAAAAGATTTGTGATATAGTTTTGGCTGTTATCACAGGTAAGAGCGTGATAGTAGGATGACCAAAGAGAAGCCGGCTCCAGACAGCTGCATCCTGCCTCCAGACAGGATGGGGGGCTGTGGGCCAAGGAGCATGCCCACTGATGAGACCCACCTTTGCTGGGTGATGGGTACAGACTCCTGTGGTGGAAAAAAGGTTGGCCATTGGTGCCAGCCTGACATTGCAGCCCTGCTGCTTCCCAGTTGTGGGAGGTTTCTTAACCTTGATGAGCCTCAGTTTTATCATCTGTAAAATGGGTTAGTTTAACTGTGGTATCTAATAAAGTTGGTGGAAGGATTAGATGAAGCAGTATTCAGTGCTTGACACAGTGTCTGATACATAGGACATACAGAGTGAATGGTAGTTTTTCGTTTTCTTTCTGCTCTCTTTATGGAGGATATTTATACAGGCCCTCTCATTTCATCCTATAGCTCATTTTCCATTCTGTTTTGTTTCTAAGAGTTTTAAAAACAGTAAGTAAGATTCAGCTAAATGGTTGTAAGTAGTGTTTTAAAAAATTAAATAGCCTCGATCTAGTTGTATCACTCTTTCTTTCTCTTAGACGTACTGTTATAGCAAAGAAAGGAGCCCGAACCATAAGGAACATTGAAGAACTCTGTCATCATTGACACCATGAGTACCGAAAGGGTCTCTCCTATTAGCTGATGTTTATGTCAGTAGTTAACTGTGTAGATAATGTTGCCGTAGTGTTGAAATGAAATCATGCATGTGAAGCCAATGTGTAATAAGCAACCGACATTCATTATCTGCTTTGTGATCACTATCCTCTGCTGCTGTCTATGTGTTAGACACTGGTAGGCACCTTAAGTACTTTCTCTACTTCTAGTGCTACCTGCAGATTAGTGTTAGGGCCTGAATCTGGACCCAGGACTGACATGGTCCCAAGGGGATTCCAGAGCCTTTGAGAGGCCCCAGTAGACTATAAGCTTCTGGAGAACAGAGCTGGTTCTGATCACCACTGAATCTCAATTCCCATCACAGTGTTTCATCCAATATTGGATGAAGGCCAAAGTATATACATGAATGAATGACTCCAGAGTAATAGACTAGTCCCTGTAGGTTCCAAAAACATCTTTTAGCAATCTTTTTTTCAAATAGTATATTTGAAAGAGATATAATAAAGAATTCTAAACCAATGTTTTTCACCTACTCACTGACATCCAGTGATGGATTAAGAGATCCAGTGGGTCACAGCCATGATTTTTGTTTTATTTGTTCTGATCCTTCTGTTGATAGGAATTGGTACTGAAGAGCTTATTGGTTTCAGAGAAGGTATTTTTAGCCATTAAGACCTCAGGCAAAGCCAGGATAATATATACTGCTGTGAAGTGCCCCAGAGTTTGTCAACAAAATCACAGGTCAGACAATTCAAATGCCTGGATTTCTCTTCTAGTTTATTGGGGAATGCTTTTGGGTCAGTTATTGTTCTCTTGCCCAAGATAAGTTAGAAAAATAAAGAAGGAATTGAAATTAATTTGCAGGGAAATTATGCACCTTAATGGATTGTTCTTTGTAAGCTGCCCTGGAATCACCTTATTAAAGACATTTCTGTAGTTGCCTCTCTGTTCTGTGCCTAGAGGGTTGTCTTCTGAAATAGAGATCCCATTGTCACTAATGTTTCCCATTGTGCTGGACACATTAACAGTAGTCCCTTGAACAGACATGGTCTCTTATGTGATGCCGTGATACTTCTTTAGACATCTTCCAATATATAACTACTTTCTTAGTGCTCAGCAGATCAGGCACTCTGCATGAAAATGGTAGGAAATACCTTTCATCTAAGACATTGCTCAGCTGTTCTTGAAACCCTGAGTAGTCTTCCCAAAGGAACAGAGCTAGTGTTCTAAGTTTCTATTTGAGTTTTGTGCCCAGAACTTCTGCTGGCATGCCCACAGTACATGAAATTTCCTGGCCGTGAGTTTTAAAACGTGGTTTACTAGAGTGTGACGAAAGACATGGAGATTGATTGCAGTGTCTTAAGCAGAAGGAATGACACACTCCTGCAAGACACTCAAGACTGCAGGAAACCAGACGGCTGGTTAACTACCGTGATGATGCAGTGCTGGGTGACCACACCCCAGGTACACAGGCAGGACTGACACTGAGTTCAATTTATGGGCTTGAAGGGAGAGGCTGCCCTTTTTAACACTATTTTATTGGATGAACTTTACTGGTGCTTAGGTAGAGGCTAAAGTCGAGACAGATAATAGCCCTTGCACCTTAACCCTTTAGAAACTGGCTTTCCTTCTCTGTTCCCAGTACTCGAACTGTATTCTGTTTGGCCTTGACCTTGCACTGTAGTCCAAAGGATTAGAAAAGGAATTCTAAATTAAAGCTCCAGGAATCAACTTGTATCAGTATTAGCAATAAAAAAATAAAGCCAGAGAACAGGCATCTGCCGTTCCCAGTTCTGTGTGTGTGTGTGTATTTGTTTTACTTCTTTTGTAACTTTTCCACTTAGAAATAATACTGGCCTCTTTTCTTGCAGACTCGCTCCTTACTGAGTGTATTTGAGGAAGATGCCGGCACTCTCACGGATTATACCAACCAGCTGCTCCAGGCGATGCAGCGTGTCTATGGAGCCCAGGTATCCTCCTGCCCACTCACCTGGAGAGGAACAGAGTAGGAGCCCTCTGCCCTCACCTTGAACCTCTCTCAGGAGGTCGAGAGATTTGAGTCAGAACACCCCCCTTTATATTTTTGAAATAAAATCACAATTGTTTTTCTCTTCTCTTCATCTCAAAAAACTAAGGACAGTTTGCTTTCATAGCCTAAGAAAGAGGGTAATTTTCCTGTAACTAGTAGAACCAGTAGAAAGGTACATCACTGCTTTTTAATTAAAAAAAAATGCAGTCCCAAAGGGAAACATTTGGGTCTCCTCTTCCTACTTGTGAATGAGTGGGTTCAGTATTCTGAGGCATGGCTCTTTTGTTTCTCATGAATATCAGTCTTAGATGTCAGTGCAGGCACATAGAGATGTTTTTTCAAGTGCTTCCTCTGAAAAGACTTGAATCACAGTTCTAGAACAGTTGGGTGGTTCTTTGTTTTGAGGAACAAGTATCTTTGTCTTGCAAAACCATGGAAAATAAATTGCTGAGTAGCAAAAGTGAATCTTTTTAAGATCAAGAATTGCCTATGTATGTTACTTTCTAGGATAAAACTTGAGAGTTACTTTAAAATTTGTTACCTTACACATCAAAATATTATGGCAACCAGTTTCATTATTAATTCCTAGCTGACTTAAATCTGTCCATGTTACTGTTTCTTTTTCTCACCTGTGATCTCTAAATAAATACCACATTCAGTGTATAATAGTATATATTAGGAGTCATGTGTAGTCATTTATTATTACTTATTCTTCATGTATAACACTTATATCATTGTTTTATTAATCGGTCGTTCATATCATATATGGGAAAAAGACTCAGTCCTTGCCATTAGGGAGCTTACAGCTGGGTTGGGAGACAAAACAGTTAGCAAAGAGTGTAGAGGTGCTGGGAGAGAAAGGGTGCCTAACCCGGAGGATTGTGCTGGACACCCAAAAGGAGGACGATTGTGACGGTTGAGATTTATTGACGACTTCTTAAGGCCCAGGCACAGTTTCAGAGGCTTTTACCTGTAATCATTTCATTTAAATTCACTCACAACTCTGTGAGGTGAGTGCTGTTACTATTTTCTTCATTTTCTGGGTCAGGAGACTTAAGGATTCTGATGATGAATGACTTCCCGCGTCCACCCTGTTAATACATGGTAGAGCAAGTCAGCCTGAAGCCAAAGCCCAGACTCTTAACTGCTAAACATAAGAGTGGCAGCCTGACCTAGGGCAGTGGCAGTGGCAATAGGCAGAGGTAGACTGGTGATTGACTGACTGTGAAGGGGTCAGGTCAGTGAAGCATGAATCAAGAATGATGCCCAGGTCTCTGACTTGAACGACAGGGTGCACAGTTGGGAGAACACAGGAAGAGGAGCAGGATGTGTGTGGGGCTGTGTGTGAGTGTGTGTGTGGATGTGTGTGTGTGTGACAGTGACAGGAATGGCAGAGACGCCAATCTTAATTCTTGAAAGGCTGAGGTATCCATGGGACATCAAAGCGGGGAAAGAGATCATATTGAAGGTTCAGATCCAGAGTTCAGGCTAGAGATAGAGATCTGCAAACTACTGTGTTATAAAAGTGTTACTTATTAATTGGAACTAATTTTAGTGACCAAAAGAATCACACAATTATTTGTGGTTTTGTTTCTGAGGTAAAGCATTCAGAAACTAGGAGACCCACTTCGTCAGTTTTTCAAAAACCCTATTTATTTCTATTACTTTTTTTGTATTTTTTCCCTGAATATTCAAAATTTAAGAGAATAGAAAATTTTTTTTAGTGAAATTTGCTTGCTGTTCAGGAATTTGAGTATTGTTGTCAAATGATTGGTCTCCTGTTCAAGGTTTTAAGAGTCCCAAGACTTAAGGTACCACAACTCCGCCTCTCCCAAGAGTCTGTGCTCTGCCTCTCCTTGTCTGTCAGAATCATTTACTTGGAGATGTCCAGACACTCTCTTATGTGTTTTTTTTTTTTCCTTTTGAGCCCAGAAAACTGCATTTTGCCAAAATTAAGTGGGTCTTGCATTCCAAGAGACTGTAACCGGCTCTCAGTTCATGCCACATGATCATCACATGGGCTCTCGTGCTGGCAGAAACCCTTCCTTCTGCCTCGGCGTTTCCTGTGGCAGAAGCCTAGCAGGAGCGTCTGGCTAATGCTGCCAGCGCAGTGACGGACTCTGGCAGTGTCCGGGGGCACTCAGATTGGCTGAGGTCAGGGCTAGTTGTTTTTCAGGTTTATTTGAACATGTTTTGTTTCTTAAGAAAACTTCTCTAACTCCTTTTTGATCCATTTGTTTATGTCCATGTATGTGGTTGGGAAGAAAGAGAGAAAGAGAGGGAGGGAGAAAGAGAAAGAGCTGCCACTATTTTCATTCAGTGTTTCCCCCCTAGGTTATGTTTTCTTGGTTTTATTTAACATTCTTCCTTAAATACTTCACACCTAGACCTGTTAAATTATATTAATAGAGTTTTGTAATTTCATTTTAAAATACGGGTGCTTAGCAAGATGTTTTTCATTATTACATTTTTGAACCAGGTTAATGCTGTTAATAAATGATAAATGTTCATAAAAGATATTTTAAATCAAGCCACATGGTAATTTTCTGGATTCTGATACAGTGAACTTGACCATTTGGGCCTTAGTTTTAGAAAGAGGAAGAGTGGAAAAAAACTAGAGGAAAGTTCTGTGAGCAGTTTTGCTGATATTGGCTGGTTTGGGGGAAATCTGTAATTTTATTTGTCTTAAGCAGTAGAATGAAGCTATGGGCTCTAAGCTGTTTTCAGCATTTTGCAGCAGTCCTTGGATCGCTTGTGGTTTCCTAAGTGTCAGACACGCCATTGCGCACGCAGGGGCTGCGTACTCCATTGTGGGTCATCTGAAAGAAAGAATTTATCTCCTGCTGCAGAGATGGTTTACATACTTAGAAATCTCAGCTGTCTTTCAAACTATTGACTAAGTAAGTTTAAAACTTACATAGTATTTAAATATATGCATGTGTATACATATTCAGTAAAAATCTGCCCAAGTTTTGCATTTAATATATTTGTTTTGATTTCGTATATCAGCTGTACTTTTGTTTCTTTCCTAGAAAGGTTAAGGTTTTTAAAAATCTTTAAAAAATGGATTTATTAGGGTCTGGCAAGTTTACTTTGGTAATACAACTTCTCTCAGACACTGTACTGAGGAAACAGGGGAAGGTCAAATGATGTTACCAGCAGTGTTAGTGAAACCTGGCATCTCCTAGAACCCGTCTTTCTCCTCCAACAGATGACAAGCCTCTGTAGTTGGTGCCTTCAGTCTGGATGGGTTTTTTCGTTTGTTCTGGTGTTGTTTTTTTTTAATTACATTTGGATGGAATTTTTTGACGTGAGAACCATGGTTCAGGCTCTTTCCCTTTCCTTCAGCAAAACTGGCTTGCTTAAACATGGTCTCATCTCTGCAGCTGTTCCTTTTTTATTTAACTTTTTTTGTTAAAATTTTTTTACAACTTTAAAACACACCCTGCAGCATATGGGATCTTAATTTCCCAAACAGGGATCGAACCCATACTCCTTGCATTGGAAGGTCAAGTCTTAACCACTGGACCACCAGGAACATCCCTTTGCAGCTGTTCTTAAACAGACCTTTTGGCGTGCAGAACTCCTGATCCTAAAATGTAAAAGTCCACACTGGAGTTGGGAATCTTATCTTTCCAAATTGGGCTTAGGCATCGGGAGGGTATAGGAGTAAAGTACTTTGCAAGATATGCGTACATTTGTTATTATAAAGAGGAAAATACTTTTCTTTAGAAATGATGATATATAGATATAGATATAGATATCAAGCTAAATAAGTCAATGTTCCTCTTGGGAAACAGAGTAGTGGGCAACCAGGAGTGTGAGCTTGTAATGGGGGAGAGAGAAGGATTTGGAAGGCTTCCAAATAGAGGATCAGAACTGTGTATTTTAATTATAAAAATAGTATGAGACACATAAATGTACCACACACTTGGCAAGACACCTCTTGTGTATAATTTCATTTAGCTTGCCCAATAAAGGAGAGGCATTATTATAGTAGGTGTTTACAGGCAGGGTAACTAAGAGAGCTTATGCAGCTTGCCTGTGATCATACAGCTGATGAGAGTCAGGATCAGAATTTGAACTCAGGTCTTTGACTCTAAAACTTTACTGCACTCGCACGCTATACCGCCTCGCTGTACTCTTTTGACACACTGGTCTCTGGAAATGTCAGCCGAGGCTAAGGAAGTGGGAGTCTTCAACAGTTGTTCCTGTCATCACAGAACAACCCTGCTTAGCAGCCTAGCAGCTCTGTAGTGTGTTAAAGGTGGGAGCCAGCTCCTTTTTGTGTCCCAGGAAAACTCCCCTTGTTTAATTGGGTTTTATTCATAATGGTTTCAATCAGTGCATTTTAACAGCTCTCAAAAACAGTCACATTGAGGTTCATATGACAGGGATAGAGGAATATGTGTAGCTCAAGGCCGAGATACAGGAGCAGAGAGCCCCTGAATGCTTCCTGGAAGCAACCTCAGAGACCTGGGTTTTTGCACTGGGTTTGCATATGGAATCTACACCCTTCCCTCATGCCAACATTGAAGGCTTTCAGATTGGTAGAGAAGATTATTCTGGGCCAGGCTCATTGCTTAGGTACGAGGTTAAGTGTGTGACCTTAGATGTATCAGCTCTGAGTTCCAGTCTTGGCCACTTGCTGGGTGACCTTGAGCAGGTAACTTGATTGCCTGTGTTTCCTTACAGGTAAACAGAGGTCATATTAATATTAATAACCACCTCATAGGTTGTTGTGAGGGTTAATGGAGTTAATCCCTGTAAAGTATAAGATCAGTCCTTGGCAGGAAGTGCTCACCGTTAACATAACCACCTTCTCAGCCTTAGAATAATCATAGTTACGATAGCACTGTTACCCTGGGTCCACTGGTTGGATTAAATAGAACTTGGTCCTCTGATCTTGACTTTCCTGAAGGAGCAGTGTAGCTGTGTTCCTGACTCCTCACTGTGTCGTTGATGTTTGCTCCTCATTCTAGACTTCATCCCCCGCTGGCTGCACAGGCTGCTTAGTGCCTGATTCCCAGCCCCTGTCCACCTTCCCTCCCGGGCAGCACCCGATGCTGGTACCAGCGGCCCCTGCACAACTAACTGTCTTTGGTCTCTGCCCACCATTCCTGATTGTTTTCTTGTCCTGGCACCCTTTGCTGCCTACCCCTTAAGTCTAATTCCACAGGAGGCCTTCTCTGGTTAGTGTCTACTAGCTTGCTGGGCAAGGTCACTGCAGCACAGCCTGGCCATTTCAGAATCTGTTTCCAGCCCTCATCTCTAGGTCCTTATTCCACACGACTTTTGCCTCTTGTCACTGTGGAGAGTGAGTTTTCCGCTCTTACCTGGGCTACTGCAGCACCATCCTAAGCAGTTTCCCTGTAGTAAGGGGATTGTCTTTCACTCTTCTGTCCATTCTTTACCCTCAAGCTACCACATCCAAACCTTCCCTCCCTCCCTTCCTGTCTCCAGATGCTTCTGTGGCTCCGAGATGAACCCCCTCAGTAAGGCACGCAGAGCTCTTTGTGCGCTGAGTCTTGGCCTGCTCCTCTAGTTTCGTCTTCAGCTGGCCCAGTGTGCCTGGCCCTGCACACATCTTGAGACTGTGCTGTGCCGTTCCTGCTGCCTGGAATCCCCAGGGGCCCCTTGTCCTGACAAGTGGCCTTCCCAGCAGGTGACTTTTAAGGCTGACTTCAGATCCGAGGTATCTGACACCTTTCCTGTGTTCCTTTTCTCCCTTCTGACCAAAGCACCCAGACACCCTGCGCTTTTATGGGTCAGAACTCTGAGGGACAGTGTGTGGGATTTTTTTGCCTCTCTGTGCACCGTGAGCTCCGAGAGCAGATATTCTTTGTCTCCAGTGCCCAGCACCTTGCCTGGCCTCACTCACTAGTTGATAACTAGGTGTTAAATGAAGGACTGATGAGAATGTCGCTGTACCCTCACTGTGTGCTTGATTGTCCCTCCCAGGTCTGGGCCCCGCGATCAGCACCTTAGCTTGGGGCACTGCCATCGTGGGTCATCTGGTCTAGGGTCCAGCCATCTTGGACTCCTCCTCCTCCCCCATTCACTCAAGCCTGATGTTTCTGCCTCAGCGATACCAGGCAGATCTCTGCTGCCTTCTCTACTTTCTGGCTTCAGTTCAGTTCAGTCACTCAGTCATGTCCGACTCTCTGTGACTCCATGAATTGCAGCACACCAGGCCTCCCTGTCCATCACCATCTCCTGGAGTTCA
Source organism: Ovis canadensis (assembly GCF_042477335.2). Classification (NCBI taxonomy): domain Eukaryota; kingdom Metazoa; phylum Chordata; class Mammalia; order Artiodactyla; family Bovidae; genus Ovis; species Ovis canadensis. Next base: position 180,074,201 of record NC_091247.1, on the reverse strand, counting down.
CTCAAACTCAGGTCCATCGAATCGGTGATGCCATCCAGCCATCTAATCCTCTGTTGTTGGCTTCAGCCTTTTCTCTTTCTCACTCAACTTCAAATGGTCTCCTGACTCTCATGTCATCCTCTTTCTCCCTTCAAGGTTTCTTTTACAACACAGTCACTTTCGGAATTCTGCTCACATCTGACCTTGTTATTCTCCTGCCCAGGTTCCTCAGGGCTTCCCTGGTACCTGCAGAGTACTGTCGGAGTCCTCAGCAGGCACCCCTCAGGGCCTGCCCCAGTCAGGGCTCTCTAACCTTTCTCCTTGCCACGCTCCAGCCTGGGCTCCTGATCCCATCAGCTTGCGGGTAGTGCTGTGATGAATGAGAGTCTCAACCACTTGACTTTAGGTAACGCTCCTGGCCAGATATTTGGTGGCGATCACAGCAGTGCCTATGCTGTGGCGGCGACCCTAGTGGATTTCCTCTGCCCCCACTCCCGGCCTCTCCTCTCCTGTGCAGGGGCCTTCAGGCGGTTTCCGGTGACAGCTGCAGTTGGTGAGTGCTCCATGCCACCATGAGGTAAACAGTTTCTTTGTCCAAATCTCAGTTTTCCTCCTGGGTTTGTCAACCACTGGACTTTCTGCTTGGCACCAGCCTTGCGAAGTGCTGTTTAAAATAGAACATTCTGTCAGTAAACCCTTCGTCAGGTTCTCTCTCTAAGGGTTCCTATGACACATCTGATAGAGTAGATAGTAACCAGAGCGCTATCCCAGAGTGCTGAAGGACTCTACTCCCAGAGCTCCATTATCCATAGAGTCTACATTTTAGACCACTGCTTTTGCTGAGCTACAGCTAGAAGAATAGAGAATTTATGCTGATATTTATAGGCCCTACAAGGCCTGCCCACGGAGTACAATTAAGTACAGTTTTGGACTTTGGATAGGAATAGTATTGGGTTAGCCAAAAAGTTCATTTGGGTTTTATAAATGAACTTTTTGGCCAACCCAATATATTGTTAAGAACTTGCGCTTTAGATTTTGAGTCTGACAGTTCTGAGTCGAGTTGTTGCCATTCTGGTTACTAATTGTGTAGTTACAGAAGAACCTTTCTCCTCATTTGTATGAAAGTAAGAATATTCTCTATATTGTAAGTGCCTTATAAGGATTTAATGTGATGATATATAAACAATGCTTAACAGCAATTCAGGTACTTAGAAAAGACTCAGTAAATATTAGCAGCTACTTTTATTTATTGTTACTACTAATATTTACTCTTCACACAAGTTCCAGTTTTACAGGTCTTATTGTGGAGATAATTAGGCAGGCTTACCTCACAGGGTGTGGATTAATTAATTGATGTCGGTAAAGCATTTCATGAAACCTTTGTGTGCAATAGATTAAGTATGAGTTAAGATTAAAGTTGGTCTAGTTTAAAAAGACTTCGTATCATGTGCTCTGTACAGGGGAGTTTCATTTCTTTTCAGGGCAGGTGACAGGCCATTTTGTAACATATATTGTTGTTGTCTTTGATGGAGTCATGTTGTAGAACAGAATCTTGGTGCCTGGAATCACACACATCTGGAATCCACAGGATTCTCAGAAACTGCTTCTAGTGGAGACCTGGCAGAGGCCACTGTGCGCAGGGGTTTTGGAAGCAGTTGTGTGGTGTTTGCCCTGCCCCTTCTCCCTGCGCCTCAGTGGCGTTGTGCACGTAGCGCGTGAGCACCTCTCCCCATGAACACCGCCCCCCAGGCCTGGGCACTGTCAGGTGCTGGCCGCTCCCTGGCAGGTGTCTCCACTACACATGAGCGTGCTTGCCAGGACCCTCCAAAGTAGAGAAGGATTCAAGCAGCCTGTGGCCTTTGCTTGTTATGAAAGCAAGGAGTGTGGTTATCCTGTTGATTGGTCTCTAAGGAGGTAGATATGGGGCAGTAATATTTTAGACTTAGCTACAATAAAGAAAAGAATGGACTAGAAGTGCAGAATCTGTTCCTGACTCTGAAGAGTTGTAGCTTCATGGAGAGCCTCCTGAGGGAGGTGAGGCCGAGGACGATCTGTGAGACGTTTACTGTCTAAACAGGACAAGCACTTTATGACCCTTGGACTGGGCTCTTATTTTGTAACTAAAGTTTTATCGGAACAAAGCCACACTCTTTTGCCCATGAATTATTTATGGCTGCTTTTGTGTCATGACAGAGACCATCTGTCCAATGAGTCAAAAATAATTGCTCTCTGGCCTTTTATAGGAAAAGTGTGTCATCTCTAGCCCAAAGTAGTGGTCTTCTCAGGTCTTTTCTCTTAGCAGGACTTAGGATCTTAAGAGCGTGGGTTTTAGACTCAGACAGACGTGGACTCATATCTCAGTCCTGCTGCTAACTAGCTATGTGACCTTGGGCAGATGGCCTAACGTCTCTGTGCCTCCATTTCTTCTGTAAAATCAAGTTAATAGTTAGAACCTGCCTTACAGGGTTGCCAGGATGAAATGACACAATGCCAAGAATGCACTTAGTGTGTGGTATCTGGCTTGAATTAAGAGCTCTGTAAATGTTCACTGCTGTGGTTAGGATGATTCTGTGGCTCTGCAAATCATAGTCTCCATTGTGCTGTCTGGGGTGACTTGAACAGATCCATCTCAGACCCACTGCCATGAGCTCAAAGAAGAGGAGTAGGGGGTTTTCTGACACAGCAGAGTAGCAGCTCAGTGAATGGGCTGAGACCCTTGTTCCCCTGCACCCCAGTCGTCAGAACAGCACTGCTGAAGATGGTGCGCAGACTGTCTCCTGGCTGACTGCATCATCCCTGTCCACTCTGTATTCTATTCCCCCCTTGTTTGTGATGTTGCCTTATACGATTAGGAAGTATTTTTGTCCTTATGCTGTGATCCCAGGTATTGTTTAAAAACTTGAAATTTAGATGAGGCTTCTAACTCTGTTTGTTCCTCCATTCATTAGGCACTTGTGGAGTGCTTCTCTGTGCTGAGAACAGTTGCACAGTCCTGTCTAGATCCAGGACACAGTGCTTCTGGATTTGTTCCTTTGCCTCCCTCTTGGCTACATGACTGCCAGCTCTAGTTTGTTTTCAAAGTGGTGGCACCCCAGTAGGATGCCAAAGCTGGGAATTTTCGTTATGTTTGCTGACTTTATCCTGGGGGAGAAGAGAGCATACCGCATTTCAGGGTCTACTGATGGCTGTTTCTTGGGACAGAAGAAAGAAACTGGGGAACAGGTTGACCAGTTATCTGCAAAGAAGGCCAAAAAACCATGGGATTAGGCTCTGATGGATCTTGCAAAGGAGGCCCATGAAAAATAAAACAAGCCCTGGCAGAACTCAGGCCTTCACCCCGAGGGCACAGCAAACCCAGGAGAATTAGAACAGCAGTGGAGATCAAGGCTGGCCAGTACCCTCCCCTCGTCTGGCACTGTTCCTCTCTTAGGAGTATACCCTAAACCTAAAGAGAAGCCTTCACTGAGCTATAGACGTGTAAGACACGTTTTCTAGGCCGGATGTGTTGATGCTGGGAGGATAGTGGTAGACAGCTGCTATGTAGCCAGAGATTAGAGAGAGAAATACAATAAGGTGAAAGTGGACCATGTCTGCCAGTGAAAAACAGTACAAAAGGGACCTTCCCAGGCACTGTAGCTGTGCTTCTGAATTGCCATCCATCATTGGTAACACAGTGGTAACACATGGATAACACTGACTTAGTGCTGTGTTTTTGGTAGAATCCGACTATGTGTCGTGTCGTAATGCTGCTTACAGCTGGGCCACAGAGTCCTGCATGCCCTCACTCTGCCTGCCTTGCCAGGCTTGTCTCACTTCCACACCCTGTACCCCAAGCTCTAGCTCAAGCTGGGTAGCTTTATAGCTTTTCAAACATGCTGGGTGCTTTTCTACATGCCCATCCCTCCTGGAAAGCTCGTCCCTGTGGCCAGTTCCTGGTCTTTCTCCAGGGATCTGTCTGCTTGAAATATCTCTTCATTAGAGACCATCCAGCTCCTCCCGTCAGAGCCTCCTAATGCATCCAGTCTTTCCTCTGTGGGTCTCATCATGCTTGTAACTAGTTTTTAATGTCTGTTTCCCCAACAAACCCTGTGAGGGCAGGGACCAAACCTTGGTTGGATGTTTGGCACACTTTAGTGGCTTACTACATTTGTTTACTGACTGAATGACCAGAAGGAGCATTGGTTTATAAATGGTGGGTATGAGAAAAGCTTTTTTATAAAAAAATTTTTTTTTGTTTTGGTCTTCTTTTTCAAATAATTTCTGAACAAAGTATTTTATTATTTTATAGATACATATTATGTTTAAGGGATTCTCTGACATGGCATTATTTTCAGTGACTGTATGTGTGCTGGACAAATCTTACTTTTCTCTTTTCCCTACAGAATGAGATGTGCCTGGCTACTCAACAGCTTTCTAAGCAACTGCTGGCATATGAAAAACAGGTAACTTGATAAATATGTGGCATATGTCTTAAGAGAGTCCTAGGTGGAGTTCTTACAAAGGAATGTTCTGGGGGCATCCTTTAGAGACCTTCCTTCTAACTTTGTTTTTTTCCATAGGCCAGTTCCATTTTTTCTTGTTCTTGCCTTTTCTTATCCACTGATAAATTCTAACTGATGATTATCCGAAAGTCTTTATGGTATACTCTTATATATGTATTCTTAAAATTAGCTTACAAAAGTAATCAACTGCCCTGAGGGTTCGTATTTTTTGAGGGACTACAAGTGCATCAACACTAAGAATTCCAAGCAATAAACTGAAAGATACTATTATATCTAGATAGAAGGGTGACGACCAACAACGGGATAGCCTGGGAAAGGCAGCTGACAGCGTGGCTGGGGCAGAACAAGGGAGAGCTCTGGTTCTCTGCAGTCAGACACTCTGACATCATGTGCTCTTGGGACGGGAGGAAGTCGATGCAGAGGGCAGTGTCTTGTGGGACGATGCTATAGTGCTGAATCCCCTGGCATTTAGCTAACACCTGGCACTTTTTTCCTTTGGTCTTAGAATTTTGCTCTTGGCAAAGGGGATGAAGAGGTCATTTCTACACTCCACTATTTTTCCAAAGTGGTGGATGAGGTAAGATGGCAACATGGCAATTTTTTTTTTTTGATTGAAGGATAAAGGTTTTACAGAATTGTGCTTGTTTCTGCCGAACATCAACATGAATCAGCCATAGGTATACCTAGCAAATTTTTATTTGATTCTTTTTTTGAACTTTCTTTCCTCTTTATTTCGGCCTACTTTTTATTTTTAGGTATCTACTTAAATATCTGAGAAGGTATCTCAGCCTTATCTTCCAAGGCTCATTTCATAAATGAGATTTGTATGTGGTTATGTTTGATTTTGGCTTAAAGGGACAGGCCTTGGTCCACATAAGCAATAGACTGAAAGAAAGACTTCTAAGAATTCAGTTTCCTAAGGAGGAAGAATTAGTGTCTTGGAGGAGAATCTGTCCTTGCTTCTCCCAACTTCTGGTGACTCTGGGTGTTCCTTGACTTGTGGCAGCATCGCCCCCGTCCCTACCCCTGAGTTCACATGGCCTTCTCTCCCCACCCTATCACATCTGTTTGCTCCATGTCTGGGTCCTATTCTCTTATTAGAACGCTTGTCAGTGGATTTAGGGCACACCTGGATAACCCAGAGTGATCTTATTTTAAGATCCTTTATTGTATCTGCAAAGATCCTTTTCCCTAAAATTCACATGGTATAGACATCACTTTGCGGGGAGTGTGAGTCAACCCACTACAGAGAGATTTTGACAACTGTTCTTATGGCTCTGTTGTATAATATATTTGGAATATTTGTGAAAAGCATGTGTTGGTATAGGAAAAGTGTCTACATCCTGATCATAAAAAACTTAAGAGCTCAGGTGCTACAGGTGCTGGGCAGCACCCTCTGCCAAATTAGATGAGCGTAAACGACTTCATTTTTCAAGGCGTTTGTAGCGCTTACAATAGAACATCTTCAGAGAATAAGCAAACAAGACAGCGCACAGGTGCCATTGCATTGCGCCACCGTTGATACGAAGGTGACGCTGTCTTCAGTTTAGAAAGCGAGAAACTAATGTTCACATAAATTTGTGCCAATTGTCTGTTCATTCAGTTCACCAAGTCGATATTCATTCAACAAATACTGACCACCTGCTATTTAGCAGATGCAGTTCCAGGCACTAGGGATGTGGATACAAACCTCCAGTTGGTAGTGAGCTTTGTCCTCTGTTCCACTGCTGGGGCTCTTTGTATAATAATATGGATGCATGTCTAGTCCAGAAGAGGAGGAAGATGAATGGAAAATGGAATTAGGGAAGAGCAACAAGTAATTTTGTTGAAGGTGAGAAGAATTTTCCTTAGTTAACAGTAAATGAATAGCCCAGGGGGAGAAGCGGTAGTCTGCACTCACTGAAGTTATGTTTTCTTGACCAAAAGAGAGTTGCTAAGGAAATGTGGTTATTTGTGAAAACCCTAAATTAGGATTTCCACTTTAAGATCTTTACTTATAACTATATTTTCCTGGGCAGGAATGATCATTCTTCTTCTTTTTTTTTAATGAATTGATTTTTATTGAAACATAGTTGATTACAGCAAAGTGATTCAGATATATTTTTTCTTTCATATTCCTTTCCATTATAGTTTCTTACACAATATTGAATATAGTAGGGCCTTGTTGTTTATTTTATATGTAGTAGTTTATATCTGCTAATCTCAAACTCCTAACTTATTCTTCCACACCTTTTCCTCTTTGGTAACTTGAAGTTTGCTTTCTATGTCTGTGAGTCTGTTTCTGTTTTGTAAATAAGCACATTTGTATCATATTTTAAATTCCATGTATAAGTGATACCACATGATTTCCATAGTAGCTGCACTGGTTTACATTCCCACCAACAGTATAGGAGCCTTCTCTTTTCTCCACACCCTCTCCAGCATTTATTATACCTCATTATAGTTTTCATTTGCATCTCTTTAACAATTAGTGATGTTGAGCGTCTTTTCATGAACTTACTGGCCAGTGATGATTCTTTCAGTGGGGAATGATTATTCCAAAAGGATGGAAGCTTGGAAGTGTGATTTTTTATAGGCAGTATCATAGCCTTCTGGAAACTTAGCACTGTGACTTTTCACACAAGCCTCTTGATGTCAAGACTTAAGCCAGTGAAAGCAGTTAACTCAGGTGGGAAGTAGAGAGTAACTTTTGAGGTAGTTTTCTCTACCTGGGTCTATATCAGATTGACAGTTTTTCAAAAGAAGTAATTTGACTCAGAAATTGAAAAATCCAACTAAAAGTAGAGATTTGTGTCACTTATATTTAATAGGATGTGTTGGATTCAGATCTTTGATATTACAGGCATATAGAGATTTTTATCCTTGATGATTTCACCAAAAGCAAGGTTTCTAGATTACTTATTTTTAGTGCATCTGAGACAGGAAATTTTTGACATTATTGATTCCATTGCCCAGTGTGTCAGGCCCTCTCCTCTGAGTGTTACTTATTCACGTTATTGTTTTATCCTCAAAAGAGTCATGCAAGGAGCATGCTGTGCAATTGCCCATTTTCTGTGTGATGATACTGAAGTGCCAAGAGAAGGTCTGTGTTCTTTGCATACTTCTCAGCAGAGGTGGTGTGTTTGGAAGTGATTATTCCTTACCTCCCAAGGCCCCAAAAGAAATCTGGTGACACAGATCCCTTGATCCTTCAGAAGAAATTAGGAAGAAAATGAATAATTCGGAAATTTGTCATTCCTGAGGTATATAACCTTTGGAAAGAAAACCATTTAACCTCTCTGTGTTTTGGTTTTTTTCATCTGTAAATGACAGAAGCGGGATAGTCCACTTAACCAAGCTGTTATAAAGATTATATTAAATAATTAGAGCATTTGATGCAGAGCTAGTTCATTGAATTCATCTAATTAATTGTTAGTAAAAAAAAAAAAAGGTACATTTTCTATTGTAGTTATTCAGGAAAAGTAGTTAACATGTTCTATATCCTAATGCATTTTTTGGCATGGCTGTCTTCATGTGTTCCCTCACAGGGAGCAAAAAAAAAAAAAAAAAAACAACTGCCATCCTTTGGCTTGATTGAAAGATAAGGGGAACATTGACTGGCCAGCTGCTCCCTTGCCTGACAGATGGTTGACTTTAGGCCAGTTTTTAATCTTGTCAGAGCCTCTGAAAGCACCACCCTGAAGGACCAGATCTGTTGGGAGATCTGTGTGCAAAAGGGGGATGTGGGTGTGTCTTTAATCGCTGCTGAAAGAAACTTCGCCTAACATTTACCCCAAAAAACAATCGCTGGGTGATTTCTCCTTATACACCCAACAGGAATCCCAGAGCATCCTCATAGTATCTGGAAGTCAGGGCCTTCCACTTTGTTCATTACCAACTACCACACGTTAAATGTTTTGGCCACTTGTGAGCATGAAAGACAAACTGTATCCCAGACAATGTTTTGGGAAGAGTGTGAATTTTAGATCTCAGTAGCCTGGTTCCAAATAGGAAAAGGAGTACGTTGAGGCTGTATATTGTCACCCTGCTTATTTAACTTCTGTGCAGAGTACATCATGAACGCTGGGCTGGAAGAAGAACAAGCTGGAATCAAGATTGCCGGGAGAAATATCAATAACCTCAGATATACAGATGACACCACCCTTATGGCAGAAAGAGAAGAGGAACTAAAAAGCCTCTTGATGAAAGTGAAAGAGGAGAGTGAAAAAGTTGGCTTAAACCTCAGCATTCAGAAAACGAAGATCATGGCATCTGGTGCCATCACTTCATGGGAAATAGATGGGGAAACAGTGGAAACAGTGTCAGACTTTATTTTGGGGGGCTCCAAAATCGCTGCAGATGGTGACTGCAGTCATGAAATTAAAAGATGCTTACTCCTTGGAAGGAAAGTTAATGACCAACCTAGATAGTATATTGAAAAGCAGAGACATTACTTTGCCAACAAAGGTCCATCTAGTCAAGGCTATGGTTTTTCCTGTGGTCATGTATGGATGTGAGAGTTGGACTGTGAAGAAAGTTGAGCGCCAAAGAATTGATGCTTTTGAAGTGTGGTGTTGGAGAAGACTCTTGAGAGTCCTTTGGACTGCAAGGAAGTCCAACCAGTCCATTCTGAAGGAGAGGAATGGAAGGAATGATGCTAAAGCTGAAACTCCAGTACTTTGGCCACCTCATGCCAAGAGTTGACTCATTGGAAAAGACTCTGATGCTGGGAGGGATTGGGGGCAGGAGGAGAAGGGGATGAAAGAGGATGAAATGACTGGATGGCATCACCGACTCGATGGACTGAGTTTGAGTGAACTCTGGGAGTTGGAGATGGACAGGGAGGCCTGGCATGCTGCAGTTCATGGGGTTACAAAGAGTCGGACATGACGACTGAGCGACTGAACTGAACTGAACTGAGCCAGGGATTAACATCCTAGCTGTTCCACTGATTTGCTCTGTAGATTTAGATATTTATTTGCCCACTTATAAAACTGAGTATAATAAATAATACCCATCTGACAGAGTAGATGGGAACTAAGTGATATAAAAGCACGGAAAGCGGGCACACAAAGTGGTGCATGAGGTGCTCCAAAGTGTTCGTGCTGGTGGTGATGATTTTTATTTCTCCTAGACCTTTTACAAAGACAGGATTTAGTAAGGCCTTGAGATGGAAGAGAGGAAAGAATCAAGAGCTGTTAAAATTGTCTGGTGAGGAGGAGCATATCTGAATATAGCCTTCTTGTTCCTGGAAAGGTCTGCAATCTGGCTGGGTTGCCTCCGCAGGGAGCTTTCTCTCTCCATAGCATTTCCCAGGTCCCCAGTGCCTACACTTGCAAGGTAGGTAGGTTCCGAGCAGGCCAGTCTTTAAGGTATGACCTCAGCCCCATCTGAGAGAATATGCTCACACAGAGGCCTGGCAAAGTGCTAACCTTACTGCCCACACATCAGAGCTTTTTCCTTCTCTAGGGACATGTGGCTCACGTCAAGAACACAGAGCCAGAATTTGCACAGTAAACAAACAATAACCCTGGGCTCAGAAATTCCTGTAGCAAACTTAAATGGTGCATTGGTCAGTTAGAACCTTGACTTTAGTTTTTAATACCTCTTTGCCTATGTCATTTACTGCTTTATGAAGGGTAATTTATTTGCTGAGAAGTCTAACTGAGCTCTTTAATCACATGGAAGTGTTCAGTGTGATAGCTCGGTGAAATAAGACAGTGTCAGAAATAGTAGGTATTATTTTCTTCAACAGATTTCTCTTTCTTTCAGCTTAATGTTCTCCATACAGAGCTGGCTAAACAGTTGGCAGACACAATGGTTCTACCAATTATACAATTTCGAGAAAAGGATCTTACAGGTAAAATATCTGAGTTCAATGCCATATACTTTCAGAATATTAATTCTTTTAGTATTTTTTTTTCTGCAACTATTTCTTTTAAGTGTGTGGATCATTGAGAAATACCCTCTTTTTCAGCTTTTATTAAATCCTCACAGTGTTCTTGGCTCACCTAAAGGAAGTCAAAGGCTAATAAGAAAACAAAGTTGGAAACAATTGTAATGTGACTAGGGCAGCTTGATAGGGCTGTACAGGGAACAGAAACAGCACATAGAAAGGCGTTATTACCCTTTGGAGGGTAGGGTGCCAAGGAAGGCTTCCTAGAGAAGATCTCTGAGCTGGGTTTTGGTAAATAAATGTTTACCAAGTAGACAGAGATAACAAGACTCATATTACAGGTTGTTGTTGATCAGTCGCTAAGTCATGTCCAGTGTTTGACTCCATGGACTGCAGCAAGCCAGGCTTCCTTCCGTGTCCTTCACTGTCTCCCGGAGTTTACCCAAACTCATGTTGGGGGCATTTGTAAAGGCATGCTGTTCTTGTGGAGCCATGAATACTTTGGAACGTAAGTGGGAAGCTTCAGGAGGAAAGGCCAAAGTGGGGACCATGCGGTATCCGTGCTCGATTCTGGGATGTAGCTGTGAACAACAACAGTGGAGCTCACATTTACTGGGAGGGAGTACCTGTGACTAGTTCAGAGAGCCTAGTTGCTCTTTTGGGTTAATTTTGGTTCTTCAACTAAAATAAAACTTTAATTTTATATCATTTGAAATGAAGGTAGTGAAAAAAAATATAATCTTGAAAAAACTGAGTTAATATTACTTTTGGGAATGTGGGTTTTCTAATCCTTTTGTCCATTTTTATTTCATTGAAAATATTCATTGCTCAAAGAGTAAAGAATTGTATTTTCTACAACACCGTCAGAAAGTCTGAACCTGAGTGCTGAAAGCTCTGTTGTTCAGGATAGTACTTCATCTTTAAAAATACAGCACCTTAAAGTTTTTGTTTTAGGCAGAAAAGATGCCATTCATGGAAGGCCAGATCTTAAACATGAAGCTTTCTTCCCCCTCACTTTGAGATCCCCTGTGATCATGTCACCCTAAACTCCCCCCAAGTAGAGCAGCACTTGGCAGCAGCAATGCTTGATAAATAAAACGTAATACATGTCAGCTTGTATGAAGAGAAATCTCAACTGAGCAGGATTTTTTTATGTTTTTTAGTGTTGCTCATCTATAATCGCATGTAAATCCTAGACCTAAATACAGTCCTGTCCTGTGCTGTTTATCCAGTGGTAACTGAAAACTTCATTGAGTGCATTTTAAAAAAAGATTTTCTCTAAATGAAAATATTAGAAACATGTAGGGGTGTCATTTAAAAAACAAACTCTTAAGTCTTTTGGAGACAGAAGAATCCCCCCTGACGACTTGTATGGTCAGACTGATGTTTCTCAGGTTTGTTGGTGGGAACCTCAGCCTGAGGTGCCCTGCAGCCTTGATGACATGGCCCTTGTTAGTCCAGAGGGCTCAACTTGTGGAGCAGTAATATTTACCAGGATGATAATTTTTTTTAAGAGAATAAAAGTATCCAGTAATAGTGAAAAGAGAAGTCTCTTAGTATTCATGAAAAAAGTTGTTATCCTTTTCTGGTAACACCAAGACAGAGATTTGAAGGGTTTGCCTTGGGTCATACCAACTCTTTAGTGACCCCATGGACTGTAGCCCACCAGGCTCCTCTGTCCATGGGATTTCCCAGGCAAGAATACTGGAGTGGGTTGCCATTTCCTCCTCCAGGGGATCTTCCCAACCAAGAGATTGAACCTGGGTCTCCTGCATTAGCAGGGGGGTTCCTTACCACTTGAACTATCTGGGAAGCCTGCTTACCCACCAGTATAAGTACATAATCTGAATGAATATAATACAAGAGTTTTTAAGCAAGTGAATTAAAATTGATCAGGAAAAAACTCTAAAACTGCTCCAATGGGAAGTAAAAGATGAGAAAGAAAGAAAAAGAATAGAAAGGCAGAAAGTAGCCTCCATATTAGAAAGAATAACAAAAATGTGAAGAGAAATTTATAAGCTGGAAGCAGTTTTGAGACAAAAAACAACATAGAAAATGTGAAAATGCTTTTCTCTGTTGATAAAGTAAAAATGGAGTATTTTAGAATTGTAGACAGTGTCGCTTCCTTTTAAATATCTCCATGCTTTTAAGTTTTTAACCTTGGATGGTCATTCTCTCTAACATTGACTTTGTTGTTTTGGTCTTAGACTTTGTTAAGCCGTCTTTATACATGTTGTGTGTGGCACCTACATGGGGTAATATTTATTGGTGTTGACTTGTTGCAAGTACAGTATACTAGATCGCTTCAGAAGTTTTTCATTAAAGCAAGCATCCCCAGTCACCAGGACCTGGGAGTGCTGGTGAAGACTTTCCCCTTCCATGTACATATCTTTTTTCCTGGGAAAGCACAGAGCTCTGGGTTGGCATACTTTCTCTTTGTTTTAAGATGTTTCTTTTCTCTTATTCAGAAGTAAGCACTTTAAAGGATCTTTTCGGACTCACCAGCAGCGGTAAGCATCTTCTCTGGTCTTGGTATGAGGGTTTAGTTTGTCTGTGGGTAGAGATGCTGAATGAATGTTCTTGCCTTTCAACCCATCTGGGTGCTAAAATGTCTGTTTATTTTTAGAGCATGACCTCTCAATGGCAAAATATAGTAGGCTTCCTAAAAAAAAGGAGAATGAAAAGGTAAGAAAACCTACCTTCCGTGTTATTTTTCACTTCATTTATTTAAGCTCCTTTCATGTTTTCCTGTTATGAATTTGTGGCATTGAGGGTGTCCTGAGAATTTTTTTTTCCTACACATGGATTTTTAAAAATATTTATTCCAAATCTCTTACGTAGACTTCTGCTTCCCTATTCTAGCTTTTCAAACTGGTTTATTAAACATGAACTTGGAACCATTGTAAAATGATAATCATGTAATGATTCTAACTTAAGCTTGATACCTCATATGATTATCTGACTCAAATATACTCAGGCGCTTGATCTCCTTGCCCTAGATGTAGCCTCTGATTCTTCAACTCATGCTTTCTAGCTTCTTAGGTGCTATAGAGAATATCAGAGACTTCCCTATAGCTCAGATGGTAAAGAATCTGCCTGCAGTGCAGGAGACCCAGCTTCAGTCCCTGAGTCAAGATCCCCTGGAGAAGGAAATGGCAACCCACTCCAGTATTCTTGCCTGGAGAATCCCATGGACAGAGGAGCCTGGTGGGCCACAGTCCAAGGGGTCACAAAGAGTTGGACACAACTAAATGACTAACACACACATGCACGGAGAATATCGAATATTTTCAGACGTATAACTTTCACTTCCGTTCCATGATTTCCTGGGAACAGTCTTATGAGTGAAGCGGAATGTGTATGGCTTTGATTGCATGCTGCCATATTATTCTCCTAAAGGACTGTAGTTCTTTGTAGTACTGCCAGCAGAAAGTCTTGGCTTCACCCTCACAAACACTGAGATGCCATTAATTTTGTTATTTTTAATTTGACTTCTTAAAAAGTTGGGGGAGAACCTTATGTTTTTTGTCACAAGTATTGCTCTGATGAATAAACAAACATGTTTTGAAGCTGCCAGCCCGTGCAGAATTGCCGCTTGCTTTGGACAGCTTGCCATTGGTTTTCCTTTCCTCTCTTAACCAGGTGAAGGCTGAAATCGTGAAGGAGGTGGCCGCAGCCCGGCGAAAGCAGCACCTTTCCTCCCTTCAGTACTACTGTGCCCTCAATGCGCTGCAGTACAGGAAGCGTGTGGCCGTGGTGGAGCCCATGCTGGGCTTTGCCCACGGACAGGTAGGGCTGTCCCCCCGCCCCGAGGCCTCAGACCTGGCCAGCTGCGGAGAACAGCGTGGTGTTCTGCTGACGAAGCCCCTAGGAGACATGGAAGCATCAGCAGAGAAAAACACACAGGTGCACAGCCTTCCTGGAAGCTACTAGATGCCAGCACTTGGACAGCTTCCAGAGGGGCTGGGTCCTCAGTAGCTGGACTTGTTAGGCTGTATGTGCAGGAAACAATGGCCCGTTCCCAGGACTCCCGTGGGGAGGAGCCGGCATGGCCTTTGTGTCTGATTCCAATGAAAGCCAGGCCTGGTCCAATGTTCTGAGAAGCCTCTGACTCCCAGATTGGTAGAACTGGGCCTGCAACCCAGGACTCCTCATGTTCCTTTGTCTTCTGTGTGGGAAGGGCTCTTCTCACAAGATAACCTTGCTGAGATTATTGCCAGCACCTTGGCTTCTGGGGCATGGGGAAACATTGCCACTGCCTGATGAAGTCTCTGTAGAATACTGATCCACCTTCTTCCTCCCATTTCACGGACTACTGAACACTGTCTGCAGGGAGGCTACAGTTTCAGGATGAGGCCTTGACCTGGGACACCAGCCCTCGCACTTCACCCCTACCTACCCTGCATTTGCCCCGCTTAGCTTGGCTCCAAAACCTCACTTGGGCACGTGAGAAACACATCTGGGAATCTTCTCAGTTAACCTTCTAGGGACTGAAGGGAATGTGAAGAAGCAAAACGTTGAGAAGAAAAAAAGCAACTTAAAAAAAACCCCACATGTGAGCATCTATTATTTTTAAAATACATTTTAAAAATACATGTATTTCCAAAAAATAAAATATCCATTTCATTCAAAAAGAGAATAAGAGAGAACGTTCAAACATTTAAGCTCAGCTATCTTCTCAATATGTTTGTTACATTGTTTAGTGGTGGGGACAGTAAGGTCAGCTTATGTCTTTGGAGGTAATATTTAACTAGAGCAATATAATCTGTGTGTCAGCTGAGTAAAGCTGGATTAAACCAGAAACTAGCGCTGTCCAGCTGTGGGCCCCAATCCTGAGCAAATCCTTGGGCACTGCCCAGCTTCCTCGGAAGGGGCACATGTGTCTGCTCGTGTATACTCACACTCTGCTGCCCTCCCCTCTTCTGCTAAATACTGTCCCTCTGCCCCTGCCCTTGTCCTGGCATTGTTAGAGAATGCCAGTACTCCCTTGTTCTCTCTGACTAATACCTCTTCTTACATCTGACCTCCTTGATTAGCAGTTCTTGCCTTTGGAGCAGTATTCTTTCTCAGTTAGAGGCCCCAAGTCAGGGAAGGACCTGGACTCAGCATCTCAGAAAGATGAACAGCTCCAGGCCTGACAGGTCAGTGCTTGGGGAGCTGGGTTGGTCAGAGGAGGGTCCTCACAAGGCCTGAAGGATGGGTTTGATACTGACTTGTTTCACTGGCTTTCACAGCCAAGGATTCTAGCGCATCTCCCAGCCTGGCCGCAGAGGGGAAGACAAGACATCAGGTGCAGTAGCGCGGTGTAGCCCCTGCACCTAGGAAGGCAGAGCAGAGCACACCATCCTTGTTGGGTGGTGGCAGCATCGTTTTCGAGGACTGAGGATGGCATGTTTCATTTTTTATATGAAAAGTATGCAGATTTCAAGACAGAAGGCTGGATGAAAGTCTCACCCTGCAGACTTCTAAATTCTGGTAAAAACAATAGTTCCTTCCTGTAAACAAGGTTGTTGTCTGACACCGTGAATCTTTGGATGATTCTGAAGCATTCACTGTCCTCCTGCCTCATCAGCCCTCTGTACCCACTGCCCACAGAGCATCTGCTTTGGTAGCTGATGGTCATGTGACCACAGTACTTCTGCTGTTCACAGAGGGCCACAAACTGAGGGCTTCGGATGATGTTGCACCAAATGAGACTTCTCAGCACCATCCACTTCAGTGAAGGTGGTTTGACTCCAGTTTTTCCTTCTCTGGCCCTCAGTAAACAGGTTTCCAATTAAGCTATGATTCAATCTTGATGCCTACCCACAGACTGAGGTTTTGTAATCTGTGTACAGGTACATGAGAACACAAAAAACGTTGTATTTACAGGGTGAGTCGTACATCACGTGGTTGTAGAAGCCGGTGGTGAATGCCTTCCTTCCGTCAGGTGGTTTAAAGGACTGCATGAGCCTCTGCCCTCGGCCTTTACAGAATAGTAGAGGAGCTGAGGTATAGACTTAGTATCAGTTCCAAGGAGTTCAGGGTGGGGAAGCAGAGGAAAAGCCACCTTCATGCTGTGCCCTCAGAAATGTAGAATGCTTATTTAACAGACTTTGATGTTTAACATTTCTGGGACTCAGAGTGGCATTTACAGTGTTGATCTCTGTATGGGTCCAAGATCACGGAGCCAGGGCATCTCCCTGCAGGTATTCCTCGCATTAGGAATACCCCGAGCCTTGTGTTTCTGTACCGTAAGAACTAAGTACACTGGTGTATGTGCCTCCCCAGGGTGTCTGGGGGCCCAGGTGTGAGGATGTCAGAACTGTACCAATGATACCTCCTAGCCTCTTAGAGGTGAAAGGTGGATTTCCATGCCCACCACCCAGATAAGACCTGCTTCCAGATCAGAATGTTGGGGAGCACGAGGGCCCCGCCCCCAGTGTCCAGCACCTACACAGTGCCACAGCCCTGCTGTGTCCTTCTCATGCACGATCCCCTTTAAGTTGATGTCAGAGTTGGAAGGGCCTTTTAAGGATCTTCAGCCCCATTTTCCTTCTGCAAGCTGGCAGCCAGGTCACCATCTGTCTGGCCTGCGTTCAGAGCCACACGTGGCTCAGTGAGAAGAGGCCGTCAGTGTGGCCTTCCCTTCACTGAGAGCTGCACACTGCTTCTCTGCTTCTTGCTGGTGCTGTGCATGTCACCGTGTTGGCTGCTGGAGACCCAAAGGTGAATAAGACCTAATACTGGCCCTGAAGAGATGACTCTAAATTCACACAGGAAAAAGGCAGATGATAATATCTAAATAATTATCAGTAGTAGTTATTGATGAGGAGGGTATGTACCAAGCCCTTATACTACCTCTGGTCTTCACAGCTTTTCAGCAAGCTAGCAGGCTTCACCCCCCTCCCTCTACCGACGCACTGAGGGCTTTGGGAGTAACTCTCGGCTGGTGAGGTGGGCCTCAGCTGGAAGGCAGTGAATGCTGCGGGCAGGAGGGCCCACTAGTGTCAACTGCCCTGGTGCTGTCAAGCTCACATTCCATGAGTTTTATCAATCACCTTTTCCAGACAGTTTTCAGAATGTCAAAATTGTATCTTTCAGATTAACTTTTTTAAGAAGGGAGCAGAGATGTTTTCCCAGAGTATGGACGGCTTCTTATCCTCCGTTGCAGACATGGTTCAAAGGTAATGCTGTGCTCTGGTTTGAATCTCCTTTGCCTTTTGTCTCTTCTTGTGAGTCAGTCTCTCTGCAAGGTGAGGGGAGGGCCCCACAGAGCCCCCGACCCTGACCGCCTCCACTCCAAAAACGCTCAGAGACGGCACCCATCTCTTCACTGTGCTCTTTGTTGAGTAGTGTGCTTGGAAAGTCATGATTTCTGCAGTTCTTGACTTGTATGGAGCCAGAGTCCTATCTACTACAAATTCTAAATAAAAATTAAAACGTCCACAAGGGTACTTTCCCATTAAGTCCAAGTTCCTCTTCTTAACATCTTCTTTTTTAATACTCAAGTTTCACGTTATAAGCCTATGAGTCCGGTTTAGAAGAGTGGCTTGCTTTTTTCTTTGAGAGCTAATGGGGTTATCAGCCAGAAGTGCTGCAGCTTTTCAGGAAACTCAGCATCATTTGTGAATGACAAATAGATAAATAAGACATTAAGCCTTTTTAAAATTCATTTACCAAACTGCAGCTCAGCTTTGCAAATGCAGACCGTCCTGCCCACGTTTAATTGAGGCTGCGGCTGCTCTGAAGTCTCCTCGCTTCCTGTCATCAGTGTCCCCGCTAGTGAGCTCACGGAAGGCGCCCAGGCACCGCCAACGCCAGGCTCATTTCATTAACAGCACAGACGTGTGGTTCCTTGAGCACTCCTCACGATTCCTGGAATACAGAAATGTTGTCTCTCTGTATATATAGATGTATAACTGACAAGTCCATGTACAAAACAGAAATATAAGTATAGGATTTTATTTTGTGTGGAAAAATAAGTGTTGTCCATTTTCTTGAGAATGCTGCATTTCAAAGTATCTTTAAAAGGCGAAGGAGCAGAATTTGTTTGGGCAATACATGGAGAGCTGCGGTTCAGGAAAGCGTATATTCCTTCGTGAAAGTCCCCAAACTTTTTTTCCTCTGATTGCTGCATGCACGTTAAATTTATAATTATGCTAGAAAGCAATTTGTGAAATCTGAATTCAATTTCCTGCCTTGTAATTTGATTGTGAACCCCAGGAGTGTCAGGAGAAAGTGAAAATAGGGAGCCCATTAACTTGTCACTGCAAAACGCTCTCCCTTATCTCTCGCCGCCTCTCTCATCCTGCTTAACTCTCAGAATCCCATGGTTTTCTGTGTCTCTGCGAGAACTACTTGTGCTTCAGGGTTTTCTCATGGACTAGACTTTTCTATTAACGGATGGCAGGACGTTTGTGCCCATTTCCAGCACGCTGCAGTGCTCGCGTCCTCTCCTTGTTGGCATCTCTCTCTCTGAACTGTCACCAGGGCACCAGCTGTTCCCACAGTCTTGTGACTCGGCCCTGGCCACACACCCTGCTCCCGAGGGCTGGGTCTACTTTTGTGAGTTGCGCTTCTGCTGCCTGACGAGGCATTTTGCTACAGAGGCAGCAGGTGGGGTTCCCAGCTGAACCCGGGAGCCCCGGAACCTCCTGGTTCAAACAGTGAAAGCATACAGTTAAGAATTCTCATTTTCCTATCCCTTACATTTTCTTCTGGTGAGTAGATAAATACTCCTGCCCCCCACCCCCGCCAGCCTATGGGGAAGGGTCTTACTGCTGCACTGCCATATGTCAGCAGCCACCCCACCTGAGAGGCCAAGGGAAGAGTGTCTCATGGAGGCTCTGGGCTCTGTGATGCTTCCCCTGGAGATGGGTGCCTGGCCTCCCATACAGGTGTGAGAGGATTCAGAACCCAGCCTGAACCCACATGGGTGGTATTTCAAACCACCTCTGGTGCCAGGGGCTTTGCTTTTAATCCCTACTCCAAGTGATAACATGTCAGCCTTTTTTATTGTTTTTTTTTTTTCCACACACACTTTTTAATTAAATAAAACATGATTTTGTAAAAAAAAAACCAAAACTTTGAAGGGAACATTTGAAGATGGTGACTTTTCTCCCCTGTTCTCTGAATTCCTGCATTAGCTCAGAGTCTGAGCCTGAGTCCACACGGCTTGGGGAGGGGAAGGGGCTACAAGCTCCCTGCAGTTGTGTGCATGATGTGGTGGTGGTTCACATGAAGGCTCTTCTGGGGGAAAGCATGCTTACCTTTCATGAGATCTTCAGAGGCTTCTCACAAAAGCTGATGAGTCTACCAGATTCTGTATACGTTTGGCTTCCTCTTTCTACATCCTTACCGCTTAATTTTTTTTTTTTCTCATTTCTTTCTCTCAGCCTTGGCAGTGACAGGCAGGTTAAACTAATGAGGTTCATTGGTGGAGCCCCAGGCATTCCATTCAAATGTCCAAACAGTCAAAATTAACTCAGACTGACTGCTTGTATCAGGGCAGCATTAAACAAGACGGCAGTAGACAGGCAGTAGACACTGAACCTCTAAGAGGAGAACGTGGAATGACCAAGCCTGAGCTCACTCACCTGCAGAGCGCTTTTGAAAGGAAATGCTGAGGAGCTCACTCTAAAACCCTGGACTCAGTGGCCCCCAGGTTTCATTCTGAAATCAACAGTGGAGTTCAGTCCTGCCTCCTTACTGCAGTGGGGAAGTGGAACAGTGCCTCCAGAGTTTGTTTTCTTGGGTGGAGGGACCATCCTGGCAGATTGCGTTTAAGACTTTATAACCCAGGCTGTCCTCACTGGGTGTGGTAGCTGTTGGGGCCTCACCTTATCGGGGAGAAAGGGCAGCTAGCTGCTTGTTTCAAGGTAAAGCTTCCAGGTTTTCCACACTTCAGGGCACAAGGAAATGAAGCCAGACCATAGGCAAATTATGGCCCGCCAGCCCATGCCATCTCTGGGCAGTTGAGTAGCTGTCACACGAGGGAGAAGCATTGGCCTTGCCTTTGCGTTTGTGCTCTAGTTGCTTTCCAGTCTCCAGCGGCCATCTCCACTCCTGCCTAGATGGGTAGGTGGGTGCATAATGACGGCCGTCTCCTTCCTGCCTCCCCGGCACTTCCACAGCTGCCAGCACCTGTGGCTCCCGAGGACGGGCTTGCCTTCTCAAACTCACACTGGTAGTTCTGAGCCTGGACACCACTGTGTCAGCAGAGTAACTGCTTACCTGGATTCAGGCCTCACCCAGTGCTATTCAGTTCTGCTCTGTTTGAAAACAGCAGTCTTGTTAACACTTTAGGTAACACAGAGTGGAGTCCCTGTGGTCTTCAGCTTTCAGGGCCTCAGGTGGAGCCTTGTGTATCCTGTGTGAGCCAGGAAGCATGGGGAGGCTCCACCATCTGCTGTGACAAGTGACTGATCTGACACCTTCTGTCTCAAGCATCCAGGTGGAACTAGAAGTGGAAGCAGAGAAGATGAGGGCATCCCAGCAAGAGTTACTTTCTCTCGACGAAGCTGTTTACACCCCAGACTTCGATGTGGCTGCACCCCAGATCAACAGGAACCTTATCCAGAAGGCTGGTTACCTTAATCTTAGAAAGTAAGAGTGCTCTGCCCGCCCCCTTCTAAAAGCTGTGTTCCCTAGCAGTGGCTGAGAGCACCTGTTACGTGCCCCATCAGAGGGTGGGGGTGTGTGAGGGTGAGGAAGAGCTCCCACCAGGAGCCCCTCCCGCCTGGGACACAGGACCTGGGCCAGGTCCCAAACTGTGCTGAGAGATGGGCTTGAAACAGTTGTGTGAGTAAGAACCTAGTACGTGGACTCCCAAGACACCACAGGCCACCCCTTCCTGCTCACCAGGGCCATTTGTAAGTAGACTGCTCTTAGTGGTCATCGTCCTAGACCACTGAGACCCTTCCCCAGACTCCCAGTGGGTGAGAGCAGTGTGCCAGTGACCCAGCACTGAGGCCAGAGTCTTGAGGGCCAGGAACTTATCAGAGTCGTCTAGATTTCTATAGACTGAATCTCATATTTAACCTTCAGGTCTTCCAACTGCCCATTTCAAATGAACGAGACACTCAGGTTTACCTGAGCCTAAGAGCAGAGCAGGAGCAGTGGTGAACTCCCACTGGTCAGACGCCCTGGCTGGGCTGGGGCCCCGATCACTTCATTTATCAAATAGAGCTGAAAACTGAACCTACATCATAAAATTGTTACAAAGATTAACTGAGGTAACTCCTAGCAGGTATAAGCACTCCAGTGTTAGCTGTTACCATTTTTGGAAATTGTAATTATTGAGGCTGGAAACCTAGTGCCCCATACATAGTCACACTCCGTACACACTGAATGGAGGGGGCATGAAGAGGAATTGCCAGCTGCTTTCCTTCCAGGGTAGACCTCTTCGAGAGTCCGTAAAGCTTGTCAAGATCACAAGCCACATATCTCCTTTAGTTCTGTACCGAAAACTCCACAAGGTTCTGGTGTTACTGGTCAGGAACTGGATTTTTCTCTCGTAAACAGCCCACAAAACAAGAATAACATCTAAGCTGGAACAAAACCCAGTCTGATAAAAAGTGCCCAGGATTCTGGGGTATGTGCTGTGGGCTGAGGTGACCCTGGTAACTCTGTAACTAGATTTCGAGCAGTTCAGCTCTGAGTCTTAAGAGGAGTGGTCTTCGAGGTTTTCGGTGTCTGATGGCTGACAGTGGGTTGAGAAGCCAAGTCTGGCTGCAGTGGCGTAGGTGCCCCGCACACATCCTGGAGCTGGCCCTGGGACCAGCAGAGCCTGTCATCTCCCCACTCACTCAGGCTGCACTGTACCCCCCACTGCTAGTCTTTGCACTTGAGTTCTTTTCAAAGCACTTTTGCTTTAATGTCAAGAAACCCATCGTTTCTGAAACACTGAAGTGAAGTGAAGTCACTCAGTTGTGTCCGACTCTTTGCGACCCCATAGACTGCAGCCTGCCAGGCTCCTCTGTCCATGGGATTTTCTAGGCAATAGTACTGGAGTGGATTGCCATTTTTTTTCTCCAGGGGACATTCCCAATGCAGGGCTTGAATCCGAGTCTCCTGCATTGTAGACAGAGGCTTTACCATCTGAGCCACCAGGGACGTCCTCTGAAACACTACCAGTACCCATAAAGAGGCAGCAAGACTCTTGAGGTGCCGTTCATGCTTCCTAGTGCTCATGGGCTTTTCACAATTCAATTCTCACAGTAAAACAGGGCTGGTCTCAACCACCTGGGAGAGACTCTACTTCTTCACCCAAGGCGGGAATCTCATGTGCCAGCCCAGGGGCGCCGTGGCCGGGGGCCTGATCCAGGACCTGGACAACTGCTCAGTGATGGCGGTGGACTGTGAGGACCGACGATACTGCTTCCAGATCACCACTCCCAATGGAAAAGCGTAGGCCACGCGGGTTTATGTGGGAGGAATGGGCAGTGAGTCCACCTCTGCGAGGGCCTCCTAAGTCACTCTGTGTGCTGGCCCTCCTTTGGGGAGGCCCCGCTCTGGGTGATGTTGACCTTTCCTGAGGGTGGTTTTATGTTCTCTTTAAACAAGGATACTGGACCATATGGAGTCCAGCCTGCCTTTTATAAGAAGTCCCAGGGAGGAGACTTCCCTGGAGGTCCAGTAGTTAAGACTCCATGCTTACACTGCTGGGGGTGCAGGTTGGATCCGTGTTCAGGGAACTAAGATCCTGCGTGCCATGCAGCCAAAAAAAAGAAGTCCCAGGGAGGGTTTGTGTGTGGCTTTGGAGAAGGGGTGACCTACATGTGTAGAGCGCGATGGAAGGAGCTATTGATTAGTAGAGACTCAGAGAGAGGGGTGGTGCCAGGCTCTTCCTGTTCCTAGACAAGCCTTTGTGTCCACATCGTGTGGGTTGGCTGTGCAGCTAAAGGGGAAGTGGGTGCCTGCCTGAGGCGTCCACTGCTCCGGCTGACACAGCTGACGTGAGCAGGACGTTCGGCTGCAGCAGTGTTGTGTCATTAACACGCTTGTCCCCACATACTGCTGTGCACCTTGGGCCCAGAAGTGACCGATCACACACTTACACAGATCATATCATCACAGTAGACCCTGTCTGAGCGAGATCCCCTCTCACTTGGAGCAGTGGTCTGAAACTGCTTCACGGAGTCCGGAGCCCCGTGAAGTGTTCTAGGCCTCACCTGCTTGTGGGGAGGAGTGGCCTGTGCTCAGCGCTGCTCTGCTTACATTTCCTTTCTCCACTGGGCTTCTGAGCTGAGATTCTCAGGGGAGGGGGCAGTGTTGTATGGTGTAGACCGTCTCTTCTCCCAGAATGGCAGAGCATATTCAGACATCATCCTTCCTCCCTGGGTGCTGGGAAATGACTTGGGAATGAAGATACCGGATTCTAGTCATAGTCCCAGGCAGTTATGAAACTCCTCTGGGCTTCACTTCCCTGAGGTAAGAAATAGGGATACGATCCACGTTCCCCAGCTCCCAGAGACGCGATGAGGAACACAGGAACTGGCAGGTGTGGAGTCCCTTCAGGAGCGATGCCTTTATGGAAGTAGGCCAGGATTGCACGTGCCTTACTTCCAGGCCACGGCATGCAGAGATTCAGTTCTTAGGAAGGCGTGGAATGGCTGCTGGTTCTTTGGGTGTGGCTGGAGTGGTGAGGCCACAGTTTTGGCTACCTTGGATCATCTACGCAGGGCCACAAGATGGTCAACGCTGCAGAATCATGACCTTGGGCTAGCAGGTCTGAGTCCAGCTTGCTCACTGTAGAGATGGGAAACCTGAGGCCCAGGGGAGGGAAGTATGCCCCAGTCACAGAGATCTGGGAAGCACTTACTTAGATGTACTTTATTTCAGGGGAATAATCCTCCAGGCAGAAAGCAGAAAGGAAAATGAAGAGGTAAAGATTTCGTTTGTTTCATTCTGTTGTAGTATGGTGGGTGACTTTGGGATTCAGCAGGTTTTGTTTTTTTTTTAATGTCCTTTGCAGTGGATATGTGCAATAAACAACATCTCCAGACAGATCTACCTGACTGACAACCCAGAGGTAATTCACAGCCACCACCCCTGCATCTCAGCACTTTTCTTAGTGTGAAAGGTAAGCGTCCACCTCCTGGACCTGAGTGTGTCTTCCTGTGGATTTTTAGGCAGTCGCCATCAAGCTGAATCAGACGGCTCTCCAAGCAGTGACTCCAATTACAAGCTTTGCAAAAAAACAAGAAAGTCCACGCCCCAGGTAACTAAAGGACAAAAGAAAAGTAGCTTTTATGGAGCCAAACTTTGTATTAGGAATTTCACATGTACCAGAAATTTCATCCTTCCAGCCCTCCCAGTTCAGCCCCGTACTACAGAAACAGTAACTCGGACCAGGAAAGGGTAAACACTTTGCTCAAGGTCACACCACAGATGGGGGGCCAAGCCAGGATTCAGAGCTGTCAGCTTTCAACATCAGCGTCCTTCCCTGGGCCCATGCAGCTCCAGCCTGAGCAAACAGAATGTGCATTGAGTGTCTAATAGGCGTTCTCTCCACATTTGTATCAGTATCAACAGAGTTATGGAACCAAAACAAAATTTTTTAAAATAAGGAAGAAAATCACCTTTTGTGTGTCCATGTTACAGCTGCAGGCCTTATCAGCACATACAGTGGTATTTTCATATGTGCATTTGTTTCACATACATATTTTCATATTTTTACTTTTTTCATAATTGTTGCTTTTAGTTCAGTTCAGTCCCTCAGTCGTGTACGACTCTTTGTGACCCTATGAATCACAGCACACCAAGCCTCCCTGTCCATCACCAACTCCTGGAGTTCACTCAGACTCACGACCATCGAGTCAGTGATGCCATCCAGCCATCTCACCCTCTGTCGTCCCCTTCTCCTCCTGCCCCCAGTCCCTCCCAGCATCAGTTTTCCAATGAGTCAACTCTTCACATGAGGTGGCCAAAGTACTGGAGTTTCAGCTTTAGCATCATTCCTTCCAAGGAAATCCCAGGGCTGATCTCCTTCAGAATGGACTGGTTGGATCTCCTTGCAGTCCAAGGGACTCTCAAGAGTCTTCTCCAACACCACACTTCAAAAGCATCAATTCTTCGGCCCTCAGCCTTCTTCACAGTCCAACTCTCACATCCATACATGACCACAGGAAAAACCATAGCCTTGACTAGACGGACCTTAGTCGGCAAAGTAATGTCTCTGCTTTTGAATATGCTATCTAGGTTGGTCATAACTTTTCTTCCAAGGAGTAAGCGTCTTTTAATTTCATGGCTGCAGTCACTATCTGCAGTGATTTTGGAGCCCCCCAAAATAAAGTCTGACACTGTTTCCACTGTTTCCCCATCTATTTCCCATGAAGTGATGGGACTGGATGCCATGATCTTCGTTTTCTGAATGTTGAGGTTTAAGCCAACTTTATCACTCTCCTCTTTCACTTTCATCAAGAGGCTTTTTAGTTCCTGTTCACTTTCTGCCATAAGGGTGGTCATCTGCGTATCTGAGGTTATTGATATTTCTCCCGGCAATGTTGATTCCAGCTTGTGCTTCTTCCAGTCCAGCGTTTCTCATGATGTACTCTGCATATAAGTTAAATAAGCAGGGTGATGCTTTGACTCCACACTATTCCATCAATTATTGTCTGTTTGACTACACTCGTTGTCTTCCCTTCCTTTACTTGCTGTTGTCATTTATAGTGAGCATTTTCACACAGACAGCTATCCTCTTGTTTAGAATGCTGCATTAGGATTTATTCTAGGAATGCCCCCCTTTATCTAAATGGGATTTTCCATTAGTTAAATAATAGAAGGCTGATTTATCTGTTATGCTGATGAAAGCATGGTATCAAAGGGTGAGTTAAATCATGAGTGTATCAGGCACCCATCTTCAATGGCATGGTAGAAAGAACCCCGTTACGTGTTTTACGGATACCGTCCAGTGATTCCAGAAGAAAGTTGTCAGAAAGCTCAGTTAAGTAATTTCCCAGGGTCTCAGTGCTGTGCAGTGTGGAGCCAGTGTTCACACACCCAACACGGGGATGTGAGGAGGAAGAGCATGAGATGAAACAGAAGAGAGGTTGAGTCTTGAAAGAATGGCAGCAGAGCAGGACTGCAGGCTTTGAGAAGTGGGGCGGCAGTCGGAATGGCGTGGGAAGACTGCTTGGTGACCGTTCTAGGAGAGAGTGGGTGGGGTGGGAGAAGAGAAGGGCAGAGGGCCCCATAGGATGTCCTGTGAGGAGAACTTGAGCCAAGGGAATGAAAATGAGGAGGCAAGAAGTCTTGAGAACACTCCAGTGCCCTAATTTAAGGGTATCAGTTTACACACAAGTAGCATACTTATCAAGTGCAGCTTTAAGGAAAGCACTTTATGAATGGAAATGGAAATACAGATCGAGCCAGGGGGGCTCCTCTCTGAGCCTTGGATTGGGTCAGTGTCTGTCCTCTCTTTGTAAAGCCACGCGAGTGTGAGGGGACAGAGTGGAGAACATGCACTGAAGTCAGGAGATGTGGTCTTACCAACAGCTCTGCTCTGAACACAGGTAGATGTCCCTGAGTGAGTCATCAACACTCCAGGCCTCTGTCCCGACTCTGACATGAAATGAATTAGACCACCTCCGAGACCACCTCTTCCCGGCTCTTAAAACACCATCTTTCTGGGGTGCCAAAGTTAGTAATTAAAAGGTGTGATTGGCTTTCTGAAAAACAGTTTGCAGCTCAGATTCAATAACTGATTTTTCTCTTCCGCTCTAGAATATGTAAACCACATTCTTAGAAAGGACCCCACAGAAGAATCCCTAGAAAAAAAAAGACTAGCCAGCTGGCTGAATCTGCCCAGAGATTGGAAGGGTGACACACGGCTGCCAGGTGGTCTCTGAGCAGTGGAGGGGCGGGGTACTCTCTTAGGGTCTACTCATTAAGGATAAAGAAATGTTTTGATGGCAGGGAATGAAGCAGAGAAACTGTTCTTGGGGACAAATTGTGTTCACTTCCAAGCAAATCTCGTGTGGCCTTCACTCGTTCTGCAGTTACTTATATCTGATATTCATTCATTTATCCTGTTGTTCAACACGTTTGTTAAATGTCCAGTATGTGGCCAGGCAATGAGCTAGAGCATGAAACTTACAGACTTGTAGGGAAAGACAGGCAAAAGGTAAATAAGTTGAAATAAAGAAAGCATTATGGTAAAGATAAGAATGCTGTCATAAAGAATAAAGAGGAGACCAATTTAGGGCCTGTCTGGGGAGATAGTATTTAAACTGAGAAGTAAGAGATGAGAAGTAGCCTCTCTTGCAGAGAGCCAGACGTACTGCATTCCCGACATCAGCTGTGGAGGCTGAATGGCAGAGAAGAGCTTGGTGTCTTTTGGGAACTGAAAGGTATCAGTGTAACTAGATGATGGTCAGCCAAAGGAGGCCAGAAAGATGAGCTTGGGAAGGAGGGAGACGGACAGACTGTGAAGGAAGTCAGACTCACAACTTCCTCCAGTGACTCACTTGTATCACACTCCCCTCTTAAAGACTGCATTGAATAGCAGGTGTGACTCTGTCATTCTGGTTACTAAGGCAGCGTGACACTGTGGGAAAGACTCAGTTCTTAATCTAGCTCGCCCACCAGATGAGTGCATTCAGGATCATCAGCTTCTCTAGAGGCCATGGATTCCTTTTCTGTTAACAGTGGAGGTTAAACTAAGTGTGTCTCCTTGTAGTGATCATCTACTCTTCTGTCTATTGTATCCCTGTCCACTTTCCATTCATTATGCTCATTTGTCAGATGATACTATAAAATAGTTCCTTATAACATATTAAGTTACTGACACACTTGAGAAATTTGAAATACTGATACACAAAATATCAAATGAATGGAAAGATACTGAGAGTCTTCTTTTGGTTCAAATAGTGTAAGAAACCAAAATACTTTTACTTTCTTTGCCCCTCACAGGCATTTACACTCTAGCTAGGGAGAAAAGGCTGTAAACATATGAAAGGTTAAATTATGCTGACACTGGGAAGAGAACAGACAGAGTGAATCACTGTTCAGACAGTGCTCTACTGTCTGGCCACAATCTCCCAACAGCATGTGTGGGTCCAGTGCTGAGCCCCGGAGGCACAGCGAAGTCCAAGACTGTCCTCCTGACTTCCCGAGAAGAAACGCAGGACTGCAGAGGAGGGAGAGGGTCAGGCTGGCTTGCAAGGCCTGGTGGATGGAGGGCGATCTGAGCGGACGCTTGCAGTGTGGGAGAGAGTGGGTGAGCAGTGGGACTGAGGCAGAGTCGGTGGCAGGAGGAGCACAGTGGAGGGCGCACTGAGGGGGCGGAGAGGGAGGCCCTCAGGAGAAGGAAAGCCAGGTGGTTGAGTGCTAGGCCAAAATGTAGTGTTCATTCAGCAAACATTTGTGAGTGCCTACTGTGTACCAGTTCAGCGTTTCTCATGATGTACTCTGCATAGAAGTTAAATAAGCAGGGTGACAATATACAGCCTTGACATACTCCTTTTCCTATTTGGAACCAGTCTGTTGTTCCATGTCCAGTTCTAACTGTTGCTTCCTGACCTGCATACAGATTTCTCAAGAGGTAGGTCAGGTGGTGTGGTATTCCCATCTCTTTCAGAATTTTCCACAGTTTATTGTAATCCACACAGTCAAAGGCTTTGGCATAGTCAATAAAGCAGAAATAGATGTTTCTTATATGCAGAGTACATCATGAGACACGCTGGACTGGAAGAAACACAAGCTGGAATCAAGATTGCTGGGAGAAATATCAATAACCTCAGATATGCAGATGACACCACCCTTATGGCAGAAAGTGAAGAGGAACTAAAAAGCCTCTTGATGAAAGTGAAAGAGGAGAGTGAAAAAGTTGGCTTAAACCTCAACATTCAGAAAACGAAGATCATGGCATCCAGTCCCATCACTTCATGGGAAATAGATGGGGAAACAGTGGAAACAGTGTCAGACTTTATTTTGGGGGGCTCCAAAATCACTGCAGATAGTGACTGCAGCCATGAAATTAAAAGACGCTTACTCCTTGGAAGAAAAGTTATGACCAACCTAGATAGCATATTCAAAAGCAGAGACATTACTTTGCCGACTAAGGTCCGTCTAGTCAAGGCTATGGTTTTTCCTGTGGTCATGTATGGATGTGAGA
Source organism: Ovis canadensis (assembly GCF_042477335.2). NCBI lineage: Eukaryota > Metazoa > Chordata > Mammalia > Artiodactyla > Bovidae > Ovis > Ovis canadensis. Next base: position 180,044,746 of record NC_091247.1, on the reverse strand, counting down.
GTTGGACTGTGAAGAAGGCTGAGCGCCGAAGAATTGATACTTTTGAAGTGTGGTGTTGGAGAAGACTCTTGAGAGTCCCTTGGACTGCAAGGAGATCCAACCAGTCCATTCTGAAGGAGATCAGCCCTGGGATTTCCTTGGAAGGAATGATGCTAAAGCTGAAACTCCAGTACTTTGGCCACCTCATGTGAAGAGTTGACTCATTGGAAGACTCTGATGCTGGGAGGGATTGGGGGCAGGAGGAGAAGGGGACGACAGAGGATGAGATGACTGGATGGCATCACTGACTTGATGGATGTGGGTCTGAATAAACTCCGGGAGTTGGTGATGGACAGGGAGGCCTGGCGTGCTGCGATTCATGGGTCGCAGAGTCGGACACAACTGAGCGACTGAACTGAACTGTGTACCAAGTGATAAATGTGATTTAGCTACTGAACTGTGTACCAAGTGATAAATATGATTTAGCTACAGCTCCTGCCCTCAAAAACCTGTCTTAAAAAGAGAAAGATACAGGAAATTAACAGGTAATAGAAGAAGCAGTCTAGCATCATGTGGAATAGAACCAGCTGTAGGTAGTGGGAATATCCGAGTAATTTTAACCACGGACGTGAATGACATCTTAAAAGATTTATTGGAAGAGTAAGTTAGATCTTCTCCCTTATCTACCTGTAAAAGTCACATAGGCATTCGACATGTATTCATATGATTGTAAACTTAAGGTCAAAAGGCATTAAAAAAATTTTTTTTCCAACTTTGTACTCCAGCCAGAATGTGAAAGGTTCAGAGATGGAAAATGACAAGATAGTTCCGAAAGCGACAGTCGTTATACCTGAAGCTGAACAACTAATTGCGCCTGGAACACCTATTCAGTTTGACATTGTACTTCCCGCTACGGAATTCCTTGATCAGAACAGAGGTGGCAGGTATGGGCTAATAAGGGGGGTCATTTCTGGGAGAATGTCATTCTCCTCCCGCCCCTCACCCCCACCCCCAGAGACCGTCCCCTTCTTGCGTAGAGTTCAGGTGTTAAGCATTCTTTGAACTGATGCCCTTGGGATTGTTTTGACTCTGGCTGTCCCCCTAGGCGTACTAACCCCTTTGGTGAAACTGAGGATGCAACATTTCCAGAAGCAGAAGGTAAGTGGCTTATTCTGTGTGCTTTTTCTTTCCCCAGCACAGAATAATCAGGGCCCTTGAATGTGACAGTCATGTTCCAAAAAGCTTTGACTTGAACTGTGAATTGAAATTATGACCCACAGGTGTTCTGTGTCAAAACTCATTAGGACAGAATGCTATTAGGACAGGTCTAGCGTAAAAACTCGGAGAAGGCAATGGCACCCCACTCCAGTACTCTTGCCTGAAAAATCCCATGGATGGAGGAGCATGGTGGGCTGCAGTCCATGGGGTCACTGAGAGTTGGACATGACTCAGTGGCTTCACTTTCACTTTTCACTTTCATGCATTGGAGAAGGAATGGCAACCCACTCCAGTGTTCCTGCCTGGAGAATACCAGGGACGGCGGAGCCTGGTGGGCTGCCGTCTGTGGGGTCGCACAGAGTCGGACACGACTGAAGCAACTTAGCAGCAGCAGCAGCATAAAAACTGAGGGGTGGTTGACAGATTTTCTGCAAGCATCGTACCATTTAGCCACATCCATTACCTTTTTGTAGCTCCTGCAGAGCAATGTTGCCAAATCTAAATCTGCTATCATATTACTGCAAAACAGACTCCAAGAGGATAAAATCCAGATGTCATAAATATGCTATTTCATTTTAGAAAACCAAAAGCACAAAAACAACTCATTCTTAAATTTGAAGATGACATGAAATTGGGGGGGAAAATAAAAGGTATTTAATTCATCATAACTCAGGTTGTTATTGTCTGATTTACATTCTTGTAAGGCACGTAACACACCCGATAGAGCTAACCATAACCTGCTTCCCCACAGAGCTGCAGCTCCCAGCCGGGACAGTTTACAAGTGCTGGCAAGGCCTTTTGTTTTTAACACGGCTTCCTGACTGAAGCCACAGAATGTCATTAGAATGAAATGCCACTTATTTAAAAGTAGGACTTGTGAAGAGGCAGTCCTCACAGCTTTAGGCAGAAAAATGAAAAATAACGTTATTAAATAGGCTGTGCCTCAGATCTGACTCTCTAGCTGACTTTTCACACAGTCCACACTGTTTGTTACTGGTCTAAACAGAAAATATCAAACTTGTAAAAACTATCTTCATATGGGAGTAACCATTTATATAACATGTCAGTTATCTTTCCCTAATGTGTTTTTTCACCAGTTGTTTTTTAGGGGCTAGGATACTAATAGGGAAGACAAGTGAAGAAAATGTAGGCTTCTTACTTTCAAATGGTGGAAAGGAGAACTGTTGTTCTTACAGGAAAAAAACGATCTTTCAAACCTTCTTCATGATTTCCAGCTGTGATTGCTGTTACTATTTGTCAGGTTATGTGTCATTATCAAGAAGCAAATACTGTAAGTTCATTAGCATCAAGTAAGTTAACAGTTTGAGACCTCCCAGAGTTTATGGAATGTCATCACTGCCCTTCAGTAATAAATGATGTGCATAAATTGAGTGAGATCCAACATCAGGTCTTACTTTCTTCAAATAAATTTTCTTCTATAAGAGGATTTTGTCAGCAGGCCAAATGTTCTATTATCTGGAAAAGCTCATTTTCAGAGAGAAGGTAAGATGATACACTTTCTCTTACATGTGGTCACCTAGAGTTTTAGTGCTAGAAGGACATTCATCTGGTTTCATTTTATAGATGAAGAAAAAGGTGCTTTTCTAGTCTAATGAATAGTTCCAAACAGACATATAGACAGTAGAAGATTCAGAGCTTTGGCGGTTTGTGGTTTACATAATCAGAGTATTGAGAAGTTTTGGCTTTAGAAAGCCCTCCAGAAAGCAAGGAAAATCTGAAGTTGGCCTGTCCTCAGACCAGCAGGTGTGCCTCTTGTATGTGGGTCGGCAGGCAGGAAGTGAACATGATCCTGAGCAGAAAGTGCTCTCTTGCAGACTCCCTTTTGCAGCAGATGTTTATAGTTCGGTTTTTGGGATCAATGGCAGTCAAAACAGACAACACTACGGAAGTGATTTACGAAGCAATGAGACAAGTATTGGCTGCTCGGGCTATCCATAACATCTTCCGGATGACAGAATCTCATCTGCTGGTCACCAGTCAGACTCTGAGGTACATTCAGTTTCATTTTCGGACTTTCTTACAGCTTCTACTAATTCCCTGTTAAGTCACGTCTAATCATCTAGAATGTTCACAGCAGAATACTTGCTTGATTGGATTAAGTGAAGACACTATTCATGTTTCTGCTTTGCTTTTTATAATACATTTCAATTTCATAAGATACACTGGCTAAAAGAAGTGCCCTTAAAGACAAAAGCTGTTATTTTTAGAAATTGGTGTTTTTAGTGGTGAGTGAATCCTACCCCATTATGCATAAAGATGCTGTCATTTGAGTGTCTCTCTCTCTCTCAGAGCTTACAAATGAAAGGGGTTTTTTCTTTTTCACCTCAGTGTACTGTGTAATAAAAATTTTAAAACTATGAAAACAGAACATGAGCCTACCTGAGATAACTAGACCACCACAAGGAAAACCTGGTTAATATTTCTTGGGCTGAAAATAAACAAGTCAAGCCATATCAACTATGTGATTTGGGGTTTCAAGTAACAAGAGCTGTATGAATGATGGCAAACAGTGGTCAAGCTGTGGTTGGCACAGGTTTTATTAAGACCTGCACTGTCCATACTGCAGCTACATGTAATATCTGAAACCTAAGTCATCTGAACTGAGGAGTGTAAAACACATACCAATATTTAAGCTCTCATTCTATCGTACCCACCTCAAAGAGAAAGCAAAGTAATTGTTATGTTAGTAACATGTCTAGCTGATAATAGTTTTGATCTATTATATTAATTTCACTTGCTTTCACTTTTTTTTTTTGATGCAGCTGCTAGAAATTTTTGAATTACATATAAGGCTTACATTAAATTTCTATGGGACAGCAGCACTGCTTTAGAGCCTTATTCCTGACTCTGGCATTTATTAGTTGTTTGAACTTGAGCGAGTTACTTAACCTTTGTGCCTCGGTTTCTTCAGTTACAAAATGAAAACAAGCATATCCTACTCCACATAGTGTTGTCATGAGGAATAAATGAGTTAATTCATGTAAAACATTTACAGCCATGACTGGCACATAGAAAGTGCTCAATAAATGTAAGTTTCAAAAAACGTTAACCAGTACTTTGGCAAAAATCAAATATAGTTTCTTCCATTTATTAAAATCAGTCCTTTTCATTTGTTACAAACCTACTAAGAATGAGGGTTTTTTTTAATTATTCATTTTAATTGGAGGCTAATTACTTTACAATATTGGGGTGGTTTTTGCCATACAGCGACATGAATCAGCCACGAGTGTACATGTGTCCCCCCCATCCTGAATCCCCCTCTCCATCCTTCCCCCAACCCCTCTGGGTTGTCCCAGAGCACTGGGTTTGAGTGCCCTGCTTTGAGAATGAGGTTCTTACGAATAAAAACTTACATTTATTTAAAGCTTTTCTCCAAGTATGCCCTGGACCTTTCATAGGCATTGGCTCACTGTTCTTATAATCATCACCAAAAAGATTAAATTTATGTAAAAGCACTGAGAAAAAACAGTGCATCAAAGAACAATCCAAAAAAAGTGCAAAGACAACACACAGAATGGGAGAAAACATTTTCAAATCCTTTATCTAATACACAGAACTCTCACATATCAACAAAGGGAAAACTCAGTTTAAAAATGGACAAAGGACTAGCTATTCCTCCAAAGATATGTAATTGGCCAACAAGCACATGAAAATATGTCGGTGTCATTAGTAACTAACATGTAAATCATATCCAGAACCACTTCATACCCACAAGGATGACTATAGATTGAAAAAAAAAAAGAAAATAGCAGGTGTTAGCAAGGATGTGAAACAACTGGAACCCGTTGCTGGTGGGCATGTAAGATGGTTCAGTAAGATGGGAAGTAACTTGGCAGTTCCTTTGTAACTTAAACATAGAATTCCATTCCTGAGTTGATAGCCAAAAGAATTTAAAACAAGTATTCATATAAGAGTACTATACACAATAGCCAAAAGGTAGAGAAATAATCCAATGTCCATCAAAAGATGAATATATAAACAAAATGTGGTATATACGTACAGTGGGATACTACTCAGCCTTAAAAAGGAATGGAGGTTCAAGAGGGAGGGGACATATGTATACCTATGGCTGACTCATGCTGATGTATGGCAGAAACCAACACAATATTGTAAGCAATTATCCTCCAATTATAAATTTTAAAAAAAGGAATGAAGTATATACTACATATGTAGTATATACAACACAGATGAACCTTGAAAACATTATACTAATTGAAAGACAGACACAAAAGCCACATACATCCAGAACAGGCAAATCTACAGAGACAAAGATTAGCGAGAAATGCCAAAAGCTGAGAAGAAAGGAGAATGCGAAGTGACTGCTCTAATGGATACAGAATTTCCCTCTGAGGTGATGAAGCTAGAACTAGATAGTGGTGATGCTTGTTCAATCCTGTGATGCGTGAAGTATCAAGAATGGTCAATTTGATGTTAGGTCTATTTTACCACTATATACACACACATCCTTATATGGGAATTCATATGTTTTTAGAAGTCACACAGAAAATCAGATCTTTTAAAAGCAAATACAGGTTACCTGTTATACACAGCAAACTAAAAGTTTTAAATTCCCATTTATAGAAAACTTTTACAAAATACTTCGGTTATCCCAACTTGAGGGAAATGCTTATGATGTGTATTTTAAAAATTATTAAATTCATACTCACTAATGAAGACGTAAATAATTATTTAGCTTTGCAGCTTAAAATTCCATGCATATTTTGTTAACCACCTCTTTGAAATTTATGGAGGTTCTTATCCCAGTTTTACAAAGCAAATGAGAGAAGGCACGGTGACTTGCATAAGATCATAAAGTTAGTATCCAGGAATTTAGTTTTGGGCCCTCTGATGATAAATATTGTGTTTTAACAAATCTAAGTGTATATTTTTCAAATTGTTACCATGGGGTGGGGGATAGCTTTGTTGAAATATAACTTAACATACTGTATAATTTACCTATTTGCAGTGTTTTTTAGTATGTACATATTTGTACAACTGTCACCCAGTTTTAGAACATTTTCATCATCCCCCACAAAAAAACTCACACCCATTAGCAGTCACTCCCTTTCCCCTGCAACCTGCTCAGTCCTAGCCACTAATCTGTTTTAACAGATTTTCCTATTCTGGACATTCCATATAAATGGAATTATAACCATCTTTTAACAGAGCAAATAGATATGTCACTTATGAAATAGCACATCAGTAATAATTTATATACAAAATACTATGTTTTAGAAAGTAGAAATTTTTATCTATAAAATAACAGTAAATTCTCTAAGGTAGTTTTCTCAGACATGGATGATCCTTAAAATGCTGTTAAGAGAGTATCTTGAATACCTTCCTAAAGTTACTCCTACACCCAAACTGACAAGTTTGGTTAAATCTGGGAACAGCTCTGTTAAATCCCTTAACTGTTCTCACCTCTACCCCATGTTTTTGAGAAAACTTGTTAAAACTGAGAAGTATGTTTCTGGTACTTTAAGGGAAACAGGCTGATAGGAATTTCTGAGGAGGCTGCACAGAGTATTACCCATCCATGTTAATTTTTCTTGAGAATAATAATGCTGCCTCTTTGGATAAGCACTAAAATACTGTGAAATGCACTATTTGCCATCATCTTCCATTAAAGATGCCCTGAGGTTTAACTGCACAGGTTCACTCAAGGCAGAAACCAGAGCACTCAATCCCTTTGGGTGGTCCCATGGTGCTCTCACCTTGCCCTCAACCAGACAAAAACATGGAAATATAAAGTTTTCATATTTAAAGTTTTGTGTGGTTTCCTTCTGAAGTTCTACAGACTCATCTAAGAAAATAATTTTATCCAACATTTGTGATATAATGAATCTCTTAAATTTTCAGGTTGATAGATCCCCAGACTCAAGTAACAAGGGCCAACGTAAGTACCCTGTTGCATGCTAACTGTAGTGATTGCTCTTTAATTCACCTTTGTAGTCACCTGAAACAGTGTGCACTTAAAAAAATTTACTTGCCAGAGTAAATGTCACTAGTAATGTGCACTGTTTTTATGGAAAGTGAAAGTGAAGTCGGTTAGTCCTGTCTGACTCTGTGACCCTGTGGACTGTAGCCTACCAGGCTCCTCCATCCATGGGATTCTCCAGGCAATACTGGAGTGCGGTGCCATTTCCTTCTCCAGGGGATCTTCCCGACCCAGGGATCAAACCCAGCTCTTTTGCATTGCAGGCAGACGCTTAAACCTCTGAGCCACCAGGGACCCTAATTCCAGTTTGTTGCATAGTAATAGTCTATTCCTGTTTTTTTCTAGTTTGAACTCACCAGTGTCACCCAGTTTGCTGCTCATCAAGAAAACAAGAGACTGGTTGGCTTTGTGGTCCGCTTGCCTGAATCCACAGGCGGAGAGTCTCTGAGCACATACGTTTTTGAAAGCAACTCAGAAGGCGAAAAGGTCTTGTTATTTTCTTCATCTAAAGATGCTGCAAAAGTGGCCGAAATAGCAGCTCAGTTGGGATAGCATTAGACCGAAGATGCCAAATTTCAGTCCAAAGATAGATATTTAAAGGGTTATTTTGCACAAACCTCTTCAGCATTTAGCTAACTATTCTTCAGGTCCCCACTGAGAAGTTTAAGAATACCTCCTATGAAGGCCCCACTGAAAATTGGAGTAAAATTTCCATATGGAAAGTACATATCAAGCAAAAAGAGTGAAGAACTTTAATGGTGAAATATAATTGCTTAGGAGAGATCAGGAAATGTTAAAAAGCAGTTCACCTCAAATTTCTTCTTTTCAAAAAGTTACAATGGAGAAAATATTTTCTCAGGGAGGAAACCAAGGAAGCAGATGTGAGGAAAGTACATCTAAACTGTTCTTTGCTTTAGTACGAAACTTTGTGGCTGCCTTTGCTACTAGAATTAATCAAAATGATTCAAACTTCTTTCATGAAGTATCTGTTAAGCACTGTGTGTATGAACATGCAGTGGCTAAATATGGTTGAGAGGAAAAAAGTACCCAGTAAGAATTTCAGACTGTTTAATACAGTCAGTTTTCACTTAACATAAAGTGGCAACAGCAGGCCAGTCCAGGTGGATGCTAGTGTTCAGAAGCCCCATCTGACGAACTTCCTGCAGCCAGATCCTCTGCCTCCGTGGTGATGTGAGCAGACTGTGACCTCGCTGTACTTTCAGAGTCACATTTTCTTCTAAAGTTCTTACCCTTTTCTGCCTTTGCCAAACACTGCTTGTTTTTTGTTTTTTTTTTTTGCAGATATGTTATGCTATTAATTTGGGAAAAGAAATCATTGAGGTTCAGAAGGTAAGGTTCATTTTAGTGCTGGCTGAACAACTCAAAGTTATCTGTATACTTACCTTTCTCTCAAAAAGAAAAGTGATGCTCACTAGGCAGGGTGGCCACGTCTTGGACTTCCTTTTAAGCCTTCTGTGTGCCAGGCATTTTTGACCAGCTAGTTCCTGTCACTAGAAACGCGTGGCGTTGCTAACAAATACCGCGGCTGCAGCTCCTGCAGTGGTCGGCTGGGTTTCCTGTTTCAGATTAAAGGACACTAACCAGCATCTGCCGTGTGCTCTAAGGCCTCACTCCCCAGAGTGGCCACAGGTCCAGCAACACCGAGATGTTATCTGGAAACTGTCTGGAAGTGAAGACTCTCAGACCTCTCTATCAGTAGCTTATCATCTTTCATTTACCCAACTAATTTTTGAGAGCAAATTCTGTGTAAGAAAAATCCTTGCAGTTATAGCAGTGAGCCAGAGACACAGTTCCCGCCCCCAGGGGCTTCTAGTTCAGCACTGCCCAGCAGAACTTTCTGTAGTAACAGAGACGGTCTGTTTAATAGGTAGATTGAATGTGGCTAGTGTGACTAAGGAATTGGATTTGAAATTTTTAGTTTTAACTAATGTAAATAGTAACCTGTAGCTAGTAGGTATCACACTTGTGCAGTTCTAATCCAGCAGCGAGGGGCAGGCAGGTCAAGGATTAGGACCAACATAATGAAAAAAGAACACTCACGGCAAGTTTGTATCTTATGGTATAAATCAGAGTTGGCAAACTTTCTATAAAAAGCCTGATGATAAACCTTTCCAGGCTCACCATCTCTGCTGCCAAACTACTCAACTCTGCTGTTTTAACACAAAAGCAGCCATAGTATGTAAATGAATTGGCATGGCTATGTTCCAATAAAACTTTATAAAAACATGTGATGAGCCAAATGGCCATAGTTGGCAATTCTTGGTATAGAGTAAAAGGAAAAAAAAGGAGTTTAAAGACAGCGGTCAGCGCTGTGAAAGAAGTTCCTCTCTGGACTCTTTCCACAAAGATGATTCTTGAGTTTGCTATGTAAACGATATTTTGGCTGACAGGTACAACCTTGGCCTAGTTTTTGGGAGAAGTAATACAATTGAGGTGTGTTTTTTTAAGAGATGCAAGAAGGCATACCTAAGAGTCAGAAGAAGTGAGGCTAGATTACAGAATATAATGACAGCCAAACCAAAGGGGTTTTAAGTGCATTTTAAGTGTTTTCTTTTCTCCTTCTTAAACTCCCGTAACTTTAGGATCCAGAAGCACTGGCTCAATTAATGCTGTCCATGCCACTAACCAATGATGGAAAATATGTACTATTAAACGATCAACCAGATGACAATGATGGAAGTCCAAGTGAAAATAGAGGCGCAGAATCTGAAGCATAACTTCCTTGTGCCTCTGGGTGAAGAGCACCCAGGAAGGAGAGCTACCTCCTTAAGGGTTTTCAACTTCTCTGATACATACAGGCACACCACCTGGTTTCAGAATGCTGACAATCGCTTGTGGAATGTACTCTTGATGCCTTGATACTGAGACTTGGGAGGGAAACAGTAAGAAATGGTTGACAACATACCCATCTACAAATGTTATTTTAGGTGCTTTGTGGTAAGTCCTTTTCTTAGATTGCATTGTTCAGTGCTCAGAATGAAAGCTATGAAAAAAAATGCATTGTTCACTTTATTTCAATGTCATCTCTTTTTCAGTATCCTTTAAAAAAATGGTAAAAGTCTAGATTTATAATTTGATAGACACTAAATATTTCCTATTAATATAATCTATTTTTGTATTTTAATGAAACTGTAAGTGCCTGTCATTCTGAATTGGTCTGTTTATAATCAAGTCTGTCTCATCATTTTGACCTAACAGAATTAATTTGTGCAGTCAGGTGATGAGCCCTGTGCTTTGAAGTCCACGAGCACTAGCAGAAACGCAGGTCTAGTTCTGGTAATTGTTCAAACATCACACAATAAAAAGAGAAGCAGATTAGTACCACAAAAGATGTCTGATTTTACAGTGGAACCTTAACGAACCAGCATTTGGAAGTGTATGGGCCTTTAGATACTGTTTTTAGGGGTGGAGCACCATGGACAGTGTACAGCTCCACTAATTTCTATTTCTTCTGAGCCAGACCCTCCTTAAAGAAGGGACCAATGAATTTTTAAACTCACTTGAAGCACAGCTGGCCGTGGGGCTTGGTAGAAAAGTTCCTATTTTCACCCTGACACATAGGTTCCAGACATCCTAGCCCACTAGGAAATAAGCGTAATGATCTTTAATTGATACAGTGTATTTAATTATAACCAAGTTCAACAGAAATACCACTGTCTTTATAATAAATTAACCTAGCAATAAATGCTAGCAAATAAAAACTATCATTCTGTTTTTCTTTTTGTGGTTATTTTCTACAACATCCATGAAAGAAAACTAAAGTTGTTTCTGTAGCTTTAACAGCTAATTAAAAAAAAAAACAAACCCCAGGACATAATGAAATCACAGCAGAGGGTATGTATGATGCAAGGTGAGTCGAATAACGTGATCTCAAGGCCAAATTTTTAAAAGGTGCTGCTTTTTTAATGGATTAATAAAACAACTTTTGTAACTCAGAATTAAAGAGGCACCATCAGAAACACAGTGAGCTGGTCAAAACAGTATGAAATTATACACCATAAAATCACAGCACAACCACAGTAGCTCATAGCTCAGTAAGTTCTGACAAGCTTCAAGAGCTACACCCTCTGAATTCTTGCTTAGAACTGTTCAGGGTGTAAAATAATATATCTACATAATAAAACTCAATAAAAATCGATGTTTTTAATGTAAAAATTTAATAATGTGTAGCCTATGGAAAGTATGGAAGTTCCTTAAAAGATGAAACAGAGCTACCATATGATCCAGCCATATCAGTCCTAGGTATGTATCCAGTAAAGATGAAAACTAAAAGATTCATGCAGCACTATTTACACAATAGACAACTGGCTTAAGAAGATGTGGCAAACACACACAGGCATATTACTCGGCCATAAAAAAGAATGGAATATTGCCATTGGTAGCAACATGGATGGACATAGATGGTACTATACTCAGTGAAGTCTAAAGAGCTATGTGTCACTTATATGTGGACTCGAGAAAATAATATAATTCTATATACAAACAGAAAAACAGACTGAGGTACAGAAAACATAACATGAAAATACAAAATTAAATACAAAATTAACTGAGCATCTTCCCAGGAGATAGTGGAGGACAGAGGAGCCTGCTGTGCTGCAGTTCATGGGGACGCAAAGTCACATGACCTAGTGACTGAACAACAAATTAGCAAACACACATGAACAAAAATTCGTATCCAGAATATATAAAATATCCCTAAAATTAGTAAGAAAAAAATGAAAAAAAGTCATGAAAACATTTCATAGGAAAAAAAGGCTCAAACAGAAATATGTTAAATCATATAAAAATCAAGGAACTGCAAATTAAAACCACAGATACGATACTGACCAGACTGCAGAAATCCAGCTCCTGGCAGGGAATGGGAGTCACCTCACCCACTTCTGGGATGGGACAACAGCCTGGCATTCTTTTCCAATGAACCTGCAGGTTACCTGGCCCTACCACCAAGGAGGTTCACTTATGACACACCCCGGGGAAACTCAACACACATTCCCAGGGACAAGTACAATGACGATCAGAGCAGCACTATTCACAGTATCCCAAATTTGGAAATAACCCAGATCTTGTCAACAGACTAAGTATCTGTGTATTCATGTAATCCAGGATGAGGGAAATAAAGCTAAATGAACTAGCTCTATATACATCAATGTGGATGAATTTCAAAAGTGATACTGAATTAAAGTCGTAAGCACACAGTAAAAATACATTTATATTAACTTTAAAAAATAACACAAACATCACCATATTATTGTTTAAAATAATGACAGTTGTAACCCTCAAGAGAAACGCAGTGTACTGTGGTTCCCTCTGCAGCAGAAAAGGGAGCAGGGCAGGAATAATGGGAGCATCCAAGCTTATAACCCACCTGGTGGCTACACAGGCATTCTTTTTTCAATCACTAAATAGTACATACATACTGATTTGCTTTTGCATGTATCTGATTTTTAAATAAAAATTTAAAATTCAGAAACAATGGGTGACTCCCTTTCTGTCAACTGAAATGTGCATTAATGCATAGGAAAGCCCTCTGAAAAATTCACAAGTGCCATGTAAATGAAAGGTGGAGGGAGGAAAATGAGACCTTTTCTTAGGCAGCTAGCCTCACCAAACTGTATCTCCCAGCACTGCCTTTTCACTGTTAGCCACCTGTCAGACCACCTTCAGGGAGGAGCAAGACCTGCCTCACACTGTCAACACTCCACTGAGTTATTTAAAAAGGAAGATTTTATGAGACCAACAGAAAGTCAAATACAGACTGTTTATCTTCAAACTTTGCAACAGCTAATAATTACATGCCAAGTAAATTTCTGCCAATAGGAGCAACCATAATAATAGCTAGTATTTATAACAGTTACTGTTTCCTAATAAAGTGGCTTTATACATATTAACTAAATCCTCAAACAATCTACGAATGATATTATTACACTATTTTAGGCCTCAGGAAATGAAGCACAGAAAGGTTAAGTAAACTTGTAAGCAGCAACTTAGGATTCAAATCACTCCTGGTTCTAGAATCTATGCTTCTGCTATATTAGCACACAGGAAACCAGAGACAAAGCAACATCCAAATGTTTCAATGCATTCATCTCTGAAGATTCTGATATTCAGTAATTACATCAACTTAAAAGTGCATCTTTAATGCCTTACTACCTTTTGTACAGATTCTGAAATGTTTACTGTAATACTACCACCTTTATATAAACAGGAGATTCTGGGTACCGAAGTGTTAACTTTTTGGCCCCTCACATTAATGATAATGACTGCATTACCAGAGAATGTTTCAATACACAAAGATCTTACATTACAGACTGTACAGCCCTTAAAGGTGACTCCAGAATTATGACATCATATCTACACGGATTGAGAGAGAAATTTCACCTATTTTCCCGATTATATTCTCCACTCATGGGAAAAACCAGTGCTATTAGGTAAACTAGGTGATAAAGAAGAACCAAACTATTACAATAGAGGAAAATGTCTATATACTTGCCCAAATCAACCTTTCCTTTAAGAAATTTCTGTATAAACTAAACTCTCATTTGTCATCACCATCTCTGAGTTCACTGCACAGTTCTATGACTTCAGTTAACCACTACAGACCCACTTATTCTGGACTTCTTTTTTAAAACTGAAATCTGTGACAATCTAAACATTTAATTGTCCTAACATCTAAAAACAAACAAACAAAAAAATGTAGCATTAAATCTCTTAAGAAAAGGAATACCATCAGTCTGAAACTTCAGCAACTTAAGCTGGAAAAAGAACTAAAATTATTAAAACTGGCTAAAGTTCACCATTTATATTTGGCCAGTCCAGCATAAAAAAGTAAGAGGACAATGTATGTGATGGTATTGTCTCACCTTTCCCACAACCTTACAAATTTACCACCTCAGAAGAGAAAAGCAGAACATTTTCTCCAGCACAGTATTTAGAACACTCTCCTTTATTATACTGTGCCAGTCCAAGTCATGACTGCAAATGGCACTACAGCACCACAGATTAATGATCCCTTCCCAGGAGTAAGATTTAAAATGATACATTCATTTGGGTTCTTTTATTTGAAAACAGCAAGCAACAGAAAGATTAAAAATATAAAAAGGAAAGAACAAAAAGTCCACCTGGGCTACACAGAGAAGCCAATACTAATTTTATACTTGAAATGTCTTGCCTATATGCATGCAAGTATTTGTTTAAAGACATTTCCACATACTATTAGATTAAAGGGAACTCCAGAAAGAGTAAGAACTACTGGTTTAAGACATTCAATTCTGAACAAACATCCAAAGGAAGTAAATTTTGGAAATTGCATTTATTAATGTTCTATTATACATATTGTATTCTCTTAGAACTGGGGGAGAGGAAAGCCCCCCACTTAAGGGAGATAACAAATTTACCATCTTTTATAAAATCTAATTAGAATTGACAATGTTATGGTTAGTCTTTAATTCCTGAGAATTTGAACATTAAGTTTTCTGTGAATTTACAACAAATGCTCACACAAATTTTAAATTGCAGTATGTCTGAAAAAAATGAAAATGTTAACATTAATATACTGGCAAGGAAAACCATCATCTAAACGTGTGCACATCTAACTTAGGTGTGAGACACTCAGCCCTGTTGCTCTGCACTTTAACAGCATTTAAATACGCTTAATCTTTTTCAGAGATTTCAAATAAGTAAACTTACTATACCTTATCCAGTCTGCAGTGACATTATTTTGAACTAAAGGTAAAATTTGATCTGTCACACTTTTTATAATCATAGGTATCCATGGAGTCAGCATGTGACCTCTATCTAGTATGGATAAAATAACTGACTTATGTGGGGAAAATGATAGAAACCTTTGATTCTCTTCTAATTAGAATTTCTATTAAAGGAAATGATTTTAGGGAAGTTAGAGAAGAAAAAAAATAATACTGTTGCTATGAAATGGTGACCAATTTGACAGAGTCAAATGCAAGATCATTACTATAAACATTTATGATAATAAAAATATAAATTATTATGCAGCATGCTTCAGGGCCATTTCTACAGTTAGTATGAATTACAAATATTCAATGCCTTTAATCCATCCACTGTACATAATTCTATAAGTCATGTTGAAACAATAAAAAACATTTCCTACCTATTCTGTTTCTTCTGAATTTTAACAGTGAAAGTGTTCATCTTGAGCTGGGAAAGTTACCCTGGCTGTGATCAATGAGAACAGACACAGCATTGTACACCCATTCCAAAAGCTGGAAATCAAACGTTAGAATTACTCACAAAATTTACCCAAGGAAATGCTTTATAGGCAAGTGCAATGGAAAAATCAAGTATTTCCTAAAATAATATTAGTATTACATGTAAAGTTTCAAACTTTGTTTTCACTGTAAAGGTATCATTGTATTATATTAAAATATTATAGGCCATGATTAACCATTTTACTATTAACTGATATAATCTTTACAAAAATAAAGCTAATAATAGCTTGTTTGGAACTAAATTTACTCTAAATCTTTCTGTACTTTTTAAATCAGTAAATGATTTAGTTATTTAGAACTTCATTCTCACAGTGGTAATTTTTTTAAAGCCTGCACAGTGCTAAATCTGATTTCTTAGATTATACTTGGTTTAAAGAAAAAAAAATCTGCCGAAACCATCACCAAGACTTCAACTGAACCTAATGTAGAAGAAACCTGAGTTTGGATGTAGAAGTAAGAATTCATTCAGTTTTCTCGGGTATCATATATGCCTTCAGCCAAAAGTAAAGCGTCAAGCAGGACTCTATGGCTTTATCTGTATTTTCCTCCATCTTAAGTATTAAGTAAATCTTAAATTTAAAGCAGTTGTTGGAGGTTAAATAAGTTCTCAAAGCAATGTAAACGAGTTATAAAATCTCTCACCGGACAGCAGCAGCTCTTGTGAGCCACACAAAGTTAACGATGAACCAGTGCACACTGGACATAAAGGATACACTAGTGCCTCATCTCTAGTATCAATACCATCTTCATATGTCCCTTTTATAAGAATATTGATATGTATGCTTCATGAATTTCAGGCTCAATTCCTTTTGTTTAAACATATTTACTGGCTGTACACAGTATATGCACCGAATTTCCAATGACTGAGACAAAAATACGGATCAAAGACCTATGCAAATACAAATTATAAACATTCATGTAGATTATAAGAGATCTGAGGTGGCAGTTTAGGAATGTGGGTTAACCCTTTTAACACTTCATTTCAAATACCAGTTCCCAAGCAGGCACATCAAGCCTAAAAAGTCCAAGAAAATAATCTAATTTTAAAATCTCATTCTCAACCTTCGATAAGTACAGCTTTTAGACGGAGAATGGACTTCACTTTAGAGCACTGCCTTAGAGAGATGCAGCATCTAAATGTTTCCCAGAGATGTGGCCCAGGAAACACTCTGTTATTAGCTTATAATATCCATTTCACGTACAATTCTGATGATCTCACAGGGGCAACGCATACCATCAGTATCATTTGACAACAGGATCTGCAGACACAGTGCTGTCGGACAGGTCTCCGTTGCTTGTTTTAGTCTCTTCTGAAAGCATGAGTAAAAATAATGGACATACTTATGTTCATTTAAAAACACAAACTAAAGTCAAAAAGGACAATATTGCTAAATTTCAAATGAACAAAATGTTGCATCTACCAAATATTTCTCTAATATCACAAATTATATGCAGTTTATCTACCTTCATGTTTTAGAACTCTAGGCTAAATACTGCAAATGTGATGTTCTGACTAGTTTGTAATCAGGGTGTGGAACTGTTGAGACAGCAGAACTGTGTCTGGAATGGGGTTGGTTTCACACTGCACATTCCTCCGCATGGGCAAGGAAACTGTAGTGCTGTTACTGGTAAAAACATGACTGCAAATTCACATATAAAACTGTCCAGAATGAATACCTTCCCAATTATGTTTATAGTTTATTTTTAAATGTGATTTTTTATTATGAACATAATAAAATGAATTCTGGCTTTTTGTGCAAAATTTCATATGCATATATTTCATTACATTTAGCTAATACATTTAGCAACTCTGAGCAACCTTTAGCTAACAGCCCTACAGCAGAACCACCATCCAGGCATCAGGCAGATATCTGGGTGACATACATTAACCCCAAACCCCAGAGAGTTCCTAAAGAATAGCAGTCCAAAGCAAGGAGCTCTACTGAGACTGCAATGTTTATTTTGTCTTAATGCTCTAGGCTTTAAAAGTAAATATCCAGTCCACCTGCAGACAAAGTTCTGGCATCATGACAGGCCTGAGCACAGCCTATGCAGTAACTGAACTACTGAATCTAAACTCTTAGATTCTAAGAGTTCAGTTACTGAATCTAAACTCTTAGATTCTAATCTAAACTGAACTCACAGTTCAGTTACTACTGACTCAGATTCTTCCAGATGACTCTGCTAAGTATTATTTTTAAATGAACCCCAAAGTAGTAAATATGTATTTTTTCATTTAATAAATACTGAGTATCTTCCAGGCAACAGCCTGAAATCATTTTTCAAGCACACTTACTTAGTATAGATTCCAAAAATGCTTGCATATGCTAGTAATACTGATGTAACATTATCAATAGGAAACAGGGTAATGGATGTAAGTGGTCTACTGAAATGAATGATGTCTCTTCAGTGTGAAATACATATTTTAAAAATTTAACTGATAAGATTAATAAAAATATCATAGTTCATGAAGTTCTTTTATTCTTGATCATTGTGAAATAAATACGGGCAAGAAGAAAGGAAGCAGAGCAAACATGAAACCCGTCAAGTTGCTGTACGTAGTTTTGAGCGTCCACAGAGGAAGCCTAAGCGGCATAACTTCCATAACAGAAAAAAGGAAATTACCATTTTTCAGAGAAAACAACTGGTGTTAAATTTCAAATCTGGGAAATGATCATGAGGGTCCCTTAAGTATGAAATACTGAAGAATTTACACCCGCATAGATGATATCAGACAGAATCCTCTGCCCAGTGACCATCAGTTACTATGGCTGTACTGCTCTGATTCTCCAAGCTCCGGCTATAGAGGGGCACAGGAGGCTATTCACTCTGATACTGAAAGCGTCCTGAGTCACTTGGCCTGGCATTCAGTCAGCATCCAGTCAGCAGTCCTGCCCTCAGCAGCATTTAGTCTCCTCTAATCTGTTCCTTCTCAACTGCTAACAGCTGAAGGGTGAAAGAAAAAACCCAAACTTGGTGCAATTTTAAATTAAGAGAAGATGAGCTGAATAAAGTGTTATTCCAGAATGAAATGCATGTTAAATTTCAGTTTCACAAATGATCCACTTAGGCTTTACTTTTTAAAAAAAGGATATTTCTAGGCTTATATATTTTTTCAAAAAGAAAAGTCTGACTCAATAAAATGGGGTATTCATATCTATTATTGATGAAAGATTTACTAGTCTTTCCAAATAAAAGCCACTCACTAACCTTCTTTCTCTTTCTTTTCTTGGTTTTCTTCAGCTGCAGTCTTGTCAGCTCTGAAGAAAATTCTTGCACTGCTCAGTGAGAAATACAGCAATTCAAATTCCTAAGTAAATAAAAATATCAGAAATAAAAGTTGAAAATATATATTTTAGCAAAATATCAAAATTACCATATTTAATATCTCTTCATTTTTCTAAAATGCTCTAGTGAGTGCACATCATAAATACAGAAACTGAACTAAGCAATCTATCCATTTTTAAAGATATGAGTCAAATGGCTTCAAGTATCATTCATTTAAAAATATACTCTTTATGACCATTATTCATTTCACCTATTAAAATGGGAGTTTCAATATGATTGACATTTTTTCAGTGATCAAGAAGTAATGGGTATTAAAAAGTCAAACCAGATTTGACTATTATTCTCCTCTACCTGTAGATAAACATCCAGTCGTTTCTGAGTGAGATTCATGGTTTGTAGTAGTTTTTCATCCTGACTAGTTGACTGTACATTCTGTTGCTTAGCAACTGCTCTCATCTCCTTCAGGTATTTCTCTCTAACAGATTGGAACCAGTGAAGTGAGTCAAATTCCTGGTACTGATCCAAAAGCTTCAGAATGTAAGCCACACCTAGAGTCATCAGCAAAACCAAATCAAATTACAATGTGTACACAAACTGTATTCCACTCTACCAACAATTCTTAAAATTAAGCTAACCATTTTAAAATTAATCCTCTTTCCAATTATGCTTTACAGCACAAATGAGAAACTTAGCAACATGGCTTAATTCCTCCTTAAAAAGATGTGATCCTATAAAGAAATTTTTTAAAAAAAAGCCAATCAGGACGATAAAAAGAAATAATATGGCTATGAAGATCTGCAGATCACCTGGAGATAACACAGGGCTGTAAGAGTGGTTCTCCTGCTAAAGAGACAAGTGAGGGAACTATAAGGAAAGCAGAGAGACTAAATAAAAGATGGTCAGACTGTAAAACTACAACAAAAACAAAGCCTAAATAATTAATCCAAGTGATTAGCAACACCAAAGGAGCATGAACAGTACAAATGATGAGAAACAAGCATTACCAATCAGATGACCCACCTAAAAAGTAAACAGTAAATAAACACAGCTTGTGAAAAACAAATCTACAAAGAGCACATAGATCTATTCTCAAGCAAACATTTCAAAAAATTCACTGTAAGGTAAACACAAAATTCATGGGAAAAGAATTTCATTAAACTTACCCATGGCAAAGCCATCATCAGTAAAGGCAGCTCCAATTTTATTTTTTTTATTCAATTTCTCCTTGCAACTAATGGAATGCTCTACAAAGTTGAGGGTCTAAAAAGATATAACAAAATATCAGAGAAACGACTGTGCTAAAGAGTCGTCAGAATTTAGTTCCTAAAACAGACATTTCAAAAATTATAAATAGGATCTCTTCTAAGTTCCTGCCTTTTTGATTTGAAACACTTGCCTCATATAAAAAGCCTCTTGGTGAGGTCACAGTATGTGTAAGTATCTCATAATGGCTCTTTTCCAAATCCTTTAAATGTCAGCACTCCCTCAATCACCACTTAACCCAAGCACAGTGCCTTGTTATAAGATGCTTACTAAAATATGTACATTTTACAGATGAAGGGACTAAGACTTGAGAAGTTTAGTACTTTCCCTAAAGCCATAATCTAAAGCAAAGTTGAGTCAGAAAAGTAGGTCTGCTTTATTTAAAAGCTTGAGTGAAGTCTCTCAGTCGTGTCCGACTCTTTGCGATCCCATGGACTGTAGCCTAACGAGGTTCCTCTGTCCATGGGATTTTTCAGGCAAGGATACTGGAGTGGGTTGCCATTTCCTTCTCCAGGAGATCTTCCTGACCCAGGGATTGAACCCAGCTCTTCTGCATCGTAGGCAGACACTTTACTGTCTAAGCCACCAGGGAAGATCAATTTAAAAGCTTAAGTACTCTTAAACACAGCAATGCTTAGTTCTGCCCACCCAATTCATGCTATAATACTATTTCTTACCATATTCTTGGCTTAAAAAGCTTAGTGGTCATTTGGATTAACAAATTCCGGCCCCCCTCAAAAAAGCACTTCCCTAAAAAATTTAGCTCCTGTAAAATACCTTAACTAATCACAGCATTTATTCAACAAAGATTTACTGCAACTTACTATGTGTGCTCAGCTGCTTTAGTCTTGTCTGACTCTTTACGACTCTCTGGACTGTAGCCTGTCAGGCTCCTCTGTCCATGGGGTTCTCCAGGCAAGAATACTGGAGAGGATTGTCATGCCCTTCCCCAGGGGATCGTCCCAACCCAGGGATCGAACCCATGCCTCCTGTGTCTAATACACTGAAGGTAAATTCTTTATCCACTGAGCCACCAGGGGGCTCAATGAAATAATTACAGTAAAAAAAAAAGAATACCATCTAACACTCTACAGGGCAACACTCCTGACAATGACAGAAATGCAGCGCCTCTACACGGCCCACCCAGTAAACCACCGGCCACATCTGGCCACTCTGCACGGGAGATGCGGCTGGTGAAACTGAGCAAGTGAACTTTTTTTTATAAAATTGTAACCAATTTAAATTTAAGTGGCCACTTGGGGGCTACAATAGCACGGCACAGGAATAAAGAGAGGCCTGTTTAAAAATAACTGTGGTACAATATGATAAGTACTACAATAGCTTACACTGGAAACAAGATTATCAAGTTTCACTTTTTTTTTTGCCTGTAAAACTTACTTGGCAATGAACTGCATTTTGTAAAATCTTTGTTAAAGATTTCTTCCTTAGATATTTCATGGTTTTTTCTGAAATTAGATTAAAACTCAACAAAAACAATAGTGTCCCATACTTTTCTTCTTTGTAGTGTTCTTAACCCACCTGTTTTCTCCATCACTAACTGAATTTTGACAGCTGCCCTGCAAAACTCCACTCTTCCTCAGACCCACAAATGGTTCCTCACTGATGTTTACTATGGCTTCAAATTTATAAAGAAATATGGTGAGAACTCACCATGAGTTAACTACATTATTACTGAAATATAATTAAGGTAGACTTGCTTCCAGTCTCACAACTATCTGAATATGAAAAGATAATGCTTATCAGATAAATATGGACATTTTTGCTACATGGTGTAACAATTATGAGAGAGTATTAACAATAAATGTATTTTAAAAACAAACAATAGAAAGGAAAATGCATGAAGAAAAAAGCCATCCATAGCCATCAGATACTTTGAATTCATAATAATGGTTCTAAGTTGGCAGACTACAGTCCATGGGGTTGCAAAGAGTTGGACATGACTGAGCGACTAATACTTTCAGGTTTCCCTGATGGCTTAGACTGTAAAGAATCTGCCTGCAATGTGTGAGACACCAGTTCAATACCTGGGTCAGAAGATTCCCTGGAGAAGGGAATGGTTACCCACTCCAGTATTCTTGCCTGGATGATTCCATGGACAGAGGAGCCTGGCGGGCTACACTCCATGGGGCTGCGAAGAGTTGAATATGACTGAGCAACTAACAATAGTATGTTAGAATATCGGTGTTAATTCAGGCAGCAACATGAAAAAAGTTATTACTGTTGATCAAAGTTAGATGTAATCAGAAGTTACATC